>NC_135537.1:3594767-4223703 GCF_045843805.1 Urocitellus parryii | reverse complement strand
GAGTTCTTCCAGATGTCGGGCCACTGACACAGGAGTCTTCATTCACTATACAGGAACCAGAGCACGGAGGGGTGGTGGGCAGAAGGCAATTGAGAAACGATGGGTTTCGGCACACCAAGGACAGCCTGGGCAGAACACGGGCCGTCCGACTTGGTCTAGCCATCCCCGTTGCCTGTGGGCACAGAATGATATCAGGCTCTGCTGCTGCATTGCTAGGACAATGGGTGAAGCTCGGTAAGAATGTGGTTGTGACAAATGTATAATTTGTCTGTGTCCAGACTGCTGAGCCGAGTCTGTCAGACCCCAGTGCTGAGCACTGGCCCAACTCAATGAGCCAGCGAGATGCAAACTGCCGGTGCTACGTGGAGAGGGCTGGGCCACCAGAGCTCAGCTTGGGCAGGAAGAACTCACTGCTAGGGAGGAGCTGGGGAAGGGCTGTTGGATTCATGAAAGGCTCCATGTGGCTCTGAGCAAGTCCCTTTACTCTAGGAAGCAAGCACAAAGAATGCTCTAGAAACCCGACTCCTCTCCAATCTGTTTGACACTGTGCAAGCTGGAGTGGTATGTGCTTTGGCTCCCTCCCCAGAGAGTGGGATGGCAGTAGCCCCTGAGGGCGAGTAGAGGAGCTGTTCTGTGATAGTAGCTACTACCCCTAAGTGTCTGACTACACTTTGAGGTGGAGAACTGAGGACGGGAGAAGGGTGAAGACAACAGGAATCCAACACCGCCTCTAGGTGGGTGACGCTCGTAGGAGACAAGTGAGGGCGAGGCTTCACTGAGTAAGATTCACTGCTTGATGGTTTACTGCCATCATCTCAAGACATGAAGGAGAGGCCGTCTGGGCTGTCCTCAGGGTGCAGACATAGAACCGGGATTCATTCATTCACTGAGTGCAGAAGGCCCCAGACATGATCATTTATTGGGTGCTGAGAAGAGGGAGATGCTCAGGATGCCCCTGGGGTGCTGGCATGACAGAGCTGGGTACTCGGGCACAGCTGAGGTGGGAACAGGTTGGAGCCAGTAATGCATTCAAGATCGGACACCTCGAGTTCCAGGTGTCTGAGGGCCATCCCCGTGAAGGAACCAGAGGGCAGAGGAACAAGCACACAGGGTGCCTGGGAGAAAGGATCTGGGCCAGACTTGAGAATCCAGGTGTCATAGCATAGGGTAGCAATGGGTGCTGGGAATAGGGAAGGGGAAGAGGACAGGAGACTGAGTTATTTGTGATAATTTCACTCCATTCATTCCTCTCCACCATCAATTTCCTTTCCCTGTTTTCTTGGGCTCTTATGGAGAAGAGTATAAAGCAGTATTTTTACCTGCAGAACCCACTTAGCATGACAGGGCGAGCATTCCATTTTTCTGTGTTCTAGTCTTTACCACCCCAGGTGGCTTCTGTAGATGACCTTGTCTAACAACCTTGGGAGCATTCTCCAGGAAAACCAGCCCTGGTCCCTTCTTTACAACTTAGAAAACTAACATTAAGAGAGCAAGAAATTTGTTCTGGATCAGAACCATCTAGCAAGAAGTAGGTTTGAAACCCTAAGGAAGGGAGGGTGGAAGGAGGTGAGGGAGACAGTTATTCTCAGCGGGGACTTCCACATGGCACCTCCCTTAAATAATGGAGTCCTTCTCAGGGTAAAGGCCACTCAGATCCTGGAGGGCAAGGTTTGTGCTTTTGTGGCCCCCACTGTGTACCCCACAGGGTACCACAGCTCCCCACAGCTGTATCGAATGAACTGAATGAATGGATTCAAATGAGCTGCTACAACAGGAAGAAACAATATTTTCAAGCTATAAAATCTATCACCATTCTGAAAAAATACAACCAAATTAGCAGTGGGAACTAAGCTGGCTCAGGCGTCTCTGCAGCCTGCTTATCATTTGCTGAGTGTACGTAATGAACAGCGTCTGAACAGGGTAAAGATAGCATCCTCTATTTCCCAGGGTCCCCTCGTACATCTCTGTCTTACCCCAAAATAGCAACAACCCAAGAGCCTCAGTCATTTCGCAAGCATGGAGATGAATCTATACTGGGAAGCGTTCAAGAGGGAAGTGAGTGATCATGAGGGTATTTCATTTAAGAAAAATTATGCTGCTTTGGGATTGAATGTGACCAGATAATATTGCCCCAGATGCCTATCAACCTCTTCTCAGAGGTGGATTGGAATGGAGACTTGCAAAAAAAAAAAAAAAAAAAAAATCCTCTGGGAGACGGAGGCCTGCAGCAAGATAGGATGCAAGAGGTTGATTGCTTATGTACCCCCAAATTTGTGTGAAATCCTAACCCCAAGGAGACATTATTAGGAGGTGGGGCTTTAGTAGATGATTAGGTCATGAGCACATCTCTCACATAATGATCTAGTCGGCTTTTCCACTGCTTTGACCAAAGTGCCAATCAAGGACAACTTAGAAGGAAAGTTTATTTGGGGCTCCAGATTTCAGAGGGGTCTCAGTCTATAGATGAGCCACTCCTTTGCTCTGGGCCTGAGATGAGGCTGAACATCATGAGGGAGGTTGCTCAGTCCATGGGTCAGGAAGCAGAGTAGGGGAACGAGGCCACAGGGAAGATGCACTCTTCCAGGGCACACCCCCAGTGAGCCACCCAGTGAGCCATTTCCAGACACAACCCTCCTGCCAACAGGTACCATCCAGTTAGTCCATTCCAACGAGGGTGGACTGACTGGACTGTGAATGCTGTGACCTAATCGCTTCACTTCTGACATGGGGGCTTTGCAGGGACACCTCATATTCAAACCATAACAGGGATACATGCCCTAACAGAAGAGACCTTGGAGAATTAATTCATCTCCTCACCATGTGAGGATACAGCCAGAGGTGCCATCTGTGAGCCAGGAAGTAGGTTCTCCCCAGACCTCTTATCTTCTGGTATTTTGATCTTTGGCTTTCCAGCCTCCAGAATTTTCACAATAAATTTACTATTCATAAGCCATCCAGTTTGTGGCATTTTGTTATAACCATCCAAAAGGACAAAATGGTAGGAAAATCGAGAGAACTTACAAAACTTACTAGGAGGTGTGTCTCAGACAGCAGACCCCCTCCCCCACCCCCTCCGCGTCTCACGAGGCTTTTCCTAGGCATTCCCAGTCTGGTTCTGATGCCCTTCACCTCATCCCTTTTCTCTTCTCTTCACGGAACGCATCTCTCTCTTGCCTGGACTACTATTGAGTCTTGAGAAAGCCTGGGCGCTGGAGTCAGAAAAGCCTGGGGCTACATGCTGAATTGTGTCGCCCATTCACATGTTGAAGTCCTGAAGTTGGAAATGCATCCTCGGGGCATTCCCCATCCAACATGCCTTGGTCATCATAAAAAGGGGACATTTGGAAATGGAAACTGGCAGAGAGAATGAGATGGAGAGTCGAGGGAAGAACAAGGTGTTGATGGTGCTACGGGGCACAGAGTAGCAACGACTTCCGGAAACCGGGTCCTCATGGTCTTGGAAGAAGCCAGCCCACCAACACCTCAGTCTTGAACTGAGGATAGACCACATTGCCAGTCCCTGGAGCTATGAGATGATGAGCTTCTATTGTTGAAGCCACTCGGTTTCTGGCACCTTGGTAGGGCAGTCTAGGAAAGATATGCCCAGACCCATCCAATCCCTACCCTAGAACAGTCATGGCTGCCCGACCCTGAAACCAGCACCATCCCATAGAAATGTCACCTGAAACGTGTATCTTTAAATTTTCTAGAAGTCATATTAAAATAGTTCTACTCGATTTTACTATTTAAGCAGTACATTTTACTTAATACATCCAGTGTATTGTATGCACATGTATTTGATACAAATGTTATATACTTTAAATACCAAGTCTTTGAAATTTGCATGTAGTTTAGACTAATAGCAATGTTCAGTCACATGACCTACACTGCAGTTCTGACCTTTAGTTCCTACATCTGCAATGTGAATACAGGAATGATCCATTCATGAAGATCAGAGCCTTGGACTTGAGAGAATGGCTTGAGCTAACAGATGTCAATATGTATACAGATCGCCTTATAAAAGCATCTTCAAACTGGAAGTCCAGGCAAATCTAGCTGTCTCCTGCCTTTCCCCTTATTTTTGTCTGCTTAAAACAAAGACTCGATAATGTACTGACTTCTGGAAAACCCCACATAACTCGGGAAGCCAAGTGGGGCATATGACGCTGGGTAGGCCATATGCCTACATTCCCCTGTGCCCTGGGGTTTACTAACCTAAAGCTGGGCCAACCAGAGATCTTCTAAAAATTGTTAAGAGTTCAAAAAGAGACGTTTACTAGGTTCCCAAGCCTAGGAACTAAGCTAGCATCTGCTGGTGGCCACCGTTCCACCTCAGGGTAGAGCCCACAAGAGAACGAGGTCAAGGCAGAAACTCAGGCGACTCGCCACAGGAGCCACCCTAACCAGGGGCTGCTCAAAATGCAGCACGATGGGATTTGTTATGTGAGCCCAAGATGGAGGGAGGGAGGGCTTTCAAATGGCATCCCGTTTGAATGGGTTTTTATCACCTGTGACTAGCTTCACTCTTGAGCCCACATAAGCAGGCCCTAGTCCCATACAAAGAACTCTGGGCCATATGCCACCTGCAGTAATACAGCTTCCCTCATGAGCAGAGTCTGAAACAAAGGATCAGAAAAAACAAAGCAGAAAGATGCCAGATGCACATGGAGGTGGCATTGCCAGACAAGGGTGCATCTGAGCTCGCAGGGCCTGCCACTAGCCCCGTCCCCTAAGTTCTCCTAGCCCTCTTATGTGGCTTCCTGGAGAAAGACGATGAAAGGCTGAAGTTAGGTAGTCAGTAACCAAATGCCAAGTTTGAAATCCAGTCATTTTCCTTGGTGGCACGTAGCTTTTGTCCTTGCAGCTGCGGTCAACCTTGGGAGGTCCGCCACAGCAATTCTGGGGCCGAGATGCAGCGGTAGGAGACTGCCACGCGATACGGGATGTGCCATCTTAGTGAATGCACTTAAAATCTCTAACTTCAAAATCGCTCCACCTCTGGGCTGCCAGACTGGGTCCACACCTCCCTGTCAGAGGCTTGCAGATGGTGTGGGGACCTCTGCATCGCAAGGAAACGTGCACTCCACGGCCCCCAGTGGCTCTTGGACCAATGACCAGGTTTAAGACACAGCACAGCTAGAGCTGCCAGGAGAGAAGAGGGACTCTACACCAAAGGGGCAGCATTAGGACCTGCCGATCTGCAGAGTCAGGAGTCGGGAGAGCATCTCGGACTTCATGCAGTAAGACACTGGATCAAGGAGCGTGACCCAGTAGGCTGGATAAGGGGAACCACTCAAGAGTATGCTCCCATGGTGTACAGCAGTGAACATGCCAGCAAAGACCCCCTGCTGCGATGGCTCTTGAACCTTGAAAGAACAAGCACCTGTGAGAAAGGTGGAAAGTTTATGTGAGACGTCAGAGATGGCTTGGAAGTGGACGTGCTAGAGCCTGGCAGACTCGGCTGCTCAGAGGCCAATCCACTGACCCCCAACACAGATATGAACTGAGAGGGTGCCTGTTCACGGAGGTGCTTGTGGCCCTCCTCCCAGGGCAGAAGGGCAGTGGAGTTGCTGTTTTGTTGCAAAAATCTCTGGAATTCCTTAATAGAGGCCAGATGGCAGTGCTCACTGGCCATGAGTAAGGGGCACGGTGATCAAAGCAGCAAGCCACGGACCTTGACCCAGAGAGGCAGACAGGTGGGTGGCCAGGGAGCTTCTCCATCCAAGAGCCACGCCATGCTTATTTGAGCACAAGCCTTTTCTGGGCAAGGAATCTGTCTCTCAACATTGGCTCTGCCTCTGTCCCCTGTGCCCACATTGTGCTCCCAGGTAAGACGGACAACCTGTCTTGGACCTTAGTAGCAACCTCTGGAAAATGGGTAGATTTCCACCTCAAATGTCACGAGGCTTGTGTGGTGTGACATTATGGCCCTGGCACACCAGGGTGGCTGCTCATGTCGTCATGTATGACTGAAGAGGAGTCTGGGATGCAGCAGGAGGCAGACTCAAAGTCCCTGATTTGGAAGGAACTTTAAAAGGACACCTGTCTAACTTCCAAGACAAGGACCACCGTCCTGCAGCCTGTTCGACACTGTTGTGGGAGGCCCGTGGCCTTGGGAGGTTCTCCATCGTGCCCGGGTCTCCTCCTTGGCTGCCTGGCTGCTGAGCTGTGGAAACTGCCCGGCTGTGGTATTCTGTTATGGCAGCTGGAGTGAGATTGAGGGGACACACCCGGATAACCATCGGCACCATCAAGATCCATAACGGTGGGTCAGTGCTGGGCCCTTTCCAGTTAATGGGCTCCCTCACTCCTGCACCCCTTTTAGCTCATCCAATGCTGACCTGCTTTCTGTCACCATGGATTAGATTTGCTTTATCTAATGTCATACAAATGGAGTCACATAGTAAGTGTTCTCTTGTGTCTGGCTTCCCTTACCCAATATAATGGTTTTGAAAGTCACCCGTGGAGTGTGGCTGTAGCCCACCTTTTTTGCCAGTGGTTGTATTCTGTTACTTGGAGGTGCTTAAGTTTCACCAGGTGGTTATTTTTAACCACAAATTCTGGTCATAACAGATCCTTTCATAAAGCCGTGGCTGCACTTTGTGCAATGCATTTATGAAAAGCTATAGTAGTTAAGAGGATGCATTCAATGAGAAGAGTAATGGGTTTTAGTTCGATTTTTGAGCTTATGGTACTAATATTAAATAGTGGCATTTAAATCTTAGACTCAGTTCCAAGATTTAAGAAACATTTACTACCCCATAAAATCCATTAACTCAGAGCTTTATGAATAAGTTTTTCACTGAATATTCAACCATATTATATCTTCTTAAATGTGACTAGTTCACGTTGGTTTTCTGGGACTCTAAATTCTCATTTCTAGCTACTTTACTTTGGGCCTTGAAGGACTCGCCCCCTTGCTGGTGGATTTTCTGAAAACCACTACTGTCATTTAAATGAAGCTTTAGGTTAAGTTGATACTTCTTAAAAATTTTTCGTTTTCTAAAAATTTCTAGTGTTGAACACATATCACGTGGCTTGGGTAAGCATGCTTGAGGTTTTTTTTTTTTTTTTTTTTTTTTTTTAAATGGGCCTTCTAAGAGCAGTTTTAGGTTCTGAGCAAACCTAAGAGAAAAGTGCAGTCCCCATGGGCCATCTCCCCACAACACCACCATGAATACACCATACCATGACGAGTGTGGACACTCGTTTCTATCAGTGAAGCCACACAGACACATCATATCTACAGTTGCTGACGTCCACTCTAGTGGTCAGGGCAAATGCATACTCATGTGTGCATGCTATGACGTCACACAGGAAGATTTCTCTGCCCTCCAAATCCTCTGTGCTGCTCCTTTTCCTTCCTTCTCTCCTTGCCTTCAACCCCCTGAAAACCACTGGTCTCTATTTTCCAGAATGTCGGTTGAAATCGGAACGGGTCACCTTTTCCAATGGGCTTCCTTCACCTAACAGTGTAACTTCACTGCTCTCGAATGTCCTTTTGTGGCTGGATGGTTCAGGGTATGCCACTGCCTGGGTGTTCCACAGTTGACTGCTTCTCCCATCTATTGAAGGACATCTTGGTAGCTTCCAAATTTTAGTAATTATGAACAAGGTTTCTGTAAACATTTGTGAGCTGATTTCGGTGTTAGCACAAGTTCTCAATGCACTTGGATAAATATCAAGAGCATGATTGCAAAGCTGGATGGCAAAAGCATGTTTCTCTCTATGAGAGATGGCCAAACTCCCTTCCCAACGGTGGCTCCATCTTGAATCCGCACCAGCTAATGCTATTGTCTGTCCAATCCGCACCAGCTAATGCTATTGTCTGTCCTGAATCTGGACTGTGAAAAGCGGCGTCATCTGGGTGTCACTTCAGTGTGCAGTGACCTAACACCATCCTCTGTGGAGGACCTTTTCATATGCTTGTTTGTCTTTGAGGCAACTCCCGTTTTTTAAACCATAAAGGAAAAAAACACTTCACGGCTCCCACGTACTCCAGATTTTCAATCCCCCTGCTCCTTAGATTATTTCCTCAATTCCCTACAGAGGAAGAAAGTGAGGTCCAAAGGCACAAGTAGACTCCCAGGCTGCAAAGGGCAGAGTCCACTCTGGAAGCCCATCTCCAGCCCCTTCTGCACTCCTGCCCTGCAGCTGGAGACTCCATTCAGACCTCATCAACGGAGGCAAAACCTTAAAATCTAAAACTTCCCCCAAGTCACTCTTCCCGTGAGCTAGAATAGGCAGCAGAATGTGAAACCAGGCTTTCTGTAGTTCTGTGGAGGTTGAAATCTTCAATGGAAGGCTGAGGTTGGTGGGGGTTGATAGATACTCCGACAGTGGCCAGGTTAGGTCCTGCCCTGGAGGCAGGCGAAGCTCTGCCTTCCCAGGGCACTCCTGAGCTCTCGGCTTGAGGAGAAAGTGGCAGGGCCGGTGTGCCATGCCTGCCACACAGGATGAGTCCCGTCAACCAGAGACGCCTTTAGCTTTGGAAGAGGACACTGGAGGCCAAGAACCATTAAATCGCCCTCTGAGCCACAGCTGGAGGGTGGAAGACTGTCTCTTCCTGAGCTCCTGCCCTGGGCCTTGCTCCGTGGACTCACGGGTGTCCAGAGCTCTTGTTCAGGACCACCAGTTCTTCAAAAGAACCATAGAAAGAGATCTTAAATCACATGAGAAAATGGACTCGCTGAATGACCTGTCCAGGCCAGCCCAGGCCACTTCTCATGGGCTCATGAAATCGGGGACACCCCTACCCCTTCCCACATGGAAGCAAGGATCCAGAGACACATTGGCTCATCTTTGAGGCTCCCTTCGCAGGTCAGAGAGCGAGGCCTGCTGGAGGCCTGTGGGTGTCCACAGCCAAGTTCTCTCAACTCACTCTGCAGAACCAGACTGCCCCAGTGAGACGAAGCAGTGGGTCTGAAACTGCCTAGAAATCTTGGTCTTTCCCTGATGAAAGCTGGGAGGGCAGGAGGCCGAGGCAGGGAGAATGCAGGAAACCCTGCTTGGAAGACCCACTGGCTCATGCCCACAGCATCGTCTCTGCCTGCAAACCACAGGCTCCTGCCCAGCCTCGGCACACACGCCCACCTCCCAGGCCATCCCGGTTGAAAAGTCAATATGTGTGTGTGTGTGTGTACGCACATAGGTATGCACATGCACACTTCAAGGAAGCCTAAGTTGAACACAGTGCTTTTTACTTTACTTTGGAATCCAGAGGAGACAGGGAAAATCAGCATTTTAAAATGAATCTTATAGTAGTAACAGCAAGAAAATAGCATTGATGAAAACACTTGATTGCTGGAAACCAACACAAGGCCCCGGCAGTCTGCGCCGTCACGATCCTTACAAGCCACATGGGGGTGTGAATCCCTGCGAGTCACGGGGAGTGAGTGATGTGGGCTTTTTGTTTGGGTTTGCGCGGTTGCGGTTTCATTTTTAGGGGATTTGAGTCTCCGCTCTGGGGAAGGGAGCCTACAATGCAGTCTCCTCACAAGCCAGGAGGTGACCCTTGAGAGCAGGAGGGCCTGAGCCCTGCTGAGCCCCTGGGGCTTTGTAGAACCTAAATTGGGTTTCCATCTCTACCAAGTGGGTGTCAGTCAAACCCCCACTGTTGCTGAGTGATCACTCCCCACTGGGCGGAGTGATCAATGTGGAGCACCACCCCCTTGCCCCAGCAAGATAAAGCTGTTGATTGCGGAATGTCCCCTGGGTGTGTCCATCTGTCAGGTGCCAGGGACCATGCCTATTAGGGAGCCTGGTCCTAGGACAAGCTTCACAGGCAATTATCTTACTAATGTAACCATCAAGGGATCTACAACATTGTGGCAAGTTTGAATCAAGTCTTAGTCTGCTCCAGCTGCTATAACAAAAACACCATGGCCTGGATAGTGTACCCACCACAGAACAGTACTGTTCATGGCTCTGGAGACCCGGGGGTCCAAGAGCATCTGGTGTGGGCCTGCACTGACTCACGGATGATGCCTTCCCACGAGGTCCTCAAGTGGTAGAAGGGTCAGCTAACTGTTCCGTGGCTTAGACATGTATCCCTCAGAGGCCCGTGGGCTGCAGACTGGGTCCCCAGCCTGCAGCACTCTTGGGAGGTGGTGGAAGCTTTATGGGGTGGGGCCTCATAGGAGACTTGGGTCTTCTGGGGGTGTGCCCTTGAAGGAGATGGTGGGACTCCAGCACCTCCTTTTCCTGTCTCCCACTTCCTGGCAAGGGTTTTTCTCTGCAGTTGGCTTCTACCATGGGGTGCTACTTCAAAACGGGCCCAGCCAATCGTGAACTGAAACCCCCGGAACTGCAAGTCAAACTTTTTCTAAGTTCATCTTCACAGGTATTTATTACAGCAACAGGAAGCTGACCAGCACACTCTGGGGCCCTTTCACAAGGGCATGGATCCCACTCTTGAGGGCAGAACCTTCACGACTTGACCACCACCTGTGATTTGAATGTCCTTGTCCCCTCCAAATCTTGGATGGAACTTCATCTCCATATAGCAATATGGGAAAGTAGGGCCTCTGGGGAGGCATCGAGGTGGTGAGGACCCCAGGAAGAGCCCAGTGCTGGTATGAGAAGTTTGGTAGAGTTGGCCCCTTTCACCCTTCATGGCCCCCGCTGCCAGGTGAGGACCCATGGCCTCCCTCCAGAGGCTCTGGTGGTCCTCAAGGGCGTATCTGGGAGACTGAGCAGTCTTCACCAGACAGAAGGAGCTTGCAGCCTGTTACAGAAGCACGGACAGCCTGGACACCTCCCCAAACTTCCTCCCTCTAATGCTGTCCACCGGAGAGCAGGTCTCAACACAAGAACGTCCTGGGGCCGTGCGTATTTAGACCATAGTGATGAGTTCCAAACCCCTACTATGGGTCTGCACATTCTAGGTACTAGAAATCATCGGACAAGATGAAAAGTAAGGAGCTCGTGTTCCCAGTGGCCATCTGATTAGACGAAGCAGAGGTGGGTAGGGTGACTCTGGGTGGCACCTGGGAGCAGTGAGTGGGGGGGGCTGGAGGACATGCCACCAACCTTGGACGGGATGGGCCATGGAGCCTCCTGAAGCTCTTCAAACTACGGGGGCGGGGGGGGGGGGGGGTGGAAGAGTGGCTGGGTGAACCCTAGGGGATGTGGCTTAAGGTGGACAGAGTGAGCGGGAGGGACTCCCATGATGAATGTTACCAGACGGTGCCCCAGGAGGATTAAGTGACCAAACCAGAAAAGAGCCCTCAGTGAGCAGGGACTTTCACTGTGCACTTGGGGCTATGTGGAAGGAGGTGCTGCGGGGGTGAATGTGCCCTACAGCACGTGCCTGGTATGGTAGGTAGAGTAACAGTCCACTGAAGGTGCCCTGTCCTAACCCAGACCCTGTGGACACATCCAACACGGGGCCTGGTGAACCTATAGTCAAGGACTTTGAGCATGGGGGAGGGTCCTGGACTGTTTGACCCCAATAGAATCACAGGGGTCTCTATCTAGGAAGAGGCTCCGTCAGAAGATGATGTGCTACTCAAAGCAGAGATTATAGGTTGAAGATGGAGACAGATGTACCATCTAAGGAATGAGGTACCTTCGATGTTTCGATATTGGGAATGATAGAAAACAAATCCTGCCCTGGAACCTGCAGAAAGAACATGGCCCTTCCAATACCAGTCATGCAAAATGATACATCTGTGTTGGTTTACTAATTATCACAAATTAAACACCTTAAATGTATGAGTTTCCTTTTGCTGCTCTAACAAATTATACCTGAAGGAACATTTAGGTGCCTGTGATTGGGAGGGAATGAAGGGCCCACAGTGCCAGTGACAAGAAGTAGTAACCAGCAGCAGGGATGAGACATGAGTGCAGAAGGAGATGGAGTACTGAGTCGTCTGGCTTCTCTCTTCCCTGCCCCAGCCTGAGGGCCAGTGTGGACGCACACAAGGGAGGGGAGACGGGAGGTGTATGGTCCTTCCCAAACCAGACTGAGACAGAGGCTCCCTTATTCTGCAGGAGAAGAGGGAGATTCTGACTCTTAGCAAGACCCTGTCTCTAAATAAAATATAAAAAGGGCTGGGGATTGGCTCAGTGGTGGTTCAATTCCCAGTACCAATAACAACAAAAATAAACCGAGTTTTATGGGGTTTTTGTTAAATGGGAATTTAGCCCAGGAGTGCTCTACCACTGAACTACCATGAAGCTACATTTCTAGCCCTTATTTTGTGACAGCGTCTCACTAAATTGCCCCGGCTAAACTCAAATTTGTGATTCTCCTGCTTCAGACTCCATAATTGCTGAGATTATAGGCAGGCACCACCACACCCAGCAAGAAATCCAAGTTTTGAAATGCAGTGGACTGACCACCTGGTAGAAAAATACACAAAAGAAAGAGTATGCTGTCTAGGATTTCTTTTGCAATACACTCACCCTCATTATGCCCCCCAAATTAGGGGAAGACGGAAAAAGATAAAAATCATTGAAGTGAAATGTTAAGTACATTTTCCTATTGGCTTCTGCTTGAAAATTTCCACAATGCTATAGACATTTCAATTGTGGGGAATCTGAAATTCAATGAATTGTTCAACCAAAGTGAAGCCTTCAGAAACTAATGAAGAATGGAAATGTAGTAACAGAAAGATAATAAAATTATTCCAGTTCTTAATAAAAGGGAAGGCTTTTTTCATACTCTCTATTGGTGCATTATATTTAGAAAGAATGATGGGGTTTGTTGTTACATATTCATTCATGCACACAGCACACTATAACAGTAAGTTCTAGGGAAGGATGCTGGCCAGCTTTCTTCCCTCCTCCCGCCCCCCACCCTCCTCCTGCTCCCCACCCCCTTTGACTTTTTTTTTTGAGACCCTCAAACACATCTTTCTAGTTTCCATATGAGAAAACACAGGACAATTGACTTTCTGAGTTTTGCTTAGTAAAATGGTCTCTAGTTCCATCCATTTTTCCCAAAAATGACAATTTCAATTTCCTTTATGGCTGAATAAGACTCCATTTTGTGTGTGTGTGTGTATATATATAAAAAACATAAAATCACATTTTCTTTATCCATTCATCCACTGACACCTAGGCTGGTTCCGTTGTTGACTATGGTGAATTGAGCCACTATCAACGTGGGGGTGTGGGTTTGTATCGCTATAGTACACTGACTTTAATTCTTCACGATAAATACCCAGGATCAGTACAGCTGGGTCATGGGGTGGTCCCATACCTGGACTTTAAGGAACATGCATACTGATTTCCATAGTGCTTGTACTACTTTACAGTACCCCCAACAGTGTGAGTATCCTTTTCCTCCATGTCCTCTCCGGCATTTATTGTTTGTATTCTCGATGACTGCCATCTGACTGGCATGAGATGAAATCTGTAGTTCTGATTTACATTTTGCTAATTGCTAAAGATGTTAGTCATTCTTCCATATATTTGTTGACCATTTGTATTCTTTTGAGCGGTGTCTATTCACTTGCTCATTTACTGATTTTCTTTTTTTGAGTTCTTTGTATATTCTGGATATTAATCCTCTATCAGAAGAGCATCTAGCAAAGCTTTTTTGCCCATTTCTGTATGGTGTCTTATTGTTTGCTGTGCAGAAGCTTTTTAACTTGATGCCATCCCGTTCATTAATTCCTGGTATTTTTCTGAGCTGTAGGGGTCCTACTAATAAAGTTGTACTATGGAGCATTGACCCCATTTTCCTTTAGGACTTGCACAGTCTAACTCCTGGGTCTCGAATTCATTTTGAGTGGACCCATTTTGTGCACATTGAGAGATAAGGGTCTATTCTCATTCTCCTGCACAGGATAGTCAGTTTCAGGAAAGGCTTTGGAAGAAAATGATTGAAAGGTGAAATCAACATGAAATGCTTAGAGAGCCTGTGACTGGGGGGAGGGGCAGAGACCCAACAGATCAACAAACTGTTTACCAGTGACCCCACACCCAAAGTAAATAGGTAGTGACATGACAATTAAAAGAACAAAATATACATGACATAATTAGAAGCATATGCCCATACACACACACACAATTCCCCTGAGTGCACTTTGTCACTTTTACAAAACAAAATGTAAAATTTGGTCCAAGCAGATTATCTGGCATTACCAATGGTTCTAAGATGCAAAAATGTGGTTACTTGTATTTGTATACAATACAAATTCTAGACATCTGAAATTTCTAAAGTCATTTTAACTCGCTGACTTATTTACAAATGACTTATTGTGGGAAGATCATAAAATACAGAGAAGTGTAACGACCACCACCTCATCCTGACCTTTTTGTCCAAGAGTGGATTTTATCTTGGCTTGTGGCGTCAGCTTGTAGGCGATTCCCATGCGGTAAACCAACATTGAAATGACACAGATGGTCCGTCTTACTGGCGCACGCAGCCGCGCACTGCTGAGGGACTTGCTTTGCACCAAGGTGGCTCAGAGGCGGTCCTCTCTGAAATCTAGGTCACTCCAGGGTTTGGCCGAGCCTCGCTTTTCAGCTATCGACACCTGTGAAGACGAACTTGAGATACCCAACAGGATTCTAAGGAAAAACACTGGAAGGAAAAGTCTTACCATGGCTGAAGCAGACGAGAGTTTCCTCGTGTGGCCCCGATGGTCTTGATTGGAGCCAGGAGCAGGCAACTGCTAAAGCAAGAACATTAAGAACCTTGCCCCAGATTGCAAGAATGTACCAAATACTTACCTTGAGACCTAATGCAAGATGGTTCAGAGAAGAAATGGTTGGGTTACAAGAGCCTTAATCCAATCCGTGAATTAATCACCTGATGGGATTGAGCTTTGACTGAAGGTAGGTGGGGTGCTGGGCATGGCTTTGGAGTATATTTGTATTTGGCAAGTGGAGATCTCCATCTGCTTTCTGATCACCATGTGAACTGCTTCCCTCCACCACACTCTTCCACCATGATGTCCTGCCTCACCTAGAGCCCCAAGTAATGGAGCCTGCTGTCTATGGATTGAGACCTCTGAAACTGTGAGCCACCAAATAAACTTTTCCTCCTTTACAATTGTGCTGGTCAGGTCTTTTAGTCCTGGCAGTGAAAAATTTGATGAAAATAAGGCTGAAAATGGAAGAGGTGAAATGCTCATGTATTTGGGGCAGCAGCATCAGTGCTAAGGTAGAAGGACCATAACTGAGCACAGCTTTCCCCTCCTCACCACCACTGCCCTGTGATGGCGAGTTCGTGTGCTGGAGTCCAGGGCCTCATCCTTGCAAGTCCACTTTCCAGCAGCAGCCTGACCCAGGGCATGTGCTCAGACACCACCCCATACAAACAGCCCACCACCTTCAACATGCTGCTTCTTTGCATGCTAATTGACACATGCTAATCTACTTGTGCATCTGTTGCTATAAGATCTGCCCCCACCCAAAGTAGGTATCTGTCTCCTCTTGCTGCTCTATTCTCAGTGTCTGCAAAGTGGTAGGACACAGGGTAGCTCTTTCTACAAATGAGTAATATATGATTAAACAACTAAATGAAGGACTAATTGAATAGAAGTGTATTTACCTGGCAACCTACAACACCTAGACATCTCTATAGATATGTCTATGTACATCTATCTGCATTAAAACTATTGGACCACACGTTTGAGGGTTTAAAAAAATTCCCTCTATATATCAAATAACCATTATTTCAATAATCTATAATAACAGATTCATCTGTTACTTTTTTCTTATTTCGAGAGTAAAGTTGTACACATAGATCAATCCATGTATATTATTGGGCCATGTATATTTGATATAACCCAGTGACTTTATGAACTATATAGTAGAGGGAATATATGCACTTCACAGAACATTTAGCTAAAGCACCATGGGGCTACAGAGATTTCTTAGGTATCAGATAAAGTAATCTTTTGTATCTGTTTTCCAAATGGAAAAACCAAGAAATAACTTGAGTGATCTCCCAACAGAGAAATGAAATCAAAACCATGATTTGCAAATGAGCCATGTCCTACCTGGCTAGTCAAAGAAGCTCTCTAAAGGTATGAACTACCCACAGAGCAGGCGTGAATTCCTTACTATCAACTCCTACAGCCCCACATGTTCCAAGACTACAGAATGGATTCTTCTTGGCCCCTCGTCATCCAAAGACCAGACCCCTGGTCGGCTGCCTCTGCCAGTGGCTCTGGCCAACATGTGTCTAGGCTACTCTACAACCCTGACCTCAAAGTGCTCTGAGTTGGCTCTGCCCTTCCAAGACATTCAGAGGCACTATCCACATGAGAAACTCGAATCCTGGCTCCCCCTCACCAGTGTCCCTGGTAGTCTTCCTGTGGAGGATTCAGAAATGACTTAAAACAATAGACATAATAGAGGAGTTTTTTGAGCCCTCAAAGACCCATTATTTCAATTCTCTATAATAACAGCTTCCTCTTTGCTACATTTTCTTTTCAAGAGTAGAGAAAATTACACTAAAAATGAGGTTTTGGGTTAGAATCTGTTTCCTTTAAATCACACAATTTGCTTTGAGGAAATTGCATCTGTGTCTAGCAAAACAAAGTCAGATGTGCATGCCTCTTTGCTCCTGAAATTGGACTATTCCAGGCTGAGCAAATGACGGTCAGTGGCCTGGCCATCTTGGTCTTGTGGGTAGCCATCCTTCACCTGCCCAGGCCTTCACTTCTGTTTTACTAAGCTTTTTCGCTGCTGTGACTAAAAGATCTGACCAGAACAGTTTTAGAGAAGTTTATTTGAGGACTCATGGTTTTGGGGGTCTTGGTCCATAGAAGGCTGGTTCAAGGTGAGGCAGGACATTGTGGCGGTAAAGTGTGGTGGAGGGAAGTGGCTCACATGATGGTCAGAAAGCAGAGAAAGACTCTATTCTCCAGATACAAAATATATACCCCATAGCCACACCTCCAAGGAACTACTTCCTCCAGCCACACGCACCTGCCTCCAGTTACTGATCAGTGAATTGATACCTGATGGAATTAATTAAGGCTATGACCCAATCATTTCTCCTCCAAAACTCCTTGCATTGTCTCACACCTGAGCTTTTGGGAAGGCACTTCGTCTAAACCCAAACAGCTTCAAGTGGAGGCCAGCAGAAGCACTGTACGGGGTTGTCCATGTTGAATTTTCCCAGGGGCTAGACAGTGCCTGACACATGGATGAAGTTCATGCAGTGTCCACCTGTGACCTACTCCATCTCAAAACTCTGCAGAAGCAAGAACCACAGCCACATCGCATGGGCTAGCAACTGTCCACTCCCTCAACATCCTGCACCAAATGGGCAGCATGTTCCACTCTGCAGGAGACCTGAGGCTTGGTTCTTTAGCACCTTGACCAGAAAGGGGCTCCAGCCCCTTCAGTGCATGGGGAGCCCTGGGGAGTGTTTCATGGATCCTTTTTCTCTTCTGGATACTGGGGGGGGGGGGACTGTACTCGGCATCCCATCTCCACACTTAAGTGCCATGTGCAGTGGAACATGCTGTAATCCCAGCAGCTCCAGAGACTGAGGCAGGAGGATAAGGAGTTCAAAGCCAGCCTCAGCAATGGCATGATGCTAAGTAACTCGGTGAGACCCTATCTCTGAATAAAATATAAAATAGGGCTGTGGATGTGGCTCAGGGGTCAAGTGCCCCTGAGTTCAATCCCTGGTACCCCCCTCCCCCCCCAAAAAAAAAGGTTTCAAAGCAGTTCATTGCCTCCTTCTGAACCAAAGGAGAAAATACAGTCTTTTCTGTCCCATTATGTTCAAGTAAACTGGGAACTGTCACTAACTTGCCCTTGTCAAAGCCACCTGGGCATACCCACAGCCTGTGTCTTTGCTGGTTCCCCGCCTGGGTATGCAAGATCAGTAGGTGACTCGAGATGTCTGCATCGCCTGCCCATTCTCATCTGTGGCTAATTCTGCCTCCCTCTAGGGTTCCGTCCATCCCCAGTGGGTGACTGCTATGGTTTGCCGTTCCCATGCTGGAAACCTAGTTCCCAATGCAACAGTGTTGAGAAGTGACAGGTCACCAGGGCTCCATCTCCATCAGTGGTTTGATGTTGCTCTTACATGACGAGGTTCATTACTGCAGGAGTGAACTTGCTACAGAAATGAGTTCAGGACTGACTTTCTCTTGCCATGTTAAGACACAGCAAGAATGTCCTCACCAGACATGGCCCCTTGACCTAGAACTTCCTCCCTTCAGAAGGCACACAGGAAAGTGGCCACTACTTGATCGTATCCCTTTCTGGATTGTGCCACATGCGCTCTCCCCCTTCCTCTGAGCCACAAAGCTCCCTGCAGCATGTCTTTGACCTGGTGTGCTGGCTGTGAGCCTTCTGTGTACAGTTCTTGCTCATTGCTATATCCTATGCTCACAATGACCCTTGGGAGGATACTCCTACTTCAAGAGGAAGAAACTGGGATTTCAATGGAGGTGGCTGGGCCAGCTTCACCGTGTGTCAAATGTCTGAGCCATTTCATGGTTTTGAAATTAACCAAGAAACAAAGTGTCAAGTGTAAACATGAAAAGCTGCTTGTGCTTGTCTGCATCTGCTAATACAGTCTCAACAGGCAACGATAGATGCACAGAACATTCATCTTGGCACAATCTAATTGTGAAAATAACATAAGTTTCAATGGAAATAATGCATCCCCCTGTGGAGTTTTCATTAGGTGGTCATTAGGACTGGCGATGAAGATCTGAGACCCGCTTATCTTCGTGTACATTTGTCAAATGTTTTGTTGAATGAAAAAGAGCACAGGTCTACCAAACCTGCTTCAGAAGTTGCCACCATAGTGTTGCTGCAGTCTCACAGGTAACTTCAGTGCATGTGAAGCTCGGACACTTAAAGAGGGGGATGGAGGGGAGTGGGGAGCGGGGAAGAAATCTGTTTTACAAGGGAACAAATGACACATGTTCTACAACTCCCCTTCTCACTTAACCATCTTAGCCATCTGATATATGATTTAGTTCTATTGTTTGAAATGGTCACATTGTATTTTATTTGTGCATTCATTTGTTCAACATCCACTGAGTATATTCTAGTACTTGCCAGATGCTGCTCTAAGCACTAGAAAGCTGTTTTTAATATATTGTTCCTTCTCACTATTCCCATGAATAGATAGTTTGTTTTTAATTACCAATAATACTGCAACAATCCCAATCATCCTTGTATGTATCTACTGCTCTGTCTTAGATAAATTGCTAAAACCAGCACTACTTGATCAGAAGGTAAGCACAGCTTCATTTTGATAGATTTTGTTCTGAACATCAGTGTCTGATCAATAAGCAACAAAGAGATGGCCCCACAGAGTGGAAGGAGTCACTGGGGACTTCAACAGAGAAATTGGTTTATAATGTGGGTCTCGCAGCAAAGAGGAGGAAATAATGAACACGAACCATGTGCCCCGTGTGTCCTGCAAATCATCAAAGGTTTTCCTACTCACAACTGGGATTCTCACGAAGCAGCACAACAAGCGTTGGGAAGATTTTCAATGAGTGAAGGTGAGGTGGATGTTTCTGTGCCCAGTCAGATACTGATGACCCTGAATCTTTCTCGGTCCCCTGCAGCCTGACCATGATGGTTGCAGCCCAGACCCAGATGGCAATATGTCCACCTGGGGACAGTTGGAGGGGAGGGGCCCAGGCTGGGAGGTGAGTCGGGGCTTCTGGCAAAGTTGCCTTCCTGTGACACAAGTCTGTAGAACAAAAGCTGGGAAAGCAAGAAACACTCAAAGTTATATCTGCAGTTCCCAGGGAGAGCCCTGGCTATGGAGTGGCAATACCCATCCCTCTTTTTTAAGGAAAAAATCAATCTCCTTTCTTAAATTGTATGTCTCCCTCTGTGTTGCAGATAGCAATCTTTCTCCCCGTCTGCTGTGCAAGCAGCCTTTGCCCTGGCCCTCTGCTGGGCAGTATCAATCACTTTGACAAATCACATGAGCCTGCCTGGCTTTCGCTACCTCATTTTTGCCAGGAGAGGGAAAGACTCTTGACAAATATTTAGAGCATGAAGAGGAACTGAGATGGGGCTGCAGAAAGCCGGGGTGAGCTGAGCCATCTATACAGCTCAGAAGCACCATTGGCGTGGCCCTTCTTCTAGCTAAACATTCAGGGACAACAGCCCATTGGGAGCTTACATTTGACCATGGTGGGAGAATAGTCGTTCCCCTTGTCCACAGTTTTACTTTCTACAGCTTCAGTTCCCTACATTCAACTGCAAACACAAAACATAAATTTTAAATCGTGCACTGTTCAGAGTAGTGTGATAAAATTGTACACCCTTGCTCAGTGTATCCACTCTGTGTATGCTACCTACCTATTAATCTCTTAACCATCTCAGTTATTAGACCTACTTTTATGGTATAGTAATGCTGATATTTAAGTGACCTTACTTTATTAATGGCCCCAAAGCACAAGACTTGTGATGCTGGCAGTTGGGTTGCCAAAGAGAAGCTGTAAAATGCTTCCTTTAAGCATAAAGGTGAATTTCTTGATAAAGATAAAAAAGAACACACTGAGATTAAGAGCTACAATAAAGAATAAATCTTGCATCTGTAAAATTATAGAAATCCATGCTTTTACTGTTGTACCTCAAACTGAGAAAGTTAGCAGTAAGAGATCACATTCACATGACTTCATTATAGTATTAAAATGTTTCTATGTTATTATAGTATTAAAATGTTTCTGTTATTATCTTACTGTGCTTAATTTATGACCTTTATCATAATGTGTACATAGAAAAACACAGTACTGAGCCCTGTAAGTACTAGGTGTGGCTCCAGGCATCCCCTGGGGTCTTGAATGGACATGGACGTTTACTTCATGAATACTGGCACCTGGTACAAATCGGCCTCTTCTGAAGGGTTAACAGTTACCACCGGAACAAACCCCAGAGGAGCTTTTGCTAGTGACCATTTGGCCCTGTCTCCACAGGATTGCTGACCACAAAACTGGAGTGTCCAGAGGGCGGGGGTATGGCTCAGGCCCCAGCCATGCCACCATCCTGGTCACCTCCCTGGCCACTTCCAGGTGCCCCCTCTTCTGGAAGGAGGTGCTGCCTGCAGCATTGCCAGTCATTGAGTCCAAAGGAAGAATGACTTTGGCCCCTGGGGTCTCTCCCCGAAGAATGCTGCTGCTTCAAATGCTCCCAGAAAGGACCCTGTCATGGCCAGGCACCAGGTCCCAGACCTGGAGGCCAGACGAGTCACACCACTGACTGGGACCTTTCTTCCTGGCCGAATGCACATGGTCATCTCCTGAGTGACCAGAGGCTGCCCTGGAGTTGGGCCTGAGATCAGGGTCAGCATTGCCTTAGTCACCTTGGAATGTAAGAGCAGTGACAGCTCCTAACCCAAGGACTTCAACCAGGGAGGGACTGGATGAATGTTAGCTCAAATCTCTTCTGCATCCCCTGCATCCCCACCCTCCTCCCCACCCTCCTCCCCACCCTCCTCCCCACCCTCCTCCCCACCCTCCTCCCCACCCTCCTCCCCACCCTCCTCCCCACCCTCCTCCCCACCCTCCTCCCCACCCTCCTCCCCACCCTCCTCCCCACCCTCCTCCCCACCGGGTCACATGCTAAAGCCAAGTCTGCTGACTGAGTCTTGCTCCTCCTGTAGTGTCCTCCCCTCTCCATCTGCAGCCTGCCGAAGGTGAGGTCAGGAACCCAGAACCTCCTGCTTCCGACACTGGACTGCCTGGAGTCACACGTCTGCATTTTGGAAGTCCACAAGGTCCTAGGAGAAGCAGATGGCCCCTGCCCTAACCATGTGGTCTTGGACACTATTCTCCAAAACTAAGGGGTTCCAGGCAAAAAGATCCAGAGTCAATCCTGCCCACTATAATGAGAGGAAATGGTAGGGCTGGCCCAGCCCCCGCCCCCACCCCCAGCCCTTCAAGACCTCCCCCACCCCCAGCTCCAGGGCTTCCTGGGAGGAAGCTCCTTTCCTCCTTGACCCTCCCACGTCCCCGCAGCCAGTGCTCTTCCACCCCAGGCGCCCTACTGCCCAAAGCCAGTGATTGACCTCCAGGTCTGAGTGACGGTCCTTCCTCCTCACCCAGGCTATCTGCAGGGGGTAGATAGGGCAAGGAGACGGTGAGGAACCCTTCTTCCACCTGTGCTTGTTTTGGAATGTTGTGATTTTTTTTTTCCTCCCTCCAAATTTCTTTTTTAAAATGCTATTTCTGGACTCTTATTAAGGAAATAATGTCTTGCAAAATCCCTAGTATGGTTTACCTAAGAGACTCCTACTGCAATTCGGTGCCAGCAGGGCTGTGACTGGGTCCTGTGCTGGGAGGGAACCTTCTGTGTGGCACAGAACCTCTGCCTGGGTCAAGGAAGGGCGGCTTAGACCTCCAAGGACAAGGCGAGCCCCGGATGGGAGTGGATGGCATCACTTAGAACTTGACTCGGTATTTTTCCCATTAAACCATCTTCTGGAGTGAGCCTCCATTTCTTGAATGTGCCCACTGGATTGAACCCACTACCCTGTCTCCGGTAGGACAAGCTCATCACAGTAAGCGCAATACTGTCCTGTTGTAACAGGAGTGTGTCTGTCTGCCAGACTTCTCAGTCTCATTCTAAAATCAATGTTATTGTACAGATTTTTTCTCGTTTCTGACTACTTTCTACCAAAAGAAAAACCAAAATGCAGTGTAACAAGTGTATTGCTGTTGCATTTCTCTCTCTCTCTCTCACACACACACAGACACACACACACAGACACACACACACACAACACTACTGCAAATACACCATTACAAATATATTCTTCGTGCTGGTAACTCTATTTTTGTGGTATACTTTGCCTAAGGAGGTTTATTGGGTCAAAAGTCAGTTGGCTTTTTAATTTTCTTAGAACAGATTACTTTCTGAAATGACTGCAGTAATTTATAATCCCATCAGCTATATATGAAAAGTCCCTTTTCTCTAATCCCCTGCCGGCCGTGAACTCCATAGATCCTATTAATTTTTGTCCCTTGGATGGTCGACAGTTTCATGCCACCATGGACAAGGCTCCTGTTGCTGGGCCTCTGAGTGACACTGAGCAGGCAGCTGCCTCTTGCTGCTCAGGCAGCAGCTGGTGTGGTCACCTGTGCAGCGCGGGAGGGAAGCGCTGGTGAGTCGGGAACTTTGCACCCCAGCATGTGCCACTGCTCCCAGCTGTGCCAGTGCCAGATGGCACCAGTCAACTGCAACTTCTTCCACTTTTCCCCCAGAGGCAGCCTCAGAATCCTGTAAAGAGACTGCACGGGAGGAGTTGCCCGGTGCTGGCCATGAGTGCGAGGCTGCCAGGTGCTCTGACAGAATGGACACCCTAAGGCAGTGGCTTTGGTCACATGTCTTACAAGAAAGGCCTTTGAAACTGTGACCACAGCTCACACCCTCACAGGATCCATGCATGGCCATGACACAAGACTGGCCCCTACCCATGCCAAGCTGTCCTGGTGCAGAATTACTGTTACTGTTTCATTTAAAAAAAAAAATCACTGGCTCATGCTCCCTGTACCCACTGCACAAATTACAAGTTGGTAACAACTCCTTTTGTAAAGCATTAAAAAACTTTTAAAAATGTAATAGTACTTCAAAAATATTTCAGCATTTTAAACATACAAAACATCCAATGTTGCAAATGTTTAAGTACAGAAGGTTCTTGAACTTCTGTAGATGCAGTGGCTCTTTGCTGACAATAAAGGGTTCTACTGTTTTTTGAAAAAAATTGTATTTTTTTAAGTGCAGTAAATTTTAAACACTTTTCATGCCATCTGACCCCACCCCACCCCTTTTTCCACAGCTAAGAAAAGCAGCAGAAAACTATATCACTGTACCCAAAACCAAGATGGCTGAAGCTGAATGGGTGCCCACTGCAATGTCTGCAGGGCCGGCCTCATGGTTTGTGCCCTGAACTACAGCTTCCCTGAAGGGCACCTGCTCCAAGCAGGGAGCATCAAGGGTTTGCCTTAGTGGTGGTTTTCTTGTTTTGTTTGTTTTTAAACAGATTATGGATAGGTTCAGTGGAGACTTGAGGATTTGCAGCCAATGCCCACATAGTTAACACCACCTTATAAAATTATCTCTAAATACCAGAGACCTCTTCACATGCCCACAGCAAAGTGTGCAGTGAGAACACAAAAGTGTCTTTTCATTTTAAAAATGTTTGAAACATGGACAACTTTGATACAGTTTCAGGGTGCTGTGAACACACAGGGCCACTTTATATGAACCACGGACAATTACTAGAGCACTTTGAGAGGCTACAATATGACCGAACGGATTCTGGAATTGAACATAGGGTAATTGATGCATTTCTAATTGGAGATGTGACTATCAATCACAAGAAAATGGGTTTTTTTTGTTTTTTAATCCTTCCCTCTCCTCCTCCTCCACGTCTTTGTCTTCCTCTTCTACCTTTTCCCAGGCCACGTTAGCAGGCCCCTTTGCATCACTAAACTTGACTTTAGACTTCTAATCGGCAGGGTCCTTCTATTTCTCCTTCAGCCCTGGGGTCTTAGTGATGGACAGCGGCTTTACGCTGTCCCTCAAGTTTTTTTTTTCTTTGGTTTTTAGTTGACTTAATTTTTTTATTGGTTGTTCACAACATTACAAAGCTCTTGACATATCGTATTTCATACATTAGATTCAAGTGGGTTATGAACTCCCAATTTTACCCCAAATGCAGATTGCAGAATCACATCCACAATTTTACATAATGCCCTATTAGTAACTGTTGTATTCTGCTACCTTTCCTATCCCCTACTATCCCCCCTCCCCTCCCATCTTCTCTCTCTACCCCATCTACTGTAATTCATTTCTCTCCTTGTTTATTTTCCCATTCCCCTCACAACCTCTTATATGTAATTTTGTATAGCAATGAGGGTCTCCCTTCATTTCCATGCAATTTCCCTTTTCTCTCCCTTTCCCTCCCATCTCATGTCTGTTTAATGTTAATCTTTTCTTCCTGCTCTTCCTCCCTGCTCTGTTCTTAGTTGCTCTCATTATATCAAAGACGACATTTGGTATTTGTTTTCTAGGGATTGGCTAGCTTCACTAAGCATAATCTGCTCTAGTGCCATCCATTTCCCTGCAAATTCCATGATTTTGTCATTTTTTAGTGCTGTGTAATAGTCCATGGTGTATAAATGCCCCATTTTTTTTTTTATCCATTCATCTATTGAAGGGCATCTGGGTTGGTTCCACAGTCTAGCTATTGTGAATTGTGCTGCTATGAACATCGATGTGGCAGTATCCCTATAGTAAGCTCTTTTAAGGTCTTCAGGGAATAGTCTGAGAAGGGCAATAGCTGGGTCAACATCTCATCCAGCTTTTTTGCCAGGTCCCCAAAAGAGATCGGGATTTGTGGATTTGATTTTGGGGTAGAGTTCTGAACAGAACAAAAAATTCAGGTGGTAATGTCTTGGGCATTGGGGTCTTTTGCCACCTTAGCTGGTCCATAACCCTTCATTTCCCAATCACTGCATCATTGCCATCTTGTCTTTCCCAGACATTGTGTTCCTCCTCAGCACTTCTTGGAAAATTCTGCAAAATTGAAGATTTTTGAATATTATTTCTCTGCTTATCTATACAAAGAAGGCATAAGCAGACATCTTCCCTTTTGGCTTCTTGGGGTTACCCACTCTCACACAAGACACCCCCACTCTCACACAAGACACCCCCACTCTCACACAGGCCCCCCCCACTCGTGCACGTGCTCAGCCCCCCCTCGCTCCCCCTCGCACCCCCTCGCACCCCCACGCTCTCCCTCGCTCCCACTCAGCCCCCATAATGTTTCTTTTGCACACTCGCGGGGTGCTTTCCATGGGCCGGGCACTGCTCTAAGCAGTGCAGAATACTAGCAGAAGCGTTTCTCACAAGGAAACGGCAAGCTGGGCACTGTAATTGCCCCCACCTTACCTATGGCAAGCTGGGGGGCA
Source organism: Urocitellus parryii (assembly GCF_045843805.1). NCBI lineage: Eukaryota > Metazoa > Chordata > Mammalia > Rodentia > Sciuridae > Urocitellus > Urocitellus parryii. The sequence goes on along the minus strand of NC_135537.1, from coordinate 4,197,829 downwards.
GGTAGAAGGGACAAGAGCAAAGGAAGTGACCAGCAGGAAGCGGTAGTGGGGCTCGTCCCTCTGCTCCTAACTAGCCACCTGGCAGCACTTCTCTCAGAGCTAAGTCAACAGGCCAGAAGTTCTGGTCCTGGAGCTGGTGCCTTCCACAGGGGAGTGACCTGGAGCCGTGGAGCCTCAGCAGCTGCACATGGCAGCAGTGGGCAGCTGAGGAGGGTGAGGAGCAGCAGTGGCTGTGGGGAGCAGGTGGGCGCTGTCTGCCTGAGCGAGCACCTGTGCCCCCCAGAGCCCCTGAGGACGGGCCTGCGGGACCTGTTCCCTGTCCATCTCCCGCCCCCTCTCCCCCAGGAGATGCGCTCACCACCTCCTGGATTCTGGGTGTGGGGGGGACCATGCCCACCCCCCCCACATACAACACTCTGGCCATAGTGTCCCTTTTATTTGCGCACCGTTCCACTCTGCGTGGGGCGAGAGCCACCAGGCAGGGGCTTCGTGGCTGCTGCTGCTCCTTCCCAGAGTCTGTAAGTACCGAACTGTATGTTTTTCCGTCCTGGCCTGCTGTGACAGAGTACCACACCCCAGTACCTTACACAGAGGTTCATTCTCCCAGTTCTGGGGACACAAGCTGAATCTGACTTCTCTGCAGGGTTGCCACCTCTAAAGGTGGTGAGACGGGGTGCCCTCCCCTGGGGCTTTGCAGGGGATCTTCAGTGCCCTGTGACTCACGACCACACAGCCTCAACTGCCACACGGCCTTCTCCCGGGGCACGTTCCTTTTTATCAGAAGATGCCAGTCGTGTTGGAGAGGGGCCCAGAGGCTCTGGTGTGACCTCATCTTGACCAAGTTCATCTGCAATGTCTCATTTCCAAATAAGCTCACAGCTGAGGGCCTGGAGGGTTCAGCATGAGAAAGTCGTGAGGATGCAGTTCGACCTGGAATGCTTCCTCACCCCAGAACCTGCCCTGCCCACCTTCCTGGGGAGGTCAGTCCCATCTCGGATCTGCCTGGTGGTGGGTGAGCTGGATCTCGCTGCAGCAGCTGTACCTGGATTAACAGGTAGAGGCAAACTCACCTTCAAAAATCACTACAGGTGTCTGCAGGACATTTGCTGCATTATTGTCATGAGCAGGACCTGTTCTGCATTGCCCCCCACCCCTTCAGTCTTGGTTTGGCCATTTGGGTCTGTGGGTCCACCCCGCCGCCCAGGTCTAACCACACAGGCTCACACTTCTCCCCTCCACCTGCCTACCTCCCCGCCCAGGGTGGCCGTCCATGAACACGCCGAGTAGCTGACCTGTCTGTACTGTTTGTTGATGGTTTCATCAAAGCTTCATTTTAGTTGCTTTGAAAATAATCGGCATCTGGCCTTTTCTTTCAGAGAAGACTTTGACTATAAATTTAATTTTCTTTAATAGAGTTAGAACAATCCTGATTTCTATTCCTTCTCAGCTGAATTATGGCAAATTTTCAAGATTTATTCTCATTTTTAAAATACGTTGTCCTAAAGTCATGTATTCATCCTTTTAGCTTTTTCTAATATTTCTATTATGGTTAAGATGGTAACTTCATGTAATTTTTGTTCTAAGTTTTTCCTCAGGTATGAATAGCAGCATTAAGTGTGTTCCCATTGTGAGACGGGTCTCCAGAGTGCCCCCTACCCAGCCACCCCACTCCCTGATCCTGTGAATTGGACCACTTTAGCTACCCCCATGTAAATGGAATCATGCAATATGTGTGAGGTCTTGTTTTGTTTTTTCCTGACAAGCTGTGCAAAACTCTTTGAGATCTGGCTTTCACTTCCTTAGGATGTACACCTAGGAGTAGGACCATGAGATCATGTGGTGGTTCTCTGTTTAAATAATCTTGAGCCTCTGAATTGCTTCCCTCGGCGGTTGCTCTAGTTCACAATCCCACAGCATTGCTGGAGGCTCCCACTTCCCCGTCTTCTGCAGGACTGTTATGTTCTGGCTTTGGGAGGACCGCTGTGAGCTCCTAGCTCACTGGGGCTTTTCCTTGCATTTCTGACAATAAGTGCCACTGAACATCTTTCATCGGCCTGCTGGCCACTGGTGACTCTTCTCTGGAGAAATGTCCTTCAAGTTGTTTGTGCATCTTTCAGTTGAGTTTTTTTTAGATGTTCTGCTATGGTTAGCAGCTCTGTGCTCCGGATTGCCCCTTTGCAGGCGATTTGCAGATAGGCTCCTGCAGGATGCCCCTCCCGTCTGCCTGTGCTTTGGGGGTCATGCCCAAGAAGCCATCGCCCAGTCCAGTGTCATTAAACTTCTCCCTTCTGTTTTCTTCTGGAAGTTTTCCTCTTTGCAGTAGCTGAATAAGTAATATTCCATTGTACAGATGAACTGCATCTTTTTTTTTGTTTTATGCATTAACCACTTTATATTTGGATTGTTTCCACTTTGGGGCTATTTAAATAATGCTGCTTTGAACACTCAGACTGTTTTTTCATGGCCATGGATGGTTTCAATGGATGCAAATCTAGGAGTAGAATTGCTGGGTCATACAGTAACTGTTTAAACTTCTGAGGAAATGCAAGATTGTCCTCCATGGTGAAATGTACCCTTTTATGTTTCTACCAGCAGTGTGTAAGAGTTAGTCTTTCCATACCCTTCCACAGATACTGTCTCCTTCTGGTGGTGACCATGCGCATGGGCATAGAGTAACAGTGTTCATCAGAGTGCTGATTTGCCTTTCCTTAATATCTGAGGTTGAACATCTTTTCATGTGTTTTCTAGAAATCTGTTTACCATCCTTGAAGAAACATCTATTCAGATCCTTTGGCCACTCTTAAATTATGTCTTTTTGATTTTGAGTTGTAAGAGCTCTTTGCCTATTTAGATTGCAAATCATAGATATGGTCAGGCTCTTCAAACAGCTTTCATCCTGCGGGTTACCTTTTCACTGTTTTTGATGTCCTATGAAGCAAGAATTCTCTTTAGGTTTCTAATCTTGATAACATCCAATTTAATTTTTTTTTTTTTTTTTACTCGTGCTGTTGATGTTACACCTAAGAAGTCTTGGCCTGACCCACAGTCAGGAATTCACTCCTCTAGTCTGAGTTTTAATGAACTCTCCATTATATTTTGCTGATCTCTCTCTCTGCATATGCCGTCCCCACACTGTCATGGGTAAGTGAGTTCCCGATAACAGAAGGGGTCACAATGGCACCTGAACATACTTGGTCCTGAACAGTCATATGATACGCCATAGTGTATCAGACGCGGCCCTGGGACGCAGCCCTGCAGTGGCCGTGACAGGACGTGGGTCTCTGCCCCAAAGGAAGGCCCTGGGGGCACCAGCAATGGTTCCTAGTTTCCAGGGAGCTGGTCCCCATGATACCCTCTGGCCCATGCCCCCCTGTCATTTTGGCCTTGCTTTGTTACCAAACCTCTCCTCCATTACTTTTCCTCTAGGTGTGCTTTGTTCTCTGTTAGCCTTAATATTTCTGCATCTTTGGTTTCTATTTCTTCTAGTTCATGCTTTTCCTGTTATTTTCATTTTTAGGGGCTGTCAATCAAAAACGTCCCTCTGTTTCCTGCACCCATGGCAGCAGCCTGGCTCTTGGAACCCCTGCAGCTCACGCGCCCTTGTGCTGCGGTCTGTCCTTACTCACATATTGTCATTCCTGTTGGCTCTGACACACATTCCCGTGATTATCCGTTTCCCTGTTTATCCACTGCTCCTCCTTGCCCCGTAGCCTTTCGGGGGGTCGCTTTTCCTCCTTTCTACAGTGTGTGCTTTAGTAATTCCTTCAGTAAATCTGAGCAGTGATAAACTGTTTTCCTATATCCAAAAGCGCCTATATTTTATACTTGTTCTTGAGAGGCAGCTTTGTTAGTTCCCAGTTCTCAGGTTTTTCCTCATTCGGCATATTTTAACACTCCCTTATTGCTTCCAATTTTGCTTCTGTAATTCTAATTGTCTCCTTGTAAATTATATGCCCTGTCTGTAGAGATGTTTGGAATCTCATCTTTGCTCTTTCACAGCTTTAATGCCACATGCTTAGGTATAAATTCTTATTTATGAGGCTCGTTATGAGTTATGCTTTCTGGATCTGTGTTCAGTGTCTTTAAAGTAGAAATATTTCAGCCATTTCATCTTCAAATGGCTTCTTTTACATTTTATCTCACTCCAGGAAACTGATTAGGCGCGTGTTAGAATTTCTAATTACCTTTCATGGTAGAAAATCCTTTTGTATCTTCTCCTTCCTTTCTTGTTGCTGCGTTTGAATCTGTAATCCAAGTCACTCCTTCCTTTTGAGCTGTGCCTAATCTGATTAATTTCAGAAAGTGTCTTTTCACCTCTAATAATTCTATTTTAAAATTCATTGACTTCATGGCTATTTTTAAATGCAACTCTATTCAGAAATTTTAAGGGTACTATTCCATAAATTTTGACAATGGCTATAGAGTCACCCCCACCTTCAAGACATAGAGCATTTCCATGACCCCCACAAGTCTCCGATGGCTGTTTCGCCATCAAGGCCTCCACCCAACTCCCTCCTGCTGGCCAACGCCAGTCGGCCCATCCCACAGGGGTCCGCCTTGGAGGGGATTTAGCATGAGGGAAATCACACAGTATCTGGTTCGCTGTGTCTGACTTGTGCAGTGGCCACAGTGCTTTGGGTCTCTCTGCACTGTGTGTATCAATAGTCCAATCTTTTGTATTAGTATTGCATTGAAGGCACCTCACCATCTGCATAGGCACCCCACAATTTTTCACTCCTCTTCCAGTTTGTGGGCCATTTCAGTCTGTGATGCTATAAATAAAGTCTTCGTGTGGATGTACGTTTTCATTTCTCTTAGATCAATACCTGGAAGTGGGATTGCTGGTTCTTATGGTAAGTGTATATTTACCTATAAAGCAAACTGCTTATTCTGCTTTCCCTTGACTTATGAATGTTAGCAGAACTGTCTCAGATGTCTCATTTGCATAAGTCCTTGGCTCTCTAACACATGCCCATCCTGCCTCTCTCGGCTCCTTGAATATTGTTTTAGCGCTCTCAAGTCACTAAACAGTCCATACATTATTTCTCTTACAAAGCTGCTACTGCAGAACCTAGCAGAGCCTGGGATGATACTTCCTTTTTATTTAGCTATATTATCCAGTAATTCCTTCTTTATATTGAATCTCTTATTAGAACAAATTTTAAAATTGCTAAAAAAAAGTTTACATGACAGTAGAATGCACTTTGACCCATTATCCATAAATGAAGTATAACCTCTCATTCTTGTATGTGATGTAGAATCCCACTGATCATGTAATCAGATATGCACATAGGGTTATAATGTCTGGTTCCTGCTACTGTCATTCCTACCCCAATACAGCCTCCCCTCCTTTTACTCCCCTCTCTAATCTGAACTGCCTCTATCCTTCCCTAGATCCCCGTATTGTGAGTTAACTTCTGCATGTCAGAGAAAACCTTCAGTCTTTGGTTCTTTGGGATTGGCTTATTTCACTTAGCATGATTAGTCTCCAGCTCTATTCATTTACTGGCAGATGCCATCATTTCATTCTATAAGGCTGAGTAATATTCCACTGTGTGTACCACATTTTCTTTATCCATTCATCTGTTGAAGGGCATCTAGGTTCATTCCATAGGTTAGCTTCTATGAATTGTGCTGCTACAAACATTGATGTGGCTGTGTCCCGGTAGCATGCTGATTTTAAGTCCTTTCAGTAGAAACCAAGGAGTGGGATAACTGCATCAAATGTTTGTTCCCTTCTGAGTTTTCCGAGGACTTCCCCACACTATTTCCCATAGGGGTGGGATTCGGTGTACCAATTTGCAGTCCCACCAGCAGTGTATGAAGGTGCCTTTTTCTCCATATCCCCACCAACATTGTTGCTTGTATTCTCTAATTGTCATTCTGACTGGAGTGAGATGGAATTTCAGTGTCATTTTGTTTTGTATTTCTCTAATGGCTAGAGATGTTGAATATTTTCTCATATATTTGATCATTTGTATTTCTTCCATGAAGTGTCTTTGGTTCCTTAGCCCATTAATTAATTGGGTTATTTTTTTTAAGTTTTTTGAGTTCTGTATATATCCTGGAGTTGAATCTCCTTTTTTTTTTTTTTTAATGACTTCCCAAAGCCATATCTTTTTGGTCATTTTATTTGGTGTCCTTCTAAACGAGCCTCAACTTCAGTTACAATTTTACCATCTGATCTCCCTCTCCTAGAAATCTCTTGACCATAATGCCTGCTCAGTTTGTCTGTTTTTTGTAGCATCTTAGACCTTCTCTGCCTTTAAACCATGTCCTTTTGGAGAAGGGCTAAGTGATGGCATCCACTGTGCTGGATATTACGGCAAACCCAGAAACGTCCATGGGATGATCCAGTCCTCCCCAGCACAAAGGTGCTTACCGTCCCCCCTCATCTCTCCGCTCCCCCCGCCTCCCCTCTGCGCTCCGTGTGATGACTCTGGGGTTCATGTTTGTGGTGAGGAATACTGCCTGCTGCTCTTCTTGACATTTGCTCATGGTGTTCTCTAACCCTGGGACACACGGGCCTGTATTTGACGAGTGAACGATTTGTTTTTTCTGGTCTCACTTGGCTCCTGTGCCGGCTTCTTTGGGGTGTGACCTCCCAAGCATGGTGAGGAGTCTTCTCTGCTCCCAGAGAGTTTGCCATGATATTCACTGCGTGTCCTTCCACTTATTACCTTGTTATCAGGACACTGAGATGCATGAGAGATGGTCTCTCTGAGGGTCTGCTCTTCTGTTCTCAATTTCAGATCTAATGCCTGCCTCGGCACAGGTGCTGGGAGAGTTGTACTTGAACTAAAGAAAGGCTGTGTGCGTGTGTGCGTGTGTGCATGTGTGTGTGCGTGTGTGCGTGTGTAACCAAGGGTCTCCCCTAGCTAATGTTTTTCTCTTGTCCCTGAGTGTGACCTTCTCTGTCACGTTAGCAGAAGGAGCACAGAGTTCTAAAGGATGATTATCAGCTTTCACATAGGAAAAAGGACTTTAGTGCCCGGCAATAACCTTACAAGCTAGGCTATTTTCTTGAAATCCGTGTCTAAAACATCTAGGTGGTCTTTTTATCTATTTCATTAACTGAGTTTGGAGCATTTAGCTCTTAAAACCTCTTCTGAAATGAGACCAAGGCCTGAAGAGCTCTGGGGACTTTCAGAGTCCAGACAGCCAACACATCCCGCCACCAGGCTTGACCAGAGGGGACAGGAAATGACATGAAGGTGGCAGATTAAGCCTGCCTTTCCTCCCTCCTGGGACAGGATCTGAAGAGGAGGAGGGTTTGCATTTGTTAGTGTTTGTGTTTTGTTTTTTTTTAAGAGAGAAGATAATTTTTAAGATTTATTTTTCAGTTTTCGGTGGACACAACATCTTTATCTTTATGTGGTGCTGAGGATTGAACCCAGAGCCCCATGCATGCCAGGCGAGCGCATTACCACTTGAGCCACGTCCCCAGCCCTGTTAGTGTTTTATAAAATAGAAATCATGCTGTAGTGATTCTCACGTGGTGACTTCATTCACTTCCTCCATTTCATGGGTGTTCTGACGTGATGTCACTCAGTACTACCCCAGGAGAACTTGCTTCAGCACTTTATAGATACAGATCATCTGGGTGGCAGGGACCCAGGCTTCTCATTCCATGTGGGGAGGAATGACTGAGATGACACAGCACAGGGGCCGTCTCAGGGACTGGTCCCCCGAGGTTGTGAGTGAAAGGGGTTTACTTCCACTTCTAATTCCCTCCTACCCAGCTGGACGCACCCTGCCAGCACTCTGTGCCCTAGCATCTGAGGATCCCTGCCCTTGATAGTCCAGAGGATACAGAAGCTTGTGTCAACACAGACCCTCAAATCCTTACCTGCTGGGTGGAGGTGAGCAAGAGCAGGCAGAGGAGGACAGAATCCCAACCAATGTTCTCTCCCTGTGTCCCCTGCCTAGTGACGGTCCTCAGTTTTAACTGGATCACAGTTAGTTACATTTAATTGTTTTCCCCAGGGGCAGCTGGGTTAGATGGTCAGTCCCAATGGATACCACCTGCACATCAAGAGCAGCTCCTGACCCACCATAGGGAGAGTCACTGTGAGGTCTCTGGTAGGACACGGCTATCTGCAGGTGTTTCCAAGTAACCACTAGGTAAAGGGCCGTGGGTAGTGGCTCTGGGGCACCTAGAGCTGGAATGTCATGAAATCAAACATGTTCACATATGTATGTATGCCCATGCTCTATACACACAGACACAAACACACAGAACAGCAGTACATAATTTTGATTATAAAAATTGATATTAAAAGACATAATGAATTTTTTTTCATTGTTGCCCAAATATAAAATGGCAGGGTTTTTGTTTAGGACAATATCACTTAAACATTAAAATGTACAATGTTAGAACAAAAGATGGTAAAGCTGTGTGTTTAGCGTTTAGAGAAGCATATATATAAACCAAAGACATTTAATGATACAAATAAATATATTTATACATATATACATATAAATCTCTTAGACATGGCTTCCCTATTTCAAGTATACATTTCCTTCAAAATAACAAAATTATGACTTTATTAAAATCTTTGACATGTGTTCATTACATATAAATTCATTAATTAATGATGGAACCAGTAAGATGTTAAGTTTTCAAAAAATGTGAAGAATCATAGAATCTGGAATCGGGAATTCTGAAATGAATTTGCTAATAGATAAAATTGGCCATGCTTGCAAAATGTACTATTTGAAGTAGGCTATTCCCTTTGATGGGGGGATCGACTGTTCTCTCCACCAGATGAAATCCATCTCCATAGAGAAGCAGTGGTTGTTGGTGGTGGTGGTGGTGGTTTTTCTTCCCTCAAGTTTTTGTATCTTAGAACATTGAAAAAATAACAGTGAAAGATGCGGGAGGGGTCAGATGCCTATGAAATCAAATAACCCCACAGGGTTTTCTAAATACCCCGAGTCCAGTTAAAAGAAAGCCCAGGACTTCGCTCACTTCCAAGACTTAAGATTTCCCCTGGCTGTGTAACTAAAAGAGCACTGAATGTAAGGAAGGAGATGGGAACCCCAGCCCTGGATGCCCCATTTCATCTGTGAATTTTGACAAATTGCGTAACTCCTTTCGGGATGTCATGGAGAGCTCCCCAGGAGAAATGGCCCAAATCCACAACTCCAGAGGGTGAAGTGCCTGAGATGATGACGTATGCGCTGTCTCCGCCAGGAGCGCCTAGAATAAAAGATGGAGGCAGGCTCAACTAAACAAAGGTGGAATCTTGGTATTCCTGACCCTAAGGAAACGTTTTTATCTGTCCGTTTTTTCTCCCATGAAATTGTGATTGACACACACCAAAGGGAACCTGTGAGAATCACCTGAGCTCTTCTCTGGAAAGTGTCAAGTCTTAGAGGACTTTAAACCTGTGGGTTCCACCTGGCTGTGTGCTTCACATGGGTCATACTGCTGCTGCTCCCAGTGAGCCTGAGAGGTGAATTCCACGAGCTTTTTCTGAGCCCAGTAGAAATGGAAGCCTCAAACAGAAGGGAGGTCGGCAGAGGAGCGGCAGGGGACTCGGGGGAATGATGGCACGTCACGTATGAACAGATCACCCTGCATTCCACCTTCATAGAGGAGGAAGCCCAATTAAAATAAATGAACAATAGAGGAAGAGGCTGGGGGAGGGAGAAGGGGAGGGAAACAATACTGGGGCTGTAACTAGAATGCACTAATAACATTTCCCAACAAAAAAGAAATGCAAGTCTCTTGACCAAAGACACACGATACCTCAATTTGCTCCCTAACTCCACTACTTGGTATCTTCGTTATGCAGCTGAAATTTTGTAAAGGCTCAGAATGCTAAAGGATGTGCCTTCCACAGGAGGCTTGCAGCAGGTCTCTAGTGCGTGGCCCAGGGCTCTATTCCCCCATCTGTCCCCCTTCAAGGTTCTCCAAGTGTTGATTGATTCACTCACTCATTAGCTCAGCTGCCCCCTCCCCTGCTTAACATACTTCAGCTGGATTAAACCTCAACTGAAGATCCTAGGAAGCCTCCTTTATCAAGGAGACGGAGGCCTGAAGAGCTCTGGGGACTTTCTGGAATCCAGAGAGCCAACACATCTCCAGCTGTGTCCAGAACCCAGGAACCCCTCTGTCTCCTACACCAGGAGCCATGCAGGCCCACCCAGTGGCACAGTGGCATCCCCCAAGTCCCCCAACTCCCTACCTCCGGGTGCACCGCCCCCTCCTTCAGGCCCCACTCCTCCTGGACCACAGGGTCTGCCTCCATTCTCGTCCCTCGCAGCGATCAGCCTTGCAGAAACCACCCTGCCGACTCGCCTTGTTCCTCTCCTTCCCTCCCAGCTCTGGTCTCCTGGAAGTGCTTCCCTACCAGGCTCTCAGCTGGAGGCCCAGAGATTTCCCGTCCAGTTCAATGTGGAACTTATGTTAGCTGTCTGCTTCTAACATGGCTGGACCGAGTCTGTTCTTCTGTAGGAAAGAGAGAACACCAGTGACCTGGGGTCCTGCCAGGACCACACTAAGGGGGCCAAGGGAGTGCTGGGTCAGCACCCCAGTTGCTTTTAGTCTGCAGAGTGCGTTGTCAATGCCCTCAGCCCTTCCCCGCTGCCTGCCTCCAGCCCTTGTGCAACCTCACACTCAGTTTGCTCCCCTAAGTCTTCTCTGCTGTCCTCTGTGGGTGGCAGCTCATCTGGGCTCTACACGATATCAAGCTCCCGAGCGCCCCTGCATAGGGCTGCCCACTTGTTACTCACCCCCTCTAGCCCACGAGTGATGCTTAGACTCATGTCCCTTCACTTACTTGCTCCTGGCACCTAGCCCTGTGTCCAGCACATGGAGAGGCTACATGTATGTTGGATGAATGAAAAAGTGAACAGACGAACCTGATGATCGCCAGTCCCGCCTGGAAGGGGTGGCCCAGCTGCAGAGGGATTTATGGTACTGGGTCATTCTTCCACATGGGCACTAACTCCAGTTATCTAGGGATGGAAATTAGATGGTATCTCCATTTTGAGTGAACCGGAAGACAAAACCATTAGAGTAATCACGAAGGAAATTCAATGACATGGAATGGGCACTCTTAGGAATCTGGGCTCACATCAATCAACGCCTCCTTCAAGTGTGAAGAGTCGTAGCACTGTGAGCCCATGTGAAGTCATGGGGGTGACTTTCATCTCACTCTTCCCTGGAGGAAACTGAGGCCAGGGGGAGAGGAAATGTGGCCTGAGACCTGTGCCCAAGGCTGTCCTGTGCCCAGAGGTTACTATGACATTCACGTGCAGCTCCTAAACCAGCACGCGCCTGCCTTCTGAGCTGTGTGCAATGCCTCTGTGCAGTCACTGCTGCTTGTCACTAACCAAGACACGTCCCCACCTGTGGGCCTGGCAGACCTTCAGGCTCTGCCTTGGACCAGCAAGCCCTCTGAGCACCTGCCTGAGAAGAGTGTGTTGCATGCCTTAAGCTTGGGCCACGCCACACAGGCTGGGCTAGCAAGGGCATCATCTGTGGATGACCTGTGCCTGAGGCTTTGGGTGCACCACGTCAGTCTGACCTCCAGACAAGGTGCCAAGTAGCTTAGGTCAGACTCAAAAGCACTGCCACCTCCAAGGCTGGCACCCAATAAAAATCCTGAACACCAGGCTCAGGGGAGCCAGCCTATTGACAGTTCATCCTGTTGTCACAAGTCATTGCTGGGGGGGGGGGGGACTGAGCACTCCAAAGTTCCATTGGAGAAGACAGCTGGGAGCTCACGCTGCTCCCCCTTGGGCTCCCCCAACATGCCTTGTTCATCAGCAAGTTATAATCTGCATCCTTCTTGCTTTCACAGATTAACCCCAAGTACAAAGACTTTGAGAACTGAGTCCTCCTATAAGCTGGCAAACCTGAGGGTGGTCTTGGAGACTTGACACAGTCCCCTTCTGCATTTATCAGCATATCACACACCTGTCGAGGTGTGTGTCACCTCCAGACAGATGGTATATGGTATAGACCAGATATGCCTAGTGTATCAGCAGCATTCACTGTATGATAATCCCAAACCATGTGGCCCCAAATACCTGCTGGGTTAGCTCAGGACTCGGCACGTTTGGTTTGGCTGGGCTCGCTCACATGCCCAGCTGCCAACCAGGTAAGAGCTCCGCAGTGGGGAGAAGCTGGATGCCAGGTATGCAGTAAGGGAGATTGGACCACACGTGTCTCTCCATCCAGCACCTAACTCTAGCTTGTCACGTGGCAGCAGTGTTGCAAGAGAGGAATCTGACCTGCAGGAGCTCTCTCTCTTACTGATCAGAATAAGTACCACATCCAACCCAGATTTCTATGCAACATCATGCTGTGAAGTCACAGATACAAAGAAGGGCAGGATGTGCAGCTATTTTTGCAATCATCCACACGAGGATCCAGTGACCTGACGGAAGCCTGGCAGCACAGGCGGAACAAATGGACAGACTGTGGGTTCCAAGCTGGCAGCAGAAACCAGCAGACCTCATCACATCCTTTGGCAGTGCTGGCCTGGGGCAGACTGTCATTAGCAGCTGTGTCAATAAAAAAAAAAAAAAAAAAAAAAAAAAAACAAATATCCCACTTCTCGCCACAGATCAACAAACCACAGTTTATTGTTTCAGTCTAAAACACAAATAGGGACAGTTTTCCAATATCATTAAGACCTCGCAGAATTGCCTTCCACATGATGATCTGCGGGAGTCTTTCCAAATCTGCTGCTCTCTGTATCCTCAGGATAATTTTTGTGAATTAGGAGCTATTGTCTCCATTTTACTGATGAGGAAATAGAGACTTAGAGAGGTGATGTAGGTTGCCCACCCACATTCAGACCCTATGTGCATGCCAATGCCATCACCATCGTTGTGCTGGGCTGACATTTATTTAGCACCATAGCATGCTCTGAGGCAGGTGCTCCTGCTTCTCTCTACAGTAGCACAAAAGGATGCCTAGATCTGAGCAAGAAAAATTTTATTTCAAGTAGGCAATTCAGAATATGGGCAAACAAGAGGAATAATGTTGCAGTTTGGAGGAAGCAACAGGAAGACAAACTCAGTAGCTGGTGTGAGGGCGTGATGGCCGGTCAGTTGACACAGGCCTCTCCTGAGGGTGGGCTGGGCTCTGGGGCCAGGCAAACAACATTCACATACCAGCTTCTGCCTCCAAGAGTCTCCAGAACAGTGAAAGGGGGTGACAACCATGTGAGGAGTGCAGGGACGGGGGGCCACAAGGGGACCCTAAGTCTCCCAGAAGCTGGTATATTGAACACTAGGATACAGGGGAGTCGGGCCAGTGCCTCTGATTGTCCCCATCAGAGGGTTGCATCCACACTCTTGGCCGTGGGACTGGCCACTAACACCCAGTGGGCAGAGCACTGTCCCTGCATGGGGCCTTGATGTTGGCTGTGGGGAGGGCAGTGGGTCCGTTTCACCTGGAGGAGTTGAGGGGTCTCTCCAACACAAGTTTTCATTTGCTCCTCTCATGTTAGAGTCTGTAAACAAGTCAGGATGGCGCCTGGCAAAATGCCAGACGGAGTGGTTTGTGAAGTAAGGCCAGCGAGCCATTAAGTGTGGAGATTTCTTATTGGTTGACTGATGTATCTAGTTTATGCTAATTAAGATCAGCTGTGTGGAATGTACAAATACCGCTCCTGTCCTACAATAAACGGCTCCCTCTCCTGCTGTATCAACGTACACAAGGTGTTCATCACCCCCCACCCCAGCCGGACTGCGGCACTCTCACCTTCTTGCCACTCACCCTGAGACACCATGGGCAGCTGCTGGCCAAGGCCAACAGAGACGCTAGAGCAAATCTGGACCAGACCACAGCCAGAAGCAGCACCCCTGCAGCCTGTGGACCTGTGAGTGAGAAATACAGATATTTCTGCTGGAAGCCACTTAGGTTTTGAGGTATTCAGTGATGAAGCAAAGAAAGAATAAAAACTAAACCTGGCCCCAGGTTAGTTCTGGGTTTGGGCTCAGTTTACCCCATCTTGGTACTGTCAAGCCATCAGTCCTAAACAGATCATCAGCCTTGGGGACGGGGACTATGTAGTTTCACTTGCATGTTTAAGTCACTATCAGGGTGTGTGGCTGCTCTAAAACGATCCCACTGTGGCATCTGCCACATTCACCCTTTAAACAGCCCGTCTTGAACTCGTGACCACCTGGAAAAGTTCACGCCATGAAGGAGCTGGATTTCAAGAGCAGCCTGCTGTATGGCATCACATCCTTCTCCATCTCCTCTTCTGAGCCAAATAAAAGATGAAACAGAAGTGTATGGTGGACAAAAAGCCACACATCACTCACAACTGATCGGGCTTCTCCCTGCTTCTTTGCCTGGGCTTCAGAGTTCTGATCTCCTGAGGAAGACGGTGTTACCCAACCAGGCTGGCGGGACTGACCCTCCCCACCCCTGCACCCAGCACACACACAGGGCTTCTCCTTTGGACACACTGAAGCAGCTGCAGATCTAAATAGGGTACAGCAGCACCTGACTCCAGGGTGCAAGATGCAGGAGACATGTTCTCACAATGTTAGCACCATCCAGGGGCATGGCCTGCCTGGCCTGCAGGCTGCAGAGCGTCCTCCACTCTGAGGCAGCCATCATATTCAGTGCAGGAGCTGATCAAGAAGGGCAGGTGTGCTGAGGCCTTGGTAAAAAGAATGTGTGCTCTGGAGGGAAGGAGGTAAACCTCGTGCAGATCCAGGGGACTCCGCATCCATGCAGTGGTCTTGGGCATGCCAGGATTCTCCTCCAAATGAAAGTATTGTACCTTGTACCTCCTACCACTAGGGAGGAGGCACAGCACCTGAGAGGCTTGTTCAGGTGCTGCAAACAGCAGGTGTCACACCTGTGCACACTACAGCAAGCCATGTGCTTAGAGTGCTGCAGTAGAGGGTCAGCACGGAGTTGCTTAGTCGCCAGCAGTCTAAGAGCCTTGGGCCATCTGGCCTGGAAGACCTTATTATGTCAAAGGGATCTGCAGTGGGAGAGGTGCTCCAGTGAGTATGTGGCGGACTCCTGTGAAAATTAGGCTACAGGCCCCAGGTCTATACCACGAGGTCTTGCAGTCTAGTGGAAGATCACATGAAACAGCCCTGGCCTGTGACCGAGCCCTGGTGGCGAAGAGCCCATCCATGAGACCTGAGATGAGAGGCATCAAGTCATGCTGTTAAGTGAAAGATTACATCTGCGAGGGATCATGAATGGGATGGGCAGGGCACAGGCCAGCAGCTTGAGCAGGCAGCCCCACGGGTGCTCCCTCAGCTCACACCTGCAGCAGAACACCGTCCCTCTGACCAGTGGAGGGAAATGGCCCAGCTTGTTCTCTGAGGGGTTGGCTTTATGTGCAGGCCCAAGTCAATGACCAACTCCTTTGGAAACTGAAGGTGATGCGTTGGACTCTTGGGGTGGTGTGCAAACGTATTATGGCAACATGTGCCAAGTCCTGATTCCTTCAGTGAGTGGAAGACATCTTTGGTATTTCCCTTGGTGTCATTAGAATAAACCATCACAGCAGGGGAAAGCCAGCAGGGAGCCGGCCATTTGCTGTGACCTGCATTTCAGTCTGCACCGCATCCAGGACAGGAGGCACACCTGTGGGCACATACCTGCTTACAGCCTCCCAGATAGGCGACAGCAGACGAGCCCTTCCCACAGTAGAGTGGATCATGAGATGCGCTGGTCCCAAGGCTGATCCCAAGGCTGATCCCTTGGCCAAGGCTCTTTTGGAACCTCTTCTCTAGGGCAGCAGGGAAAAGTGGTCGCCTGGAGGTCAAACTGAGCTCCCAGATGAGACTGCATTCATCCTGGGAATTTAAAAATGAATTGATTTAGATACCACTACTGAAGGGTGAAAATGTGCCATCAGAATCCAGATGTCAAGCTTGCCTTAGGAGTAAGGCTTTCTGGTGACCCTCTGTGCACCTGCCCACTCGGCCACCATGGGTGGAGCCAAGGCTCCACAGGATGGGCACAGCACCCCCAACTCTGGGCATCACTTGATATGCATAGACCTCTCTCTACTCAGGGCTGCCTCTCTCAGATTAGTGACTAACTGACCCCTTAGTGTACTTGAACTTGTGACCTGCACTTGGAAATGATCCCTCTTTTAACAGAAATCAGAGGTGAACTGCGGTAGATCATGGCACAGAGCACTGAAAAGGGTCTTCTGCAAATTCTTCTTTTCCTTCAGGGCCCACCTCCACAAACTGACTTGGGGGACTTTATAAAAAATTAGTTCATGTCTCTGAGCTTCTTTTTCCTGTCCCCATTTCTCATATGAAAATACAGGCTCCCAGAAGTTAAAGGAGCAATGGCCCAATGTCAAAAACTAAGCAGAAGACGTGAGTTTGACCCTATCTCCATCTTCCCTATGTGTGGGCCCTTTCAAACACCTCGTTTCCTCCAAGGAGACAGACGGGAGCAATGAAGGCTGACTCTGTTGATGGGGACTTGGTCGTTCCTGTTCCTTGGCCTGTGCTGCACAGTATTGTTTCCCTGCTTGCTGCATGAAACATGGTGACCACAGAGATCAACATGGCTTTTAGACTTTATGTAAAACCAGCGTCAAAGCTTCTCTTGTCTACTCAACAGAGTCCACACCACAGCTGGAGAGGCCGGCACTCTCATGGTTCTTCTGTGAATGGAAACCCAGGCCCAGCAACATGCAACTTAGCCCAGCTCCAGGGCCAGTCAGGCCTGGAGGCCATGAAGAGAGAAGGCAGAAAGATGAATGCGACTTCTGCTTTGGGTGCTCGGAGTCTCCTGGAGGTGAAGATAGCAAACCCAAGTCTGTCACCAAGTCATGATGTCACTGCTGAGTGTCCTTGGTGCCATGACTGTGAAGGAGTCGTAAGCAGAGAGAAATGGGATGGGCATTTGGGGATTAGGTGAACAAGACGTCTCCAAGCAGGTGATATTGGAGGAGAGGTCTGGAGTTGGAGGAGCCAGGCTTTTAAAGGGCTGGGGCTCAGGCCCAGGCCATTGAGGCAGGAGAGGGATGGGAGCTGGGACGGGGGAAGTGGGGACCATTAAGGGGACAGATCAGTCCTGCCTCACAGGTCCCTTTGGAATGGAAAACTGATGGGAAGGAGTTTGGAGAACTGGGTTGTCATCACAGATCTCAGACCAACCAAGGCAGAAGGTCAGTATTCAAATAAGCAGGATCCTTTAGCCTGGCTCTACACGTCCAAGCTCTGTGGAGGGAGGGAAGGGGTGACCCAAAACCTGGCAGGGTCTCTCCTTCCCCTTCTCCCTGTGAAATCAATGGGCCTGGAAATGCTGACCTGGTGAGAGAGACAGAATTCCCAGGCTACTAATCTGATCATGGCATAATTGATTTGACAGCTATTTCCCAACAAAGCCGATGTCCCTGCTCTTGCTCTTTCAAGACAATGAATTCCTCCTAAGTAAACCTGGTTCCCTGGGGACACCCTAGGGCAACAAATGTGTTAGACAGGAGTCTTTGCTAAGCCAAATTCAGAGGAGAACTGGGACTCCTTTTCATTTCAAAAGGTTATAGGGGGAAAAAAAGTGTTCTTATTTATTCTTCTGCTACCAGGCCACTGGGGGAGAATTTGGAAAATTTATACACACAGACAATAAGCTTGGTACCAAAAGGGGCCTGATGCCCCCAGCTGCAAAGAACAATTAGCGA
Organism: Urocitellus parryii; assembly: GCF_045843805.1. Classification (NCBI taxonomy): domain Eukaryota; kingdom Metazoa; phylum Chordata; class Mammalia; order Rodentia; family Sciuridae; genus Urocitellus; species Urocitellus parryii. The sequence continues at coordinate 4,180,184 of NC_135537.1, read as the reverse complement.
ATTCTCCATTCTGGGCTGTGCTCTCCTTTCATTGTGATGCATAATCGCTGTTTCCTTGAGAAAGCCTGTGCACCTTAATCAGATTTGACTTTGTAAATCTCACATTCTCCCAGAGAGAACACGCAAATGGTTGCTTCTACCTGATGGCAGATTAACCCCAATCTTGCTTCTTGCAAAAAATACAGGAATTTCAGTTGAAGACATTAAAACGATATCACAGAATTCCAGAAACCAGGAAGCCCAGGGACCTGACCTTCACCTGATCAGGTCCCTTCCTAACCTCCTCCTTGGTGTCTTCTAAGCTGCTTCTGCTTTCTTCAGGAGCATCTCTGCTGGAGCCAGGCCACTGGATCACTCCCTAAAGACCACTGACTCTCTGGACCACACAGCTGACAAAGGCTGCTGTCTCCCACCAAGGGCTAGCTGCTTCTGCCAGCCTGCACCCCTCACCTCCTGGTGTAGCCAGGGCTCTCTTACTGCTCTCTGAGGAAGAACATAGGTTGTGACCACCTTGGACGAGCCATTTGGCCTCTTTGTGCTTCAGTCTGCCCACCAGAACACCACCCAAACCAGAGTGTGACTATTCTATGGGATCATAGCTACTCCACTGCGTAATGTGCTCCTGGTGTATGGTGATGTCTCTCCTTAGCAAAGGTGTAACCAGGACAATGCAGGCTTTGTGTGCTGGTCAGTGAAGAAGCTCCTTAGACCGGTGACTTCACTCCCTACGCCATGGGTCCCCATCTTTAGGTGGGGAAACTAATGCACAAAAGTTCTGTTCGATTGGCTGATCTGGAGTAGAGGTCAAGACAGGGTCAGTCCTCCATTGAGCCACATTCCAACGCAGGATGCTAATTTCTTGGGTCTTTGCTTCCCTCCAGGACTTAGGCACTGTCACATCCCACCCTGGAGCCATGGTGGTCTATGTCTGGAAGGTATCATATTTTCATTCTTTCTCTGCATGACAGCTGCTTGGTGTCAGGGTAGACATTATTGAGCCCAGGCACAATGTACAGAAATGTGAACCCAAAGTGTTAACTGGCTAAGTCAAGGCCCCGCTTTAAAGCCAAAATCAACCTGCCATTCTCAGCCAGGTGCTCTTCCCTGGGATAGCAGGTTTTAGGGTAGCATCTTTTGCCACCCCACTATTTTAGCCAGTTGCTTAGAATCACATAGACCTGGCTCTAAAATCTACCTCAATTATAGATATTTACTTATTGCCTTTAAGCCTCTGTTTCCTCATCTTGTTCATGATAGTTTCATAACATGAAGCTGGGAGCGTGGAACAGCATAATCCATCTCAAGGGCTGGCACTGTACTTTGTGGTAAATGTTCAATAAACTGTTTTTTGTTTTGTTTTTGTTTTTAAATTTTAAAATGAGGTTAAGAGCCATCTTTCACAGCTTTTGTAAAGAGAGGCTTACAGCTCAGCCCAGGGCCTGGCATGCTCAGCAGCTCTTATGACACTGCTGTCCTCGTCACCTTTGGTCGCTGCCGCCCTCGTGCCCACCGCATCTGAGCTGCCCCCAGCCATGGCATGGCTCCAGTCTGACTGAAGAGCTGGCAGCTGTGCCGGCCATCCCTGAGTAACGCTTCCAAAAAAGCTTTCAAGCTCAATTCCAGACAGCAGCTCTGGACTGGCCACATGGGGCCCCAGAGCCACATGCAGGCTGCTCACGCCTGAGGCCTCCTTGGCTGCCAGGCGCCTGGTAACCCTGTGCGCCCCGGCCTGGGGGCTGAAGAGCAGCGCTCAGGTGGTGGATGAGTATCCCACAGGCCGCCAAGACTGGCATTCAGATGAGGCATTATTCAAACCCACCACTCTCCAAAGAGCTTTGTTCTCTTCTGGGTCCCAGGACATGCAGCCAGTCACAGAGCCACTACCCTGGGATGCCTGGGAGTGGATGGTGGGGAAACCTTGCAAAGTTAATGACGTCTGTTTTCTCTATTTTCAACCAGGGCACTCCTGCCTCTACGTCCCCCAACCTCTGTCCTTTCAAGAAAGAGGGGAGGGAGGAAAGAACTTAGTGCCAGCAGATCTCTTCCTGCCCTAAGTTCCCCGCCTGCCTGCCATATGCATTCCCTGGTGCAGAGGGACCCCAGAGCTCACGGCGGGGCTCCTGATGCATCTCTTCCACCCCTTTCCTGCAAGCACCATCCCCAGAAGCCCAGGAGAACTTGGTAGGACACAAGGCTGAGTGCCTGAACACGCATCGACACGCAACACGCATCATGCATACCTTATCCACTGTGGCCACGCAGACACCAGACCCCTCCCCAGAGGCCTCCCCACCCAGCACCCAGCAGTGTGGTCAGCAGGAAGCCTCCACACTCGGCACCTTCAGTGTCCACCTCAGCTGCAGAGTCACTGGGTATGGACTGTCCCCAGAAGGGCCTGGCCTCAGACATGGGGGCTGAGGCAGTAGAAGCACTAAGGTCCCAACGTCCTGGCCCAGTTGGGACACTCTGGGCCTTACTTGCTCCAGAACTGCCCGGCAGGTCAGCCAGCTGAGGTGTGCTGAATCTTCATTGCACTTGGCCCTGTTCCTCTTCCAGTCCTGCTCCCTGCCCTTCCTTTCACACATGGTGTCCTCGTAAGCATCGTGAGCTCCAAACTCTGTCTCGGGGTCCGCTTCTGTGAACTCAGCCTGTACCAATTACTAGGAATTGTGTGAGCAAGACAAGGAGATGAGGTGGAGGGAATGTGCCAGCCTCTGGGACAGCCTTCGTTTGAGGCTGTGACTTGTCTGTAAGGATGACTGTAGGTGGAGGTGCTGGTTGAGTGTCACAGATGTTTTTCAGAAAGATAGAAAATAGTTGGGAGCAGAAACCCCCAGCTGACAGCCAGATGTGAATGCCAGAAAGCCTCTTTTAGAAGCAAAGACACTCTCATCTCCTGCAACTGGAGTGTGAATAAACAGGGCCAAGTCCAGGACTTAGTAGGAAGAGAGGCTGACCTTGGAAGACTGTGGGAGGCCCAAGCAAGTCAGGTCTGTAATGCTCTCTGGGAAAGCCTGGGACCCTGACCTGAGGATGCCCCCAAGGATTTGCTCTGAATCCTCCGAAGCAGCAGACTTGGCCCACTCCTCCTCCTCATGATGGCCTCCTCCATGCTGGAAGGTGGTGCAGAGACCGCTGCTCCAAGGACTCACCCTCGCCTTCCTGGCCACTAGGTCACAGCAGGAGTTGCTCCTAGAACACAGAGCACAGAAGTGTCACTGCTGGCAGTGGAGAAAGATGTTGCCAAGCACAGGAAGCAGGTGCAAGTGGGAATGGATGCTTATATGGAGAGAGAAGACCCAGCATGAAGGCCTTCAAGAGCAGGCCCAGAGGACCCTGCACCTGCAAAGGCCCTGGAATTTCAAAGGAAAGCCCCTGGTGTCCTCTGTGGGCCTCACTGAGGGAGGAGGGCATCAAAGAATGTGGCTCACCAACAGCACAGGGTTTATGAAATCATTGGTGCTGGGGTCCATCTTGACCACCCTAGGCCAGGGGCTCCCAGTTAGGGCCTGACCCTCAGAGAATTTTGAGTAGCCCCTGACAGAGATGATGCTGAACACAGCATCCTCGGGGGCAAAACAGACAGGCAGACGATGAGGGGGGTGCTAGCCCCCTTGTACCTACAAAACCATCAGATGAGCACAAGAGACCACGTCGCAAGGCCTTATCTAATTTCTAGACTTGGCATTTCAACTTTGCCCAGTATGGGCCACTCAGAGGCCTGATGGGTGAGTGAGATGTGGTTAGGAATCTGTGATGGGCTGAACTGTGTCCTCCAAACAACCATGTGTTGAAGCCCAAACCCCAAGAGTGACTGAGGAAAAACACAAAGATAAATCATCTGTAGTACATACATAAATAACTGTATACAAATGTACCTATGTGTATATGAAAGAGTTTTTTAGTTTCTGGGTAGGATTTTGTTTTGGTCTTTCCTGTTTTGTAACAGTATCCAGTATCTATGAAGATATTCTCTTGTTTTACTCTAACATTCTGCCTCTTAGATATGATGTTCCATATTACCTTCACACCTAAAGCCAAGGTTTCGGCTTTCCGTGTGGACATCCAGTTGACTCAGCAGCATTGAGAAATGACCCTTTTGTCCACTGCCATGCAACAGCGTGGGTGTGGATGTTCCTAGGCACTCTGCTTTTTCCATTGGTATAGTCCATTATCCTTGTGCCAATGTCATGCTTCTTAACTGCTCGAGATTTTAAATGAGGAATGTGCTAGTCCTTCACTTCCTCGCTGTTCAGGTGTGGCTTGGTTTATTCTAGATCCTTTGCATTTCCATATAAATTATCATTTTGATTGGGATTGCACCAAATCTCTAGATCATTCGGGGCTTGATAATGCTCAGTTTCTGATTACAAATTTGGTATATATTACATATGCTTAAATCTTCTTTAATTCTCTCAGGAAGATGTCATTCTGGGAGTACAAGGGTCGGTTTGCCTCTCCAGTACAGTTTGAGAAACAGGCCAGCAATGGAGCTCTACAACCAGCATCATGCAGGGGAACAGCAGCGCCTCCTATGGATACTCCTGCAGAATTCCTCCTCATTACAGGCTGGGAGAGGCTCAAGGAAAATGTGCCCTTAGCAAAACCACAGCAATTGGATTCAGAAGGCAGCAGCTGAGGGTGTTAAGTGGTGGACCTAGGATCTAAGCCAAGTAACCAGGCCCCAAACTCAGTTTTCTTCATGGCTATGCTGTAAGGAAGTGCTCTGCTCTTGGCACCTGAAATGCACTCGTCCATTGTCACCCTTGCTGTCTTAGGCATGTCTTTGCACTGCTCTGAGGATCTCTCCATAAACCTGGTGACCCTTCCTATGTCTTCTAGAAGCAAAGTCTATTCAAGTCCTTTGCCCATTTTTGTTCCAAGCTGGCTATTTAGAGTTTTGTGTGTGGTCATTTTCTTCGTATGTAAAAAGAAGTTTCTTATATATTTTGGATCTTCATCCCTTGTCAGATACATTGTTTGCATATATTTTCCCCCACTCCTCGGTTTCCATTTCACTCCCACAATTGTTTCCTTTACTGTGCAAAAGTGTTTTCATTGGATGTAGTCTTACCTGTCTAGTTCTGCTTTTACTGCCTGTTTTTGGTGGCATATCCAAAAAATGATTGCCAAGGCCAATATCAAGAAGACTTTCCACTTATATATAAGGTACCTAAAGTAGTCCAGTCACTATAGCAGGGACTAGATGGCAGATGTCCTGAGGTGGGGGAAGAGAGAAAGGAGTTTGTTTCAAGATAAACAAGTCTAGAGATCTGCTACACAGCCTGGTGCTCAAGTTAATACATGTGTCCTCCAAACGACTAGAAATTCTGTTAGATGAATAGATCTCCTGAGAAGCACTCTTACCCCCTCCCCAAAACAATGGAGCCACAGGAAGATTTGGAGGTGATGGTCTGCTTATTACCTTGATCATGGTGGTTGTGTCCTGGACACGGGCACATGCCCAAACTCTTCAAATGATAGACGTTAAACACATGCAGGTGTTTTGTCTTTGGATTATGTGTCAATAAAATTGTTTACAAAAAGGAAAACAAATTGGGCTGGGGATGTGACTCAGCAGTAGGGTGCTAGACTAGCCTGCACAAGGCCCGGAGTGCAATCCCCAGTGCCCCACACACACACAAAATTTTTAAAGAAATTATAAGTCTGCATAAAGTTAAACTTCTTTTTCCAGCACCTTTCTCTAAGGACTCAACTTCCCTCTGCTTCCCAATCAAACCTCTCATTCCCTCTCCTGGGTAAATCTAGGCTCCAGCCACACTGGTTCCTGCGCTGCCCCCTCAACACCCCTGGGCTTATCAGGTTCATGTTGCTCTGCAGCCTGGAAGCCATCTCTCCCGGGCACCCTGCCAACTCCCCCCCAGCCCATGCAGCAGAGGGCCCGCCCTCCAGGGGTCCTCTCTGAGCAGCAGCCCAGCCCCAGCACGACTCTCATTTCTCTGAACTTGAACAGTGTCTGCATTGATCACTGGGCAATTAATCATGCTGTGTGAAAGCGCTTCTTCCACAGCATTGAAACATACATTTGTTATTTTACTTTGAGTGTTTATGTATTGTCTCCTAAACCAAACTGAACGCTCACTCAGGAACTGCGTCAGTTCAAGAAAACAATTCAATTCATCAAAACCCTTCCTGTGCTTTTTGTACCACAAGAAGATGCACAAAAATAACTTAGACTTGTCTTTCTTCAAGGAAAGAACAGGTTACCACAGGAAGAGCCCTAGACTAAAATATCGATGAGGAGAGCTCAGGTTTAGAATCCGCCACTCACAGTCCAGGTGACCCAGGGTGAGGTGCTGAGCTCCTACCAACTATTGATCAAAAGGAAACCACTCTTAAGATTTTTTAATTTCTTAAAATGGGGTGAAATGATTTCAAGGAGAGGAAATAGAGAATAAAATGTCCTTTGTAGGGGTAAAAATCTCCATGTGTTCAAGGAAATAAAAGGAACATTTACTATGAATTGACAGATTCTCAGCACTCCATGTATGATCTCACTTGAGCCAAAATAACTCTGAGGACTGACTTCACAGTTGGACAAACGGAGGCACAGAGAGGCTAAGCAGCTTGGCTCTGTAGTACATGTAGAATGGGATTCCAACCCCAGGATCTTGTTCCACAAACTGACCTCTCCTACTGCCCTGCCTGGGCCACGTCCTGCTAAGAAGGTGAGACCTGTCCAGGGTACTTATATATTCCTCTAGTATAATACAAGTATAATAAAAGTATAATAAAACCACTGAATGGTTTCAAGCAAGGGAATGCCTGATGATTATTTTATAACAAGGAGATCCCATTTTCATAGATTTTATCAGTAGAGTCTACCTACAAAAAGACTGAATAAAATCCAGATTATTGAACTGTCTCAAACCAAGCACTTACAATACCAATACCCAAATACAGAGATCATTAGCAGAATCTAAAAGTGTCTCCTGCCCCTTTCCAATCTCTACCTTTCCCGAGAGTAGGCATGTGACTGATCTCGTGCACATGGGTGAGGCCATGCATGCTGAATCTAGTAGGTTCTCTTCTGTTTGTGGCTGTTGTTTCCTCAAGATTGACAGTCTTCTCCCAATCGTGGGTGTGTTGTTTCAAGGCCTTAGTGGCACTCAGGGATGGGGTTCGCACCTCTGATTTCCGTGAAGGCCTTCCTTCCCAGTCCTATTAGGAAATGACCCAAAGGATTTCTCCTCCCTCTGAGAAGGATGTCTGCATACACTTACAGTGTTGCAGCCTTGTTATGGCTATCTTAACTCTCAAATCCCTAAAATATTTTGGTCTCTATTCCAAAGAACATCACAGTAGGTTAATAGGCAAGTATACAAGAGGTAACATTTTTTTTTTCTGAGATGAGGTCTCCCTAAGTGGCCCAGGTTGACCTTGAACTCACAATGTTCCCACCTTGGCCTCCTGAGTAGCTGGGATGACGGGCACTGACATCTTGCTGGTTGCATAAGGTGCACATACAGGGCAGGATTGGTGATGCTCTCTGTCAAATAACACAGGTTCTAAGAAGCAGTAAATAAACCATGTTGAACTTTAGGACTCTGCCATGACATTCATAGGGATCTAATGGCCTGGGACATTCTTTCCTCCCAAAGAAAAACACCAAGTTATGGCCTCCACTCCCCACCCTCTGAGCAGAGCGGCCCTCCTCAGGCTCTGCACCTCAGGAAGCACTTCTCCCCACATTCATGGATCCAACAAATCACACAAGAAAAATGTTTAACTGCCACTGTTCTGAACATGTAAAGACACTTTCCTCGTCATCACTCCCCAAACAATGCAGAACAGCAATTACTGACAGCACTTACGTTGCCCAGGTAGTCTAAGTAATCCAGAGAAGATCTGAAGTATGTGGGAGGATGGCGGGGGTGGGGGGGTTATATGCAAACACTACACCATCTTATATAAGGCACTTGAGATCTGAGTTTTCATGGGTTTCCTGAAACCAAGTCCCCATAGACACTGAGGGACCCCTGTACTGTTTCAGGCTATTTACCATGTGACACAGAAGGCTGTCGGCTTCCGCTGTCCCAGCTGCAGTACCAGTGCCCTGCCACTAGGGCTCTGTGACCAGAAAGACCCTAAGGTACTCCAAGTATCTGTGGTGGGAAAGGTGACGCCTGAGGCTCTGGGCAGGCCCTACTGTGCCTGGAGCAAGGGTCACTGATGTTCTCCTCTGCTGGCATTATGGACTCATGGGCACAATGAACTCATAGTGGCCAGGATGACGACTATGTATGTGACCAATAACAAGAGTCCCATTCACAAGCTCCTGCCACCAGGAACATCTGTTCTGCCAACAACCATTTCTCAGGGGAATCAACTTCCCATCTGGTGTCAGGTGGAGGCAGGGGCCCTTCCACCCACCTTGGTTACAACTGACACAGTATCTGGCGGTAAGGAGGAAATGGCGGCAGAGAGGACAGAGCCTCTCCCAAGGGGCCAAGGAGTCCAGCTTTTTCTGGGAACAAGAAGGAAGCCAGCAGGGCTGTGACAACTTAAAGGAAATCTCCTTCAGAGAGGAGAAGCCACTGGGCCCAGCAGAGGAGCTGGCTGCGGGCAGATGGGCATTCTACGAAGCTAACTGTGGCTGCTGAGTTGACCTCAGTTATGGGGATGGGGGTGCAAGCTGCAGGAAGGGTTGGGTGCTGTGGTGGTGATCCAGGACACAGTAAGAAAAGGATGACAGTTTCCTGACACCCATTTTGACACCTTCCCTATTTTATAAAAAGGGAGAGAGTAGGTCGACGATAAGAACTGGTTGGGAAGAAGAGCTGTAGGAGAGAATCCTGCTAAGTTCTCCTTCCTGCTCTGGGTTACAACTCAATGTAAACCTGCACAAACTACCAAACCCTTCATGGGACCGCTGCCCTGGAGGTGCCAAAGATAGAGGACGGCATGTTCATAAGCCAGCGTGGATCACAGGTGACCCTCTTGGGGTGGGAACCCCATCCCAGTTTTCCTTGCATTTTCATCCCCTGCAGAAAGACACCAAGAGAAATGCTTTGGGGATGAGTGAGCCAGCCAATAGACCGTCTCATTGAATTGCACGAGCACTCTAATGTAAATTTCCCTCTTTTCCCATTTTACGGAGGGAGAGAAGGAGCCTCAGTGAGGTCCAATGTCTTACAGAACTTTGTGAAAACATGATGTAATGCAGAGCTGTCTAAATCCGAAAATGGTTTTGAATCATGTCTAGGTGGTAACATATTTTAAAATATTTGGCGAAAATAAAACTGTTGAAATGTCATTCTAAACTCAATATTTATGTATGCACAGCCCCCTACACCACACACACACACAGTAACTCTATGTTCCTTATATAAGGTATCAATTCAGGGATGGTATGCCACAAGTGCATGCACAAACACACATATACTATGGACGTGGATAAATAGACCTATGCTTTGTTAACTGAATATTTAATGAATGCCAGTTTCTTTGCTAATTTTTCATTTACAGCATCTCATAAATCCTAACACATTAAATGGATGGAGTTGGAGAATATAATGCTAAGTGAATTTAGCCAATCTCAAAAAACCAAATGCCGAATGTTTTCTCTGATTTAAGGAGGCTGATTCATAGTGGGGTTGCAAGGGGAAGGTGGGAGGACTAGACAAACTCTAGATAGGGCAAAGAGGTGGGAGGAGAAGGGATGGGGCATGGGGGCAGGAAAGACAGTGGAATAAGATGGACATCATTACCCTAAGTACATGTATGAAGACACAATTGGTGTAGCTCTATGTTGGGTACAACCAGAGATATGAAAAACTGTGCTCTATATGTGTAATGTGAACTGTAATGCATTCTGCTGTCATATATAACAAATAGGATTTTTTAAAATTCTAAACACATTTATGATTGGTATTACCACCAATGAGAAGGCAAACAATCAAGTCCAGCCTGTAAGATCCCAGAATTCTGTTCAGTGCTAAAGCCAGGGCTGTCTGACTCCATGGATGGTTCTTGCCAAGTATTTGCAGTGTTGCAAAGGCCACGTCCCACAGGGACATGATTTGCATTGGAGGCTCACAGTAGGTATGTCATATGTGAATCCACTGCCCCTGTAGAGATGGTGAGCTGCCATCACATGAGGGTCATGGTTTCACGTCTGTTTATGTAGAAGGTTCTGTGTGATATATTCATATGCACATAGAAAGACAATGTTCGCAGGCCGAAGAGCAGAATTATTTTTGTATTCTTTTAATGTGCTTTTTCACTGCTTACCTGGCATGACATTAATCATGGCAAGTTTTAAATGTCTTTAAATTCAATTTTCCTTCCTCTTGAATGCCAGCCACGCAGCCTTGTTTACAGCGAGCATTGAACAAAAGTAGAGGAAGAGGAGAACAGGTTCCATCAATCCTCCTCCTTGCTAATTGAGGATTTATTGCTGGCTGGCTCACCACGGTGGGGAGCAGGTACAACTCTGGTGCCTGAGCTGCTAGCTGGAAAGCAGGGGGTTGGAGGACTCCATGGTCAGACAGCAGAGGAAGACAAATGAATCTTTATGTATTTATTATTTTCTCTTCACGGTGGGAAGAACTTCCCAGAGGGTGACAGAGCTCTGCTTTTCAGCTGAGCTTTGGCAGAGGGGGCTGCTCCCTAGTGTTTTTTAGAAGGAATGTCCCCAGCATCTTGTCATCGACTCGCTCACATATTCATGGTTTATGAACTTTTAATGGGTCCCTCCTAGGAGGGAGCCCTGTGCTGGAGCAGCAAGTGCCGGGAAAGACACAGGCTAGGAACAGGACGGGGGCCTCGTGCCTGGCCCTCTGCAGGGACCGCCTGGGCTGACAAGGCAGCCATCACGGCACCCAGAGGAAGTCAGGTTGCAGAGTTTTGAAGGGCGAGTAGAAGTTCAGAGAGTAGAGGAAACCTGGACGCTCAGAGAAAGCTTGGAAGCCCGAGGTGCCATTTTCAGGGACAGTGGCGTGTGGATGAGTGGAGCTGAGTGGCTGGTGACCTTCAGTCTCCACAGAGAAGGTCCTGACCTGTGGTTAGCATCAGGACACAGAGAGCCCTGAGAAGAAGCAGAGGGCAAGAGCTCACATCTGGCACCTGGAGCAGACACGGCCTGGGGCTGGCTGAAGAGGCAGAGCATTGCAGAGGGCTGGTCAGAGAGAATCAGCCAAGAAGTGAAAAGCCAGGCCACATAGGGAGGGACAGCAAAGTGGCCTCCTTTGACCCCAGTCTCCTGCAGACTGTTAAACAGGGCACCTCTGCATGTTAAAATGTGAAGTGTAGCTGACCACACAGCACCAGCCATGAACAGCTCAACACTCCAGTGAGCGGGGGAGAGAAGATTTTATCAAGTGTTTGCAGAAGAAAGACAAATCTTTGAGAGGTTGAAGTGGAGAGACCTGGGAGAGGTTTGCCGGCCACTTCTGATAGGATGAGCTTACGTTTCCTTTGCTCACGGAGGAACCCAGATACTGAAGCCATCTTAGCCCAATGGCCTTCTAGTCAGCCATTTTAACTTCACAGCTCTTGTTTAAAAACTGCATTCCCACACACAACCCCACGGGGCCCCCAGCATGACGGGGACACAACTTGGCATCTCTACTGTGCATATGAGAACCACAGGCTGCACCTCCCCATGTTCTGCACAGGGCTCCTGCCCACTGGCTAGGGATCCGGCTTCAGAGACGTCCAGCTAACCACGTCCCGGTGTGCTGCTCACCTGACCCTGTCTCCCGCTCTTCTTCTTCATGATTTCCTCATCCCTGTTGTAGTTCAAATCCTCTGGCCTACTTTCCCTTCCTTCATCTCTCTGCCTCAGGATCTTTGTGTCTTCTGTCCCCACTGCCTGAGCCACCGATCCACCAGCTCTCCACCTGGGCCCCTCCCACCAGAGTCCAGGTTTTTCATAATTGAGCATCACCCTAAAGTAGTCCTGCTTCCATTCTTCACTTTCTGAATTTTGTTTAAATGATAAAAGTGTATATTTATTTTTGTGATTTTTTTGCTTAGGGTCTCTCACCCTTGCTAACCTTAAGGCTATGGAGTTATTCCTTTGCAGAACATATAGCACAAAATGTTGGCCCACAATAACTGATCAAAATGCACCTTTAATAAAAATATGCATTTACAAAGGCTGCAGAGCAAATCACTCTACTGTCTGTGGTCTGACCAGACCCACCTGTAACTGGAAGGGTTTGCATTCAACAGGCCCCCAAACTTTTTTGCACTTGGTTCCAAAAGGCTGTGAAAGACCCTCCCACCCTCTGCCCTGGTGGTCCATTACTGACAGCAGTACTGATAGTGCATGAGCCACAAAGTCAAGATTAATTGGCCACACGGAGGAGATAATTTCCCACGGTGTCGATGTCTCATTTGCCAATAAGCTGTCAGCTGGTTGGCCACAGTCATTAACTCCATCATCTTGTTCAGGCTTCTCTGGAGGGAAATTGATCTCTTTTTTTCATAAATAATAGATCCTAGAAGTCAGAGCCAAAAAGAATCTCAGAGACAGGGCCATCCAGTTCAGAGAAGTCCAAAACATGGCACTTATACATGCCTACCCTGCTGCACACTGACAGACATCACTAATGGATCACAGCACTCTTCCTAAACACATCATGTGGACAGCCACGGGCAATCAATCTGAGTAGATCTGTCAGATGAAAGCAAAGCAGTTAGCGTGCCTCGCAAGAAACAGATATCCATCCGATCTGGAGTCTTTGAAGAGACTTTGAATTAAGGCACTCTTACAGAAGGGTCCCAACTCTGTTGGGGTTAAGAGAACCAGCTCAGATGTCAAGTTGCCAGGGACTAGCCGCAATGGGTGGGCCCATGGAGAATAGGGAGGGCAGGATTGAGTTTAGAGAGCTAGGTCAGAGCTGGAGCCATGAGTCGGACAGCTGACAAGATGGGCACAGCAGGGTCATACCCAGGGAGCCAGAGCAGGGCAGGGGCCAAGGAAGAAATGCCCCACCCCTCCTCCTCTCTCCTCCAGCCATCCATTCACCAAACCTCTTAGAAGCCAGGGTACTTCTCCAGGAGTGGGTCAGGCCCCTGGACCCAGGGCAATCATCCAAGTGTGCCGAATCCCACACGTGGCATGGGGAAGGTCTGGTCTGGGGGTCTCTAGGGTCCCATTCCTGAAAGCAGAGGCTGAGGCAGGGCTCCCGCATCTCATGACCTTTTGAGGGCATGTTGCTCGGAGAAACCTGTGAGGAAAGCAGGTGAAGGCTAGAGCTGAGCCTGAGCCCTGGAAAGAGGGTCTCGGCAGAGCCGCCCCCCCCCACCTTAGACAAGGGGGCTGGCACCCGTCTTCCTTACCAGCCCATCTTCCCTGGCACTGAGTCCTGGGGAGGGGACATTCCCTCCCTGGCAGGGACAAATCTCAGAGAAGGGGACATCAGTGGTGCTTAGCAGGTGGGCATGTATGCATGCCCAGGGAGATCTAAGCTGAGCTCCTCCCACCAGAGGCCGACACCTGGCACAATCCAACCTCTGTCGCCTATCAGCCGGGTGATTTCAGGGTGGTCTTTGACCTCTCTGAACCTCACAGTATCCATGAGGAACACATTAATGGCAGTTCATGGATCCCCTGGAACAGGCAGGTTGATGCCACTTTCTTCCCTCCCTCCCTAACCAAACCTCACTCACCTGGGCGTCCTAGAGCGGGGGTCCTGGAGACCTGACTCCCAGCAGGCATGGGTGGGGAGAGTCCTGGTGGCCACTTCAGCAGACAGCAGAGACCTGGGGTTGGCAGCTAGACTCCAGCCCCTGAGAGGAACAGGGCTGTGGGAAACAAAGGTCAGGCTTCCAGGGCTGGGGTGGAGCCCATGGGCAGGCCCAGGCATCCTTCTGGAACAGGGTGGTGAGAAGTGAAGCCTGAGATCGGGGGGAGAGGAGCTTGAAGCTCCACTACATGTCCCTACAAACCCTCACAAACTCGTCCCCGACGAGGAAGAGGCTGTGTTTTGTGGCTGTGGCAAGCCACCTTGAAAACAGAAAACACTGAGGAAGTGACACGAATAATCATGAGAATTACGGCAAATGCCACTCACATGGCACCAGCTCATCGCTTGGGGAAGAGGGTCAAGAAGGCCCTGTGAGTGCCGAGGACGGAAATGTGACCCTCAACTTCACAGTTGAAGGCCAAGATGTTAAGGCTGGTGATGGTAAGTCCTGAGAGGCGACCCTAGTATCACAGGCCTGCGGCCTCATAAGGGCAGGAAGAGAGGAGAGAGATCTGTCTCTCCACCCTGACACAGAGGGAGGGCAGGGGAAGCCACGTCACCAGCTCCAGCCCACCCATGCGGCATCCTGCACAGATGAGGTCAGAGAAGTGATGGGGAGTGTCCCAGGCTCTGCTAGAGGTGCCTGGTGGATGGGGCACGGCAGGTGAGCTCTCCCCAGCCATGTTTGTGTCCCCAGAGCATTCAGAGTGTGTAACGGGAGAGACAAGTGAGTGAAGTATGAAACACAGGGTCAGAAGACTAAGAGAAGTGGGCAGGGGATGGTGTCGACGGAGAGGAAGGTCAAGGACCCTCCAGGAAGTCCTGGCTCCTTGCTGGCCCAGAAGAGCAGGCTGGGAAGGTGTCCCCGATGGGCCATGGTCTGCATAGACTTGGGCAGTGGCAAGGTGGCTGGGTGATCAGGGCTTGAGGGACAAAAGAGGGAACAAAGGCCTGGGGGGACAGCGCACCTGAGCTCCGCATTTGGGTGGGAGGGGCTGGGCCAGGGAGGGGGCTGGCAGGGAAGCTTGGGCTTCATGGTGTCTAAGCGGGAAGCAGCCCAGGAGCAGATGTGCAGGTCAGAGCTGCGTTTTAGGACATCCTCCCCAGCTGGAGGAGACAGACAGGATGTGCTGGCACCTGGAGAGACGAGGCCAGCTTCCGCGATTGGCTGGCCTCCCTGCTTCCCACCTGAGGCACTAAGTCCCTGCCTCCTCAGGATCTTCCTTCCTGCCGGCTGCTTTCTCCACTGAGCACAGGAAGTTTAATTCATTTTCTCCAAAATCAGCAAGCAATGAGGCAGCAGGACTTAAGGCAGGAATCCAAAGTTGTGCAGTGTGCCCGTCCAGGGGAGCTGGCCAACCCAAAGGGATGCAAGGTTTTTGTAAAAAATGAGTGTTGGGCCTCTGCAGCCGCTGAGGGGGGCACAGAAAGAAAGCAAGGAGCTGTGGGAAGCTCGGACTGAGCAAGTCTCTTTAAGCACAAGAAGCTCTTGTTCTTAAAACTCCACTAAATACTCTCCTCCTCAATATCCACAGCCTCAGAATGTCCTCTGAAGCCTGCTCCTCCCAGCTGGGGTGTCTTCCTTCACACCCTGAGCCCCTCTTGAGTTACTTACGTTGTGTGGACCTGACAGTCACGTGCACACGTTTACCTTCTTGTCCAGATTGTGAGCTCCCTGAAGCCAGCAGCAGGCTTACACTGCACCACATATCCCAGGGCCCCAAACCTGAGAGTGACCGTTGAATATTTGTTGAATTGAGATAAACTACCCAGGGCCAGCCACAGCCCAAACACTGTCGCAGCAGAACCAGCCCAAACCCCAGGAAAGGAAAGATGATTGGAGAAGGGATCGTCCCAGGTTTCCCCACAAGTGAACTGCAGACTCCAGCTGAGAACCCAGCCCAACCAAGGCTTGCTTCTAAAACTGCAAGGGACCAAGGGACCGGGGTGTTGGAGGGACTTAAAGGCCCAAAGCACTCCCTTGTTCCAAGAATGTGCACTAAATGTTGAAGCCTTTTTCATTATTTAAGTGTCTATTGGGGACTGAAACTGTCCCAGGAATGGTCAGTCGTGCCCCAGGAGGACTTGAAGGAAGGCTGGGCTGCCCAGTGCTGAGAATCTCCCACTTCCTGTCTGTCGGTGCCTCTTGGCTCCTGGGAAGAGCGAGGATGGAGGGCCCTGAGTGGTGTCTGCAGGCTGCATGCTTGTCCTCTTTGGTTGCTGGGCCCGAAAGACTCGGTATGTTGCGGACAGGAGTGAGCAGTGTGCTGTGGAAGATTGCTCCACTTCCCTAGCGCCCCTCAAGTCCCTGCACAGTTAATTAAAAGCAAAGCCATCATCTTTACCGCAGCGTGGCCCAGTCCTGTCTCCACCATCCATCACTCTAATTAGCAAGGACAGGAGGGATTTGTCTATGTTCGGTTTGTATGTTCTGAAGCTAGAGAAATTCACAGGGGACTGGCCTGGCTAGATCCGGTATGAAAGTCTATTGGAAAATTGTGAATTCTGAAATATGATCTCAGGGTCATTCAGCTCCCAGTCCCTGTATTATTTCAGTAATAATAAAACAATAGTAATAATTGTGACAACACCACCAAGAGCAAATACTATTTTTAGCACCTACCAAGGGCTTTGTGAGATTTTCCAAAGTGTTCCAAGAACACTGATCCTTCAGGATGCTCCCTGACAAATGTTTGCAAGGACCAGGAACATCTGTGGCTGCTGTGGGCTCCTCCCAGGGTTCACAATGCCCAGTAGAGTAAGAGAAGCTCTGAGAATCTCTGCAATTTGAAGTAAAAGCAATTTAACCTTAGGATTACGTGAAGATGGAATTGTTCAATACCATCATTAATTATAAAAACAAACAGCTAAGTGCCATATTGCAGGTAAGGAAGATGAGAACAGGCATGCTGGGTCTCAAGTCTCTGGGGAATTGAACCCACATCTCGCCACACCGTGCTCCAGTGCCCACTTCCCTGTGCCTGCAGCATGGCATGGGCCTGCATCTTCAGAGGCAGTTCAAGTTCACTCCTCACCTTTGCTGTGGGGGCTGATGACCAAGTCAGTCCAGCTAGTGACACCAGGAGGGCTGAGACGGGGGTCAGAGAACAAATAAGCGATTCCTGAACATCCCTGAGCCCAAAACACTGGCCCTGTATCCAAAGGATACAGAGGCCCACATCTCAGTCTCTGCTCTTAGAGACTCACCACCATGGAGCCACGGGTTTCAAAAGCAGAGACTGAGGAGGCAGGGGGCACTGAATCCACCAGGTACCAGCACGTGCTGGGCAGTGCTCTGAGCACAGCCAGCAGTCCACGATTGGGCAAGTCACTCAGTGTCTCTGGGGCCCTGGGTGTGTGGTTCTGCACATCTGGAAATAGGGAACCTGGAGTAGAGATGAAGGCTTTGGCTGCTCGCCCACTTGCCTCTAGAGCCACTGTCTTCTGGTGCGGGAAATCCTTCAGGCAGAGGCTCCATCTCTCTACGCAGACTCCTTGTCCTGCCTGAAGTTTCATGCTGAACTCCTGGCGTTGACCCCTTGGTATGCCCCTGGTCTTGCTAACGCCTCCTTGCACCCCTGGTCACCCTTTGCTCTACATCTGGACACCATTCCTGGCTCATTACATCTGACCTGGCACAGAGGTTCTGTTTACCTAGAGTAATTGCTCATTACCACTCTGTGTAACTAATGGTGATTTTGAGCCTTTCTCTGAATGTTGCCTCTAATGTCATTTAAAAATTAACAATCAGCCCCAATGAGATGAATCATTCCCAATCCAAGCTCCCACTGGATATCCAAGGAGGCTATCTGGATAACCAATAAATTACAAACCAGAGAGTAATTTCCAAAATGACCAGTAGTTTGCCAAGTTATATAGTGTACCCAAAGTGAGGAAGGACAGATATTTTCATAAATTTCTCAAAGAATTAACCCAGTCTGCCTACCTGATTTGGCCTAAAATTACTGGGATTTCTCTTTAGGAAAATAAAATCCCTAAAAGAGCTATGGAATAAGAGTCGTTCCTTTACTTGTTCTCCCACCCAGCATTTACCAAGTGGTGATTGAAAGCCAGGAGAAGGCACAGGACAGGCAAAGATTCGGGACTCTCAAGGAACAGAAAGTGAGAGGGCAGGGCCCCTGGCTCCCCAGGTGCTCTCCGGCTGTTCTTTGGGGGACAAGGAGGAAGTTATCAGTTGGTCACTTTTGTTGGAACTGCTCCTTAAAAGGCAATCTCCTTCTCCAAGATTGCTGAGGAGATGAGATGGGAAAGGCAAGCTTCTTATTGGCCATCTTGCCATCGTATGGAAAGAGTCTGAATGAAACCAACCCAGGAGAAGACCGAGCTGAGGGACCAATATGGCCTTGCCTAGGAAACCTTATTTCACTCCTAGATCCAGCCATTCCCAGAGCAAGGTCCCCTGGATTTCCCATCGTATTACTGCAGGGACACCTCTGCACGCTGTGTCAAGGCCCTTGGTCTCACTTCTCTTCCACACCTGGCTATGTCACCCAGCTGCTGCAGATTGCCACCATCTTTACTCACATGTCTGATAGCTCTTTACTCGGGGGTATAAGCCACACCTCTACCTTCTGACCCCAGCACTTCTCCGATTCAGAAAATAGGGAAAGACAATAAACATATCCACATCTCCCAACCCCAGAACTCCGAGTCCGCAGTCCTGTCTTCAGGGATATCCTCAACTGCTAGACACAGAAGCCAACGACCAGCCTTACTCGTGCTCATCCCTCGGGCACACTGCTCAGAGATGCACCCCTGCAGGGTGCTCCTCGGACAAGAGGCTCCCAGAAAGCCTGGCTGGATACTGAGCTAACCCTCCCTCCCCTCTGTCCCCCACACAACATGATCCCCAAATAAAATGCAGGCACATCGCCTGTTGTTTGATTCTGGTTTTGATGGATGAGGCCAAGGCAATTGGTAGCAGGAGTGACCTTAAAAAAACAGATCCTAGGGATGAAGCTGTGGATGTGGACATTGTATCCCTAGATGGCACAGGACCCTGTTATGGTGGCAAGCAGAGAGTTGACAACACAGCTTCAAAGACATCCACTTGTGGCTTATGGGGATGTGGTACAGATACGGGGGAAGTACAGAAGTCTACAGCTGTGAATGGGGTAGGGCAGGGGTGACTGTGGAGGTTGTGGCTTTTGTTAACTCCTTTGTGACTCTTAAAAAGAAAAGGACAGACTTAGGTCAGCCCACCATGAGCTCAAGGCCAGCTGTGAAAGCTAGAAGACCTCTAAGATGCATTTAAGGAGATTCTCATTTCAATATCTCAATGCACAGTGTGCCAAAGATCAGGTCCAAGGCCTAAAGAAAGAACAGTAGCGGCTTCAAGGAGACCCGTGTACCAGCCTCAGCCTACCCCACATGTCAGCGTCGGGACTCATGAAGAAGGAAAGGAAGGTTGGCCTGTAGGTGGCACTGACCCAGGAGAGGCTGCCATGGAAACACCTCCCCAGCATCAGTGGTGATGAGGGACTCCGTGATGACAGGAGTCCAGAGACTGAGGCCAGCTAGTTGACTTCAAAGCCACAGAGGACATCCGAGTCCTCTGATCTGCAGGGGGATTCAATGATGGTTAAAGGTCATGATGTTCCCAGGGGAAAGACAGATGGGAAACTAAAAGGTTAGTAAATTTGTATAATAAGAAAAAAATAAAAGCTGGTGAAAGTGTCACTCAACTTGTGCAATAACTAAATCTGAGAGCTCGCTGCAGAGCTGACATCCTGCAACACGATGGAAAACTACAAGCAGCAGTTCCTTGTCGAGGGGCCAGGTCTGTGTCTATCCACACATGGCCCACTGATTGAAAACCAGGCGAGGTCTCTTGAAGAACCCCACAGCTATAGTTTTAGAGAAGTCTTCTAGCCATTCCTGCAAAAGGAGCTGCAATGATTCACCAAGGAATCTGGGGATAGTGGAAGAGAGAGAGACAGATAGCTGAGGACTGTTGGGTACAAGTCCCAGATAACATTAATACCCAGAGACCCTAAATGCCATCATGGGCCTTTGGTTACAGAGGTGGCCTACTAAGGGCGGGGATCAATGGGCTCTCAACCAAGTCCTATCCTATTCCATGCACCTATGGCTCCACACTGGGGTTAAATGTCCCAGGATCTGCAGTGAACCATTCACATAAGTAGGCCCCACATGCAGTTGAAGACCCTCATTTGATGCCTGGCATGCAGAGCTACAATAGCAGCAATGGACACAGGTGTGAAAGTCTAGGACGATGTGCTCCAACCTGGGCAAGGCTGTCCATCAGAAGCAAGACGACACACCGGGGGTAATTGCAGAAACTCACAGAACGGTCAGAAACTGAAGGGCTCAGGGCTTATTGTCCCCCTCCTCACTCAAGGCTACTGTCTGGTTCCTGCAGACTCCAGGCAGGTCTTGTCTGGTTATGGTGGACAATTTAAGCAGGTGTTACTCCTGATAACAAATGCTGCACTAGAAGTCGTTTCTTTACTGGAACAAATAGACCGATTGTGGCATTTGCTCGAGGTTATTGATCTGGGAGATGTATTCTATCAGTGGTGGAGATGAAGCAGCCTTCCCATGAGGGGTCAGAAGTAAACATCCACTCTCTCCCCAGGGTAGTTCAACTCTCCTCATCTATATTCGTATATAGTTATTAGGGAGCTATCTTGATATTCTGCAGATGGTCACACTGCTCCACTGGATCAGTGACATTATTCCAACTCTACCTGGGTGGCAGTGAGTAGCAAGGTATCTTGTGTTCCGTGTGATAGGAGCATGCCAGAGCATGGGCAATGAACTTGAGGTAGATTCAGAGGGCCACCACATGAATAAGGTCAGTGACCAGGGGCATGCCACAGCCTCCTCTCATAGAAGAGGGCAAAAGAGTCGGGTCAGTGGAGGAGCTCTGGACACTGGAGACCCCATATCTGAACAGGACCCAGGGCAGACATTCTCAGCAGGCCCAGGTGGCCAGGAGATTCGATGGTGCAGAGACACCTGGAGTGATCAAGGACACCATGTGGAGCCCCCAAAGAAGAGCCACAGCATAGGCCTGGATGACTCTGCAGCAGAGACAGACTTCTATAACAGGCAGCTTTGACATGTTTGAAAAGCCACCACTGCAGTGTTGTCGGACCTAGCAGAGACCCTGTGCCTGAATCGGTCCCTCTCTCTCTGAAACAGCTGCACTCACATCAGAAAAGTAAACTTTAAGTCAAGAAGTATCACTCGACATAAGAGGGACGCTTGATCATTATAAAAGGGCTAATCACCATCATAAATCTACACACATGATTGTAGTTAGAACACAGGCAAAAATTGATGGAATGAAAGAAGAACAATCTAAAGCCACACAATTATAAAGGAATGTTTTAAAATAGCTCTCTCAAAAGTGGATAGACCAAGCAGACCAAAATCCAGTTATGACACAGAAGAGCAAAACAACATGATTCATGTTACCTTGTTGAAATGAACACAACATGCCAAGTCACATAAAAATTCACCTTTGATGAATCTGCAAAACACCCCAAAACAAATATAATTCTCTCACATGGGTATTTTTGCTGAGTAAGGGACAGTGCTAAAAACTAGAAAGAGGTTGCCATCCCAGACTTGAACTTCAACCTTATTGCCTCACTGTTCAATGTCTGCTGGTCTTGACCTCTTATCCTCCTTGGGTACCATCAGTCCTAACCGTGAGAGTTGCAGTCCCATGGCTGGTGAGCTACAAAACACATTAAAACACAGAAGAATGATTTTATTATCTTAACTATTTTTTCACCTAATTTTATCTAGTTTCAAGATCGTGTGAAAATTCAATACAAGTTTACAACGTGTACTGATTGAATCAGAGTATTAGCATTTCCGTCCCCTTATAGTTATCATTTATTTGCACTGGGAACCCATGAACTCCTCTCTTCTGGTTTTTTAAAATACATGTGATGAACTGGTGTGGCCCCCAGTCACCCTGCTGTGCTGGGAAGCTTCAGGCCTTGCTCCTCCTATAATCGCATCTTGGGACCTGACCCCCCTCTACCCTAGCGACTGCCATCAGCAAATAATTTTGTGAGTGAACAAAGATGTCCTTAACAAAGCACAGAAGATGCAACTCATTTTTTAAAATGGCTCTTGTGAAAATTAGCTTTGGAGTACCAGAAATCATAATGACATGCTAATGCAGCGTGCAGAGGAACAAGAGTTCTCAGACCAAAGACCGGGGAGGTGAGTGGTGGAGACGAGAGCAGCTCCAGGCACTTGGGAGGCGGATGAACCCGACCGTGAACCTGGCTGTGCCACCAGGTCTCTGTGGCCTCAGGGGAAGCCATGTGATCTCTCTGCGCCTGTGCTGATTCTTTTTTCATTGGAGAGGACGGATGACACCATTGTCCCAGACTAACTTTGAGGGTAACGTGGAATGACACTCTCATACACGTTATAACATTTAACATTCAGAATGGGCTCAATAGCTTCTGTTACACCTGAGCCGCGTCTTTGGCCCACAGGCCACATGGTGTGCATTCAAAGTGGCTTTCAGTTTCCCAAGATGAGGTTTGGCCCCTGGATTGAAGTCAGCTGTTCCCGACCCTGGGAAGCTGGGCCAGAGCCCGACTTGGCACACTTCCAGCGTCAGCCCACCCCTCGGGGCTCTGACTGGCTGAATGTTCAGGCCCAAGCACAGGCAGAATCTGCTGCATGCCTTCTGTCCCACCTGCCTCTCGATGCTCCCTCCCTTCCCCGTTGGTTACTCCCCTGGCAGGCCGGTGCCTTTGGCTTACTCCTCTAGTTTCTATGCTGGCAGAGCCACCTGGACACACATCGGGCACACACACCTTTCTGCTGAGAAAAAAATGAAGACATTAATGGAGAAGGAGTTTGCCTCTTTTGGAAGGAGCAGTCATGGCGTTAACAATGGCCTTGCCAGGCCCTGCTGGCCCTCTGGTTTCTCACCTATAAGATAGGCAGAGGTTAGGGACCATGAGGGCTGAGTGTCCACAGAATTCCTGTGGTCCTGGAATTCCACGCCAGAGCCTGCGGAAACCTCGTGTGTGAGTGCTCCCAATGCCAGGGTCCTGCGCACCCTCTGGGCTTTGCCAGAGCTGCCTGGCCATCACTTCCTGTTCAGGTAGAAGGAATCATCCTCTGTGGACCTGCAGCCAGCAGCAGGCCAGGCCCTAGCTTGCCCCCAGGAGAGAACCAAGGGGAGTTTGTGAGAAGGAATGAGGTGACAGAGTTAGCCACCTGTAACTCATGATTTCTTGGGCAAATGACTTAAACTTTAGTGTGAAGATTTCTCGTTTAGGATGTTTGCCTCTATAGTCTTAATGTTTCCCTCTCACCCGTCCTTATCTGGTTTGGGTATCCAGGTGATATTTGCCCGATAAGTTGGGGAATGAGTATAGAAGCATCTGTGTGAAACTGGAATTGCAGTGGTCTCCCTTCTCTCTGGGTTTACTTCCCTGGTTTCAGCTGGGAGGAATCGGGTGACAACCAGGCCCAGGGAGTGAGCCTCTGGTCAACCGTGGTCCAAAATATTAAAGTGGCTTGGAACTTGATGTGGTTTCAGTCTCAGGGTGTGAAGGTCGTTGGTTGTTTCTCCCTGGGGTCCTGCTCTCCTCCTCTGTCGCGAGCCATCCATGGCTGTGTGTGAGCTGTGTGGTTGAGCATACGAGGGGACTGGTCTGGCGTTGCATGCTGATTGGGCCGCGCAACACAAATGTGCCTTTCCCCTCACTCTGCCTGTGATCCCATACAGCACCTGAGATGGGTGTGACTTGCCAAGGTGTCCATCAATCTGCTGACCACAAGATGTCACCAAGCAAGACTCCACCTTTGAAATCCTACCCTTTGCCTTATTTGGGTGGAATATTCTATTGAATGTCTTCTCCCCAATAAATAGGGGGTTTTCAGGTGTGCTCACTCTCTTGCTCTTCCAGCGCTGCCCAGCATGGAGCTGACCCATGGGGTCACCAAGCCGTCCTGTCCTCGTTCTCAGAAATTCATGTTCGTGGCTATGTGGTTTCTTCAGCATTTTCTTAGTTATTGATACAGCCAGCTCCTTTGAACCCTGCTCATCTCATCAGCTGGGCCAGCAGGTGACACTGCCCAGTAAACTGATAGAAGGAAACCATGTGAACCGGCTCCCAGACGAAGGAGTGTCATCAGACATGGTTCCCCCTGCAGAGCACATATCACCCCCAAATCACACTCTTTACATTTGATTGACTTCTCCCTTGTTTTGAGTCTCCTAATTGAAAAGGCAAATAGCAAATGCTGAAATAGCAAAGTCTCCCAGCATCCATCCCAGGGCCAAGTGTCACTCTGCAACTCCTCTGGTACTAGCTCCTGAAAGCGACAGGTGAAAGAGCCATCACTGTTGGCAGAGGCCACCTGCTTCCAGGCACATCTGGGGAAACTGAGGTCAGACGCAAGGAGATTCATTAGAGATTGAGAGTCTCCTTCAAGGTAGAGCCCGAACCAACCTCCCAAGCCCTGAGTTTGTTGTGGTGGAGCATGAGGTCCCCAAAGGAAGACGAGAAGATGCAAGAGGGAGGGGCCCATCCTGGTCCCCGTGGGGAGGACTGGGCATCCTAGTGCTCTGAGCAGAGAAGGGATATCCTCGATTCTGAACCGGCTTCACCTCCCTCTGTGGTTCCCAGGCCTTGCCTCCCGTGCCTGCACAGCCCTGAGTGCAGACCTTGAAGCCAGGGTGGGCACGGGCCGGTTTCACCGCCAGACCTCAGACTTCCTTACGGCAGAGATTTTGAAAATAGAAAAATGTTTCCCAAGAAGCTATTTTCCTGGGGTGGGATCAAATAGGAAATGTCTGTCAAGGATAGATCCCAAGCCTTGATCTTAGAGCCCCTGGGGCCCCAGACCCAGGGCTTGGGTGCTGGGATGACAGACTCCATTTCATCCAGCTCTTCCTTGGATCCTTTAGGGCCAATAACCAAAGCACAAAAGATCAACCATGGTGACATTTTGGAATAAACCACTTTGGGCTCTAGGATGGCAGGGGCCCTTCAACAGTGTGGACAAGTTCAACAAACATGTCTGTGTTCACAAATACAGACAATTTTCCAGGGAAAGCCTCTAAATATGTTTTAAAATCTATTTATTTCAAAATGGCAACAGCAGAGCATTGACTTGGGTACACGTCCTTCTGTTGAAAAGTAGTTATTTATACAGAATCTGAAGTATTTGGCCTTGGGTAGGAGGCATGACCCAATCCCACCCCTCCTAATTCCTGTGCATCAGGACTTGCCACTGACACAGGCGTACGCCATCCAGTACCAGGCCCCTCTGCCTGCCCCCATCCCAACTCTCAGAACAAAGCTCCCAGGAAAGTCCAAGCCTGGGAAACACCTTACAACTTGCAAAACCCTCTGTGAGTTTACTTCAGAGGTGGACCCAATCTCATCCTCCTCCTCCTCCCCCTCCCCCTTCCCCTCCTCTTCCTCTTCTGAAACTGAACCCAAATAAACTTTTTCTTATCTAAATTGTTCTTCAGGGGTTCTCATGACAGCAATGAAAGACACACACAGGGCACTCCTAGCATAAGTGGGTAGAGGCTGTTAACCTTTCTATCATGCATAAAACAAGAGCAAGTTTTTTGCACACACCAGAGATAACGAGGATAGTGACAGGATTGCCAGCACTTAGAAACCATCGGCTCACTCCTCTCCCCAGCGGGGCCCACCCTGCACAGCCAGGGAGAGGTTAGAAACAGAGAAGACCAGGAAAGAGGCTGGTGATTGCACAGCTGGCACACCCGGGTACAGATGCCCAGCAGGCAGCACTGGAGATGGTGAGTGATGGGGCAGCTCCCGGGAGAGTGGAGTGAGAGGCCAGTGCGCTCCTCGGGACAGCTGCACGGCATGAATGAGGGCGGCCAGCACCAGGGAAAGCTCTGGGGTGCCCTGACCTTTAGAGGAAGAAAAGGAGTAACAGGCCCATTCAAAAATATGAACAAAATGCCTAAAAAGTAGGAGGATAACCAGAAGATTGTGGCCTGAAGGAAGCAGGATAGCAGAGAATATCAAAGGCCTGAGTGAGCAGCTGCTTCAAAGGCGGCGGAGAGATGCGGTAAGATAAAGGCGGAAAGCTTTTTTAAGATACAGTTCATGAATCTTGCTCTCACCATGAGATAAAGTAGTGCATTGCAGCGAGCGGGTTGGGGAGTGTGGAGCCCAGGAACGGCTCAGATAGCAGATCCGTATCCCTTCTACACCCACGCCGGCCCTGCTCCTCCACCACCATGTCCATGACCGTGACTGAACATCTGCACCTGTCTGGCCTCCGAGCTCCCTGTAAATGGAGCAGGGATACTAACCAGTGACTTGTAGGATTTTGTGTCCCTCAAGTGAGAGGGGACCTTAGAAGTGCGCTGAACTCTGCCCATCAGTTCTAGCACGCCAGCTGAGGCTAAGGTGGGCCATCTGGATCACACACCACCCAGTGCAGGCCTGAACCGGGCTTTCACGGAAGCCCCTTTTCCTCCTCTCCAGTGTGCCCATCGAAAAGTATAAGCCTATGTCATTGTTCAAATTGTCCAAAACATAAGTGCTGAAGGGGACATGGTTTTAAAGCTATTGCAAGTCATTGTTCCTGCTCCAACTCCACCCTGGGCAGCAGAGGCCCTGGATTTACTCAGGCCTGCCTCTGCCTGCCACCCTCCGAGAGTGAGACTGAGAAAGTCTCCTTCACCATGACACCCTTCCCAGTGACCAGAGTGGCACCACCAACCCTGTGCTGGATGGCGGGACCCTGGGATAAAGGGATGAGAGTGTGTGGAGAGCAGGGGATGAGGGCAAGAATGAACAAGGAGGGGCTCCTGCCCTGGGAGAGCTGGAGACGGTTCATGGTAAGGAAAGCAACGGACTCCAAAGGAAGAAAGCACTGGACGGGTAGAGGGTAGAAAAGAAGGCTTTGGAAGGCTCTAGAAAACACAGAGAAAAGGAAATGCAGGCACATTGATGACTACACCTGGGTTCTTTCCAGTCATCTTGAGGAAATCGTGGCATGGAGCACTTGCTGTGTGCCAAGGCCAGGGTGGGCACTTCCATTGTCGTTGGCGTGGAAAGGGCAAGAGCCCTAGAGACAGCCCAGATGGCAGGTGACTCGGTGGCTCAAGCTGTGCTTGCCCCTTCCCTTCCCTTGGAGCCCAGTGATCTTGGGCAGCCGCTGGGCATCTCAAGGACCTCAGCGGTTCTCTGTGGTTCTTCCTGGACACCGTGGGCGTGCACGCTGCTTTCCCAAGTCGGGAATCTCTTCTCCAAAGTCGGGTCCTCATGGCAGCCTGGAGACGGTGCAAAGCCTCAGCCCCTCGGCTCCTTCCTCTGCCTCTATTTTTATCCCTTCTCACTCTGTCATGCTCATAGGACGCTGCCTCTTGCTGTGGTGACAGACACGGGGCTGGGAGCAGTTGGAGACAGATGGGAAAGGCCTGCTGGAAGGCCCTGGGGGAGGTCCCAGGAGCATGGCTGTGGGACACAGGCTCTCCACACCACCGCTCCCACGGGGCTCCTCCCCCACCCTGCACCAGCTCACCTAAAAGGCCCCCAAGGGAGCAAATGAGTCTGAAGCAGAGTAGGAAGTTATTTGGAAAAAATGCCTACATATTTGATCTCTTACTCCAAATATCAGCCTTCATTTGTTATTTCAAGGTAATATTTTAAAATCACTTAGAATTTTGTTCACCCAAGTTTATGCAGAAAGTGGATGCACTGAGTATAATTCACCCTGAGTGTTTTGTTTCCTTCGAGTCGAGCACTGCTTGGAACATTTCCAGATTTCTGGGTGGAATTTGGACCTCAGGTTGGAAAATGTGAAACTTCTAAGTATGGAACAAGCCCGGGGACCAGAAACCCGTCCTCTCTTTGTTTGTTCCCTTCATTTTCCGTGTGTCTTAATCAATATTCTCTCATTTCATTCTCCCAACAACCTGCAAGGACAGGGGGAAGAGCAGGGTGTTATTTCCACTTTGTGGGTGAGGGAACTGGGGTCCAGCAAGGTGACAGGATTTGGCTGTGGCCTCCCATGTTGCCATGGCGAATTCCACTCCAGAAGAGAAGATATACATAGCTCTAAAGTGAGAAGCCATGTATGTGCTACGGCAGGGAGAAATCGAAGGCTCAAGGCTGTGGGGTGGGGGGACAGGTAGCACAGCCAGGGACATCACAGAAGGGCCGGGCTTCTGCTGCCACCCATCCACCAAGGGAAATTCAAGTCCAAACTGAACCAGCCCAACACTGAGCCAGCTGCTTAACTGACTGTCACAAAGACCACCCAAGAACAGTCTAAAAAACAAGGTGAAGGCACAGAAAGGAAACGCTGGAGAGATCAAAATGCACCATGAAGGATTTCCGCCCACCCTTCTGGACGTAATCAAAGCAACCAGACAAGTCGTCGGCTGCTGCTCTTTCTGCACTTGGACGTCACTTGGGTGAGTGCTTACCTGACCCAAAGAGCATCATTAGTGATAGAGAATCCCAGCCTCTGGCCTCCAGCCCTCCAAACCAGCCAGCAAGGCTTACTGGCCCTGGATGCCTGGCCCAGGTGCATGACAGTAGCCCTATTTGTGTGTGAGTTGTTTCTCTTTGCCTTCTGGGGCCTGGGGAGGAGCTTTTCCTAGGCATGGGGACTCCTTGGGGACAGAGGGAGCTATGTATGTGCAGCAGTTTTGATTAGTTAGCCCTATTTCCCAACAGTGTGTGGCTATGCCTCGGGAGGATAAATAAACACACTGGAAATTAAAGAGGGGCCAAAAGCCTGAAAGGAACTAACTCATGCTGCAGAGCAGACTTGGAGGAGGCCTCCTCTCCTCCAGTCCTGAGGATGCCTCCCTCCCTGGGCTTGGAGGTCTCATTCACAAGCCACAGGGCTCCTTATCCTGCACACCCAGGGAGCCTGCCCTCAGAACACTTAGGCCAAGAGAAGGCCCTGCCAGGAGCCCACATGGCCCGACAGATGAGCCCAGGCCCTGCCACGTGGACGCCTGATAGCACCACACCACAGACAATCCTGTCATTTCACAGGTGGCCCAGCTCCACAGTGAGCCCTGCCACTTGAGCTTGTGACCTAGCGACCCAGCGTACAGCCACTTATGCTACAGACCCTGCGCCTTGGGCACTAGTGGCCAACTGCCCCCTACCTACTCGCAGACCTCTGAGACTTGGAGAGAAAGGCACAGAGTCCACATTTCTTTTCCAGATTCCTGTAGCAGGACGGCCATGTGGGACTTAGTTCTGGCTGATTCAACTTGGTCCCATCTTTAAGGAGCATGGGCAGATGAGGCCGCACCAGAAGAAACCTTGCCATCTTTCCCTCCCTCTGTGACCACCTGAGGGACAGCAGCCACAGGAATAAAGCTTCAAGGAGGAAGACTTGGGTCCTCGGTGGTCATCTCTGGACAGCTACTTCCCAGCTACTTCTCCCAGTCTGGAGCACAGAAGTTCCAGACCACGGTTCCTGCTGAGGGCAGTGAGGGACGGATCTGTTCCAGGCCCCTGTCCTTGGAGTAGAGTCTGTCTTCACCCTGTGTCTTCACATGGTCTTGCTCTGAGTGTGCTGGGATCTAAGGACACCAGTCATCCTGGACCAGGGCTCACTCTGGTGACTTTGTTTTCATTTAATTACCTCTTCAAAGACCCTATCTTCAAATTAGGTCATTCTCTAAGGAACTTAGGGGTTAGGACTTTGGCATATGCACTTGGGGGGGACACAACTGAGCCTATACCATTACCTAAGAGGGCTTTCCACGCCTGGCTGCTGGCCCCACAGCCACTTACCATGCACCATCAGCAGAAGGTACCTACTCTGAGGGGCCGTTTGGTCAAGGACGGGCTATAGTTTCCAAGGACATTTCTGGCAGGTGCAGGCACATGCAAAGAGCGCCGATACCAGCCTTGGGAGGAGAAGACCTCATGCGAAGGCAGCCTGGCTGGCCAGCAGCAAATGGTGCGTGGTGAGCTGGCCCACAAGCAGACAACAGCAACTGTACCCCACGGGCACCTGGCAGAACCACATGCACTTTCCTGCTCTGTGCACATACCCATGAAGGACCCCATCAGTACGGCCTGGCATGGGCACAAATGCAGACCTACCTGAAGGCAACTGCCCGTTCTGTGATCTATGCTGGGTGTCGCAACAGAGTGGGGGCCACAGCACAGGCCCTGGAGGTCCAGCGAGCTTCACTCCTCACTCATTTGCTCCATGACCTTCAAGTGCCCTCTTTCCTTATCGCTGAACAGAAAACACAATCACCAAATGCACCTTATTGGTTATTGTCAGGAATAAACAACGAGCATTGCTGGAACCTGGTCCAGCGCCTGGCATTTAGTGTTATTAAAGTGTCTCGATTTTTATTCTAGTCCCGACATTTCATCCAAACCGCAGGCCCAAGGTCACTCGCTGCCCTATTCACAGACCCCACCTATCCTTCTCAATATTCACTGGGCAAATTCAGCCACCAGTGTTCACTAAGGACCAGTGGACACCGCACTGAGGCCAGGGCTGTGAGCTGAGCTGGTCCTGCATCCCTGGTCCTTGCCCGCCCTTGACTGTTGGTAAAATGCTCTGCATACCATAGGCTGTTCTTCCGCTCTGTGGGTCCTGGTGCCACATCTGAGCAGTTCTGGGTGAGCCACTCTGGTGGGCCGCAGGGTGGACAGCAGTGTGATGGGTCAGGAGGCTGGGAGAGAGCAGGGGAGCCAGTGCTGGGGCCAGCCACCACACTAGGCCCTCAGCATGCATTTTTCATGGTGAATTCAAGGGCTCACAGGAGTTCAGTTCTCCTGGGCCCTGAGAGCTTCACCTTGCGGCCCTTTACCAGTGCGGGGCACCACCCATCACCTCTATGGGTTAGGCTGTGAGAGGGAGTGACAGACCCCTCTAGGTGGTGGCATTGAGGCGTATAAGAGGGGGATTCCAGCTGTCCTTTCCCTTCTGTGTGAGCTTCAAGGCCACATACTCCAGAAGGCTGCTTTAAAAAGTGGAGGAGGGGGCTGGGGTTGTGGCTCAGCGGTGGAGCGCTCGCCTAGCAAGTGTGAGGCCCTGGATTCGATCCTCAGCACCACATAAAAATAAATAAAATAAAGGTATTGCGTCCAACTACAATTAAAAAAAAAAGTGGAGGAGGATGGCCTAGCCCACACCTCAGCCATAGCACAAGCCACAAGCACACCCACCGGCCCTGAGCTGACCACCCACATGATGGGTTACAGCCTCCCACCTGTCCCCCCTCCACTTCCCACACAACTCCCTTATTATAATGTCCATCCACAGATCCCGGCTCTCCAGGGGCCTCCTTCCCTCAGCAGAAGGGTCATTGAGACTGAATGTACCGTGCAGACGGCAGGGTGTGGGTGCAGTGTATAGTTCTAACTCTTCCCAGAGAAGGGCCCAAGACCTAGATTGATGCAAATAGGGAAGACTAACTTTTAATCCCAGACTTTAGCTGTGCCCTCCAAGTACAATAAATGCCCGATTTGGGTGACTTTGCTCTAGCCAAGTCAGCAATGACACCAATGGTCCATTTTGATCCTTTCTACTTTCTTATTCTGATCTCAACTTGTTAGAAATCTAAATGGGAGAAGACCTGAGTGATCACCATGGGATTTGCAAAAAAAAAAAAAAAAAAACCCAAAAGCAGATCACAGTAGGTATGTTAGAAAACTTTGTTTCTTTTAGTCAAAGTCCTTGTCCAAACATAAAGTTTAGCTTACAGAAAATGTGTAACCAAACCCATGTGGCCATCTATTAGCACATCTATAGGATCGAGGTACCCTAAGGATACTGCACCCTAAAGTGGTAAGAGAGGCCTGTGCACGCTCAGCCTCTCCTCCCCTCTTCTCTGGGGCTCTGGTTACAGTCTTGAGAGACAGCGGTGCAATTTAACTATCACAATAAGATGACAGAGTTAGAGCAAGTGTTCATATTAGGAATTGTAACGAGGGGAGGGAAGCAGCTCAGGACAGATAAGAGAGAGGGCTCAGCTGCAGTAGCCTCAGTCAGACCACTGTGGCCTGTCCCTCTCTGTGGCAAGAGTGCCATCATTCCACCTTGGAACTGGCCAGTCCCTGGCTTATGGACACTGGTGCAGGAAGGATCGTGACTTCCTGAATATATCTGGGCCATCAACTCTCAGACCAAGGAAAATTTGCCAGAGAACAATGGAGCACGAGCTGTGAGCAGACGAACATCTCAGGGGCCTGTGAAATGGGCAGGACGTCAAAGGTGTCCACTGAAGTCCACCTCTTGCACCTCTCACTCCCCCTCTTCCCGTATCAGGTCCACTTAGATGTGTGTAGCTTCCCCAGAGTTCCAATTGTTTTGTTTCTAGAAAACTTTACAAAGGAAATCTAATGGGGTGAGCCACAGCCCTGGCCAGTGGTCCCAAGGCTATGAATGATATCCATCATCTTTGTCCTCTACCATATACGCTGGATTCCTCATCTTCTGTGCTTGGGAACTGGTCAGCATCCATTGCACCAGATTCCCTGCACTGGCTCATCAACTGGCACAAGGAGTCGGAGGTAATCATCCAGAAGATGTTGCACTTAGTGGGGCTCATACTGCATTCCCGGTTAGAAGATTTCTCTGGGATGCAGGACTGCTAGACCCATGGAGGCTAAATTTCCAGGAATAGGAGTGCACAATCCTCACACACAGGTCCCTGGGAGTGACAGAGAACAGGATGACTCCTGCTTCCACCCCTCGGTTCCCCGACCTGTGACTTGTACAGACTGGAGAGACAGCATCCTATGTCTGTTGGGTGAAGGGTGTCATTTCCAAGCTGGTGTCTCCTGTATACCATTGGGCTGTTTAGATAAACCAGCCACACACCTGCTCCCGTGGCAGTGGTACACGGACCCTTGGTCTGGACCAGTGCAATGCAGAGCTCTGTATTGTGATTCTAGATGGTGCTGGGCTTGTAGAACAAGGTGCTGGCTGAGGTACTGAGGGTGACAGGAACGCACACTAAGCTTATGTGTCAGCCCCAGTCATGAGGAATGTTGTCTCTTATACCTAAGGAGATCCATATGCCATCAAGCAATCGTACCCCTATCTATCCATGTTTTGACTGACAGATGTCTACTGCCTAATGAGTGAGTTTGCAATAGGGCAGATAGAAAATGTCAGTAGAGGTCAAGACAGGGGCCCAGCTGAGGTTGGCCACTAAGCTCCCAGCTCCTAAGGCCAAACAGCATCCAAGCGACCCACAGAGGAACGTTCTCCAGGATTTTTAGAATACATTTAATGTGAACTTTCCTGCTATAACTGTGCTTTGTCTGATTAATAAATCAACTTCTATTTTAGCAGTCAGTAGTGGGACTGCTAGTTATGTGTTTAGAAACCGAGAGGGAAGAGTCAGCCCACACGCCCACACGTCTCAAGAACGTGGCTTGAGAATTTTGAATAGAGCAACATATTAAAATCCCCAGGATGAGGTGAGAAATGTGAGGCTGTCTGGCCTGACCACCCCCTCCGTTCACAAGTGCCCTAGTTTGCCTGCTGGGCAAATGGACACTCTCTGGGCTGGACACCCTCGAGGAGAGGCAGCTCACGGTTCCCATGACCAGTGTCTTTGACAATCTGTTACAGCTGGGCCCAAACAGAAAGCAGCATCTTTGTCCCCTATGTCCTCTGGCCCCTTTCTCCTGGAGATACCCCCTCTACATAAAAGAGCTTCAGGTACGTAGCTCAGTGATCAAACCAAGAACCTTCTCTCCCCCCAGACTCTCAACTCCAGTTTCTCTGAACTCTCTGAATGTGGTCAACGCCAACTGGGTTTTCTCAGCACACCCAGAACACATTGCAGATCCGTCTTGGCCAACCTGGGCCACCTGTGCTGCTCCAGCTGACTCTGACTCCTTCCCCCGTCTCCAACCTTCCCTCTAAGCCAGCTTCATGGGGCTCTTGCTTTCTGGAGCCCTGAGCTCCGGCCCCTGCAGGGCCTTGGCCTTCCCTGGGCCTCTTCCTGAAGTCCTCGCCAAGACCTCTGCACAGAGAGGGCCACCTTGCCCCCCTGCTCCTTACCACTTTCCTGCTCTTTATAGAGCTTCCTTAGTCCTGCCCTCCTGGCAACACACAGCAGTACAGCTCCACCAGAGAAGGGCTTTGGTCACTGAAGGAATGCATCGAATGTCTCCCAGGCCTCACGCAGGCCTGGCTGCCTGCCTGGAATCGAGCTATCCAGAACAGGATGGGGCTATCCAGAACCGGGGCATTCCAAACATGGCCCCACTTCCTTTCTGACACTTGACAAGTCACTGGACCCACACTGGGCTTCAGCCCCACGCTCGGAGAACAGCGACAATACCCATACAGCAGTATTAAATGAGAGTGGCAGTATTAGAACGAGCTCCCAAAGTGCTTTGTAAGTTGCGAAGAGCTGTCTCCATGCAGGCTGGTATATATGGTGTACTTCAACCTCAGGGCCCAGACAGAACCCACTCAGGACACTCCCACCGCTATTTCAGGACATAGTGAGTTGACTGGTTATGTGCTCTGGAATCCCAGCTACTTCTAAGAGCTGGTTGAGGGCGGCCACTGAGCTCCCAGCTCCTAAAGCCAGGCAGTATCCAAGGGACCTACCATCTCCAAACGACAAATCAGTCTTGAGTGTGGTGTGGTGGCACATGCCTGTAATCCCAGTGGTTTGGGAGGCTGAGGCAGGAGGATTGCGAGTTCAAAGCCAGTCTCAGCAACTTAGCAAGGCCATAAGCAAGACCCTGTCACTAAATAAAGTATAAAACAGTGCTGGGGATGTTGCTCAGTGGTTAAGTGCCCATAGGTTCAATCCCCAATACAAAAAAAAAAAAGGATGAATCACAATGTTAAGTGCTCTTGACAGCTGGTTCAGCAAATGGCTTAGCAGAGTTTCTCCTTCATGACCCCCTTCCCTTTGGGAAACACACCCCAGGGGCCCTGAGATGAGACAGTTTCAGACTAAGACACTGAACAACGCTAAGAAGGAAGCTCACCAGCTTATTCCCCAGCCCTGCACCCTCAAGAACATATTAGATCGGCCTAAAACAAGACAATCTCCTTGCCCGCAGGCAGGGGGTGGGGCTTAGTTCAGGCCACCTGCTGTGAGATCTCCCAGGACCTCTCTGATGGTAGAGTTGGCTCGGCTCCCTGACACCCTGCTTCTTTTCTGAGTGACGACGACACTGAGGTCCGGTAGGTCCTGCTCCTCAGGGAGGTCCGGTGGCGCGGAGCCTGGCCTTGGTCCTGGCTGGTGCGCACAGTATCTCTCACCCAGCAGCTCCGTGTTGAATGGCACTCCTGGGAGTGGGGAGGACAAGATGGGACATGCAGAGGAGACCTCTGTCCCAGAGCCTGCCACAGCGCCCACCCTGTTCACATGCGAGCTGTCCTTCCAGAGAAATGAGTCACTCTGGGTGGCTCACACCACGTCCCTGGCACCGTGCACTGTGACAAATGACAAGGTGCTCAAGGGGCTTTCACTTGCTGATGAAATCGGAGGCAATGAGGAAGGGGATGGAGAAAGCTCCCTTTTCCTTTCTTAGTGATATATTGATAAACAGAGATGCCACAGCCTATGAACATAAACCTCTAAGTTGGTAGCTGAGATTTGGGTCCCTTGCTGTGGGTGTCCCCTTTCCTTCTGGTAAAGGTGGCCACATGCAGAGGAAGCGAGGACCAGAAGGGAAGCGTGTCGCCTGGTTTGGAAACTCACTTTCGGAATCATTTGCTTAACGTCCTTCAGAAATCGGCTCTTCCCTCCATGTAGCTAAGTTCTCACCCAGGCTTTCCACTCACCCACTCTGTGATCTTGGAAAATGGATCACCCTTTCTGATGTTTCATCTTAAAGAGAATGTGGCCGGAGTAGAGAGAACCTAAGGGCCAGAAGCAATTTTGGGAAGCATCTACTCCAATTCCTGATCTCTCAGAATAGAAGGGTAAGTTCCAGAGAGTGAAAGGGCTGGACTTTGCTTCCAGAGCCTCTGGGCTCTGAATTCTAAATAATGGGTCAGCCCCGTAGAGAGCACGGTCATCAGGTGCCCAGGCAGCCCCCGGCAGGCTGCAGCACTTCCTGAGACAGAGTGACGGGCTCCTTCAGTACCCCCCTCACCTTCCAGGGCATGCTTGTCGGCTGGGCAGGAGGCAGAGGGGGGCAATGGAGTTGAAGCCAATTCCCTCCACAGCTGAGGCAGGGATGGCAGAAAGCTGCCGACTTCCAAGACTGGCTCTCTGAGGCTGTGACCGTCCAGTGGTGAGACGTCTTCTCTCCCAAGATTTTCATTAGAGACCGCTCTGATTCTACCTCATGAAAGAGCTGCAGGTGGGGTGGGAAGAGGGGAGAACCCCTACCAAGGCAGAATCCAGGTCAGGAAATGTTGGCTCAGAGAAGATTTTGGTCATGGTCTTTGGTGCAAAACTAATTTTCCTTTCGGTCTCCTTTGTAAGTCCTCCTGTCTTCATCGGGTGCCACTATGCTCACATCCCCAAGATGCTACGCTCTCTCTCTCTCTCCTCTCCCATTGTGGGGTCCTGGATTCCCTTTAGATGATCTGATGAAGATTGTTGATCCCTTCCAAGAAGAGGCCATTAGCACCCATGTGAAAATGCAGGTCACAACTGCAGGGGTTGAAACCCATTGCCCGGAGGCTTCCTGCTGGAAAATCTGTGTCTTTGACTCAGAGTCCTGAAACATCACCATCTGTAACCCCAAACTCCCTCTTCATCAACATGATGGGGAGAAGGAAAACACCACTGATACACCCACAGGGACTTTTGAGTAAGAAATGAAATGCCCCGTGAAGAAGGCTACAGTGGACAGCAGGTAGCACGCTCAGGCCTGGGGAGGCTGGGCTGCGTGCTACATAAGAAGCCCAGCCACACCGAGGGCACTTGCCTTTCTCCTTTACATCCAAAAGGACAGAACAAGGAATGGAGCCTGCCTGGCAGTATATCTCAGTTGGATGGGGTGGAAATTTTTCTCTCTCAAGGAGAATCGGGACACCGTGAGGGTCATATAGCTGCTTCTAGGGTTTTAGAGGAGGCTCCTAGTTGTCAATAGCACATCTCCAAACTCTGCCTCTAGCGGGGATGCATTTGGAAAGAGGTGTCCCTCCCTTATTGCAGTCTGTAGCAAAGCCTTTTCTGGGTGACACATGCACCTCTCCGAGTGAGTGACCCTCCGCACTCCATGGGATGGGTGTGAAATGAGATGTCCTTGCAGACACTCCTGAGCACATAGTTCTTCAGAAGCCTCCCTTGTCTCTACTCGGGACCACAAGAGACCTAGGTAAATCGAAAGCTTTGGAGCCAAAGAGATTCTGAACCTTCACACTTTCCTCTAATCTGAAGTCATTTCCAAACACTATTTTTCTGCCACTGTGTTCTATAATCCCTTTACCAACTGCACCGAAGTGTCAACAAAGACTTCCCCGTGACTTAGAACTGAGATTAACCCTAAATGTAGACTTGAGGCTTACACACATGAAGGCAACGCATAGGCAGACACAGCTTGCAGCGCGGTAGGAGAAGGAAGTGTTTCACGTTCACAGTGAAGTTCACCAAGGACCCATCCTGGCTTCTCTTCAGTGGAGGGGTGCCAGTCACTCCTGCCGGTGCCTGTGTTCACTGCCACCCTGTCGGGTCCTCCCAGGGGGTTTCACTGATGGCTTGTTCTCCATCCTTGATGGCTGTGAAACTTCACTTATTTGTGATTTTATGAAAATCAAGTCCCTGTTAAAATATGAATTGAAAAGTTTCAGGGTTTACAGGGATACTTGAGTAGGGGTTGGGACCATTGAATTTGGGGAAAGAGAGGACTGGGTTTGAAACTTGAACATTATCTTTGCTTTCCATTTTCTCATCTGTAAAAGGATCTTGATAATAGCACACATTTCTAACGGTGGTTTTGAATTGTAAATGTGATGGATCACGAACCTACAGCACTTAGCATCTTGCCCAGCACATAGTAACACTTCCCCAGTATTTATTATTAATATTTAGTGATTCTAAATTTAAGTTATGGTTAAGATGGGCTGAGTTGTTTCTAAAAATATATGAGAATGCAAAAGACCTGAAATAGCCAAAGGAAAAAAAATCTTGAAGATAAAGCTGGACTATTCCTATTACCTGACTGACTCCAAAATGTAACATAAAGCTACAGCATGTGAGAGCAGCAGACAGACAGATGAGCAGACCAAGGGAGGGATCATTTGTTATTTGACATTGCAGTAGAGTTTTTCAAGTGCAGCAGAAAAAAAAGTCACCCCCTCCTCATGCGATACAGAAAAATTATTTCAAGATGGATCATAGACCGACCTAACATTAGCTAAAATTCTAAAGCTTCCAGAAGAAAATATAAAAGAAATCTTATAACTCTTAGATAAGGAAAAATATCTTTTGAATAGGAAATGAGGGCTCAAAGCATTTTTAATTGAATTAAAATTAGAAGGTTCATTTCATCCAACAAAGGGCTAGTATAATAGTCAATCACAGATTGGAAAAAGTAATCAAAATTCAAATGTCTGACAAAGGACTTGTGTCCAGAATTTATAAGAACTTCTAGCAATCACTAATAAGACTAACAGTCCTACTGAAAAATGGGTAAAAGACTTGAACAACACCTCACCAGAGGTCAAGATGGTGAATGGGCACATGCAAAGGCCCAGAATCCCTCATCACCATGGAAATGCAGATAAAATCACAACCAATATGTAGTCTCCCTTCCACCACAATAGCTGCCACTGAGAAACCAAGGTCACCAAGTCCTGGCACATAGCCTGTGCCGCATGCATGGTGATATACCCCCTCCGATGAGATGAGACTAGGATGTGATCAGCTGCTGATTCACAGAGCCATGTGGACAGGTACGCAGACAGGAGCCCGGCACAGGAAGCCAGGAGCAGGAGGAGAACGCACAAGGCTTGTTCCTCTACTCAGGTCAATTGGAAAATAGGTCTGTGATGAAAGAAGTCAGAAGATCGTTTGCCTACAGGAGATGGGCATTAACTAGATGGTAGAATGGCAGAATTTTCTGAATCCTTACTTCCAGGTTCATGACTAGACGCATTTGTAAAAATTTACAGACTTGTACTCTTAAGACAGATTATTCCAGGGGAGATACTTGGAATAATATTGGCCAAAATATACTGTATGCATAGGCATGAGTATATAACAAAGAATCCGACTGTTAGGTACAATTAGAATGCACCAATAAGAAATATGGGGGGAAGAGACTGATTATTCCACTCTGTCATTAAAAAGTTTTAAATGCTAAAAAACTTTAGATCTTTGAAACTTGGAGTTCAGTTCCCTCATTTTATAGATAATACTAAAGATCAGAGAGGCAAAGCATCTTGTCCAAAGTCAAAGTAAGTAGAAGAGAATGATGGTTAGAAGCCAGTCCCCTAACTCCTTATCCAGTGCTCCTAAACAGGGCACCTCTCAATGGTAGTTCCACAGCAAATCCCCAAGACCAAGGCCAGGAATCGCCCAACTCTCAGGTGATGTGTCATATTATAGGTGGCTGTGAAGAATTCACTAAAGAGGTCAGGACTGACCCCTAAGCCAGCATGTACCCATAACAGAGTGATGGGAGAAAACAATAACGAAATTCACAATATCAAAAGTTTACTTATAATGTATTAGATGCTGCCTGGAAAAAAATACAGATCCATAGCAAACATGTCATTGTCCCCGTGAGTCCTGTAGGTCACAAAGGCATCTGGTAACAGGCAAGTATTGGACTAGAGACAGACCATCCTGGTTCAGAAAAGGACAAGCCGTGGGATGCCAAGAGGGACTGACATTCAGGTCCTTGGGCACTACACCAGGCAACAACAGGGATGAGGATAGGGTTGAGGCTGAGAGCCATGAGCGGGGAGGGAACAGCAGGTTCCCCAAGTTCAAAGTCAAAGATGGATCCAGGGCACAACCTGGGGCAACGCTCCTGGGGGAATGCTGGGGGCCAGGCCTTCATCCTAAACCTGTTGGGAGGGGGTCCTCAAGCAAGGGTAACAGTTATGAGTCAATTCTGTGAAATAACCCAGCAGCCTGCCTCTCAGGATGGAGCATCATCTGATGCTTGTTGGCTGTGTAAATACGTATAAATAGTCTGAGCACCAAGAGAGGGGGAGAAATGGATGCTGAATTGATGAGAGAGGTTCTCTGTGAGAGGGGATTTCAAATATTTTGCATCAGTACATTTTGTGTGTTCTCAGAGGAAAATAAAGGGTGTTTCGTTTCCAGGTTTTAAAGCAAAATCTCTGCAGACAACGCTGTTTCAGACAATAGGAATAAATCGCAGAAGAAATTGCCCTAATGTGACCCAGACAGGGACCGGGCCTGCTTTAAGCTGAAATAGAAAGGTCTTTGGTGATGTAATTTTAAAAGCGTCCTTGACATTCTCAAAGGTTTTAGCAGGCCCAAACAAAAGAAAAAACAGAGTCACGTTGCTGGAAGGGACCTCACCGTTCCGACAATTCCACTGGCCTCTCTCTCCACCAAGGGAGATGAAGCCCTGGGAGAATCACTTCAAAGAGAAACCCACTCGGTGATGAATAGCCCTTCCAGCCGCCCGGCAACACAGGCGGCCACGTGGATTAAGAAGCTTCACTCACCAACAGCAGCAAAACAGGTCGACTCAGAATAGACCCAAACAATGAAGACCAGGACATCCCTTTAAAATGTAAAGCAAATCTCGCGCAGATGGAGAAGGATCGAGGACGGAAGACGGCCCTCAGGACCCGGGAAGCGCCCGCGTGCCCAGGCACTCATCCTGCGCCCACTGCCACTCCAGGTGCTGCCTGGATGGGGCCTTTAGTCCATTGTTCCTTCTTAAATCTGTTTTACTGAGATGTGATTCACATTAAAGAAAACGCGCGCAGGCCTGGAGTCTGAGGAACACCTGCAGCCGCGCAGCCAGCTCTGGCCAGGACTTACCAGCACAGCGCAGGATGCCCAGGGCTAACCTGTCCACAGCCACCTCCTCCGCATCCAGGGGTTCAAAACTCTCCAGCTCTTTTTGCTCCCTGCCCCGACCTGCGTGGTTTTCAGGAACCTCGCTCCTACACTCACGTTGGGCCTGGCGCTTCCTTCTGGCCCGAGTATCCATGTGTTCACGTGGGATCCCTGGGGGATGGATTTCCCTTTGGGATCATGAGGGATGGCTGGAAAACGTCCTTTGGCCTTTAGGGAAGATGTGCGCATACTACATTCTCTATTTTTTCTGAGGTATTTCTATGGTCTCTTCATTTTGGGTTAGTTTCTTTTGTTAGATGTGGAGTTCCTGGGAGGGAGGTCTCCTTTGGCAACCTTGGTGCCTTCCAAACCTCACTCAGACCACTCTTCTCCCCAGCCCCGTCATGGGGCTAGGACCTCCAAGGACTCAAGTTCTAGTTTCTACCTTCGTGTTTTCCTGCCGTGTTAGACCACAGCAGGTCAAGGGGCCACTTTCTGATCACATGGTAAACACTGAAACAACAGAAGCAGACATAACTAACCATTCCGTAGGATAAAGGGAACAATCATTTTCTAATGCAAGAGAGGGGGAGAGAGAGAAGGGGACCTGCAATACATAAATGGTCATTTAGAAAATCAATAGTGGGGAAGCCAATAGAACCCAAGCACAGTAGGGCTTATTTCAATTCTTAATGGAGGAAATGTTCCGATTAAGGCTTTGAGATCACCAGAGTATACGTAAAAGCAAATCTGACAATATTTTTGCTTGTGGGAGTTATACCTTAATTAATAGAGCCAAGGAATATTCAAAGCCCACAGATATCATGAAAACATCAAAAAACAAAAAAACAGGCCCAGCTATACTAATGTCAGTCAAGACAGACTTAAAGACAAAACATTACTATGAGAAAAGAATATTTTTCCTTCAGCAAAAAGGGGTTAAACCTTCGGGAAGAAATAACAATTATGAATCTGTATTTAGCTTCAAGATACATACAGCAAAAACTTGCAGAACTAAAAGGAAAGATAAAGGAATTCATGATGATAATGGAAATTTTATCACACATCTCACAATAGCTGATAGCTCCAGCAAAGGAAAAAAAATCCATAGAGGTAAAGAAAATCAGAACAAAACAGCAAACTCAAGTCATCTGACACATATTGAACGCTGCGCACAGCTTTCCTCGCATAATGGATTGCAAATAAACCCTGGCAAAATTCAAAGGATCATAATCATTCAGATTAATTCTGTAATTATAGTAAAATTAAGCTAGAAATACATATCAAAAATATCATTTTAAAAATCACCAACTATTTGTGCATTAAACAATATACTTGTAAATAATCTGAGTCAAAGAAAAAGTGTTTTTAAGGGAAGTATTTTGAGCTGAACATTAAAGAGACAATGTTTTACCCACCCAAACTTTTGCAGTGCAACTGAAAGCAATCCCTAGAGAGAAATATATAACCTCTCCACCACTTATGTTAGAAAAGGGAAAAGACAAGTCAGTCAACCAATTCTTCTCGAGAATCTGGAGTAAAAAATGAGACCTAGGAGAGGAAATAAAATAGAAAAATGCAAAAGCAGAAAAAGATCAAAGTCAAATATTTGTTCTTTGAAAATAGTAATGGTATTGGGAATTTGCCCAAAACGGAATGAACGTGTGCTACAACCTCAGTGACGGAGGGACGGCGCTACCTGCAGGACTCCGTGCATCCGGATGGGAGTATAAACTGAGGGGACTCTGAGAGCAATTCCATCAAACGCACGAATGTGGAAGGTCCCATGATGCTGGGGGTAGGTCTGGCATAGCCCGAGGTTCTGAAACCCCGCGCACCGTGGAGTTGCTTGTCCAGCTGGGCGACAGAGGAAACAAACAAACCCAGAACAGATAACGAAATCCTGTGTATGTAAGGCTTTAACATGGGGAGCTCAGAGATACTTAGAAATGTCTAAAGGGAGGCATGTTCATAAGGAGACAAAAATGTTCTTTGTACTGCCTGAAAGAGAAAAAATTAGAAACCACGCAAGTATCTATCTATGGAAGAATCAGTGATAAATTGGGAAGCATCTGATTCTGGAATACTATGCAGTATTTAAAAAGGAACAAAATATATTAACACGGGTAAAACTCAGAGTAGTAGAAAGAATAATTTGCATTGAGCGAATACACTATTTCCCAAGTTTTATAAACTTGGGAAATATGCCCAGATCTACTCTGCATTTAAAGTCAGTAGAGCACGGTAGTTAAGAATTCAGAATACTGTTTACATGTCAGCTTTCCTACCAACAGGGCTGACCTTGGCAATTGCAACTTCTGTGTACCTCCCTTTCTCCCTCTGTGAAATAGGAATCCTGTGACTGCTGCATCCTGGGATTGCTGTGGGGATGGAATGAGCCAATCAATACCTGTGAAGTGTCCCTGCCCAACACAATGTCGGTAGCTTTCTGCTGTCACTACTGCTACAGAGCAGGCCTCTGCTAAATCGCTTCATTTCTTAAAACTCTCCAGCAGCAAGGATGGCAAGATGCTAGAAGTGGACGGCGAGTCTACAGGTCTTTAAGTGCTCCTCCTGCTCTCTCCTGCAATGGGAGTCTGGAAAGCACACCCAAGGCCAGCCCTCCCAGTGCCCACAGCCCCCAGCAAAGGTCATGGTCAACCCTAAGGGTTCTGAAACCACAGCAAGCAGCGTGCTGAAGTCCAAATGTCATCTTGTCCTAAATATCTTGCTCCTGATTTACCAAATATGATACAAAACTCAACTCAGAACAAGGGTGGGCACCATCTCTGTTCTAACCACTGAAACATGGGGCCTGCCCACGCCATGGTTTCAAAGGGCCTTGGTGAGTCTTTAATTCATTTTTTTTGTGGTGCGAGGCTGCTTTTACTTTTCTCAGCTCACTGACTTATGACCAGACAGCTCAATGCTTCTGGTTTGCTACTATCCTTCCTGCCCGGAGCCTACCCCCTCCCTTCTCTCCCCTCTGCCTGTGGAGTTCTGATTTCTGCAGAGTAGGTGGCCAGTCAGTCCCCTGCAACACCTGGCTCAGTGCTGCCCCCTGCACAGGAGTCTCCACCAGAGCCCATTACCCCAAGAACCTGGGTCTGCAGGCAGAGGGGCGTGCCTGACCCAAACCTGTGGCTCAAAGGTAGGAAGGAACTAGCCCAAGTCCTAGGGCCCCAGGCGCAGGGGCAGCCTGCAGCCCCCCGTGTGGAGGTTTAGGATCAGCCTCTGGGGCTGCGAGGCTCCTGTTTACAGCCGGGCCGTCTCCCCTCGCTTTGTGCCTTTGGCCACGTTATGTAAGTGTCCCCGTCTGCGCAGAGGGTGTTCGAGGTGAGAGCCTGCGTTAGCAGATGATTAGAGCAGGGCCCGGCAGTGATTAAATCCCGAGAGGTGCTAGGTAGCTGCAGTGGCAGTTGCCTTGAAAAGACTCACTCTTCCCACCAGCAAATGCTGGCGGCTTAGAATAGAATCAGAGACTAATATCCAGATTCAGTATCTCCCTGAAAATGCGCTCGGAAGGGTGCACTTTGTATTTCCTAAAATTCCAGAGACGGGAAAGGACAGTGGCACTAGTTTTCCCCAGAAAGGCTTTTAGAGGAGGTGGCCCCAGGGGGAGGCCAAGGATGAAGGTGTGTGGCTGGCCCGGGGCTCCCCATGCCCTTCCTGCAGGGCCCCTTGG
Organism: Urocitellus parryii; assembly: GCF_045843805.1. Lineage (NCBI taxonomy): Eukaryota > Metazoa > Chordata > Mammalia > Rodentia > Sciuridae > Urocitellus > Urocitellus parryii. The sequence continues at coordinate 4,135,834 of NC_135537.1, read as the reverse complement.
TTGGCGTCAGGGCTGGCTGTTCTGGGGGATTTTGAAGGACACCCGGGAACTGAAGGCTCAAGTTTTAAGGACCGTCATGCAGGGTTCTAGCTGCAGCTTACAACAAGCCCGCCCCCCTCGGGTGAGGGCTGTCTTCTCAGTCATTCCATTTCCTGTCCCTTGACAAGGTTTCCTTCCCTTCCAGGACAGTGCCCTTTTCCGAGTGGTCATTTGTTTGTGCTGCTGGCAGCGAGCTCGTTAGAGCCCCTGCCTGGAATGCTAACCAGGCTTCGGCGCTGCTGTCCTGTCTAATTGGAGTTTTCTAACACTATGCGGCCGCGGTGATCTCTGCCCAGACGCCGCATCGATTTCAGTCCAGCCCTAACCGCCCAGCCTACCTCATGCCCACGTTCTCTTCTCCGCTAATTAAACCCTGGTGTCCTTGAAGCCGAGCTGGATCCGGAGGCGCTCTCTGCCCCTCCACTTCCCTTCCCCTGGTGTCCTGAAGACTGACCCAGGACAACCCAGGACAGGCGTCTGCAAAAGGCTGTTTAAGAACAAAGAGAATTTACCAAGTCAAAATTGAACCCATGAATGAGACAGGTTGATTTTCCAGAAGTCTAGTGTGCAATCATAATCTACCAAGAATATATATTATTATTCCATAATATATGTTAGCTTATTGATGGAGCATGTGGCTTGGGCTCTAAAATCACTCAGCGGTAACTCTCTTGGGACTGTCATTCCCCGTGGAAAGCACTCCAGCCCCTCAGAGAAAGCCTCCTGCCCTGTCCCCACCTGCTCAGGCCCCCGTCCTTGTCTGCCTGACGCTGACCAGGATGCCCATGCCTGTCAGCCCTTCCCTCGCCCTCACACTCTCCCAGGCACAGCCACAGCCACAGAGCCTGCAGCTTCATGTGCTACCCCAGAGTCCTGGCATCTATCACCCCGGAAGGGACTAATAGTTCCCTTTCCTCTGTCCCCAAAAGCCTGAGCTCTGAAGCCTGGCCCTCAGAGCTGCCCCTCTGCCCGGCCTTGCAGGGCCCTGCACAAGTCCTCAGCTGCATTTCCAAGCTGTTTGCAGCTCCACCTGTGAGCCATACCTAGGTCTCTGGGCCACAGTTCTTCTCCTTCCTCTGCTCGAAATGCCCTGTGGTCCCCACATGTCTGCATCGTTCCTCTTTCCTTCTGTCTCGCTGAGCTCACTAAGACTCAGGAAGGCTCAAGCCATCATGGGTTGAATTTAGTCCCCCCCAAAGATAGATGGAAGTTCCAGCCCCCAGGATGTGCAAATGTGACTTCATCTGGAAATGTGCAGGCTCTCTGGAGACGCCATCAGGTCGAGATGAGATCACTGGATGGGTCCTGATCCAACATAAATCAGTTCCTATAAGAACAGGGAAAGAGACGCAGGCACAGAAACAAACATGGAGACTATCACATGGAGGTGACAGAGATTGGAGAAACATGTCTACAGTGGGGAAAGCCTAACATTGCCACCAGCAGCCTCAAGAAAGGCTCGGGCAGGCTTTCCCCCTCAGGCCCTCTCCAGGGGCCAACCTGGGCAACCCCTGCATTTTGAATTTCTAGCCGCTTTGAGCTGCCAGTGTGACACTGCCATGCAGCCCCGGGAGACGGATAGACATCACATCACACACATCAGTGTGCCCTTCACCTGAACACCACATGGCACAACAGGAGGTCACAGTGGGCCCCGTGTCCACCAGCTCGTCTGGGCCTCTTTGCATGTCATCTTTGTACGTTTTCTGACTGTTTGACTCAACATCACAGAAGAAGTTTGTGTTCAGGAGGTCAACTTGGCATGGATCTCAATTGGTACAAACTACCCTGAAGAGCCCAGAGCAGTGGAGGGGCAGAGCATCTCACCCAAGTGAGAAAAAAAATCTCCCTGGAGATGTCTCTAAAGTTGCTGCTCATCGATCCAATGCAGTTGTAGTTCTTTCCAAAGAGAGAAACTCTTTGACATCCATAATTCCCCAGACCTGTCTCTTACATCAGCATTTATCCATTCATCCATTCAACAAATATTTGCAAAGGGAATATTGCATTGCAAACATTGTTCTACTGCTCCAGCCACTGGGGATATAGCTGGGGACAGCACCAACAAAAGTCCCAGCCCTCCTGGCATGAACATTCTGGAAGGTGACGTCAAATGATAAACAAACCAACAATTGGAAAAGCATAGAGAATGTTTTATATAGTCTACTGGGTACTTTATCACATATGCTATAGTATATATTTTTGTGGAGAAAAATCAGCAGGTAGAAAGTTCTGGAGAGAGGTAGCTTTCCTTTGATTAAGAACTTCAGCCAACTTTCTCTGCAATGACAACCAATTTTCATGATACTCATCAGGTTCAAGACTCACCAAGGTATCACTGACTTTCCCACATATGGGTCTCTAGGTTGCATGCGGTTCTGGGCTCTTTGGGGCTTAGCTGGGTTCCACTTATCTTCTGGTTCAGAACACAGAAGTGGAGGCAGCCTCTGAGATGGCCCTTCCGGCCCCTGCATCCTGATATCACACCCTGGCTAGGCTTCTCCTCTGAGCAGGGGCTGGACGTAGGGACTCACTAGTGAGTGAGCCGGGTTCAGGTGATGGGAGGCGACTTCCAGTGCAGGTCCTGAGGTGCTGTGTGCGGTGTCATGCTTGCTTTCTCACTGAGTCCTGGCTCCGGAGGAAGACAGCTGCATGGAGTGGCCAGACCTGGGCTCACCTGCCAGGGAGGGTCTGAACGTCTGCTTCAGTGCAGGCCAGTTCTCTGCCTGGTGCTCCACCGCAGGAGGGCTGGAAGGGTAAGGCGCCATCTTGTAGGTGCAAGGACAGCGGCCTGCCAGAGGGCGGCACCCTGTGAGGATGGAAGGAAACCCGATTTTTCACAAATCTATTCAAAGAAAATCGGCTGCTGCTTTATTTCTTTTTTAGAAAAAGGGAAGAACAAAAAAGACAGTAGGTAGGTTTTTTTTTTTGGGGGGGGGAGTGTTTTTGCTTTGTTTTAGATATCCTAAGAAGCTGCTATTATTTTGAGTGTCTTGGCTATGTTTCACTGATCTGATACCTTAAGTGTCTTTGGTCATCATGGTTTTATTATTATTTTTCTTTCTTCGGGAAGTCGAAGTACCACCCAAAAGTAGATCCCAAAATCTAATTTTTATGATAATCAGATACAGGACTATTTGGGGATTTTTGTTCTATCCCTTTAAAATAAATTCTGTTGCTGCTTTTCTGAGTGTCTGCTGAAGGGGAGAAAGCCAGCCCCTGTGAGGAGCCAAGACACTGCATGGCTCGGGAAGTCTCACCTGGGGGCGGCAGGGCGTGCTCGGGGTCTCTCGCAGTGGCCTCTACAAGCTAAACTTACGTAGTCTTGGGGTAATCCAAGAGGCAAAGGGACTTGCCTAAGTTTGCTTACCTGAAAATCGAGAACCATAATGGTACTGCTTGTACCCAAAATTTTGATTGACTTCAGATAAGCTGGTCTAGGAAAAGACCTTCATAAAATAGGAGACTGAATAACAGAGTGAAGTCATCATTATAAAATAGAAGGTGAGGCGTCCCACAGGTATGGTGTCCCGACGCTGTCATCACTCTAAGCAGCTCCTGGGTGCCCCTTCCAGAGGACACAATGCAGCTGGTGGGTGGCGGGAGCCTGGCTCCTGGAGGGGAGAAGTCAGTCAAGTCCCCGGAGAAGCTCTGGAATCTGCAGGAGCCTTCCCAGAAACCTCTCTGCTCCCATCATGTCTGACCCTTATCTTTCTCTACTCTTTTCTCCCTCCTTTCTTTCTCTGGCCCAACCTTGTCCCTGTCGCTGACATCTTCTCTGGCCAGCCATGGTGCTGTACTGCCCCTCTCCTGGAGCAGGAGCTTGCCACCAGCCATGAGGAGGGCCACCGGCTGGAGTGCTCAGCTGCGGCACCCCCGACTCTGTCTCAAGCCCCAGCTGACAGTCAAAACCCAAAACAGGCAGCAGGGGCCATGGATCTGGCTTTTCCTTCCAATGTGGGGCTCCTCCAGTGGACAATCTTTGCATCGAATCTCTTCGGGGATGACTGAGACACTCTCAGGCCTGCTGGCAGGTGGAGGTGCTGCTCCGGGCTCACAGGGTCAGGTCTGCACCAGGGTGGAGCTGAAGCTCCCTTGCCCTTCCATTTATTGGACAACCATGGTGCTCAACACAGATCTCAGTCATAGAACAGGTGCAGCCTTTCCCGGGAGGATCTCGCCTTCCCTTGGGAGTCAAGACCCACAGAGGCCTTGGGTTTGCAGATTGACAGTCACAAGCTTGACAGTGGGCCCAGGAAATGCTCCTGAAGAATGTGGGCAAGTGCCCCAAATGATGATCAGGCAGTTGAAGCAGTTGAGGTGTGCAGAGCCAGTGGCCAAATCTGGCCCTCTGCCTGCTTGTATAAATTAAGATCTACCAGGACACAGGGACCCTCATTCGTCACGTGTTGCTCATAATGGCCTCTATGCTAAAATGGCAGAGCTGAGCAGTTGCTGTGCAGCCATAGGGCTCACCGAGTCTAACATAATTACTATCTGGCCTTTTATGGCCTCTCCATTAGGAGGTAGTTTTCAACCTTGCATTAGAATCACCTAAGGGAACATGGAAGCACCCCAGGCCTAGAATGGACTCTAGACACTTCAGTCAGAATCTCTGCAGCTGGGGCCCAGGTGTCACCCCCAGGCATAAGCAGGTTTCGGAGCCCATGTTATTCCAGCATGCAGCCAAGTTTGAGAAGGAGAGACTAAATATACTCATGGAGAATGGCCAGGCCACATAAAACAATAGCACTGGAAAGGGCAACCCCCGTGGCACCCACCCAGGGACACCAAACCAAAGCTCTTCAGAAGCCACCGTCACTACACAGTCAGGACTTGGTCCAGGACTGCCAACTTCCCTAATCTTTGCTCCCACTTCCAACTCAGAAGTGACCAAGAAAGTCAAATATGGCCCTCCGACCAGTCCCATAGGATGCTTTGCTCCTGGTTAGCTAGCTTCCTGCATCCCCAACAAGAGCCGCCAGCCAGAGCACACCTGGACCTGCTCTTCTGTCCACTAGCAAGTCTTCCCCTCTTCTGCCTGCCAAACCTACGTGATGGAGACCACTCCCCTGCTGCAGCGAGCTTTGCACAAACAGCTTCACTTGCTCCCGAAGAGGTGGTCTTTGCTCACTTCTGCAGACAGCTCCAAGGGTGGACCCTGGGCCTGCAGCGCATTACCCTTGCCTCTAAGGAGCAGAGACGACTGCTCCACATCAAGCAGATGGGAACACCAACTGAGGGACGAATCTGGGGCGGGAGTTCAAGAATTGAAGGAGAGGTGTGAGGTCCCTTTCCCAGATGGTCCAGCTCAATTTCAGAAAGCATCAGGAGCCAAGCCCAAGAAAATTCCCCTGCTGGGACAGGGACAGAGGACCTGGGCCTGCACTGCAGAGAAGACGCACCACACTGGTACCCTTATAACTAAGGCAGAGTGAAACAGGCAGGAGGGAGAGGGTGGCACTGGGTGCCGGTACCTACCCAGGAAGATCGGCCCCACCTGTGGGGAGGGGAATGTGGGAGCTGCAACCTCAGGGAAGGGTGGAAATGAAATCTCAGGACTGAAAATGAGAGCCCAGCTCCTGTCCGAGGTGTCGCTGAGCAGTGGGTGGCGGCTGCCAGCATCCTTGGCCAACTCCATTCTCATTTCAAGGTGATGATGATGCTCTAGACACCAGAGTCACTCTCTGGGAGTTTAATCTGATAACAGGGCTCTGAGATCCTCAGGTCTGATTTAGGAAATAGAGAAGGTGGCGGAGGGAAAGACTCCTAAGAAGTAGTAGCCGGGTGCTTGCAGGACGCAGCACCCACAGATCAGGTGCAGAATCTTGGTGACAGGTAGTCACCTCCTCCCCTCTCCCTTCGCTTTCCCCGAGCCCACACCCCTTGAGCATCCTTAGCCTGCTCCACTCCAAGTAGCCCTCACCTTTAAGTCTGGATCCTCCTCAACCCGCCCTGGAGAGAGTCTGGTTAACAACAGCAGCTGCAATGCCCAGACTCTGAAAAGCTTACAGGAGGGTTGAGTGGCAGTTCAGCTTACCCAGAGGGCACAAGTCTGTTAACAAGGGTAGGAGACAATGCCTTCAGCCAGAGAAGAGAATTTCAAGCAGCAGGAGCCCAGACCTTGTGGGACAAGAGGGTTTTGTCTGCTGTATTCTGCAAACCTCAGATCACATTGATGATTCTCTCACATCCCTCCAACTGTCAAGGGCCAGAGACTGGCAGTCACCAACTGTGTGCTGTGTGTGGCATGGCGCTAAGCTCTTAGAAACACGATTAGCAAGATTTATCTCACTCAAACTTTCCAACAGTCCTCGGAGGCTGCAGGAAGGAATCTTGCTTTTCAGACGAGGGAGCACTTTGGTGGGTAAGTGACTTGCCAGGAGTCACAAGGCAGCAGAACTAGAGCTGGGACCCAGACCTGCAGGCACCAAGCTCATCTCCCTTTCCTCCAGGATTCTGCAGACACCAGAATCACTTGAGATGATGTACCCAAAAAGCAAGTTTTGGAGGCCCCACCTCCAGGCCTCTGATTCAAGCCTGGTGGTGCTGAGCTCCACCCAAATCTGCCCCCAGGTAGCTGCCCAGGTCCAGCATCCCAGCTCTGAAGTGGATGTAGCTCAGGAGGCGCACTGTAGAGTGCTCCCGGCACCTGCACTGTCATCTAGGGGGAAGGAGAGAATGCCAGTCAGGCCATCAGGAGTCACCACGAGCCCTCAGTGGAAGCTTCTGGGAGCTCTGAAGCCAAGATAACCCTTCAGAATTGGCCTGAGTTGGATAGAGTGGGTCAGACCTCCAGAGAGCCCTGAGAACAACCGCTGGGTGTGAATCACCCTGGACAGTGGGGAAGATGACCCGGGGCCTGATGGCTCTCTTCCTGAGGCCACCACAAAGGGCTAGAAAAGTCAGCCAACAACCTTCCCAGCAGCTGAAAGAACAGGACCTTTAGTGATGAAGGGGAATTGGCACCACATGGCACCTATGCCAGGAGTCCTATGCCAAGCTCACAGAATCGACCAGAACAAGAGAGGTTAAACAGAGGTACATCTATAAATAGAAGTACTTCCACGGACCTCACCAAGTTTCTGGTGGCCAACAGGGGGCACTGAGGAGCTGCCAGGTGGGAGAACTGAGGCAGAGAGGCAGGGCCTGGTCGAGGCACCTCCTAAGGAGGAGTTACGGGGTGCCCTGAGTGCCAGCAAGCCCAGGCCAGACTCTCAGCAGAATCTGTGGATAGCTGTGGCAGTGCTCACCAAGAATCGGCATCCTGCAAAGAAGTGGGATGTTACCCTACAGCCAGGGGAACCCCTGGGTGGTGGCACCTGCTGTTTTAAGAAGTTTGGTGCCTCTGCAAGGCAGATTCCTTAGTAAGAGACTCCTGGCATCCACACGAGAAATCACTGACCTTTGTTATCCTGGTCTGAAAACCTGGTGAAGAGCCTTGTGCCCACCTCATGGAGTTCCTGTGCCCATGAAATGGAATAAACTATACAAAGCTGCTCAGCACAGCCCTCGGGAAGCAATGCCGACTCACCAAACCTTATGAGATCCATAGTTTTCATTATATTTGCAAAGATACTTGTGATTTAATCAATAGGCTGTGGTGACAGATTAGATGTCAGGTGAAAAGGCCCGTGGGGACATCCTCGGAGATCAGGCCCAGAACGGGAAGTCTATAGAGGAAGGCTGAGGGCAGCGAGGAGGGTGCAGCCTCCTCAGGACGGAGGTGTCGAGGATCCAGGGTCCTCGGTGTGCTGGAAGCAACTACAGAGAGAGATGACCAGAGGAAGAATCAACCGCGCAATCCAAGGAGAAGGAACTAGGAGAGGTGGTGACATTGGAGAACAGCAAGGCAGCCGAGGAGCTGGGTGGAGAGTGGAAAGGAGGCCAGGGAGGTGAGGACAGGTGAAGGCAGCATGCCAGGAGCCAGGAGAGGGGTCTCCCAGGAGAGGCGGCCCAGAGATCAGGCAGGGTGAGGCTGGACAGAGGAAGCAGTGGGTGACATTCCCAAGAACAAACTTAGTGGGCGCAGCAGCCCAACTGCAGTGTGCCCAGGAGCCAGTGGAGGAGAGGACGTGGACGGTCATGGGAGACACATAAGTGACAGATGGGCCACCTAAAGATGAGTTGGTACTGGACAAATAGGTGTGGAGCTGAAGAGAGGTGCTGGATGGATAGACAGATGGACAGACTACTGTAGCTTAGTCTCACTTGTCCAATCTCTATTTTCCCATTTCATCATGTGACGTGTGCATTTTTATCTCTATTTTATAAAGAGGGCTAATACACAGCTATGGAATCGGTGACTTGAAAACCAGGGGCATATCCAACCTAACTCCGTGATGCCAGCTGCTTCCTCATTAGCACTAAGGAGAGCAAGCTTTGCTACAGATCCCTGCCGCACGCCCTTCCATCCTTCAAGCCGTATCGATTTTGGATGATCTGTTTGGTAGGAAAGCACATTTCAACTTGGCTTTTATTTGCATTTCTCTGATTACCAGTGAAGTTGTGCATCTTCCTTTGTAAGATTATTGGTCATTTGGGCTTCTGCTTCAATGAATTATACCCTCTGTCATTTTTTTCCATTCGGTCTGTCTTGCATGTTGATTTGGAGGCAGTATTTATACATTCCAGGGACCAATACTGCATATATCTTCTCCCAATTACTGGCTTGCCTTTTTTTTTTTAATTTTCTTTATGCCGTCACATTACACAGAAATCTTTTAAGTTTAATTTAGCCTAGTGTATTGATCTTTTCCTTCATGGTCTGTATTTATTGGCTTGTTTAAGAAACATTTTCTCATCTATACACACATAAATAGGTTCTCCTAAATGTTATTCTAAAACCTTAAATTTTTGCCCTCATTTTTGGGTCTTTCATATGCCTAGAATTATTATGGTGTAAAGAAAGAATTCAATTTTTTGCATATATAAAAATATTTAGCACTATTGTTTCAAAACTCATTTTTAATGGCGGCTCTCTGATATATAAAATATGCCCCTAATAGCGCATTATCCTAATTGTTATCCATGTTTGCAATATGATTTGATATCTGACACTTTGGATCTTCTCTTCCATATGTATGTTTTTGAATCACTTTTGTCCCAAGAGAAAAAAGAATTTATCTGCTTGGAGTAGAATTTAATTAAATTTTTAGATTTAGTCATGGTTGAGATCTTTCCTATAGTGAATCCTCTCTTCCATGAACATAGTGCATATCACTGTTCATTCCATCTTCTATTCTATCCTTTGGTAATGTGCCAGAGTTTCTACATGAAGTCTTGGATGTTCGGCTAGATTTTGCAATTTATCTAATCAAATAACTATGTTGTTTTGCCACTCCAGCTGTTGACGACTTGTTATCAGAGCACAGCTTTGCAGTTGATTTCTGTGAGCTCAGACTGCATCCAGCAGCATTGACCAAGCAGCCGGGAATCCTGTACCTCTTGGAGGCCATTCTGTTTTTCTATATATTCTCTTAGATTCTCTACATAGTAAATCAGGACAATGTTCTCTCTTCCCGTGTAATTCTTATTTCTTTTTTTAAAAAATTCTGTTTGTACTGTGCTATTTATGATCTCCAGGAAAGCGTTAAATAGACAGGCCCATAGGAAGTATGTAAGTTCTGTTGTCGGGACTGTTTCTAACAGTTCACCATAAGCACAATGCTTACTATAATTTTTAAAACAAATACTTCTTAACCAAGGGGACTTACTTTTATTACTATTTTTCTAGGAGTCTTTTATTCCACAATGTTTTGATGCCAAATGCCTTTATGACACCATGTTCTCTTCCTCTTCAAATAATTACTAATATGTAGTGATTAAGGTGCTAAATTACCTTAATTAATGTTCTGGTGTTAAATCATCTTTGCACTTCTGGAATAAGATGTTGTCATTTGAAATTTAAAAATTAAATTCAATTACATTACTCTGTTTTTAAATAGAGTCGTATCATTGGTCTTTCAATGTAAGTTTCCAACAGCTATCATTTGTCTTCAGTGTCTAATGATCGCCTTTGCCTGTTCAGAAACCTTCCAGGGTCTCTCTCGCTTACCACAGACACCTCCCTTGCCCTACACAGAGGTTCATTGCAACACGATCCCAGACTGCATCTTTACCTTCTCTGCTTGTCTCTGAATCCTTTTCTTTGCTCATTGCATCTAACCAGTCATCAAGACCTGCTGACTTTTTGTTTGAGGTATACTATTTTAGTATATGTGTGTGTGTCCTGATATCTACAATCAGTTTTTTAGTTCAATCTCAAGAATCTCCCATCCAGGTAATTACAATAGGCTCCTAAATGATTATCCAGAGTTATATTGTAAAGGAAAAAGTGGTTTATGTCACTCACTTATTCAAAATCCTCGTTATCCAGGCATGGTAGGGAATACCTGTCGCCCCAGCTACTTGGGAGGCTGAGGCAGGAGGTGCATCTGGAGCCCAGCCTGGGCAACATGGCATCTCAAACACTCTCAATAATACTTCAGTGGCCTCTGTGCTAACGTCCACTCACCCACAGCTTCTAAGAGTCAAGAGACAGAGCCCTGGAAAGAGGATGGAAAAGGAACGGCTCACACACCGGGCAGCCACGCTGCAGAGAAAGCAGCCCCTCGCCCGCGGACAGGCACAGCACCGCCAGGGCTTCTCCCCAGACGCCCGGAGGTCAGCGACTTCGTGTTTCGGGAGGAATCTGAACTTCAGCCACTGAAGGCTTTTTTCTTTCTTTCTTTCTTTCCTTTAATACTTACAGGTCAGTGGAGGTCAGACAGAAAACTGGTGCCGCACCCAGGAAGGGTGAACAGGGAGATGGCAAACCTCCTGGCCAGGGAGCGGAGGAAGCCACAGGGCAGTGGGCAGGAGGGGGGACGCTCCATAGGAGGACAGCAGCAAGAGGTGGGGACCGCTCTGGAAGCCAGCAGGAGCTGCCGCCACAGGGGTGGGCGCCACAGGACCCGGCCACACCCTGCTGGCCTGAAGGCAGAGGACTCCTGCAGCCAGCCTGGTCTCCCTCGGCTGCCTGCTGCTCCTCTTTGTCTCCACACTGGGGACTGGCCTTCACCACTGGCTACATCCCCAGCTCTTCTTATTTTACTTTTTGAGACGGGGTCTTGTTAAGCTTGACCTGGAACTTGTGATCCTCCCACCTCCACCTCTGAAGCCACTGGGATCCCAGCTGGGCACCACCACGCCGGGCCCTCTTCTCCCTCTGACCTGTCCTGGGTCCCTCTCAGCTGCGCTCTGCTCTGAGTGCATCAGCAGGGAGAGGCCAAGAGACGCTATCTGATGGCACATGGGGAGCACATGGGTTACGTGTGGACACGGGCCTGCAGACAGACACGTTCCATGGCCCACTCAATTTCCATAATATTTAAATACATGTCAGGAACTATGTCTCTTTAGGAGAAGAAACTTGGAACTATTATTATCCTCCCCCTTCTCATAAAGAGACTGTAAAAGTCTGAAATCATTTGATTCTTTTTCTTAAACAATGTGTGTGGAAGATGAATTCACCTGACATGGGAGAACTAATAAGCTTATCAAGCAGAGTAATCACGGTTGACTATTACACTACTGACATAGGAGATAGGTTTTGAATAATGATTTCTGATGAAAAGGAAAAAATATTAAAGTAATTAAAGATAAGCATCTAATAGACTGCATAATTCACTTACATCTGGAATCTGAAAACATTGAACTCCAAGGAGCAGAAGATAGCACAGCGATTCTCAGGGGCTGGATGAGGGGTGGGAGACTGAAGAAATGAGATCAAAGCATATAAGATTTCAGTTAGGAAGAAATTCACAAGATTTATTGAATAATAATGCATTATATACTTAAAAATTGCTGAAACCAGATTTTGAATATTTTAACCACAAAATAAGTACATAAGGTAATGGACATATATTTAAAAACTTGGTTAGACATTCTACAGCGTATACGTGTATCAAACATCACACTACACCCTATGAATACATATGATTCTTATTTGCTAATCAAGAATTTTTTAAAAGAAAAACTCACTGATATGTGGATAGAAATGAGCCAAATTAAGTATAATTGGTGACTCTAAAGTAGCAAACCCAGCAAAGAGGTGCAGAGAGCCCGCCAGGCGCCGGCTGAGCGGCTCCACCACGGACAGAGCAGCAGTTTTCAGGCTGTGCCTGAACCTGTGCTGCCCTGGTTATAGGCAGCGGTTGGCCCTGAGCCCTCCATTTGAGTTTCAGGCTGAGGGGCAATGACTCCACACCTTCTTTGTACAAGTCAACACCACCATCTGCCAGGCACGACCACCGTAAGGCACAGACGGATAAATCAGTCGTGCTGCTAGGAGCGACCCGGGAACCTGTCTGCTCACCAGAAGCACAGGCACGCGCCTCGCAAACTCAGGTGGGAAAACCAGGCCCGAGAGCTCCCCATGCAGCAACCCGCTCACTCGAGGTCCATCAGGAGAAGGGCACCCTGTGACTGGACACAATGGCACCCTGGCCCCATCCCCTGGTCACTCGTCACCAGCCTGGCCCAGGAAAATCACAAAGAACCTCCAAATCCCTGCCCTGGGGCTTTAGCAGGGTGCGGTTTCTCCTGCCAGCGATGAGCATGTCCAGGCTGACACCCCAAGCTGACCATCCAGGATGACGCTCTGACACTGCCGACCCCCAGGACCCTGGCCCAGAATAGGCTCCTGTGCCCTGAACCAGTTCTTCAGCTGGTTCTTGTTGTGTATGTTTGGTCCATGTTGGTGACATAGCTCACCCATGACAGTGTTCCTAGGTGCATGTAAAGGTAAAATAGCAGATGTTCTCTCTAAAATATAAATGATTGCATATGAATATTGAAATGAATATGTAATCCCCCAAACTTGTTTTGAATTCCTCAACTCCATGGAACATCCTAGTTGATTTATTGCACTCAACAGTGTAAATTTTTTCAGGAAGAAGAAAATGTGGTATATATACTCAATGGAATATTACTCAGCTTTAAAGAAGAGTAAAATCATGGCATTTGCCAGTAAATGGTTGGAGTTGGAGAATATCATGCTAAGCGAAATAAGCCAATCCCCAAAAACCAAAGGTTGAATGTTTTCTCTAATATGTGGATGCTAATTCACAATAAGGAGGGGTGGGGCTCTAGGGAAGAACAGCATTACCTTAGATGAGGTAGAAGGAAGTGATGGGAGGGCAGGGGAGGGAATGTGGGGATAGGAGAGAGAGAGAGAATGAAACAGACATGATTATTATATGTGTGTATGTGACTGCATGACCAATGTGATTCTGCAACAGGTACACTCAGAAAAATGAGAAGTTATATCCCACCTATGTATGATATATCAAAGTGCATGAATGCATTCTACTGTCTTGTATAACTAATTTTTAAAAAAATCACAAAGGGGAAAAAAATAGGCAGGACTCTCTCATCTTCAGGTTGATACTAAATACTGGAGAATTATAATGTATACAAAGTCCCTAATGTTTTAACAAGAATGTGGTTAAGTTAAAGGTAAGATTGCCGAGCAAAATCGCAGTCACCTTCTTATTCCTGACAGATGTCAGATTTCCTCTTCTGGCAGTCATTTACCCTGTGTATGAGCCAAGGTTGGCCTGAGGCCATCTGGGTGAGGCGGGGTAGCACTGCCCTGGGCCGAACTTTGACTACTTAGACCTGAGGAGAAGGTTCACTGAGCTTCCAAGAAAGGTCTCCCTCAAGCCACATATTAGGTAAATTTTTGACAAACAAGACTAATATATTTTTAGTTTATAAAAATCAGTTTTCTCTTATTTAACAGTTTAAATTACATTGACAGATTTTTATTTTACTTAGATATGTTCTTTCTAAATGTACCTAGGTTTACTGATAAACACTGAGTAGAAGAAATATCAGCTTATTTAAGTCATAAAAAGTGTAAATTTGTATTTACACATGGATAATTGTTTTGAGAAATTTATTCCATCAGCAATTATATTTCATAGTATGCCAGATAGAAGATAATTCCCAAGATCTTTAGGTAACTTAAAACCTTGGACTGATACTAAATTGAGTTACTTATGGGATATTCAAATATTGATACATGAATTATTTATCATAGTTTTAAGTTTAGATGCTTTCACCTTTTATATGCTATAGAGAGGCAAAGTATATTTGGATCTGTTCATTTTTGACATTTAAAGTTGTATTAAAAGGATATGTATGGCCTACAAAAATTATGAAAGATTTGGGAATTTTACTTATCATTGGTCAAAGCTGGCTAAAGGTTGACTTTGTTTTTTATAACGCTTTTTTCTTTCTTGGTGCTAGGAATTGAACCCCGCACACATCAGGCGAATGCTCTACCGCTGAGCTACCCACAGCAGTGTTATTCATAGCATTTTTAAAAAGAGCTTTATTATCAAATATGATACTGTTAACAAACTTGGATTCATTTTCTGTTAGTGATTTTTCTTTTTAGTGTATTGGCTTTCTCTTAAAAGAAATAATACGGTATTTTTCTTTCCCTTCTTGTCATACAATCTACCAAGATAGCAAAGATTCTGGGTCTTAACAAAGTCGCCTTCCATGTTTATGCTGATTTTATTAGATATTGACTATTGACCAAAACCAAGGTTTCTTACCTAGGTGAGCAGGACTTCACCAAGGACACCCCTGTTGGAGCTGGAAAGCGCCAAGACACCTCAGCAGTGGTGCTGTATGACCAAAGGATCTCCTCCACCAACCTCTTGGAATCCACAGAGCTCATCACACTCACAGTCCATAACTGGACAGCAGAGAGGTGTCCTTGTCATCATCCCTCTTTTAAGATTTCTGGCTCTAGATTTCTAGAACCACTGACCATGTGATTAACCTTTCAACAGATTGTTCCTATGAAACTAGTTAAACTGTGTCCCCGGAACCACTGCCTCACGCCACTCGGCAGGCCCACGACTGCCTCTGAGTTTTCTGGTGATGTCTGAGATTCATTTGTTCCATACAAATGGAGGAGACTGACAACGTTGGACTTTATCTGAGACTTCAGGGCCCAGCAAAGAGCACCAGGGGACAAAACACCTTGCTTTTGTATATTTGCAGTGAAAAACACACGCCTCCATCCTCCTTACGAGGATGATCATATCCTGTAACATCCATAGGATTCCAGGTTGGGTCCCTGTTGATCAGTCTCCGTAAAACCCACAGGGACCCTCATTTTCTTTGTCTTTCCACGTTAACAAATGTTTTCTGTGTTGTAATAACCTGAATAAAGTCATTTCTTCAATCCAGAAAGAAAGAAAGAAAGGTTTTCCCCCAAGGACTGGCAAGAGAAAAATCCTTCTTACTGCCCTTCTGGATCCCTGCTTTGGGAGCTATGGTGTGAGGACAGAGGGCTCAGAGCTACGGCAGCCATCTTGAAACCAGAGGGAAGACATCACCACTCAGGGAACTGCCTAGCACAGGGACCAAAAGGGGCCTGAGTTTAATGACATCCTTCAGACATTAAAACCAATATTGGAACTGCTTGTTTCTGGGCTTCTTGTTAACTAACTCCTTAGAGTCTTGACATCTTAGATTAATAGGTATCCAATTACTTGCCAGTGAAATTATTCAAAGAACCTCTTGGAGCCTTTGCATTACAATTAAACCCAAGTTCCTCGGGCAGGAATTCTGCTTGATTTTGTTTACTGATGTCTCTCCCTTGCTTGAAAGAACTCAGAGGTAAAATAAGTATCTGTTGAATGAATTATACTAAAAAGCAAATCAAAACAAACATGTTATATCCAGAAGTTTAAATATTAGAAAGTTTGAAACACTGAGCTTTGAAATTGCTTCTTGAAGATCAGGAACAGAAATTTTTTAAAAGGCTATTTATGCTCTTGTAAAAATCTCTTGACCAAGAAGTTTTTCGGAAACCACTAGAATCAATGTTACAGTGAATCATCATTTGAAAAATTCAGGGATTTATTGTGAAATGGGATTTTTATGAATCTCTATCAAACTTACCTTTGTCTTTCTACTTGTGTATCTGTTGCCTTAAATTCAAATTTTGTTTGAAAATTAAATATTAGTAATATCTTGAGTAGAATTGGCCTGAAATTTCTTAAGAATTATCACTCTAAAAGCAAACAAATAAAAGCCTGATTTACTAATTTTAGATCCACTATTTATAGTCCATGGCCCATGTCCAAGATTTGGTAAGAAAACTGAGAGATTGGATAACGCTGTCTCAGCCACACACTAGAGACCACGTGGGTCAGAGCTCAGGTACCATGGCACTGGGTGGCTACTATTCCACAGAGCATGACTGTTCAAAATAATTTCTACTTTTAGTGATTAACCACCATTCTGAAACACACACACCTGATATGCCATTAATTCCTATAGAAGAAAAAAAAAAACCAAACACGAGAAGACATTCAAATGACTCATAGGTAGATTAAATAATCTGATTTTATTTTTATATCACTAAACTCTTTTGTGAATTGATTGACCTAAATTGTAGAAATATCATTTGTCCAGAACAGAACACACAAATTCCAGGAAAATTGCCTTCTAATGCACCTTCTTAGATATTCCCAGTTGTCTGGAAGATTATTTCCCAAATATGGCTGTCAGCCCTCTGGGGTGTCTCAGTGAGCTCAGAGATGTGTCACAGTCATTGAGGTTAATAACCATTAATGAACTGATGTGCTTTCAGCCATGCGCTTTATAAATGATTTAGAGAAAATCCAAGGTCACCTCCAGGAAGCCACCCTCCTGCTCACCTTCCCCTGGGTCTTCTTCCAGGGCCGTGCAGGATGTCACCCACGTCCTGGACCTCCCCCTGTGCCCCAGAGGCTATCTGCACTGAGCACATCCTTGGGACCAGTGGAGAGGGCGAGCAACAGCCCTGCCTCTCCTGAGCCTGGCCCCTTGGCCACTCAGCTGGCTGCTCTTCCCAAGGAGAAAGTCAGCTACTCCCTCTCCTCCCCAGCTGTGGAATCTGAGCTGGCTGGTGACTTCCTCCGACCTCTAGAATGCAGCAACTGCACCAGAGTGGAATCCTGTCTCCAAACCCAGAGGCCCTGCAGCTTCTGCAGGCTCTCAGAACCGAAGCCCACCACAGGAGGGAGCCTGGGCTAGCTTCCTTAGGAGCAGAGACCACAAGGAGAGAGGCTCCAGCCAAGAGCCAGCACCGCCTGCCAGACATGTGAATGAAGCCATCTGGACCATCCTGCCCCAGGTGAATTGCCAGATGAGTGTGGCACAGGAGCAAACTCGGGAGAAACCAGTGGAACTGCCCACAAGAGCCCATCCAAATTGCTGACTCCCGGAATCTTCAATTCAGGAAAAATTGGATGACCTGTCTAGCGAGTCCAGTGGCCTGGGGCCTGTTGATAGATTTCTTCCCAGGGGAAGTGCGGGCTGTTGATCAGATCCTCCTCCTCCTCCATAAAAGGCATGAGGCCTGGCAGGTGTCTGGATTTCAGAGCCTACGTAGACCTCATTTAGTCGAGCCTCTCTGACCTGATATCCCAAGGAACCGGAAAGCTGCCCATTTTGATTCAGAACCAGAAGAAACGGCACAAATCAAGTTCAAGTTGTCACTCAAACTGGTCTGGCACTTTGGACAAACGACCCAAAAGGTCTGATGGTGTCGAAGCATCTGGGGTGGGCAGAAATGATTTGGGGAGCAGTGGCAGGCCCCACAGAGGCATCGCGGCCCAAACTGAGGGAAGTTTAGCAGGAGGTTATACCATCCCTGAAGCCGCTATTCTTCTGGGTGTTTCAAGGTTTCTGTCGGCGCCAGTAGATAGCAAATGCTTCACTGTGACCCATCCAGTGACCAGCCACCTGAGATGCGTGGTGGCGTGGCTATTGTCTGATTCGAGAAGTCACAGAGTTGGCATCCAGGGCCACTCACCATCGTCAGGTGGATTGGCTCACAGGATCTGAGGCTCCAGTAAGTCACCAGCGAGATCCCAGGGGCTCCGTCTTGCCACGTCCTGTTGTCTCTCTGCTGAGCAGTCACTGCCTCCGGGGGAACCCCCATGACCAGTTTACTGAGGAAGGAAAAGACCCAGGTCTTGGTTCTGCTCAAGATTCTAGAATCCTCTGAAAATGGAGAACAGCAGCATCTTGGCCTCCTTCGAGGGTAGACCCCAAAGAATAATACAGTCAATGAAGGGAAATCCTGGCCTGGACTCCAGGAGGCGGCTGGGAAGGTGCACATTGGTGCCACTGAGTGGAGCATTTCTTTCAGGAGTGATGAGAGTGCGCTGGAAGTCAACAGTGGTGATGGGCGCACAGCTCCCCGAGTGCACGGAAAGTAGGGAATTATACGCTTGGGAAGGATGACTTTTACCTCATTAATTACATGCAGTGAACCTGTGATTAAAAAATTCAGCCTGTCACCTGCTTCCTGCTTGGAGCCTGACTGGTACAGGGTGAAATAACTGGTATCCCAGCCCATTTTCAAATCTGGTCTCAATCACAGGAGTTGGTTGTGAACCTGACACTATACATCATGAATGTCATGAAAGAATAAACGTGGCCTAAGGGTAACATCTAAATTCGCAACCGTGAATACGAGCTACCTGAGAAACAGCACATTTCAATACCAGCACCCAGCCACAGGGAAATGTCCAAATGTCAGCCCTGGAGAGAAGCTCCGTGCTTTCTGCCCTACCCCTTCTTGATTTGGTTGGGAAAATGGAGATTCTGGATGGGAAACCACCTTTTCAGGAGCACGTGAGCTGGATTAAAACACTATTGATGGGAAACTCCATGATTTAACGCAAAGAATTATAAACTAGAAATTAGGTGTTTAGAGCTTCCATCTCTTCCCTCCACAGATTAAGCCACTACGTGCATAGTGTGGTGAGAGAGCAGGAGGGCTGGAGCTGGATCCTCAAGCCAAGAACATGAAGGCTGTGTGGCCCATGGTAGGAAGTCCCCAAAGAGCAATGACCTGGGCGGCAGCGAGGCTCTCTCCTATTCATTATTCATAAGTGATGCACAATCTTGGCACATCCCTGGTCTTCTCGGAATCTCAGGATCCTTGTCTGGCAAATGCAGTTAGGTATAAGTCAATTTTCTGTTACTACAACAAAATACTAAAGCTGTTTAACTTAGAAAGCAAAGAGGTTTATCAGTCACAATTGGGGGCGGGGGGGCTAATATAGCACCAGTTCTGTCAAAAGCTCCCATGGCTGCATCACCTCATGGCAGGTGGCACTTCAATGGCAGGAGTACATGCAAGAAGGGGAGAGCATAACACCAGACAGGAAGCCAATGAGCCTGGGGAGGGGCCATTCCTGGAGCCTCCCACCAAGCCCCACCTATTACCTCTTCACATGGCCACGCAGGGAACCGAGCATCCAACACAAGACAATTGGAGGACACACTCAAAACATCCCCCAGACACACCAGGGAAGTACAGTTACTAAAGCTGGGCTTCCCACAAAGACTGAGCGACACGTGACCGAGGTGGAACTCGGCACACGTGGCTTTGCTGCAGGTGGGTGGGTCACAGCTGGGAATGCTCCCCTCGATTCTGGATCTCTGGATCTCTCCGTTGTCTATGTTAAACCAGGTCAGTGAGTCCTGACCCAAACACACCCTAGAACCACCCAGAAACCTGCCTACAATACAGAACCCTGGAGCCACACCCAGGTCTACTGGCCTGAAACCTTCAGGGGTGGGAACAGGGCCCTTGCATTCCCACAAAAGCACAGGAGAGGATGCTAAATCTCAGACGCTCTATGGACCAAGCTTGGAAGCTGCTGCAAAAGGTGCCCTCCAGGACCCCGGAGCCTGCACGCCTCTGGCTCCAGGCTGTGACGAGGTGACCCCCTGGAGGTCACCTCTGCAGATGGTCTGTTTCCCAGCCACCTCCCAGGCCCCTGGCAGAGCCTGTGCAGACTGCACTGCATATTTTCTCTCCATCTCTCTGCTTCCTAATCTAATTATCACAACAACCAGATGCGACAGGCTCTCTCTCAAACCCATTTAAATGTCTCCAAAGGCACCTCTCAGTATTCAGCCCTCTGTAATTTCTACCCTCCCTTCTCTGGCTGGACACCTTGGCTCCTGCTGCTTTCCCTGTGCCAATTAGCCATGAAGTATCCTTCTGCCGAAACAATCTGATTATGGGGCACTAAATAGCAGCCACGGTCTGTCACAATCAAATCCATGTCCACGAAGAGAAGAAAATCGACCCTCTCAGCATCCTAAGGGGTCAGTCGACTGGAATCTGATGCCACTTTTCTTTGACAGTCCTACTTCCGAGCACTTTAGGGAGTCTGTGGTGTCCCATTTTAAAAGGGGATAGATGTAGAGGGATCTATCTTAGTCTGTTTTCTGCTGCTATAACAGAATATTATAGGCTGGGTGATTTATACATGGTAGTTAATTTGGCTCTTGGCTCTGGAGGCTGAAAGTCCAAGGACATGGGCCAGTATTTGCTCTCAGTCTCTGTGAGGGCTTCATGCTGTATCATCCCATGGTGGAATGCAGAAGGGCAAGAGGGCATGTACATGTCAGAGATAGCAAACTCATCGCCTCAAGCCCTTTATGAGGGACACTAATCAGTTCCTGAAGCTGGAGCCCTTGTGACCTAAACACCTCCCATCAGGCCTCGCCTCGCCTCTCAACACTGCATTAAGAATTAAGTTGCCAGCATGTGCTTTTTGGCATACATATTCAAACCATAGCATTATATTTATCAGAAAAAGATCAATTGTGTGTGCATTGATTTCTATTCACTTTCCAGAGTTCCTGGACCGACCCTTGGAGAACATCCCTGGTCTCCTGGTCCACCATGTCTCTGTGATGGCTACCCACATCCAGGCCCTGTGAAGTTTCTCTGTCTCCATCCAGATCTTCCCCTAGAAAGGCATTTTCTTTCCAGAACAGCATGTTATTGCTCTTGCCATCCTCCCTCACTGTCCCTGTTTCACTAAATACCTCCTCTCCGTCTTCTCATGTCAGTAAGATCCCTTTTTATTGTTTTGAATGCTGTACCAATTGCATAGTATGGATCCTTCCTAACCACTGACAAACATTTCAATTATTCCCCTCCACGCTAAGGCAAGGAATGCATCGCAAGCATACAGAGACTTTAGAAGTCAGCACAAACAATATTGATCCAAAAAAAGGTTCAGGAAAGAACAAATAATATTTAAAACATTGCTAAGCACAGAGCGAATCATGTTATCACAAGCAGGACTGCGGTAGGTCCTCGCAGCCTGGCAGAAAGATGTGCAGCCCTTGGAATGACCTGATTAAGGCCACCACCATCTGGCCCTTGCTGCCACTTCAAGCTCTGCCGCTAGGGCCGGGCTGCGCTCCCTCCGTGTTATTTAGGACTTCCTGAACAGGCTGTGCCTTTTCTCCTGCTATTTCCTGTCTGGAAGGCTCAGCTTTCCTCTCCTTTATTGCAAGCTCACATTCCCACTGGGAGATTCACCAGACAAATTTACATATTAAAGGCTTAAAGCTCGCTACAGGAAAGGGGCAGATTTAACTTCCATTCATGTAGCCTTCTATTTCTTCCTGCAGCAATCCTTCGGGTACACCCTCCCAGGTCTGCCTCTCTGGGCCAGCTCTAGGAACAGAAGGACAAAGCAGACCTGGCTCTTCCCTCTACTGGACTTGCAAGCCCCCAGTTCCAAGTGTGTGAACAAAGTGCAGATTCCCTGTCCTGGGCAGGGGCTCCTCAGACCTGTGGGGTCCTGTGGGGTGGCACCACTCGTTTCCAAGCAGGGCCAAGCAGCACTCATGCCTGGGCTCACCACTCAGGTGGGAAGGTCTCTTCCCATGAGGGAGCTGTGCCGGGACGCACCCTGTAGAGAAGGCAGAGAAGATGCCACCACTGTGCAATGGCAGGAGCGAAGGCACACCTGGGTGCTGTAGCCTAGATCAAGTCCCTGAAGTGTGGCTGCTGACCTTCCTCCTGGGGGCGCTGTGCCCGTCCCACCTGCTTTCCCCAAAGTGGACCAGACAGTGCTTTTTTTTTTTTTTTAATCAATTTCACTTGGGGTTCTGACACTTGAAAATAAATATCATTGAGAAACATATTAACAGTTTGTCAGCTACACCGTCCTTTTGATGTGATTAAAAGGAACCCTGTTCTCTGGGCTTTGCCTTTTTGCCCTGATCCAGGACAGGCATTCATTCTGTCTACAGCAGTTCCAAAGGCCTCGCCTCTTCAGCTTAAAATGCTCTTTGCCCAGATCTTCTCATGGTGAGTTTCTCTTTGTTATTCAAGTGTAAATTCACAAACCACCTCCAGCAAAGGCTTGTGGGTGAGAGAGATGCATTTCTCACAGTTCTAGGGGCCAGAAGTACAAGATTAGGGCATCAGTGTGGTCAAAGAGCAAGACCTCTGGGGCCACTTTTATAAGGGTGAGCATCTCTTCCCAAGTCCTCACCTTTGAATACTGTCACACTGCGGACCAGGTTCAAAGTCTGAATGGTGGTGGGCAAGGTTTACAAATATCCATTCCATTGCATGACCTAAGGTCACCCATAAGCTCACTGGAAATCTCACTTTTCCTTGAAAACAGTGATTTCTTTTCTGAAATTCAGTATCACTACTTGCAACAGGAAAAGTACTATTACAGAATACGGGTTTTAATAATTTATTTTTTGCTTCCAACAAGACGATGTAAGCTGTGAAGTGCGGTCACATGATGGTGATGCTTCTGGCAGCTGACAATTCTGAGGTACACCTGTATTCCACACACTGTGCTGACAGCTTGACCATATGCCCCAAGTCAGCGCTCAGCCTGGCTGTTAGGGGTAGGTAGTCAGACCCCACTTCTCAATGATGAAGAAAGGGAAGCTGAAGTCAGAGGTAGAAGTAGTGCTCAGAGATCAGATGGAAAACATGAAGCCACCTCCTTGGGTCACAGCCCAACACAAGAACAAGCTGGGCAGAGGGGACCGTAGCTGGGGTGAGGGTGGGACTAAGGGAGCTGGCCTTTGACCTCCAGGCCTGTGCTGCTGGGGGCAGTCTCTCCCCAGTGCGCTGTGCCTCCTCTCAGCACCACTCAACCACGCACCCCACAGTGAGGACTCCAGACAACTCTGACCGTGAAGTTTTGGGTGAGTTTAGGGTGCTGCATTATTGGGGGAAGAGCAGTGTGGGGCTTAAGCTGTGTGCTCTGGGTACAGAATGCTGAACTTGAGCCAGCCTTCCTGCAACAACCTGGATGACCTTGGGCAGGTTGTTAACCTCGCTTTGACTCAAGTTTCCTCAGAACAGAAGAGGCAGTAGCAAGGGTTCCTCCCCGGAGGGTGTGCATGAGGATCCAGGAGCCCATGTGACTGAAGCACTTGGACTGGTGCCTGGTCCACAGCGAGCATTCAATAAGCATTCACTATTTTAAACAAGCCTCTGTGGAGCTGGAGAGGAAGTGAGCCGAATCAGCACTGCGCGCCGAATTAGATACTGCTTTGGGAAAGGACTATCCGAGTGATCTTGGGGCCAACTCACAGGGCACAAAACTCTTTGGAATGTTTGCATTTCTTCTATAACATTCATCTGTCCATGCATTCCTTCGGGGGGGGGGGGGGAACCTTACTGAGCCTGGAAACTGCTCCTGCCCCTGCCCCTCCCCTCCCACCTGAGACACATAGTTTTTAGCCTGGTGAATGAAGGTGGAGAACATTCTGAGCCACAGAGTCCCTCACAGTAGGAGAGTGGTGGGAACATGGGACGGGGTCCTGGGGAGCCTCCTGAGGCAGGGATGAGCCTCCATGGTCCCATTATACACTGCCTTCTAGGAAGGGTGCCCTGAGGTGGCCATTAACTGGCAGGGAGGGCACAGAGGGACTGCACAGGTTAGTGTGGGGCCAGGTACCCAAACAAAGGGCATCTCTGCACACGTGAGAAGGGGTTGATCACAGACTGGGAACAAAGTCCAAGAAGGAAGAGGAGGAGTGGAGCATGGGGGCTTGATGTCCTCAAGGGAGCAGGTGGGAAAGGCAGAGCAACCACAGGACACAGCTGTCCCACCAGAGGCCCAGGTGCCAGAGGGAAACAAGACCCTGCTGCTCTGAAGAGATCACTAGGGAATTGGAGGTTCTGAGATTACATTCCTTTTCCATACCAGGAAGATTTATTTTTATACACACAACTGCTCAAGATGGAAGTTTCCACTTGACAAGACGGTCAGCTCTCCTGCCATGGAGGTCTTGAAGCAGGAAGGGAATGCTGGTTAACCTACTGGAAAAGGAAAATGAATTGACACTGGTGACTGTGAACTGTGTGCTCTGAAGGCTACCTTCATCGCCCCGGTGAGACCTCAAGCCAGGCCTTGCTGCAGCTTGGTGATTTCAGTCCAACAGGAAGAGGGTCTCAGTTCTGTGTCCAGGGTAGTGATAGAACGGGAACCAGGGCAGGGCAGGTGAGCAAAAAGTAACCTGAGGGTAGAAGGATGAGACCCCCAAAGGAACCTGCAGAGGCACAGACACCAGAACCTCAGCCTGCAGCTGCCTCTGGAAGTGGGTCTTTAGAGAGGCAAGGAGGTGAAAATAAGGCCATTAGGAGAGTCCTGATCCACTCTGGTGGTGTGTTTATAAGAAGAAGAGCTTAGGACACGTGGAGAAGCAAGAGGGATCCTGCACAGAGGGACAACCATCAGAAGGCCCAGGAGAGAGGCCTCAGAAGAAACCAAACCTGCCGACACCTAGACCTTGAACTCCAGCCTCCAAAGATATAAAGACCTATGGTTGAAGCCCCCCAGTTCGTGCATTTGGACACTGCAGCCCTAGAGGCCACTACAGAGGAGAGGTCACAGGGGCAGCCTCTGCTTTACAGCAGGGGAGCCTACCATTGATGAGGGAGGGGTTTTGCCCCAAAGTAAATAATGGCAAAGGACTTCACCCCAGGTACATCTGACCCTGGGGCCTACAGGAGTTCTGATCTCCTGCAGGGCTGCTTCAATAGAGACCAAGGTACTTAGCATTACAGGAAATTAAAATAGGTGAGTCCTGAGCAAATTCTTCCCTCCAGGAGCATCCCATCCATGCTCAAATACCCACATGGCTGGAGAGATTGCCACCTCTCCAAAAAGCCATTTCCATTTCAACATCCCAGTGGCTTAAGATAAATCTTTCTTATTTTCAAGGATTTACCCTGTTCTTCGTAGTTCTCTTTGCAGCATGGACGTACTTCTATCAGTCATAGGACCGCCACATCTGTGTCTGCTTTCCCTTTTCCTGGGGACAAAGGAGCTACGATGTTACAAATGTATCTCAGTCAATAGTAATTAGAGTCCCCACCTTGTCACACTCAGATTAGGTGACCTAGACGTGCAGACAGCATCCTGTCTCCAAGCAGAACAGCCAGTCTGGGAGCCACAGGATCCACAGGAAGGAGCGTCCAGTTAGACCCCTGCCCTCCCCGATGCTCCGACACGTGGGGCGGACAGGGCAGTGTCTGGGTGGCGCTAGGACTCCCTGGGAGCTGGCTGGTGGCCTGTTGGAGCAGTGGGAGGGACACGTGGCACCTCTGTATCTGTCTCATTCCTGGCGTCATCCCCTGTACCCAAGGTTGAAGTCATTCCAGATCACTGGCGAGCCACACGGACGTCCCGGTCAAGGAGAGGGCAGGACAGTGTACCACAAGCCATGTCAGGGCCCAGAGACATAAGTGATGGCAGGCATCTTAGGAGAGTCCTGGGAAATCTTGAGTGAACCCAGCAGAAGGACCAGAGGGTGCAGCCAGGACCATGAGATACCCGAAAACGTCACAAGAGCCAGAAAATGAAATGCGTGACGCCAAAGGTGCAGCATCTCAGGGCATGGTACAGGTAGAGTGAGAAGGCCAAGGGGAAATGTCATTTAAAATGCTTTTAAGAGGTATGTAATTTTCTACTTTCAAATACATGCGAGTATGCAAAGAAAGCTAATCAAGGGAGGTACAGGACAGGGTCTCAGAGACTAGTTTTAATTAAGTTGCCCTGCTAAGCGTTCCTTAATGGCGTCTTCCGAGGTACCTGAACATTTGCTATTAAGCCCGTTACAGCAGTCTGCCCCGAGAGCAACCCAAAGGCTGAAATGCCTTGACAAAGCTTAAAATAAATTAACACAGCTTATTTGAAAACAAACAAAATAATGGACCCAAAAATACCACCTTCCCACAGACTAAAATCTGACAAAGTTTATTGATGGACATAAAGCAGATTTGAATAAATAGAGAACTGTAATATGTTCCTGGGTAAGAATGTTCGATATTATAGAACTGTCAGTTCTTTTCAAATTCAGTTATGTTTATACAACTCCAAACTAAATGTAATGTTGTGAAACTTCACAAAGTATTTCTAAAGTTTATCTGGGAAAATGAAACCCAGGGAAACTAGCCAAGATGTTTTGGAAAAGAATACTGATTGCAACTCATCCTTCCACGCAGCAAAGGTAATAACCCTAAAGTAATTTAAATAGTGTGGTACTATTCTAAAAATACACAGAAAACTGGAATAAAACAGATAATCCACAAACACACTCATTTTTATTAAATTTCAGAATATTAAAGGCAGCTTTTCAAATGAGCAGGTTAAAATATGAAATGGCTCTTTGAAAATTGGTTTGTTTCAGAGAAAAGTCACCTTGGCTTCTCACCTAACATAAAACTAATTTCAGATAGATTAAAACAGGAAGTCTACTTTAAAATGTCATCATAACAATACTAGAAGACAAAACAAGCCCATATTTTAAAAAAAAGAAAGCTGGGAACAGTGGGCTTTACTAATTACAGCTTTGGCCTTTTATATTGCAGCAGCAACAAAAAAACTAATAGATAAAGGAAAACCACAGAAACATGAGTGCTTCACATGTGACATGGGGATAAAGCCTCCAAACAGCAACACATATTCACTGCACCAGGGAAAATCACATTCATGAACCAAGATTGCACCTTTGTCTACTCTCTCATTAGCATATGAGCTGATGTGCTTTTACCTTGACAATGAGTTCTGCTAGACTAGACCTTGCAAAAGTACGACTGCAGAAACACTTCAGGACATGGTAATGGGCAAGGCATTTTTGGACAAGACCTAACAGCTCAGGAGACAGAAGCAAAAATAGACAAATGGAAATCCATCAAACTAAAAAAACTCCACTCAGCAAAGACAATGATCATCAGAGTGAGGAGACAACCCACGGAGCAGGAGGAAATACTTGCAAGCTGTACTTCTGACAAAATATATAAGGAACTCCAAGGACTCGATAGCAACACACACACAACCTGTTTAAAAATGGGCAATGAACCTAAGTTCACATTCTCAAAAGAAATTGTTAAAATGGACAACAGGTGCGTGACACAATGTCCCTGATCATTAAGGAAATGCAAAACAAAACCACAATGTGCTATCACCTCTCTCCACGAAGAAAGACTTATCAAAAAGACAAAAGGAGACAAGAGTCGGTGAGGAGGAGGGAAAAGACAACCACGGTGCACGGTGGAGTGCGAGTTGGATCAGCACCAGGGAGAGCAGCAGGAGGTTCCTAAACAAATTGAAAATGCAACTGCCCCAACCCAGCACCCTGCTGATGGAGTATCCCCCAGGGGAAGAAAAGCAGTGTGTCCAAGAGACACCTGTGCTCCACCTTCACTGCAGCCAAGAACTCCAAATAACCTAGGATGCCGGGATCAAGAGAAGGTGGTAGATAAACACCACGGGATATTATTCAGCCACAAAAAAAGAGAGTGCAATATTTACAGCAACACAGTAGGAAATGAGCCAGGCGCAGACACATAACCTGTGATCTCACTCATGGGGAAGGTCAGAACATTGACGTCACAGGAGTTGAGAGCAGACAGGTGGCTGCCAGGGACAGCAGAGGCTGACCAATTGTTCACTGTGAGACGGAAGGCAGGAGTCCTGGCTTGCGGTTGCCTGGTCAGCAACCCTGGGTGAAAATAATGCTCTGTATGTATGAAACACCCAGGAGAAAGGGTCTAGAGTGTTCTCACTCTAAAGACATCATCACTCTTTGAGGGAGACTCTGAGCTGAACATGACAAGGTAATATATGTATGGAAACATCACATAGCAATTCATAAATATATATAAATTTCATGTTTTTATGTATCACTTAAAATATATTTAATTTTAAAAATCCATAAAAAGTTACCCCAATAATATTTAGTACTAAGAGTCTGGTGTTCTTAAATATATTCAAGGAAAGATGTAACTTGCTTTGAGGAAAAAAAAATGTATAAACAAAAGCACAATTAATTTTCTAATTGTTCTCCCCTCTGGAAAGTCTGCAGTGTAAAATAAATTTTGTTTTATATGTTCTAGGGGAGAAGGTTTAATCAGCCCTTACCACATACAGACTACCCCAAATTACAGTGGCTTAATGTGACCCCACTGATTGACCTTCTGAGTCCGTGGGCTTGTAATCTGGGCTGGACTGACATGGGCAGTTCTGCCTTCTTGGTGGGGCTTAAGCTGACCTTGAGGTGGGCCAAGGGTCAGCTTAGCTCCTGATATCAGGCTAGCTCCCGATGCTGAGGGCTAGCAGAGACCGTGCTCCTCCACACAGACCCCAGCCCCCAGCAAACACCAGACCTGTTGCCATGGCAACTGGATTCCAAGAGTGGAAGAGGCTGTAACTCCGCTGGGTGCCAGGCTTAAAATGACATCATGGACTTCTATGGGTCAAAGCAAGTCAGAAGGAGAGAAATGGATTATACTCCTGCTGTTCAGAAGCTCTGCAAAGAAGCAAGACCTCTGTTTTGTTTTGCAATCCAACACAGAGGTCCACCTAAGACGTCCAAGAAGTTCTGAGTTCCCTGACGAGTTGTACAAGGAGAGAACACAACAGATTGGTATATACTGTTGGGTTTCTGCCTAGGCAAAAGAAAACAAGTTCATAGCTGTGTGTTATGATAGTAAGATTTTTCAATGTTTGGAAACAGACTCAGGAGGAACCTATGTCCATTTGACTAGGAGAGGTAAGGACAGGCACAGGTCAGTGGCCTGTCCTATCACAGTTATGCCCATCCAGGTTGCAGTTAACTATTACATTGAGGCAAAATAACTCCATCTCCCATATTAATGCCATCTTGAGTGCTATTGTTTGTGTGTATACAATTTTCTATGCTTTTCCCTTATATGTGTTCTTTGGATTATTGTGTTAAGGAGTTTGGTTATTCTCTCAAGATAAGAGAAGAAACTTGATCTCACTTTGATACAAATTACTAGGACAAACCTGCATTGGATGTGAGTTTCAGTCAATATCTAAAATAAAGTGTTTTAACCTGTCCCGCCCACATCCTGCATGGGCAGTGGAAATGGGGTTCCCTTTGGTGGAAGGGGCTGGCTGCAAAATAAGAGCTAAGCAAAGTAGAATGATGAAAAAACCACAGGACCCAGAAAATATTCTCAAAAAGCGAGGGTGGGACCGGCTAGCTGACCATAGGGATCAAACTCCTACACGAGAAAGGCAAAATGGGGCCCGTGCTTGCTTTATTTATATCGGAGAACGTCAAAGGCCTTCCACAGAATGTTCTTCACCAAAAAAGGCAGAAGGTGAACTGTCCAGTTCCCGTTGGGAACTGGACATCTCCCAGCTATTGTGAGGGATCTTTCTAAGTAGAGCGGAGATAAAGAAGGTCATATGGCTTGAGATAAAGGTCATATGCCTTAGGCAATCTATTGCATGGGGAGCCACAGACACTTCCCAAGGTTAAACGTAAAATCTCTCCGTGTCTGACATATTGATGAAAAGACCCCCGATTCCCTGTCCAAGGAGAATCACACGAAACACTGGCTGCAAAAAGCAAGAGGGATTTATTGGGACACAGGCGCCTGCGGGTGCCCAGCAGAACCTCAGCCGGAGCTTTGGTGAGCTGGCACACCGGGCTTGGGGATACAGAGATTTTTATAGGGTAAAGGGGCAGTTTTCACGCGGGGGAAGCAATAGGTTTCTTAATAGTTAATTTTAAACCCAGCATATAGATTACCTAAAGGGCAAAGTTGTTTTTCACTGTATGTTACTAAAAAAGAACCACATAAAAGCTACATATTTGCACTCTGGTCCTCCTGTTCCTGCTCATTCAGGCATGCCTTGGGACCTGGGACCTGGTCCTTTGTCCTTTCCCAACCGGTTACACCTAACTAATTATCTGAAAAATACCTCTGGTGCCTGCGTAGGTTTGTGACATGCCTCGGTGGTTTTGCAACTAGGCCTGAGGTTGTTGGGCTGGGGTCTTTCATTGAGGGGAGATCCTCAAGTAATTCACAGGTGGCTTCCACAAACCTGAATATTAAAGCAGGTGTTAAAAAACATGGGTATGGGTTTCATCTCCAGAAAACTCACTGAACAGTGGAAGTAAGACAAAATAAAAACAAAATAACAATCATGAAGCAAAAACTAACAGAATTGAAAGTTGAAATAGACGACCCAGCAAGCAACTGACTACTTTCAACAAGGTACAGAACAACCAGAGAGAAGATGAGCAGCAACTAGGCCAGAGGGACCCAGCAGAGAGTGGAGAACCTGCAGCCAAAGCCCAGGCAGGATCCTCCCAGGGGCACGCTCTTGAGGGCAGAGTGGAGGGAGCCACAAGACCTTCTGAGAAGTTAAAAAGAAGTTAAGCCATACAAAGTATGTTGGCCAACCACCATGGAATGAACTCTGAGAAGTTTCAGAAAAAAGCCAGAAGTTCACAAATGTGGGAATTAAATAATATATTTCCAAGTACTGAGTCGGTCAAAAATCAACTGCCTTTCTAAACGCTCTCAATGAAAATAAAATCAGGGGAAATTGTATCATTTATAACACAAACAAAATAATGAAATATATAAGGATAAAACTGATAAAATATTTTAGCAAGATATATATATCTATAATATACATGACATTTATATTAACTTAATGGAGTTAACAAGAGTCACTGGTAATGATCAATGTGTCAATTTATGAAGAGGACATAAAAACCTTAAATGTATATCTGCCTAAAAGGAGTACTTCAAAACATAAAGCAAAACCTGATAGAACTAAGAGGAGTAATTGACAAATCTACAATTATCTTCAGTGAGTTCAACGCCTGTCCTCAATAACTGATACAACAAATTGAACAAACATTACTTAAGACACAGAAGACCTGGGCCAAAGTGTCAACCAAATTGAACTGACTAATTTTATGGAATACTCTCCCCAATATCAGTAAAATACATATTCTTTTTAAGTACAAAGGGATTGTTTGCCAAGACAGACCTTATTCGGGTCTAGAAGCAAGTCTAAATGCATTTAAAAGGATTCAAATCATGCAGAGTACGTTTCCTGACCACCATGGAATTAAATTAGAAATCAATAACAGAAATATATCTGGGAAATCCCCAGATGGTGGGAAAATAAGTCACAGAATTGTGAACTAATCATGGTCAAAAAAAGAAATTGCAAGGAAAATTAGAAAGTATTTTGTACACTAATCATGGTCAAAAAAAGAAATTGCAAGGAAAATTAGAAAGTATTTTGTACTGATTGAAAATGAAGGGAAAAAGCCAGCGCTATGGGAAACTCCCAAGCAGCACTTAATGGAGAAGTCATAGCAGTAGGCACCTGTCTTAGAAAAGAATCAATTACCTCAGTTTCTACCTCAAGAAAATAGAAAAGGAAAAGCAAATTAAATCCAAAGTACCGAGAGAGGGATTGAGGAGAGAGCCCAAAATTAGTGAGATTGGAAAAAAGAAACACAGGAGAGAGAATCAATAGATCCCAAGTTGGGCAACGATCAATAAGCTGATGGGCCCTCTAGGCAGACCAGGCAGCAGGGAAGGGACCATCGTGACGCCAGCTGTCTTACTCCTATTATGTGGGTCTGGGCCCTCTCTCACTTCCCTCTGCATCCTTCTGACTGCTATTTGATGAGTTTTTTCGATTTTAAAGGAAAAGCGTTGAAATGCCCGGTGAAACCTCCTTTGCAGGCTCCCAGGTCCCTGTGGCGGTTGGGGTGCAGGAGTCTCTGGTGCGCCCTCCAGGTATCCCAGCCTGACTCCTGGACTCTGCCCTCGTGGGTCCAGGGCAACAAGACCAAGCCAAACAGAAACGCAGCACCCCTTACACGGCTGAGACGGGGAGCCAGCGGAGCCGCTCACCAACGGATGAGCAGTAAAATGTGGCAGGTGGACGGGAGTATGATTACTGCAAAGAAGAATGAAATCCTATCATTTGCAGGAAAACGGATGGACTGGAGGACATTAAAGCCAAACAGAGAGACGAGTGTCACACATTCTGCCTCAAATGTGGAAGCCAAACGAGGCTGGCTTCTAAGCAGAGGAGGGATTTCTGAAGATGGGACTGGCACGTGGGGGAGGGGCAGGTGAAAGGAGGTCAGCGTGGTCAGTGCCTGCCGGGTGTATGCGTGGAAACGGCACGCTGAACCCACTGGGATGCACAGCTAATAAATGTTCATAGCAATATAAAGACTTCAAAAGGTAGCATATCCGATTCAATAATATGTGAAAAGATAATATACAATAGCCCACTAGGGTTCACCCTAGGATGTAAGGCCAGTTTAACATTCAAAAAACCAATCATGTTCTCCATATTAATAAGCTAAGAGAAATCACCTCACTAGACACAGAAAAAGCATTTAGCAAAATCTAACATGCATTTCTGATAAGAAAAAAATTCTCAGCAACGTAGGAATAAAAGATTTTTCTGCAACGTAATAAAAGCCATCTACAAAACCCTGCAGTTAACATCACCCTCCACAAAGAAAGACGGAACGTTTGTCCCCATTGTGGAAACGAGGCAAGGATGTCTGCTCTCGACGCTTATCCAACATCTCACTATGTCCAACATTCAGCACATGTAACAAGGGGGAAAAGGAGGAAGAAATAAAGGCATCTATACTGAAAAAAAAAAAAAAAGAAGCAAAACCATCTTCACTCACAGATGCTGTGGCAATTTACATGGAAAATTCCATTGCATCTACAAAAAC
The DNA here is from genome assembly GCF_045843805.1 of Urocitellus parryii. Classification (NCBI taxonomy): domain Eukaryota; kingdom Metazoa; phylum Chordata; class Mammalia; order Rodentia; family Sciuridae; genus Urocitellus; species Urocitellus parryii. Next base: position 4,102,885 of record NC_135537.1, on the reverse strand, counting down.
GTCCTGAAAATTAATAAGTGTGTTTCTCAGGGCCATAGGATACATGGTCAATATTTAAAAGATCAATTGTGTTTCTGAACACTAGCAAGAAACAATAAAAATTGTATTGTGCACAGCAAGATAACCATAGTTAATAATATAGTGAACACTTCAAAACTGCTCAAAGAGTAGATTTAAAATGTCCTCACCAAAAAAGTATGATAAGGGGCGAGGTAAAGGATCTGTTCTTAGCTTGATTCAATCACATTGTATCTGGTAACTACAGAAATTATTTGTCAATTAGAAATTGGAAGTTCTAACTTTAAAACGGTACTATGGGGCCTTCCCCTTCCAGGAAGACAAACAGGCGCTCTCCCTGTCCCTCCCACCAAGTGCATGGAAAAACCTGAGCACGACTGTCCTCCGTAGCCACAGGGGTGGGGCCAGGGCCCGTGATTACCAAACTCCCCGCATGTCCCTTATGTGAAATGGTGCAGTGTCTGCACACCCTTCTGAGTGTGAAGTCATCCCGAGATCACTTATATCTAATAGAATGCAAATGCTGTGCAAATAGTTGTTACACTGTATCTTTTAAGAAATCACGATGAGAACAAAACCTTTTACCATTTTAGATTCATGGTTCCTTGAATCTGCAGATAAGAACACAGGGATACAGAGGCTTGACTGTACAGAAAATCGACAGGACGACTCAACAGTGGAAAGAAGGAGGCACTCCACTAGAACCCTCGGGCCCCAGCAATGACAGGAAGTGATCCCCTGGGTCTTCTGTCTGCCATGGCCACAGAGAAGCACCAGCCAGCACGACCCCAAAACATCCCAACAGAGAGCCTGTACTCTCTCACCAAAGGCCCAAGAAAGAGGCAGACGGGTGAGTCAGAAAACCTCACTCCAGCCAAACAAGTAGAAACCACGGCCCCCGCCTTCCAGCGCAGGCTGCAGGGGAGCCCGGCCTCCCCCGCCCACTGCAGTAGCTGAGAAGGCCAACCGGGGACAGGAGTTGACCCCGACAACCTGCACTGACGCCCATCACCCCTTGCCCACATCATCAGGGACAGGGGGCCAGCCTGACTTCCACCCATCCAGCCATGACAAGTTTCCCTGCACCTCCTCATGGGGGGCCAGCTGGAGTGTCCTGACCCCCACCCTTACCCACCTGGGGCCTGGAGGCCAGAACTCCCACCCTGTCCAGCAGGCTATCACCCCCAAGGCACCGAGAGGCAGCTTGCCACCTGCCCTTCCACCCTCATGCAACAGTCATGCAGCTGCCAGGCACGAGAAGTGGTTTGAAGACCATCTGACTGTGTCTTGGAAAGATCAACACCCACCTGCCATAGGAACCACCATCCTACCCCCAAATATTGCCCCCCAATAAAGGGAAGTGGGTGTCCAGATGAAGAATGGCACAAAAACGTACTGAGCCGCTTCATTTGTAGCAGGCAGACCCCAGAACAACCTGAAGTCCGCGAACACCAGGAAGGATGGACACATTTTGGCATATTCACCCAACAAATGTCACCCAGGACAGAGACAGGAACATTGTCAGACGCAGAAACATGGACAGATCTCAAAATAATTACACCAAGAGAAAGAGGCCAAACAAAAGGAGTACATACTGCAGGGTTCCTTTTTAAAAATTCAGTACCTATGATGACAGAAAGCAGATCAGCGGTTGCCTAGGAACCTGGGAGGGGGGAGGGGCGCGAGGGAGGGACTCCTGGGGGACGCAGGCTGCTTCCGGGAGTGATGGATTTGTTCATTATCTTCATTCCCTTTGTTCATCCATATTGACTAGAACAAGAGGGTCTGGAACATTGATAAATTAAGTTGATCGCCTTCATTAGTTTAAAAAAAAATCCAGAAGATTAATTTTTCCTCTATCTGAATTTGAAAAATAAAAGTTATAAACGGACACATTTGGAGTAAAATATAAGATTGTATCACTTCACATACTTGAAAACCTTGCACTTATCTAAAAGGAGCCACTTTAAGGAGCGGCACACACAGCCCTCTCTGCCTAGATCTGTGAGCTTCCTGCAGGTCCACAGGGCCGTCCAGAGAGGGGGGGGCTGCGTGGGAGCTGGAGTTCTCCCAGTCCAGGAAAACCCATTAACACCTTCACATGGAATAATCGGGGATGCATAATGGATCATGACTTCACATTTATTTTGATAAACGGTCCAATAACTTGGAGTTAAAATAAATAATTCATCCCCCTCTCCCCCTCAGCCCGCAGCTTGGAAGATATATCACATGCTGAAACCACGGTGCAATCTTCCGCAGGTCCTTTTACTGAATTTGAGTCTCGACAACACAGCTGGGAGGATTCGTAATGAGTGGCAGTCCCCCTCATGCTCACGTTTGCTGCACACTTGGATAAAAGCAGATTTGTGGCACAGCAGTGGCCCAGAGGTGACAGTGGAAGCTCTCTGTCCCTGCCAATTAAATGCCACCACTCTTCACTTCTGTCTACTCCGGGGGGACCTACTTGGATCACCCATTTTGGAAACATTGCCATGCAGCTAGATACAGCACTCGAGATTCTACTTCTGTCTCCCTTTCCCGGAATTCAGCCCAAATGCACCAAAAATTGGGACAAAAACATCTCAGTCTCTGTTCTTTCAGTCCCGAGAAGCAAATTCAAAGAGCATTTCCATACGAGTCACAGAAGCACCCATCCTCTTAAGACAGATTCCCTCTTGAGCAGAAAGTATTTGTTCATTAAGCCTTTTTCTGCATTAAATTGATGAAACAAAAGGATGTTTCAAAAAGATTGTGTTTTTTTTAAAAAAAAAAAAACTCTCAACTCTCTTAATATGGAGAAGAGCTAAACAAATTATGTGTCATCAATAAAACACATTCAGTTCCAAACATATTCATCCTGCAAATATCTATTTGTCTCCTATTTTGTGCTGGTCACTTTGCCAGCACGGGTACACGGCCATGAAGAAGGAAGAGTGTGGCCTCCATTCACACCGTCATGCCTGTCTTTGGCTGAGGACATCCCAGGGCATGCAGAGGAGAGAGGCAATGATGGCATGTTAAAGTCTGTGAGGAAACCAAGTGCTGTCCAAAGGGCAGAGGCACAGGCACGTGCTGGGGGTTGGTGGGCAGACTTGCACCAAGCAGGGGATCAGGAAGGGCCAGGGAGGTGAGTCCAGCCAGGGTTTGAAGGAGGTGGGGAGAGAGCCGTGCAGATCCTGCAGCACCAGGGATTACTGGCAGAGGAAACGGCAAGGCAGGGTGCCGGTGCCTGCAGAGGCTGTGGCAGGGAGGAGGGGTCCAGAGCAAAGGGGCCCAGATCACCAAAGACCTTGAGTGTGAGGATTTGGGCTCACTCTAACTGAAAGGAGAAGGTCGCTGAGGAGGTTTGAGCTGGGGGACTTGATAGAACTTAATAATTGTGGTCAATTACATGAAAGATAAGATTTACCACCTTCAACACATCCAAGTATCTGGATGGGTGGCATGGCGCCCACCCACCTACCCACCCACCCCGGAACTCTTCATCCCACAAAACTGAGCACCGGCTCCCCAGCCCATCCTCCCCAGCTCCTCCACCCTGCCTGCTCTCTGTGTGTGCTCTGGAGTCCTCCAGGATCCACACCTGGGTGGAATCAGGTAGCAATTGTCCTTTTGTCCCCAGCTTATTTCCCTTAGCAAAATGTCCTCAAAGTTCATTTTTGATGGAGAAGTTGTCAGATGGCCTTCCTTTCTAAGGCGAATCCTTCTCCGCCTGTAGCTGGTCAGCGTTTTGCTTATCCATCCACCCAAGGATGGACACCTGGCTGTTTCCACTTTGGGCAGCTGTGGATAGCGCTGTGGTGAACTTGGTGTGCAAATGGCTTCTCCAGACCTTGCTCTCAGTCCTTCCTGTTGGGATAGCCAAAAGGGTGACTGCTGGCCATATGGTAATTCTATTTTTACTTTTTGTGGAAATGCTGTGTTCTTGCTGCAGTGTTTAGGGATGGGATAGGCTGTGAGTGGACGAGAAGGATAGTAGGGAGGTCACAGAGGAGTCTGTCCTGCATCTGTTCTGCTTCCAGAACCCAGCATGGAAATCTGCACACAGGAACTTGCCTGGAGATTGCACTAGAGGGGAAGGACATGGTCAGGAGGGAAGAAAGGACATGCAGAGGAGCCGTCTGAATGGAAATGTGGTTACAGTGGGCCTCCTCTGATCCCGCAGATTCTGAGGCTGACCAGGCACTGGAGCTTGCTAGCTCTAAGGTGCAGGTGTGACTGACACAGGCAGAGGACCATTCCCAGAGAGAGGCTACTGAGAGCCTTCAGCCCCCAGCTAGCTGTTCTGCAGCTGAGGGATGTGGGCAGCCATTCTGAGGGGTGAGGGTCTGAGCCGTGCACCTATCATCCACAGCAGAGGCTGCTGCAGTTGAGTTATAAGCACTGTTGAGCTTTTCAACTATTTTGAAGGTAGAGCAAAAAAATGTTGGCTGAAAAACTGGATATTTGCTGTGAGAGGAAAAGGTGCCAGGATGACTGAGAGATTTGGCCAAGCAGCCAGAAGGTCAAGGAGCCACCAACGGAGATGGAGAAGTCTGGGCAGGAGCAGGTTTAGGGGGGTACTCAGCAGCTGGATTTAAGACATAGTTCATGGGTGGCACCAAGCCGATATCCAAGGACAGGCTGAGCAGCCAGGTGGGTATCTAGGGGAAGGTTTCAGAGGAAAAGCCCAAGTGCAGGGGTGGGGGGAGATGAGAAGATAGAGGTATCCATGAGACTAGACCAAACAACACCATCAGGGAAATGCCCAGAGAGCAGAGGCCTGGGTCCTGGGGGTCCAGCTCAGAGGTGGGGGAACCCAGCACAGGAGAGAACAGGAAGAGATGCAGTGTGCTGGCCACCCTGTCCCTGTCCCTTCCAACTGTACTGTCCCTGCCAGGCTGTGCTGCTGTGCCCACCCCTGGGCCTCCTTGCCCATGGGGCTCAGCCCATCCTTCACACCTGTGCCCAGGTCACCCTTTCTTTGACTCCAACTCTCAATTGGTTTGGGCAGCAACATTCCCCCGCCAGCCCCTCAGGTCTAGGAGAGTAGCAGCTCTGGACCAGTTTTTCTCTGGGCACATCAATATCTCTATCCTATTACCTTCCTCTAAATTGCCCATTTACTGCTATGTCTCTTTAAAAATCCCCTGCCCAGAATTTCATCTGTATCTGCCAAGACCCTGACTAATGTATGTGATGTCCTAGAAGAAAAGTTAAAAAAATTAAATAAAAAGGAACAGTTTGAAATGGAAAAAAATCAGTTATTTCAAGAGCTACTTGCCGTTTAAGAAGTGGAGTGAAAAATGACCATGGGATTTCACAGCATGGAAAACTGGTCGAGTTTATCAAGAGCAATTTCCTTAGAGAGTGGTGGCAAATGGATGCTCAGAATGTGTTTAAGAGAAAAAAAGGAAGAAAAGAATTGGGAAAAAAAATCAAGAGTAGACCACTATTTTAAGGAATAAAAAGCAGAGCCCTTTGGGGAGGGGGGAGTGAGCTGCTCCAGGGCTCTCCAGGGAGGAGCATTAGTACGTTCCCAGGGGTATGAGGAGTGACCTAGAACAGTGGGAACAATGCAGCGAGCAGGGGACAGTCACCACGGCCACGTCTTCACCAGGGGACACTGGGAGCCTCACTATGCAGGAAAGGGGGTGCTGGCCGGAGAGTGCTGGGAGCACATGTCTGTGCTGGGAAGCAGCCGAAGGCGCAGGTGCAGGTGGTGCCAGGCTCAGAGGGTGGGAGGGAATGGTTTTGTTATCCTTCTATTTTTCAGCCTAGAAGGATTGGTGTCACCTGAAAGAGAAGGTGAGGGCAACTTCCCTGGAGGCTGTGGGGAGAGGGGGAGTGTGCACTTGATCAGGGAGCGAGAGCACCATGGGCCAGTGAGAGATGCAGGGGCCCAGGGACTACACTGGGGTCACCAGAGCCACCCCTTCAAAGTCAGACCACAGTTGCTGGTCCTTCTGCTTTCTCTTGCCATGTTTAGCTACCTGGGTGGAGGCACAGTGCAGGGAAAATGTTTTCCTGCAGGTCTGGAGTTTTTCCAAGAAGGTGCTACAAAATGAGAAGGGGCAAGGGTGTCAGGAGGGTATGCAGTAAGTGAGCTGTGAGGACTGCCCAGGGATCCGTGTGCCGGGGGAGTGTGGACAATGGTATCCACGTGTGACGTTAAGTACTAGAAGAAATGATCTTGAACATCGGTGGTGTATCAAGTATATGGCGCTCCAGCCAAGGCACAATGAAGGACACAAAAGAATTTTCATGCCTACTCCTTACTGCCAACAGGGTTACATTCTGACGGGTGGGAGTGCATTTCTCAGGGTGCAGGAAGGGTCACTGGTTTTCTTTGCAAAACTTCCCAAATGCAGGAAGCTCTGCCTACCATTTCCGATTCAAGACACTTCAAAGAAGCAAAGTGAGGTGTATCATTGTTCCATTTCACAGAGAGGAACTTCTAGCTCAATAAATTGCTTTACATTGCCAAGATAACTCCGTCAAGTGCCAACTCAGACTGCTGTAACAGAATACCACAGACTGGACACAGCAACAACAGATAGTTCTGGAGACCTGGAAGTCCAAGATCAAGGTGCTGGCTAATCTGCTTCCTGGTTAGGATTTTCTTCCCTGCTTGGAGATGGCCACTTTCTTGCTGTGTCCTTACCTGGCAGACATTTTGCTAGCTCTGTCTCTCTCTTTCTCCTTCTCTTTTTAAGGACATCAGTTCTATCAGTTTAAGACCCTTATGATTTCACTTTCCCTTAATCACCTCCTAAAATCCCTATCACCAAATACAGTCACACGAGGTGTTAGAGCTCCAGCATGTGAATTTGGTATGGGGCACCACACAGTCTTCTGATCCCAAAATCACTTGCTCCTGTCATTTGGTCTCTGATAGACAAATTCAGAAAATATTTCTAGATGAAATTACAGATTCACTGGGCATGCATTGTTAGGCTGACCTCAACACACTCACAGTGCTTTAGTAATAGAAGCTATGTATGGTGCATTCCAACTCCAGCTCTATAACAAATGACGGCAATAGATTGAAAAGATTGATAAGTTCTACCAGCGATGTCCCTGTTATGGTAAATGAAAAAAAACAAGCTTCCAATCATTTCCCTCACAGAAGCAGGAAATGGAAGGGTGCTTTTCAGGGCCAGGGAGAGTGACTTTGGAGCTGATGGGTAGCCATGAAATTATGGTCACACAAGATGAGTACGTTCTGGAGATCTGCTCCAGACCGGTGTCTGTGGCTGACAGTGCTGCCTTGTACACTTAATCTGTGACCGACCATTGTGACCCATGTTTAAGTGTTCTTATCACAAAACAAAAAAACCCACAAAGGGGCCATAGGAGACTTTCGAAGGCAATGGATGTGTCTCCTTCCTTGACTGTGGTGGTGACATTGAGGGTGTTTGTCAGTGTCCAAACTCATGACATGAAACACATTTTCTGTATCTAAATTATACCTCAAGTCGTTTTTAAAAAGCAAGCTCAAAACACAAGTATGGAATACTACCATTTGTTTTCAAAGGATATGGTATTTCAGTTTGCAGAGGTTTATTCTCTCACCACTCTGGAGGCGGGAAGTCGGAGATCAAAGGTCAGCAGGGCTAGTCCCTTCTGAGGCCCCTCTCCTGGACTGCAGGTGACCTGTTCACCCCATGTCCTCACATGGTCCTCACTCTGGCCATGAATTTTTTTCCAATGTCCTCTTCTTACGAGTCCAACAGATCTGAGTAGGGTTCACACTGATGACTCATTTCACTTAAATGCCTCTAGAAAGAGCTATCTCAAAACACCTCCCCTTCTGAAGACCAGGGTTAGGAGTCACAATCCAGCCTGTGAGAGTGCCATGAGTGTGAGTGTGAGTGTGAGTGTGTGTGTGTGTGTGTGTGTGTATGTGTTTGTAGACATGTAAAACAGCACTGGGAAAAGATCACCAAAACAAAGAGCCTCTTGCTTGGGGAACTGGAATTTGAGATCAGGAAAACAGGGCATCCTTCTGTGGATTCCACCTAGGTTCTCATTCTTGATTCATTTTACAATAAAAAACTTCACTGCTATTGAAAGAACAAACTGTTTCCGAACAACGTGGGGAGGAATGTGGAGCAAGGGCCATTTGGCACTTCATTATGTAAATAAAGCCATAAGAACTCAGAGCTTCCCCAGTCCAATACCAAGCCCAGATGGCTGCTGTTGGCTGACACTAGATCATGAGCACCCACAAACTCTGAGGGGACCCCCGACTTTCACCTCTCTGGCCCTCATGTTTTCACTTGTAGAGTGAAGGGGAGCTGTGTTGATGGGCAAGGTCTTCTCCATTGCTACATTCCATGGTCCCTGAGGTTGGGATGAGGAAGGGGCAGGAAAGAACATTGGGTAGCCAGAGATGGCCGCCGTCATCCTCAGGGTGAGGCCTGCATTGCCCTGGGAATGTGAGGGTTCCCTTTCCCTCTCTGGGTCCTGGTTAGTGTCAGTGGTTCCTGTCTCCACTCTGGATTTGCTAACCAGGCGTAACTTCACAGATGAATCCAAGGAGGGCTCTCTGAGTCTGCCCTTGCTTTCTCTTTTCTTCGTGAGAAGGCAAGTCTGGGGGTGGGTGAAGAGAAGAGGATAAGAGAAGAGAAAGGATAGGGATGGGGGATGCGGAAAAGGGAGGAATCAGAGGACACTCGGGTTTGAATCAGAGGGCATGAATCCCCAAGAACAGTATGCGCCCATTTCTCTTCCATGGACCACAAGCTTGGTTTCAGCCAGAAATAGATCTCAATCTGGGCCTCTCTGCTTCCCTGTCCAGGTCTTGGGAAGTCACCCATTTTCTTAGCCTCAAGGTCCACACACACGAAACGGAAAGACCAGTCCATGCCAGTCCATGCTCTGTGGGCTGGCGGAGGGGAGGAAGGGAGTAGCACAGGCCCTGCCTGGAGCAGGAGCAGGCCAGCGTGAGCCTCAAGCCAGGTGTGGTCCGGGAGAGCTTGTTGGCTCCTCATCAGTTTCTGCTTCCTTCTGAGGATGAGGCGGTTGCCCTGGGATGGACTGAATAGGCAGAAGGAAGATGGAAGGCATTTCAGTTGCGAGGAGGCTGTAAACTCCAAGAAGAGCTTCATTCATTTTTCAGCAGCTTTTCATCCTAGAATATTTTACATACTTTGGTTAAAAAAAGCCAAATTTGAAACCAACATAAAGAGTGCGAGGTGAGGGCTACTCTCCTGTTTCTTCTTTTCTTTTTTGATGCAACTCTGGTAATTAAACACAAATCTTGAATAATGCAAACCTATAATTCATGCAAATTGATCCCTAATGAGATGGAAACAAGCCAGGTTTTAATTTGTTGAACTTGTGGGAGATACTATAATGAGTTGGAAAGAACAGATGCAAAAATGTGTCCTTTTTCACCTAAAGCGAGCCAGACATTTCATTTCTATACTCAGTCTCATCATCTTTTAATGCCTGATATGATTTCAAATTTCTTTGCTAAGGAGATGATCCTGCATCCCAGGTGCACCGAGCTACCTTCATAGGAATGTTAACGCTTTTCCCAGTTCCCCAGAGTTGTTCACATCATCAGTGACCTCACTTCCTAAGACTTCTGTGCCCTGGAAGAGAACTTGATCCATTAGTGGCACGGAGAACCAATGAATGCTCTAAATGAAACCTTAACCGAAGCCTTGAGGTTTTTTTTTTTTTTTTTTTTTTTTTTTTTGGTAAATGGCTGGCAATTGCTTCTAAATATGGGGAAAAGAGCAAGGCACCGACAGACTCCACTCTGGTGTGATGCTAGAATCAAAGCCAACAGAGAGAGGCATTTCAAGCAAAAGAACAATGAAAGCAAAAATACGGACCCATTAGTATGCATGACTTGTCTAGCCCACCCTGACTAGGAGGGACTGTTCTGCTCTTTATACTGATTCTTCTCCCAGGTACACAGGAGGAGGTCCAACACCTCGAACTTCTCCATGAGCCCTTCTTCAGTTGTACTCCTCAGTGGTCCAAGTCTCTCTCCTTCACAGTAAATAGTTTTGTCTACTCTGAACAAAATAAGAAACCAGTATGGCTGCAACAGGCCAATTTATTTCTGGATGCATCCATCCCATTAGTTTCCTATTGCTCAATATGTGTTGATCTTTTATACACCTGTCAGTCGATATGTATCTATGTGTGTTAAGACCTTCCTAGGGCTGGCAGGAGTAGAGAGTAGAGGCAGCCCTTAGAGGTACTATAGATTTGGTTTCAGATCATTGCAATTGAGCAAATATCACAATAAAGCCAAGTCACATGCATTTTTTGTTTTCCTGGTACATATAAAAGTTATGTTTACAACATACTGAAGCCTATTAAGTGTACAATAGCATTATGACTATAAAACAGTCTATATGCTTTAATTTTTTAAAAATATATTATTGTTAAAAAATTCTCATGATCATCTAAGCCATTGGAAAAATGGTGCCAAGAGCCCTGCTCATCACAAGGTTGCCACCAGCCTTCAAGCTGTGAAAAACCCATGTACAAAACACAATAGAGTGAAGTGCAATGAAATGAGGAATGCCTCTTTGGCTGTCTCTCCTTATCAGTGGTTTTGCTTTCTGCAGTTTCAGTTACCCACAATCAACCTTGGTCTGAAAATATTAAATGGAAAATTCTAGAAATAAATAATTCATGAATTTTAAATTGCATACCATTCTGAGTATCATGACAAAATCTTGCACTGAGTTGTGATTTTTCGCTTGATGCAGTATATCCGCTCTGTATATGCTACCCACCCATTGGTATCATATACAGTAGCTTTCTCAGGTATCAGACCAACCGTTACAGTGCCATTGTGTTTGTGTTCAAGTAGCCCTTATTTTACTTAATAATGGCCCCAACGTACAAGAGCAGTGATGCTGGAAATTTGAAGACACCAAAGGAAAGCTTCTAAAGTGTTTTTTCTAAATAAAAAAAAAAAGTGAAAGTACAAGAAGATATTCTGAGATAAAGAAAGATCACATTCACAAAACTTGTATTACAGCGTATGGCTATAATGATTTTATTAATTACTGTTTTTTAATATTGTACTGTGCCTAATTTATAAATTAAACTTTATTGTAAGTATATATGTATAGGAAAATACAAGAAATATAGGGTTTGGTACTGTCCAAGGTTTTAGGCATCCATTAGTGTCTTGGAACATGGATAAAGTGACACAGAGCCAAGCATCATATATGGAGAAATCATCAGGAAATTCTCTTGGAGCACTATAATGAGAAGAGGTAAGGAAAGATCTTGAAGACTTAACAAAGGTTTTCATTTCTTATAAGAAAAAAACTGTATTTTATGGTAGCCCTAGCCTCAAAAAACAGGCAGGTTTTCCGCAATTCAGGTTGTGCATAAAATATTGTACCCCTGAAAAAGGATGAATTCCTTGCCCACTGAGGTTAATAGCCGGAGTCAAGCAAAAAGGCTATTTTAAGATGAAATCAAAGAAAAATGACCTGAAATATTCTAATGCCAAATTTCAGAACATATTAACTTGGCCAAAGCTTAATCTGTTTTGTCCCATTGACTATTAATAATAATCTTAGTTGAGAATAATTAAAATATTGGGCCTAACCACCCCATCTCATCATTGGAAATGTACAGAATTCTAAATATTGGTATCCAGAGTAGGCAGAAAAGATGTGGAGCATATAGTACAGGGTCAGGGAGACCCCAGTTGCTCCCATGAACCATACATAACCATTAACCTCCAGGAGGCAAATTTACAAGTAAGGCTGGGGGAGTAGCTCAGTGGTAGAGCACTTGTCTAGTATGTGCAAGGTCCTGGGTTCAAACCCTAGCACCCCTGCAAAATGCAAGTAAACATGATGCCTTAATTTTAGGGGTATTATTGATAAGGATGAAGGAGGTACTATTAGACCTTCTTGTCTGGTAAGAAGATATAGCTTTGATGGTTCAGTAAAGGATATATTGCTAACTTCAAAACATAGTCTGAATAAAAGCTGCAAGTGTTCAAAGTGAAAGAGACACAGGAACCAGACTAATCTGTGCTTTATCAGAGGTATAAGCAGATGCTAAATAAAAGTGCATAGAGGGAGATTTGCTTGCTTAGAACTTTGCAGTGCAGTCACATATATATTTCAACAAAAGCTCAACCCACAAATACAAGCAAAGGCGCATTACCTACCAGCAGCACGCCAGTTCCATTACTAGACCGACTCTGTTCCTTCAATAAATGTCAGGGCCGAAAGCCGCTGCACTGATTCCCAAGTCCCCCGCTACCTAACCCTGTGTAGACCAGGATGAAAGTGCTCCCCAGTTCACCATGCAGTGACAACAATGAGAAGATTTTTACAGAATGACAAAACATTAATGTGATCCAGCTAAGAGCAATGGCAGGTGTCCCAGCCTAGGGGTCAAGAATGCTGAGGGCTCTGGAGCCAGTCTGGGCATAAATTCCAGCTGCACGACACAGTGGCCACATGGCACGGGTTACATGGTGTAACCCTCTTGGCCTCCCTTTACTCATGTGTGAAATGCAGATGATAATAGTGATGTTACCATATCATTTTGTTTTAAGGACTAATAAAGGGCATAAAGATCATTGTCTATTCCTACATAATTTTCTTTAAACAGATGATTTATTACAATAACTTGTGAAGCAGTTAGAACAGTATCTGGCACGTTCTAAGTATATATTAGTCAGCTTTACATCACTGTGTACAAAATACTTAATGAGAGAACACAGAGGAGAAAAGTCTATCTGGGCTTGTGGTTTCAGAGGTTCAGTCCGTGACTGGCTGACTCCATCACTCTGGGCCCAAGGGGAGGCAGAGCAACATGGCAGAAGTGTGTGGTGGAGGAAAACTGGCAGCTAGGAGGCAGGGAGAGGAGAAAGAATCAGAGGGACAAAATATAATCCCCAAGGGCAGGCCCCCAGTGACCTGCTTCCTCCAGGTACACCTCACCTGCCTACAGTTACCCCCAGTTCAGCAGTCCTTTCAAATTATTAACCCATCAAATGGATTAATCCACTGACTCAGTTATAGCTCTCATAACCTAATCATTTCACTTGTGAATATTCCCATGTTGTCTATCTCATGAGCTTGTTGGGGGACACCTCATATTTGAACCATAACAAAGTGCTACATAAATTGTTAAATAAATAAAAATTCATTTAATCTTAGATTATGTTCTCACTGATTTTCTGGTGTTTGTGATCTCTTCTGAAATGCCAGTTTTAATAAATCATTAGACTTTTTTGTTGATTTGGATTCGATATTCTCATCTGACAGAATATGCAACGGGTACCCAATCCAACGGTGGTTCTAGACCCTCCCCATCCATTTTTTTGTTTTCAACTTTCACTGAAATCTCCAAATTTGTAAAATACAAATTTGAATCAAATCCCCATTTATAAGCAGAAAAGCTGATGTCTGTGGACATCAGGTGAGTCCACCCACTCTCAATCCTGAAGTCTGGGCTCTTACCCCACCGCCTCCTCCTCCCCGCCCAGCACTTTGCTTCGCGCTCACATGTTCCAGCTACCCTAGCCTGGCTTTTCTTCCTCACCTATTCCAAGCTCATTACCGATTCGGAGCTGACTCTGTTACTTTGGAGGAGAGCTAGACATTACCCATTTATCTTCCTGCCAGTACAGCCAATTTTTTAGGTTAAGTTTTCATAAGAAAATCTGTTTCAGTGTGAATGATTTTAATAGAATGTACATGGAATTAAAATTGCAAAGGCTATGAAACCACAAGACCTTGTCTTATCCATATAGACTGAGGCTCAGTGAGGTCCCTGCAATCCATGGAGTTTGGGCTTATCCCACCAGAGGAGCAACTGGTGAAAAGGTGGAATTTTGGAGGAGGCCTTCATTTTTATGACCTCTGCAATTTTTAAGAGCCTTTAAAAATAAATAGATGCTTTCTTTGAATATTACATATTTCAACTTACATTAATTACACAGCAAATATGAAGCATACAATTAAAAACGTTAGCAAAGATTTCTCACTTCAAAAGGAAGTCACGGGAGTCATAAGAGAAGCATTTTACAACCAACAATATAATAAAAACAAGCCTCCTATTTTCTTTTTCCTCCAAAAATAATGGTGTGGCTAAATATAATCTGGATACCAATAGATGCATGCTAAAAAAATGTCCCCAGATATCGCATCCCAACTCAATTGAGTGTGTGTGCAGTCTATTGACTGTGCACCCTGACACTGGATGTATTATAGCCAGCCCGAGGTAGAAGCAAGTCATTAATCTCTACCAGCAAAGTAAAAATAGTTTCAGAGATTTTATTAAGTTTGGAATGGTGATACAATCTAAGCTATATGTGATAACTGACATAGGTCTTAAATAAGAATTCTGGTATTTTAGGTTGGGGGGCATAAGAAGGTAAGGATTATATTTCTCAACAATGTTTCCTAGAGCAATGTCTCTATAAAGTACAAACTCTGGCACGTCCAAGAGTCCCTAAGCAGAAAGAAGGTGCGGATGGTCTTGGTCTCCTTCCACAAGACGGAGCCAGTTGCAGATCTACCATCTGGATCTGCAGTCAAGAATCTGTTTTGCTTGTAAAACAGGAAAGCAATCCCATTTTTCTTATTTTTAGTGACTAACAGTGGGTTATAATAATAGAATGTTCTGCTTCATTTATCAATCTAAAGGGGAGTTTGTTATGCACAACAGTAGCTTGTGTTTCCGAAGGAAAGATATCAAGAATGTCACCAGTGGGAGAGTTGGTGGCAGGAATCCCACTAGAGGTCAACACAGGGGTATAGAGCATGCAGCAGGACTCTGTACCCTTGGTCATGTTGGCAGGACAGCAGACACAGCTATCCTCTGCACACAGCAGCCTGCAGCCTGCTCTCCCCAAACACTCTGGCATTGTTCAAAAGACCAAGATTCCAGGGCTATTTATCACTTAGGGACCTGGATGACTTGGGAAATAAAGCAAAATTCTTCTTTATGCCAAAGCCCCACGAATCACTGAGAATATGGGCATTGGGACTGAAGTGGTGAACTAGCTCCAGGCCTAGGCCTTCTTGTGCCCTCCAGATAACATAGGCACAGGCAGTCTGCTCTGCTCTTCTTCTGTTCATACCACAGAATTGGCCCTGTAATTTAGCTGCTTTATCATTAACCAGAATGCTTATTCACTGGACAGTTAGGATCTGACCTGCTGCAAGAACACCATGGCCTTGGGGTCTTCGGAGGCTTTACCTATTGTATCCTTGGTGTAAAAACACTGTCCACCAAGCCGTCTGCTCCCTGTGGTGAAGCCTCTGAGCCCTCCCTTAACCCTCCCTGCACCACACGCTGCCATGCCAAAGCCGCCTCTGTGCAGACTGAAGCAGCCACAGTGATGCCCAGGGCTACCTCCCCTGAGAAGACACACCTGCACACAGGTAAAGTGCACCATAGCCTGGCTCACCCAAACCCAGCCCTTCCTCAGTCCAGAAGCTGGGCAGGTGCAGGTCCAAAAGGCAATGGGTAAATGCAGTTGCATCGTGGTGTAAGGACCCTGTGCTCAGCACAAGCTGCGTCTTTGGAGTCATGATGGATTCTTTCTCAATGCAATTCCACCAAAATACTCAGTCTAGAGTCAACATGGCGTTAGAATCAGAGACATTATATTCAGGTTCCAATTTTTTTCTCTTTCTAGCTTTCTGTCCTTGAGCAGTTACTATACTTTTTGCAGCTTTGGTTTTCTCTTGGTGCCATTGTTAGGGCTGTTTTCCTCAGCTTCTCCTTCCCCTTCTCTTCCTCTGTGGCTGTTGTCCAATGCAATGTTTTTGCATCACATCTGGCATACGTGACTGCCCACCAATGAACACCAATGCAGGGGACATGCTCAATCAGGTAGACCAGATGACTCATGCTGTGATGCCAGTCAGCATCTTTCCTCACCCTTGCTCTTTCCAAGAGTGGCTCTGGTGGCAGAGATAGAGGTCATGCGTGGGTTCAAAACCAGGGACATGTGCTTAGACAGGTTGCTACCCAAGTTATGGATACACTTGCTGATAACCCAAGCCACAGCTGAGTCCAGCATGGGTGATTTCCTGCAGAGATGAGCCCACCACCTAGCAGCAGATGGACACATTAAACCCAGTTCATCATGGCAGATGCAGTGATTTACCATCATGGAAAAGCATACATATTCTGGTCAGGATGTTCCTTTCCTATACACTATGCTTCCACTGACTCTCGCTGCTTGTGGACTTGCACAAGCTTTCATTCATTCCCACAGTGCACCATGTTTGGGCTTAGAACTTCATCACCAAAGAATAAAAAAAAATGGGCTCCTGATCATTGCACTTCCTGGTCTACCTAACACCTATAGCAGCTATATCCAGCTAGACAGGTACAATGTCTTACCGAAGCCTGAAAAATGGCACTAACTAGGATAGAACCTTACAAAGTTAGGACCCTGTATGGGATATATTTTTGAGCTAGTGAGCAAAATATAATGTTGTTTCTTCCAAAGCCACATACACAGATCCAGAAAAGGAAGACTGCTCCATCACTATCACACCTAATAATCCACTGGCAAATTTGTACTTCCTGTCTCGAAACTTTGGGTGTTGATGAGTTAGAGGATTTAGATCCCAGGAGAAGAACTCTTTCATGATGGGACACAAAATTGGTCTAATTAAACCGGAAGCTGAAATCACCACCTGGCTATTTTGGGCTCCTCATGTCATAAAACACCAGGCAGAGATGGGATTTCCATTATGACTAGGATGATTGATTTAAACACCACAGGGAAATTGCTGGCTGCTGCAGAACCGGACAGGGAAGATGAGGTGGCATCCGGGAGTCAGTGGGCACTCATTAGAGTGTCTATACCCAATAGTAAGCACCAGTGACAGCATACAGCAACCCCCCAGAAGTCAGACCTCAAGCCAGGAATGCAGATCTAACCACACTAGGGGGAAAAATTGGTGTGTTTAAATACCAGTGTTGATAATGTTAACACCATTTCCCCCCATCACAAGACCCTGGTCTAGAGGCTGGTTGAGGATAAAAGTACCAGGAAATGATGGAAGAAGGAAGTAACAATATCTACCATGGCCTCACCACCAGGCCATATAATGGGAACTGGAGACATGCATGTGAATAAATGGCTTCTTTATAATCCTATGCCTCCATTCTGCATAATTAGCACTGTTGATGCTTCACCTCAAAATGTAGGTCATATATGATTGATGGGAAGATCCTTGACGTCTGCATCATTGACCTGTGATATTTCACGTCTGCCGTGGTTGACACTGTATGTCCTTGCCTGGCTAGGCAGACGCATCTGAGTTCAGAGGGTTGTCAATAGGTAGAAGAGAATGACAGAAAGAAATGGACTGTGGCTCTCTTGGATCTGAGTCCCCTTAAGTGTGTTCCTTGCTCTCCCCTGTCCTGCCTTTATCAAAGAGGCTGCCCCCAGGAGGCTGGCTTTCACCTGTGTTCACCCAGAGAGAAGTACTGGTAAGGCCATGGGACTGATCGCACAGAGGGCCTGAACTTCTCTTCTGTGTGGCCAGGCAGTGTTTCCATGGCAGCTTCATCCTCACTCAGATACCCTACCTGGGGGGGGGGGTTGTCTTTGGTGGTCCCCACTGTTATCAAAGAACACTGGCCTTGGTCCAGGAATAGCACCTCTTCATTTTGTCTCTCCAGAACAATGAAGGTAGAAGATTTCTACTGTTATTAAATCTGGGCTGGCTGAACATCCCTTATTGATTTACTGGCTTTTGTAATCACCTCTGTAAATGTCCCCTACATTAAATTCTCTTTCTGAAACATCCGGAAAAGGGACAGGGATGTAGCTCAGAGGTAGAATACTTGCCTACCATGCACAGACCCTGGTTCAACCCCTAGAACCCCCCTCCCCCCCAAAAAAAAGGTTTATTAAAATACTTGGAATGACAACTGCTTTTCAGATTTTGTTCCATCTGATTCACTGTCTTTTTGAGTTGCTATAAAATGCCATCAGTAATATACGAATGTGCCCAGCCCAGTGCCAGGCATCCAGACAACCTACTGCGTGGCAGCTAAGATAGATTGCTTAGAGGTGAAGACCAGCCTGCACTGATCTGAAACTGGCTCTAGCACTTACCACACGGCTGGTCATATGGAACAAGCACTTTAAAAGTTCTGGGTCTCATTTTCCAAATCTGCAAAATCAGGTAACAGTAAAACCTACTCAAAGAGGTTCTGTCTTAACTGGATTCATTCCAGGTAAAAAATGGGCCGAATAAACATGAGTCACTTTCACTAGGTATAATTTCTAAAAATCAAGTGATAAAATTTCAATGGAGTAGGGAATGAGAAATTAAAGTCTTTGAGGACCCAGTTATTAGAATTACTATTAGAATCACAGGATTCCAAAAACTAAATACTTCTTTTTCAAATTGGCTCAAAAGGTAAGATGTATTACCGTACATAAACTGATAGAATTCAGTTTTGAGCCTCTCCTCCCTTCTAGAAGTACAGAGAGGGTAAAAACAAGTGTGTCCACATGTACCTACATGTCTTCCATCACCCAGTGTCAGCAGGGAGGGCACCTGTTGTCAGGCTGGTCCCCACTCAGCTATCACCTCTAGTGGACAGCTTAGACCTGAGTCAGGAGCTGGTAGATTGGATGTGTAGTTCTGGCCCTCAGATGTTGAGAGGAGGTTAAGAACACTCTGAACTTAATTGCACTTATCTATAAATAGGCAATAATACCTGCTGACAGTTTGTCATACAGTGAAATGGAATTTTTGCTTATTATAAGGTATCTGCAAATTATGAAAGGGATTTCAGGTTGTTCACCAATAAAAAGCAGAAGTGGAGGAACAGTCCAAAACACTTGGGAAACATGGCTCTAGCTCCTTCAACATTCAAAATAATCCTGTGGCTTGGCTTCATTATTTAGATACTCTGGAAGAGGAAACAGATTCACAGAGAAATTCACCATCTTGTCCAAGACTGTTAGTAGCTCTGTCTTTGAACCTAGAGCTCAAGTTAGCAGCCATGGTCCTCTCGACCATTTAGCAGATAGGGCGATGGGGTAGACTGTTTTTGTCAGAGGCCTGCATGAGACAGGAACATCACCACGAGGAGAGAGAGCACTGTGAAGGTAGCTCAGGGTCTGGCAGGAAGGCAGGGAGATGAAAAAAAATCTCACGGGCTGCCTTAAACTCATTCTCAATAGCTTCTCAGTCCACAAGAGAGTTTTCAACAAAGCAACTCCTGAGTGAAATTCAACTTATTGAGAAAAATGGTAAAGGGCTGGAGTCTGTACCAACCCATGCAGAGTCATTAAATCGACCCACAGACATTTGCAGGTGTGCATGAAGAGGACCACGGTAAAACAATGTTAAGATGTGACAACATGGCGGAGGGTACTGAGCCCACCCAAGGTCTGACTTTGGAGAGTCAGGCATTTGGGGAGTCCCTAGGTCCCATAACGTTCAAAGAGAACCTACAGCAGTGTAGGAATTACTGTGCCCTCAGATGCCAGGCGACCCAGGGCGGGTTCATCCATCTCTGTGCAAAGGTTCTTCATCTATAATCTGGGACACTCCTGCTTTGTCTGTGCCAGACTGTTGATGAGAACACAACAGGTGGAATCCCAGTGGTGGATCCATTGTATGCATGTGCTTGCAAAAAGTTTCCAAATACATCATTCCAGTTGGATCTTACCTCAATTTAACATTATTAATAAAAATTGATAGTTACTGAAAATTCTACAATGGACCAAGGCACAACGGTAGTAAGCATTTTCATCTGTTTTTCTCATTTACTTCTCAAAATAACTCCATTTGACAGATGAGGATACTGAGGCAAATTAGGGACTAACTTGTCTAAGGCCTCCCACCTCATGCCAGTCGGGCACAGATCCAGAAAATGAGCTTCCAGGAGACCCTGATGGGTGGACAAGGCAGGTACAAAAGCCCCAGCCCTTGATGAAAGGGGGACTCTAAAGCTTGGGAGACCGAGTGGGTGACTTTGAGAAGTGTGAGTGCTTGGCAAAGCCAACCAGACCCCGTGGCCCGGGGCAAACATCAGACATGAGTGGCAAGGTTTCTTCTGCAGCACCCAGACAGATTGCTCCCCTCCTGATACATCTGCACCTGGCTGCCTTGCCTGACAAGTGCCACACTGGAGTGGGCATCGGTGTGTGGGAGGAGCCCCCAGCTCCCTCCGCCCGACCCTACACTGACCAAATGGTCTCTGCCCAGTCATTTGCGTTTCAAACCCGGCAGGCCTACTTCTGACTATTTTATATTGGTCAGAGCAGGAAAGATGCCCATTGTTTAATTTCTACCCACGTGCTCAGCCTTTAACTCCCGATCACTGTCTGAAGACAGAGCTGCATTTGAGAAGAGCCTAGGGAAGGGCCCCGGAAGAACTCAGAGACCAGCAATGCCTGTCTTATGGCACTGTCATGAGACGAGATCCAAGTGAGTGTGCAGGTGGTGGATGTGCTGCCACGGCCCAGGGGAAGGGTGTGCTGGGCCTAGGACATTCCCTAGGAAGTTTGAATTTGATCCCCAAGGGATGCAGATTCCTGCAGGGGTATGAGTGGACCAGGGGCCCACTTAGAACAGGATTCAAAGAAAATGCTAGCAGCCTTGGGACTGCATTTCATCAAGGGAAGAGGAACAACAGGCAGCAGGCTGCTGAGCAGACGGATAAGAGGCGCCGCACCAGGGCTGTGCAGAGGCAGACAGGAGCAGGGAAAATCAGCAGAAGTCACTGTTCACCCCTGGGCTGCACAGCACCCGTCATCTGCCCCTTCTGAGGCGGGGGACGACTAGAGCGCGTGAATAACAGATGGAGTCCTGTGTGGATGATGGAGACGAGAAGGAGCACCGCCACAGCGTACTTAAGTGAACATTTCATGGCTGAGCACCACTAGAGGCTGAGCAGGGGGCTCCGGCTGGGTTCCCTGGGTGACTTTTAGTGGCAGTGGTGGCAGAGGGGAGGGAGATGGGTTTTCTAATGATGTTGCTGAAAGCGGGGCATGATGTCTGGGGGGTCCACTGGGGAGACCAAGGAAGAGCAGACTCTGCCACCACAGCAGATCTCATGACAAAATGTGTCCCCACACCCCCGTGGTATGTATATCTGGCAAAAAAAAAAAATGTAATTGATTTCAGGCTCTTTGGATCCACTCAAAACAGAACCTGCATATTTGCTCTATCATTCCCATTTCTGAGGATCCAACAGCACACTCACCTCAAAAAAGAAGATTCACATAAGTCAGGAAGGCCCCCCGAGCTCTGAAGCCTCCTCCCTGTGTGCTAACCAGCCTTGTGACCCTCGAAAGCAAACCACCAAGGTGTGACAGCTGTGAGCCAGCTGACGCATACCTAAGCCTGGGTCCTCAGGGAACTGAAGCTTAGAAATTCACACTGTGAACTTGAAATCCAACCAGTTGTCCTCAATATGGTAACCACAGTGGTTGGCATTGGCTGCGCACTTACTAGTGCCAGGCTCTGGGCTGCTGATTCCTCACACGCCAACTCGTATGACTACCATTGAGGTAGATTCCTTTCCCCTGTTTTAGCCCCCAAGGACCCTAAGGTGAGAAGCTGTTGACCCACTCAATAGGCCTCCCAAGTAACACACAGCAAGCAGGGGACTGGATTCAGCTCTTTGTCAACTCTGAAGTCCTTGCAGATATATATGATGTCCCAGGCCTGTCACATAACTTTCACAAGCAGCAGTGATGTTGTTTCTCTTTGTCAAGACAACACAAGGAGGTTACTATTAGTAGTTTCTTCTTGCAGCCAAAGTAACTGAGGCTCAGGGAGCCTAATCGGACTCACTGGACAGTCATATGGCTGGAAAGGTCAGGGGTTTGCAAGAAGTTCCCCCGACTCCAAGGCATACGGCCAGTCAGGCCCACAGACCCATGGCCCTCCTGCCCTGATCCTGCTTCTCCTCCTTTCCCTACTGCATCACCCGCTCCCCCCGCTGCTCAAAACCAGAACTGTCCTCGACCCCTCCCTCCACCCCTGCCTCTACCACAGCCCAAACCTGTCTTTGTCCCTGCACTTCTGCGTCCTCTCTGCTTCCGTCTCCCTGACTTAAAGGGAGCCCCCTCCTCTGACAGTTCCCAGGCCTTTCCCGGGGGCCCCTCTCTTCTTCCAGTCACTCTCCAGCTTCAGCACACAAGGGAGCCCGGGGCCTTCCAGATGCGGTCCCTCGCCTGCCCCCCCAACACACCACACTCTGGTTCAGAAGATGCAACAGCTTGGATATGGTTGACCCCTCTGAAACGCACGGCAGAAACCATGATGGGAGATCAGGAGGTGGGTCCTTGGAGAGGCGAGTTGGGCTCCACCCTCACAAAAGAACTTGATTCTAACGTATGAAATATGATATGTCAAGAGCTTTGTAATGTTGTGAACAACCAATAAAAAAAATAAAAAATAAATAAAAGAAAAATTAAAAAAAAAATAAAAGAACTGATCTATTCATGCTACAAATGGATTCACGGGTTTTCTTGAGGGTCT
Organism: Urocitellus parryii; assembly: GCF_045843805.1. NCBI lineage: Eukaryota > Metazoa > Chordata > Mammalia > Rodentia > Sciuridae > Urocitellus > Urocitellus parryii. The sequence goes on along the minus strand of NC_135537.1, from coordinate 4,080,389 downwards.
ATTAAAAAAACCTGTTTGGCTAAGTTACTGTATCTTTCCTCTCTCTCCTGTCTCTCGCCATCTGATGCCCTGTGCCACCTTAGAACTTTGTCAGAAAAAAAAAAAAAAAAACCCACTACCTTTGCCATCATTAGATAGGACTGGAAGTGTGAGCCCAAATAATTCCCTTTTCTTTATGACTTACTCTGTCTGTGGCATCTTGTATTAGCTACAGAAAACAGACTAAGATGGTGGATCTGGGTGAAACCCACAAATTCTCATCTCTAACAAGTTCCAGAAATGCTACTACTGTTGGCCCACGACCCTCACTTGAAGAATGTCCACCCTACACCACAGCCACCAAAACCATCACTTCTCTTCTGTATATATAAACGCCCCATGACTCCTCACGGTCTAGGTCAGTCGGATGCCCGGCATTTTATAACCTTTAGTCCATAAGAGCCCAGGTAGAGTAGACTCATAGCAGATCCGAGATCCAGCCCAAACAAGAGCTGGGGGTCACTCATGCTGATGGTGCTGGTGAACATATATGGATTTTTCTTGGCTCAGACAGAAACAAGAACCTGATGAAAAGAGGGTCCAAATGACCAGGTCAGGGAAGGCTGACCTTTGTTAAAGAATCTTTCCCAAATAAGATTGTTCACTTTTTTGCTTGATCATTCATTTACCATTCTAAGCAACAGACCAGCAGGATGCTCCCAGGATATAATCAGTGGCTCAAAACCCCTGCTGATGAGAAGCCTGCCTGGCTACAACTTACCAGTCAATAGAGACTTTTCATAAATTTTTTTAAAATCATATGATCTTCACACTAAATGAAGAAAAAAAAAACGTGGTACAACACAATCATTTCATGATTAAAAAAAAAAAAGCAAGCAAACTTCAGCCTAATAAAGTCCATCATGAAACACCCACAACTAACATCACACTTGGCCCTAAAGCACTGAGTTTTGCCCTCAGCAGGAACACAGCAAGGAGATCTGAGAGCACCACTCTCTTCAATGTTTTAATGCAGATTCCAGCCATTGTTGTTAGGCCAAAAACTACACAAAACCCCTGTAAAGAAAGAAGTAAAACTACTTATATTTGCAGATGAAATGATCTTGGATCCAGAAAATGGAGACATCCACTAAACTGTAAAACTACAAAAACTAATGAACAAGTTCACCAATGTTGCAGACACAAGATCACATACAAAATCAGTCCTATTTCTACACCTGTAGTGAGTAACCCATTAAGAAAGCAATTTCATTTACAAGAGCACCCAAATGCACAAAACAATGCCACATTTAACAAAAGAAGGGTGATGCTTGTACACTGAGAATTACAATAGTGTTGACAGAAATTAAAGAGCTAAATAAATGTAACAAAATCTCATCTTCAAGGATCAGCAAGTTTAATTTTGCTAAATGACAATAATCCCCAACTTGATCTACAGATTCTATGTATTCCTTTTCTAAAGCTCAGCTGGCTTTTTTGCATATGATGATGCTTTAAATAGATCAGGGACCCCCAAATAGCCCAGACAAGATTGAACAAGAGCAAGGTTGAAGGTTTACACTTCCTGGTTTTAAGACTACTAGAAAGGTACAGTAGTAGACAGTGTATTACTGCACATAAGGGCAGACATATAAATTGATGGCACAGAGTTGAAAGTAAAGAAATAAACCCTGACATTTATGGTAATTGATTTCAACAGGATGCCAGAATAATTCAGTGGAGAAAATGGTATTGTCAACAAATAACACTAGGAAAACGGGATATTCACATGCAAAATGGTGAAGCTAAACCCTTCCCTCATACCACACCCACAGAAATCTAATTGAAAGTGGACTAGAGATCTAAATATAAAGACCAAACTATGCTTGCATAAATTTGTCAAAATGAATTCTACTGTCTTGTATAACTAAGAAGAACCAATAAAACAATTTTTTTTTAAAAAAATACAACCTGTACAAGAAAAGAAAGACATATATACTCCTGGCTTTAGATTAAGCAATGGTTTCTCAGGTACAACACAAAAGAAAACACCAAAGAAAAATTAGGTAAACTGGGCTTCAATGAAATTTTTTTTTTAAAGAGAGAGAGTGAGAGAGAGAGAGAGAATTTTTAATATTTATTTTTTAGTTCTCCGCGGACACAACATCTTTGTTGGTATGTGGTGCTGAGGATCGAACCCGGGCCGCACGCATGCCAGGCGAGCGCGCTACCGCTGAGCCACATCCCCAGCCCTCAATGAAATTTTTTAAAATGCTAAAATTCAACCACCAAAAGAGCAAAGACCAGCCACAGAATGGGAAAAAAATATTTGCAAATCATGTATCTGCTAAGAGACCTTTATCTAGAATAAATATTTTTAAAGATACAAAGAAAAAAAACTTTTGTGATAATAAAAAGAGAAAAATAATTTAATGGGGAAAGGATGTGAATAGACATTTCTCCAAAAAGGACAGGAAGAGCCAGTGGCACACGAAGTGCTGTTCAACATCATCGGTCATTATAGACATGCAAAACAAAACCGCTGCGTGATACCACTTCACACCCACTCAGAGAGCCTGGCCAATTAAAGACAGGCAATAGTAAGTGTTGTTGAGAAGATAGGGACACTGTAACCCCATCCATTGTTGGTGGGAGCATAAAAGAGTGTGCATCTACTCTGGAGAACAGTTTGTCAGAGCCTCAGGAAGTCCAGCAGCATTACCAATGTCCCAGCCATCCTGCTCCAAGGTATACACCTGAGAAACATAAAAAGGTGTCCATGCAAAAACTTTGTTCATGAGTGTTCATAACAGAGTAGAACAATACAAATATCTATCAACAGAAACAGAATGTGATATGTCCATCCAGGGGAAAGTTATCCCCTCCGTGAGGGGGATATGGTAGTAATTCACAGACAGGAGAGATGAACCTTGAAGATGACATGCCGACTCAGAAAAGCTCAGCACAAATTGCCACAAAAGTGTATGACTGCATCTGTCTGAAACGTCTGGAACAAGCAAATCTACACAGGCGCAAGGTTGATGGGTCAAGCCCAGGACTGAGGAGGTGGGAGGGACTGAGAATGACTAATGGGGCTGGAGTTTCTTTTGGATGTGATGAAAATGTTCCAAATTAAATTATGGTGATGGTGATGCAACTCTGTGAACCTGAAATATAAAATATATCAGTGTGCACATATTAAGTGGGTGAAATTCATAGTACATGAATTATATTTTTATAAAATGATCTTTTAAAACCACATTGGGATACTCTTAAATGTTTTGGGGTTTTTTTGACACATTGTGATTGTACAAATTTACGGGTTACAACATAATGTTTCCATACATGTGTCCATTAGGTAATGACCAAATCAGGGTCATTAGCATATCTGTCACTTCAAACACTTATCATTTCTTTTGTGATGAAGCTTTCAAAATCCTGTCTCCTGGCTGTACTCAAATATACAGCACCTTACTGCTCAGTGCACTTGCCCTATTCTGCAGGAGAGCACCAGAAATTATTACTTGGCCAACTTTGTACCTATGGCCTAAACTCTCCCTTTCCTCCTGCTCTGGCCCCAGCCTCCAGTACGCTCTAGGCTACTCTGTTTCTATGAGATGGCCTTTCCAAAGCTTCCACAGGAGTGCGACCACATGGCCTTCAGTCTCCCTGCGCCTGACTGGCGTCTTTCAAAGCTCGCAGGTGTCACCCAGGGCGTCCCAGAGGACAGGGCTTCATCTTGTTCCGCCTGCACGACTTTCCACTGCGCTTGTGTACATTTTCTTCATCCACCGAGCAACTCTCACGCAGCGTGGACACTGGGCAGGGCCGAGATGAACTCAGAGAGCAGGTGTCTGTGCAGCGTGATTTCCTCTCCTGTGGGCGCGTCGCCTGGCTAGATCCGGCAGAAGAGACGGTGCGTAGGAGACAGCGCTGATGAAATCACCTAGGAGGCAATAGACAGCGATAAAGAAATGAAAAAGGAAATGAAAAACCTGGCGAGAGGCGAAGGCGAGATCGGGAACCTCCAACATCTGTGTAATGAAAGTGCCAAAAGAAGGAAATAAATGGGTGTTGACAAAGGAGATAATAGCCAAGAATGTTCCAGAAGTGAAGGACTTTTAAAAAGGCACAGGCACTCACGGAAGAAATTTCCTAAGTTCTAAGCAATAGGCATAGATATCGAAAAACTTTACAACATAAAGAAAAATGAGAAAACCCTAAAAGCCTTCCAGAGAGAATGGATTACCTACAAAGAAATCTGTTTGAGAGCATATTTCTCATCAGCAAGGAAACAGTTGCAGATGGAAATGAAATAATATCTTCCAAGTGCTAAAGGGAAATTACTGTCAACCCAAGATTTTAATCATAACTAGGCCCTAATTTATATGCAATGTAAAGTATGGGTGAATGCACAGCTCTGAAGCCCAGTCACGCACATATTTAAACCAGCTCTGTCATCGACTGGTCCTGAGCTGAGCTTGCCTCCATGTTCTGACCCATAACAAAGATAGCCATCCTGTGGAGAGTTGTGAAAGCTCAATGAGTTTATGTGTGTAATGGTCCTGGGCACCTAAGAGCAAGGTTTAAGGGTCAGACACTCACTCAGGAAATGTAACTTGACAATGAACACAGAAAACAACCTGGTTATAGTCAGGTAACCAAGACAGTTACTTAGTCATGTTTAGTATCAGAACAAAAACAACCCAAAGAAAAGCTACTAAAAGAATCAAAGGATCATCCCAACAAAAGGATAAGAGGAAGTGGAAGGGGATGAGAGGACCAGGAGACCAGGGACCCCGGAAGGTAGGAGGCGGGGGAAATGAGGGGCTCTGGGGAGAGACCCTGACCACAGTGAAGCCCACCACTGTGTACAGTTACAGTGCACAGAGAAAAGCATCACACAGGACCCTGTTATCACTTTATGCACAAAATGACCCCAAAATATATAAAATTGAAGAAAATGTGCACAAATTTAAAAAAAAAATGGCATGTAATGATATATTTAGAACAGAAGTAATACAACTAAGCAAGTAAACACGTAAACACACACACACACACTCCCTCTCCCTCTCACAAATCTCACAGGAAGGTTTAGTGAATTTATAAGTAGTTCATGATCTTTTGCCAGACCATAATTAGATTAGAAACCAACATTAAAATAATAAAACTAAGAACAAAAAATATGCACACTGAAATTACAGAATAAACAAGAGTGAGTGTATGTGTGTATGTGTTGTGTGTGTACACACAGTGACACAGTGCACACATACATATGTGTAAGGCCTAGGTGTTTAACAACCCAGAAAAAGCAAGGTAAATGAAGGCAGCAAATCAGAAGACTTTAAAAATTCAGAATTCAGAGTCCACTAATATTTGATTTGAAGATCCCCTTCCTGGTTTCTTTCATTTGTAAAATATTACCATGTTTATTTTCTGCCCATACATTCATGAGCTTTATTAAATTCTTTAAAATTGTGAATCTAATCCCAAAACAGTGTGCCTATGAGTATGTGTTTATAAAGCTTCCTAGACACTATAAATTCCAGAAGGAGATAGATTATGATTTATTCACTACCATATCCCCATTCCATATACGAGTGCCTAACATTAAGACTAAAAAATATTTATTGAATATTGTAGTTGAATTTGAAGTGAAATGAATTAGAAGCTAACTGTCAGAGAATTTTTCTAAGCCAAGCAAACTGCATTATAATCCTGGATCTGGGACACTGTGGCTAGAATCTGGGAAAGTTCAATGTCTCTCAGCAATAAGTTTCTATAATGCAAAGTGGAAATGGCAGTTTCTTGCAGGACTTGGAAAGATGTTACATGTCAGCTATGAAATCATGTGCCCTAGCTCCCCACCCACCCGGCTCTACTCTGCTCTATGGTGCTGGGCTGGGACCGCAGACCACATTTCTTGTGGCCAGCAGGGTCCATATAAGCTCCAGGAACAGAGGCAGCACAGCGAGCTGAGAGGTGGCGGTGCAAAAAGGGGCTGTGCGCTCCCTGGGGGCTTCCCAATTATCTCCTGTCCCTGTGAGCATCACCCTGCAAGACTCCACCTGGCAGTGACTATCCCTTCCTCAGGGCTGCTGAATACAGCTGACAGCTGATTCAGGGCCTGCTGACACGTGAGCACCAGCCGGGCAGCCCCATCCCAGGAAGCCCCATGACCTATTCCTGCCTTTTCTCTTGGGTCCCTGAGCCCTGGGAGTCCTACCTCTGTGATACCGAGAGTGCCCTTCCTCACCTGATGGTTATTAAGTCAACTTTGCACCTAGTTAACAATTCTTTTTATTAAATTCTTCCTGTCAAATAACTGGTAGGGGTGCTCTCTCCCGACAGGCCCCAAATTAATAATAAAAATTTTAAAAAAAATTTAAAGCCCTTAACATGGCTATCTTCCTTCTCAGGGCCCATTTGCATGCACTATCACATGGGATCCTCAGAGCAGGGCTGGGGACAAATTCTACTGTCAGTTCTCCTTTATACACATGCAAAAGCTAAGATTTACAGAGCTTGAATTTCTCAAGGTAATGCTCTAAGAAGTGACTGAGCCAGAACTAACTCCAAGCTCTTTTCAGAATGCCAACCTGTGCGTTGTTAGATATTCTTATTCCAAATGTACTGGCCACCATTTTGTTTTAAAGATAATAATTTGAACTATTAATCTTCATTGATTTGCTTCAACGGAATGCTAAATTGGATCAGGACTCTTTCCATTCTTTTGAAATATTTTCCTTTAAAGTAATGCTCAAAACAATGTCACCATGTGATAAATTGCAAATATTTGATATATAAGAAAATAGTTAATTAACATTTATTTTTGGGATCTGGAAGTCCTGGGTTTGAATCTAACCTCCACTAGTTATTAGCCACGTGAACTTTTAAAGGATACTTGAACTCTGTACTTAAAATTTCACATGTAAAATGGCCAATGCCTTGATGGACTTTTGTGCAAATTATATGGTCTCTGGACGACTCCTGGCACGTAAACATTCTCAAATGAAAATTGTACATCATCGGATACAGAAACTGGTTCTATCCTCAAAGTGAAACAAAATACTGTCTTCAAAATTTTCACAAAATAAACTTGGATAACTTCCACAGTTCCCCAGATCCAAAGAAATAAGTTCCTTTCCAACTTTTGCACCCCTAAAAGAGAAGTGGCATTTAATACCTGGTTTTGATCTACATTTCTTGCATCTCAATTCTTCAAGGTCCCTTAGGGGCTGTCAGGAAGGTCAACCGTGGAAGCAGGAGGCAAGTTACCAAAGGGGAGATTCCAACCATCAGGAGGATTCTGGCTGCTGGTAAATGAATCAATCTCCAGTCAAAACAGCATGAAAATAAGAACCCACATCAGCATTCATAATACTAAACCCAGAGGCAAAACAGACTTCAGTCCTAGAGCTTCTACAAGGACCAAGATTGGGCTTTTGTGGGATTGGTTGGCTTTGATTTTGTTTTTCCTTTGTTATCCTCAGCCTTGGGTCTGCCATCCCACCAGGAGGAAGATTGCTTAACAATCTTACAAGCTCCATCTGTGACCAGTGACGGCTCCTGGACCCCCGATTCTCCATTCACATCATCAGACTTCCCCGAGACACTCATCAACCATGTTTCTTCATGAGAAAAAATGTTCACCCTCAAGATGGAATGGGGTCAGCGTCCCCTGAGGCCCACTGCTGCTCAGAAGGACAGATCCTCAGAAGAAAAGCTAGTTTCCATTAGAAAGGAAGAAGCAGGACTCGAAAAAGAGATCTCATTGCAGATAAATACCAGGAGATTACTGACGCCAATGATATTAGAGTTCTTCTTGGTCATTCCCTCTCGTACCCATATGGATTCATGCCCTCTGGCTCTTGTAACAAGTAACACCTGGCTAACTACAAACCTCAGAAACTTATTCTCTTACAGTTCTGGAGGCTAGAGTCAGAAGTCAAGGTGTTGGCCAGCCACCTGGCCTCTGAAGGCTCTCAACGTTCTCAGGCCCTGCCTTCTCCAGGTCTGAAACCCCAGGTGTTCCCAGCCCAGGCTGCATCCCTCCAGTCTCCGTCTTGGCTATACCTTTTCTCTATGTGTCAAACCTCCCTCTGCCTCATTCTCATGAGGGGTTTGTCACTGGCTAGAGGGCCCACCCAGATTATCTAGGAGGCTCTTATCCCGAGATCCTGCACGTCTTTACATCTGCAGAGGCCCTTTTCCTAGTCACCAGAACACTCAGAGCTTACGGGGAGCAGTATGTGGATGTACCTCTTTGGGGGGGGGTGCGCACTATTCTCTACCCTCTACCACAGGGTCGGGGTAAGGCAGTGTATTTCAAAGCTCCAGCAAAAGCCTGGCACCCAGTAGGTAAGTGATGAATATTGGTTGGATCTAGATCCATTTATATATCTTCGCAGCCTCCGCTGGCATTTCCCTCACTTCCTATGCCGTTACTTCTGGGGTTCTTGGCAAAGCAGCACTCCCTTGGCCTGAACAAGAAGAGTGTGAGCCAGGGGGACAAAGGGTGTGACTGTGGGACGGAGAGTCAGAAGGTGACCCAGATGGCAAGGTGAAGGGAGAAGGTGACCGTCGCAGCAGGAGTGGGAGTGGGGAGGTAGCAGATGAAACAAAGTGCATGACACATGCAGAATTCCTGGGCACTCTGTCTCCCTGCCTCTCCTCCTCTTGGCGTGGGCTATAAATAACTTCTATGCCTCCTGTCAAGCAGCAGCCCCAGGAGTATGTAACTTCTTCCTCTTGAAAAATTCACAATTTCATAAAGGTTCTCTTTACAGATCCTATATCTAAGCTTATTTTTCTTCTGAGCAAACACATCAATCTTCCCAATCCCTCATTTTTCAAATAATGAGCCAAAGCTGTTTTCTCATTACTTTGTTTTCTATTTTTCAAAGAAAGGTGATGTTGAAGTTTCATACTCAAATTTCATGCTCAGAGAATTTTCCAGCTGGAATGAAGGGACCTCAGGACTCATCTGCCCTGTTCCTGTGTCTTACAGGGAGGGACTCTGAGGCTGGAAGACGTTCCCTTACTTGCCCAAGGTCAAAGTCAGCCGTTGGAAGGAAAGGATGTACCGCGGGAAGGAATGGTGGGAGCCAAGCCCCAGGTGAGAGAAGGGTCCTGGAAATGCAGGTGTCAGCAGGCCTGGGAGGGGGAACAGTGGGGGGGGCAAGTCTATCACCTCTGGGTCACCAGCTCCCGTCAAAAGTGTCTGTTTTGTCCCTTAAATTATCCCTAATACTCTTTATGCAATCTCATTTGCCAAGTAAAGGTTAGACCCTTAAACTATAAAAGGATCATTATTCATGTTCTGGAGCCTCTGAGCAAGTGAAGTGAATCTAAAGTATGAAATAATAAGATCCATAACTTTGTCGTCGATTGTATTAAATGTACCATTCATCACCATCCATTGACATGCAGTTACCACCCTCAAACTAGTCCCTATTTTTTCTCACCTTTTTAAGAGTGCATTTGCTCGTTGCTTTGGCCAAAAGCCACAACTCTAAAGAGACATGATGAATGAAGAGGTCATGGGACCCAGGAGCACCTTGAACTAAGCAGGCAAGGTCACGGAACTGCCTCTTTCCTCACACCTCTGTTCACTGGTGGGCTCTGGCAGACGTCATGAGCCCAAGGGAATGACAGCCTCTGGGACCTTCCAGGGAACGGTTCTCTGACCTACCAATTCTGCCCAGAAGAAAAGACAGACCCAGAGAATGTACGTCTCTCTCCCATGATTGCCTGTCAAGTGGGCAAAACGGGAGAGCAGGGAGCTCCACTGTCTAACTCGTGTTGGTTTCCAAAACCAGCCTGCAACTGAAGCTGCATCTTGGCCTAAAATAAAAGTGTCACCCAAAGGCTTTTGGAAAATTGCAAGTAGAATAATTGCCTTGGCAACACGGTGATTACATCAGGCAAGTTTCAATCAGAGAAATGGTGGGATGACGCATGTGTAGGGAGCGGGAGAGAGTCAAGACTCACTGATCACCAGGGATGAGACTCACCATCATGGTCTGGCCAAGCAATTCCAAGACCATAGAGAAGGCCGAAGGAAGGGAAGATCTCGAGCAGCTGGAACCCACTGGGCATGCTGTTCAGCCACAAAAGCCTGTCACTCCAGGAAAGGCCTATGCCTTCCTGAAGGAATTTCACCTGAGTCAGTTGGGCTCATTCAGAATAGTCCCCCTAATTTAAAGTCAGCTGACTGTGAACTTGACATCTTCCAAACTCATTCTCAGTGGTATTTAGATCAGTGCTTTCCTGAGTGCCTGGTGACTGTCTCTCAACCTAGCCAAGCTAACACCTGAAGAAACTCTCCTGACAATCAGAGTGGATTTCCAGAGGGGTGGAGTGGACAGTCAGGAATGGTCCCATGTAATCATTGGTAGGAAAGCACTTGAAGTCCACAACCTTTACATTTTGTTTATGATGAAAGAGCCCCAGGGCTCCGGGTGTATTATCACATACAAGTGGCTCTAGCCAGCGTGCGGGTCTGTGTCAAGGTCTTTGCCTCTATTCCCAGGAGATGCAGCAGTCTCTGATTTTCCTGATTTTCTTGCCGTGTCTTTCTGAGGTTTCAATATCAAGATCTTGCTGTTCAGAGTCAGGATGGTGGTCAGAGACTGGACGGGAACACAGGGACTTTCCTGGGACTGGTAGTGTTTTTCTCATCATCTGTGTGCTGCTAACATGGGTGTGTTCAAATTGTGAAAATTCACTGGTCTACACACCAATGAAAAAGGCCTTTTTTTCCGAGTATAGGAATGACTGTCCACGTCCTTCAAGAGGCAGAGGCTAAAAGAAATCAAGCATGCAGGGGAGCCATGGAGGGAAAAGTCTGAAGGACACAGAGGGAGGGGGCTAAGTAGGTGTGGGGGCTTTCAGGTCTGACACCTACGAAGGGAGAGAGGGAACCCAGGGAGTTGTGCACAAAGAGGCCCCAGTGCAGCCTGAGGAAGTCTCGTTAGGCTGACGGGTTGGCCAGAGCAAAGACCACTCCCAGCAGAGCCCACCTGGTGCCGAGACATCTGGCCCGGGTGTCCTCACTGTGCTTCACCATCCGCTGGAGCAGCTGGGGGCAAGCACAGACCTGAGAAGGACCACTGATCCCAGAGGTGCGAAAGCGGGAGGCCCATCGGCCCTTGGAGGTAGCTTCTCCTTAAGGAAGACCTGAGCCACACACCCTGCACCCCAATCCTGGTTTCCTCGGGAGAACAGCAGCGTGATGCGTTCAGCACTGCAGGGCCCCAGCTCGAGTCCTAAGGAAGCAAACTCTAGCCTGCGTCCCTTCCTCTCCATCACACCTGTGGTGCCAACCCCCCTGAGGCTCTGAACCCAGGTCACACTGAGGAAACGGACCCCTTCCTTCAGCCTCGTGCAGCCGCAGAACACTCAAGGGGACCTCGGGTCAGTGAGGGCAAAGCCTTTCTGGGTTATTGTCAGACAATCCTAAGAAATGGGTGAGAATCGGTATTCTGGGTGTTTTCTAAAGGATGAACTCTTCAAAGGGAATCAGTTCATCTCTTCAGTCTTCAAAGCAGAAATAACCTGCCCAGCGAAGGAGTAGCCAAACAGACACCAAAGGGCCTTCACAGGAAATCTTAAATCAGCCATTGAGAGGGCACAACAGATCAGCGACCGGAAGGCAGCCCCCAGCTCCCTGGAAAGCCCGGGGTAGGTTCTGGGCCAGGCAAGGACTGCTAACCACATGCAGGAGCAGGCTTGAAAGCAAGAGCCACAGAGTCAGACCTCAGGGAAGCCCCCGGGCACAGGCAGGGGCCAGAGCTCCTGTCCCAAGTCTGTACCTATCCTTAAGAGCCTGCCCCGCCCCCAATCAGGTCCTAGTCCCCCAGTAGCTAACCACTGCACACCTAGGCAAACACAATGCAAATTCCTTCTCTTAAAGGTCCATAGGACATGCCACCTGAGGGTGCACCTGGAGGCGCCTGCCTCCTTCCTCCACCCCTCTTCCCACCCTCCCCTAGCTCATCTCTTCTTCAACCACTGCCACTTTGGTGACAGGTATTGGGGGTGGTCACCAGGCATGGGTGTGTGTGAGCACACATGTGTGAGTGCATGTGTTTGAATCTTTGTGGGGGTGGGAAGCATCCTGGGGTGTAAAATGGTGTTTCCTTTACAACACGGCCCAGATGGCTTTCTTGCCTTCTCGCATAGAAACACACTGTTTGGCCTATTCCTGTGTGGCTCTTAGCTCCTCCCTGGCCTTTTGATCAGGGAACAGCTCACGACTTCAACATGTGCACTCTCTCCATGATTTCAGCTGGGGTGATCTTTACCCCTAAGATGGTTCTGATTACCATCTGCACACTGAAAGTCCCCAAGTTTATCCAGAGCATCAGAGCGGGGTATCCACTTGATTCCCTAACACATCTCCTTGCATGGCTGAAAGACATTTGCAATTTATCATACAAAAGCCAAAGTCTGGATCTTTCCCCCAAGAAACCTGCTCCTTTTCTAGTTTTATCTACCTCATTAAATGCAAAACCCCTGGCACCATCTTCAACCCCCTTTTCTCTCTCATCTTGTCCAAACTCACTAGCAAATCAAGCTGGCTGCATCTTCAAACCTACCCTCACCCAGCCCTCCCCTGCAACCACCATATTCAAACCACTAGATTTTGGCAGTGAAATGTCAACTTATCTCCCTTAAGGGCCTATCCTCAAAACAACTAAGTGACCCTCTGCCTTAGGCAAGGTCACCTGGAAGCAGAGACCCTGATGGAAACTTTTAGTGCATGTGATTTATTACAGAAGTACTCTCAGGGGAAATAATCAGCAAGGATTTGAGGGAAGGAGAAAGAGATGAGTGAGGAGGGCCTTGGCTTGATCAGTGGGGAGAGGTGTGCAGAGGGACTCTGAGGTTCAGACAGCACCATAGAGGCAGACCTCTAGGCAGAGATCCAGCTTTTTGTAATCAGTCACTAGCCACAGACCAGTAGTGGTTCTAGTCACTAGGGGGAGTGTCTGCAGAAGGGGCAGCTAAAAGCCATCAAGAGTCAACAGGCACAGATGAGGGGGAGCTTGCAGTAGTGTACCTACCCGACACAGCACGCTGGCCAAGGGAAAGCCCTTGGGTCAGACACTGACCACTTCTAGAGCAGTAGTTCTCAAGCCTCAGTGCACATCAGAATCACCTGGAGGGCTAAGTGAGTGAAGACATAGGGCTCCCAGTTCAATTTGAATTTCAGATCAACAATGAGCAATTTTTTCAGAATAAGTGTGGCTCATGCAATATTGAGCATTCTTATTGAAAATTATTCATTGTTGATCTGAAATTCAAATTGAACTGGGAGCCCTGTCATTTGTCTCCTCTCTGGAGGGCTTATTGAAACAGATTGCCCTGTTTCTGACTCATTAGGCTCAGGGTGGGCCCAGGAATGTGCCCCTCTTACAAGTTCCAGGGCTTAACTGGTTCAGGAACCACATACATATTGAAAAACACTGTTGTAGCTATTTTTTGTAAACATGTCAGATTGTGGTGTTCAAAATTGTCCAGGGCCTTCCAAGTACCTTATAAGAAAAGCCAAAGTACTACCAAGGACTGTTAAAGGTCCATGGGCAATGGAGATCCCCCCTTATCTCATTCCCTAAACCCCTCCCCTCTGCACTTTCAAGAGATGCAGGCAAAATAGCTGTTTCTGGAACCAAGCACAATTCCACCCAAGGAACTTTACACAAATGGTTCCTCCTGATTAAATTATTCTCCTTACACAGATACGGGGGTCAGTGCTTCACTCCTTCAGCCTTCCCTTGATGCCACCTTTCCACCGTGTTTTAGATTGCACCCCACGCACAGCCCCAAGCCCATCAGTCTGCTCTGTTTTGTTTATCTCCGCAGTGCTGTCTTCATCTGACAAGCAAGAAAACATATCATTTGCTTATTATCTACTTCCTCCTGAAATGTAAGCTCTGTGAACACAGAGATTTGTGTTTATTACACGGGCTGCTATTCAGGGCAGCAATATCATTTTCCCATACATAGGAGGTGCTCAACAAATGTGTAAAATAAATGTTTAAAGACAAGGAGATGCCCTGATCTGAGAGTGCGGCCTGACAGTCATTCTTTGATCACTGGCATTAAACCACCTCTTGAACAAGGCATGAAGAACCAACTGCAGAAAATCTCCTTTGTGCAAATGGATGAGCTCAGGTCACCCAAGCCCAGGGGAAAATCATTTGGACTTCAAAAACTGCTATTGCAAAATTACTTAGGGCAGTTTGGAACATTCAGCAACTGGTTTCCTGTGTTGCTCATGTTGCGGTGTTTAAAACCCAAAGTCAGGCCACAGGGGCAGGTAGAAGGTCTATCTGATCCCACAACCCTACCATCATTTGTCAAAGTCTTGGAGCCCATTCCTTTTTCCTCTAGCTCTGTTAAAATGCAAAGTACAGATAAAAATCAGATATTCTTCATGTACAAGGTGATGTTTTGATACATGTCTACACTGTGAAATGATCACCCAGACAATCGCAGCCAGTTCTGACAACATGCAGAAGCATCTGTAGCAGTTAGGCCTGTCACATACCCTACATCTCTAGTTCAGAGACACCTCTGCCGTCAGCCCATGGGCACTTCAAAACTAGGGCCAAACTTTCCCTGGGAAGCAAAGATAGCCTCACAGTAGAACCAGCCCAACCTCCTCAGGACAGGGGAACCCTGGCAGGGAGGTGGGGAGCTGAGAAGGAGGAGCCTGCGCCCAGCTAGTGGAGCCACACAGTCTCACCTGGCTCATTGTACTAGGAACAGGTGACACTGTTTTAAGCGATTAGTATTCTCTTCTAGTTCAGAAGCTCATTAAGTTATTTTGAATGTGAACTAAAGGTACTCAAATGCGTTACACTGTTTGTATATGTAAATTACACAAAGAAAGGTAAAAATGGGTCCTTCTGTGTTAAGTTTAAAGTTTGTTGGCTACAACCATCAATTCATGTGCCAATCACCAAGAAACTTCTCAAATAGAATGTTAATTCCAGATGCTTTGACACCAAAGTTGAATTGAAACAAAAACTATTAATTCATCAAATTCGCTGTATTTCACAGTCCTGAGGACAAACAAAATGAAATAAACAAACCCACACATTTTGCATAGTTAATATTCCAAATTCTTAACTCTAGCCATTTGCATTCTGTTTGCAGGATCAACTCTTGTTTATGCCTGCAGAATCCTAACACTAAAAATCTGACATTCATCTCCTCAACTAGCAGATGATAAAACTTCTAAAAAGTAATCTCTGTGCACACAACTGGTGAATTTTTTCATAATAAATGCTCAAAGGTATACATTTAACAAATCTCATAAAAACTCTAGCCTTCCTACCAAAAATCAAAATAATTTGAATTGAGGGAATAGGAAATGCTTGCTATCTAAACAGACTGAGTTGGAATCTATCTCAGGTAACTTTTAAGGCTAAGAAGTTTAGAAAAACTCAAGAGTGTTTAATTGCTGCAGAATGTTTCCTTCCGTCTGCTGCCTGTCCCAACCCTACTTGCTGTGGGCCAGTCCAGAGTCACAAGCCCACTCTCGCTGTCCTGCCCTTCTCTGCTGGGGTAAACCACCTCCCAGTTCACCTGGATTTATGCAGAATTTTTGTGCTAACAGCAGGACCTGTGGGCACAAATTGATCACTTACCTGAATCTTCAAGTTCCTCTCCCAGAGTGACCCTCCCAGCTGCCTAACACTAATGGTCTTAATGGCAGTGTCTCTGGTGAGTATCTCCTCTGGAGTTAGCTGCTGAGCCTCTGAGAGTGGTGTGCAATCCTCACCTTAACCCTGCTTGACCACCAGCACAGCTGCTGCCCCTCATCAACCCAAAAACCCCAACAGGAGGCTCACGGACGGGGTAGGCAGAAAGGCACTGTGGGCCAGGTGCTTGTGGTTCCAGCTAACTAGGTGGGTGGGGCGGAAGAAGTATACTTAGGGAGCTACAGGCATGCCCTTCTCTCGGTCTTCCTGGCCAGCATAAGCTGCCCTCGAGGCCCCGTCCTGTCCGGTGGGTGACTAGTTGCTGCAGCCCTGAGGTGGGCCAGACTCTGCCTGTTCTATCCGGTTGCTGGGGTGGGAGGTTGGGTCCCATGTTTTCTCTGGAGCTTGTGAGGTCTGCTCTTCCTTTGATCCTTTCTTCCTAAAGCGGCTCAGCTCTCTCTTTCTCAAAGCCCAAGACTACAGCCAAACAAAAGACCCTTTCTGGTGCAACTCCTGAACAAGCTACGCTGGGTTTCTTGCTTTCCCTGGCACTGCCAGAGGCCCCCCTCTCCCCAAAAGACTCTCCTTGTCCTCAACGACTTCCTTTCTTTCCCACAAAAAGGCTTTACAACAATCTATCCTCGGCTCCCAGAGCCATAGGTGAAGCTTACTTTATGCAAAACGGCAGGCTGGGAAGGAGCTGGCTGGGTGGAGGTGAGGGAAAAACACCTCCTCCCCTGGAGTAACGTGTCTGGGGGTGTGGGCAGGGCTGCTGCAAATCATGTGACCCCCAAAGCTGGGAAGTTGGAGAGGAGGGCTTGGGTGGAGGAGTCCTGCAGGAGAGCCACTAAAGAGCGTGTGCTCTGTGAATCGGGGTGATCCGATCCCTCAAATCCAGCTCAAAGGGAAAGTGATAAGCATTAGGGAGCTCCACCTGAGACCCTAGACCCCTCCAGGGCAGCCAGGCTCGCAGCTGCCACACTAGGAGCCCTGCGGCATTTTCTCTATGCTATTTCGTTTGACACACCTCCGGGACTCCTTGGGAGCATCCGACTTATGTTAATAAAAGGCCCAACCCAGTCGTCTGGGGTCAGCCATTTAACTACCTGATCCCTACAACCCCAACAAGATGGGTCCCCTGACACTACTGAGACGTGCCAGGATCTGGCCATAGCTTTACCTAAAGTTCAAGATTCTGGTTCATTCTCTAGCCAGTGAATGGTTTTCTCAACATAGTGGATTAAATACTCCTGAAAGGAAGAGCTAAGGAGTGGCAGGCTGTCTGGGGCTGCACCCGGCCATAGGAACCCTTATAAACACGTCTCTCCAATTAGCAAAGAATAGCTAGTGCTGTGTGCCATCACTCGAAGTACTTAACCATCTGGGTTCCAGACTTGGCAGACAGCTGAGGACCTCCTAGTACTTTAAAACCTTAGTCAAGGCTTCCATTAAGGCTCTGCACGGGGCAGAATGCCAGAACTTCTGACCCAGGGGGAATTCCATGTCTCTTGCTGATCCTGGGTACTACTGGAATCGGTACTTGTGCCACTGAGAAGTGACCCCAATGCCTATAGCTATGTTTCCACACTCCTATCTCATTCTTTGCTACACCCATCAGCAGCACATGAGTCTACCTTAAAACGGAAGAAAATCAAGTTGGGACTTCCCCAAGGCAATAACTAGTGACAGGCAGAGGAGAGTTAGTCCCACTCCTGTTCAGTCTGCTCCTTCTTGGTCCCTGAGCTGGGAGCTGAGTGAACATGATTTAGCTTGGCTTTCGTGGCCATATAAACCTGGGCTTACTACCTGCATTAATGCTAAGTTGCCTTCATCTGAGAAACCGGGAGAGTTGATCATTCCCGAGGCTTTCTCGGATCTGCCTCGGCATGCCTAATTTCAGGATGCCAGCTGAACGACTTCTGCGGGTGTGGGAAGGGGCGTCCAGCTGGAAGGGAGATGCTAACTAGACTGCTGCAGACTGCCCCTCCCTGGGGCTGCACACGGCCAGCAGGTGCAGCTGGCTTCAGATTCAGATGGTGTCTCTGCTGCTCCTGGAGAATGTGGAAGAGCAGAGGGCCAGGAAAGGCCTCAATGAGCTTCCTGGAGTGAGCCTCGCTCTCACCGACATACTATAATTGATGTCCCGAAGTCACCTTCTGGTGCAGAAAATGATGCAGCCCAACTCATGTGCTTAGGGAAAGCTAGAACATCATCCCTATTGGTCACAGCCTGGCTTTCTGCTCTGGCTTCAGCATCCTGACATCTATACTGAAGAGGAATTTAGTTTTTGTCTGAGAATGACTGACTGCAGTTGAAGGACCTAGTCACTGGGAGACGGTTTCTAATCTTCAATGAAGTAACAGTTATAAAGACTACCATAAAGCCTTAAGCTGCCCCCGTTTTAGCTTAGCACTAACATTAGCATAGGCAGTGCTGGATTGATGGTTGGTATTACTCATGTTAGTGCCCATAACCTTACACTGCTCTCGGCCACCCTACACCCATCACCCTTGCCACAATCAAATGCTGGGAAGTGTAAATGCAGAGGCCACTTGTCAGGTGGTGGTGTGTGCCTGGGAGGTTAACACCCCTAGTGAGACAGTCTTGACGCATCAGGGCCCAGTGGGTGCAATCCTGCAAGAAGCTGGTGGGCTCCTCATGTTTGAATTGGGGGTTGCTAAGGTCCTAGAGAACACACTTTCTACCCCTACAGAGAAACGAAGCTTGTAACAGCTAGTTCAGAAGCCTGCGTGTGCTGGCTCAGATGTCTGGTCTCTGCAAAATGAGTCGTGTGTCCCATCCTGTTGAGGGGACTCCTCAGGTTTTAAGAGTTAAGGGCAAACCATCTAAAACTTGAACATCAGGTCTCGCTAGTTTAAAAAGTGCTTAGAACATCCCAGCTGAAGGCTCTCAAGTGTCTCCCAGTAAAAACCAGAGCTTGCAGGTTCACGTAGTACAGGGAAAGGATAACAGTCTATTCGCTGCCCTGACTTGTATCCACAGTACTAAGGGTTGGCAGTTGCTCCCAAATTGGGAATATCATCTGTCAGGTATGAGGCCACTCCTCTTGGAATGTTGATGCCTCAGGTCCAGAACCCAAAGGAAACCTAAGTGGACTGGACTGAAAGACTTTGCACCAAGGTGGGCCCCTAACAATTGGCTTCAACTGCCATGGCTTTGGGTTTACCTGGACCTCATTCAGCCTCTTACCTTTCCCTCACCTGTGTCTGGACTTGGTGTTAAAATACAGCACCCCTTTATATTCAAAACACTAGAAAAACTAGGGATAACAGTCTGTAGAGATGTTCCTATCTACACTAAGCCCTAGGCCAATATCATTGTAAGTGGAGAAAAAGTGAAGGCATTTCCTCTAAACTGGAACAAGACAGGGATGCCCTCTTTCACCACTTCTATTTAACATAGTCCTTGAAACACTGGCCAGAGCAATTAGACAGATGAAAAAATGATACACAGGAAAAGAACTCAAATTGGCACTACTTGTTGATAGGATTCTATACCTGGAAGACCCTAGAAGTTCCAGAAAACTTCTAGAACTAGTAAATGAATTCAGCAATGTAGCAGGATATAAAATCAACTCTTAAATCAAAGGTATTTCTGTGTATCGGTGACAAATCCTCAGGGAAATGAGGCAAACTACCCCTTTTTCAATAGCCCCCAAAATAAAATACTAGGGAATAAACTTGATGAAAGAGGTGAAAAATCTATGATGAAAATCAGAACCCTAAAGAAATCAAAGATCTTGGATGGAAAGATCTCCCTTGCTCTTGGATAGGCAGAATTAATATTATCAAAATGACTGTACTCCCAAAGCACTACACAGATTTAATGCAGTTTGATCAAAATTCTAATACCATTCTTCATACAAATAGAAAAAACAACCATGAAATAAGACCAAGAATAGCTAAAGCAATCTTTAGCAGGAAGAGTGAAGCAGGTATCTTAAATGATACTACAGAGCAATAATAACAAAAACAGCATGGTATTGAAACCAAAACAGACTGTTAGACCAATCTTCCAGAATAGAAGACATAGAGATTAACCCACAATCACAGTCATCTTATATTAGACAAAGGTACCAAGAACATAACATTGGAGAAAAGACAGCCTCTTCAACAAATGATGCTGGGAAAACTGGAAATCCATATGCAACAAAATGAGATAAACCCCTATCTCTCACCGTGCACAAAACTCGACTCAAAATAGACCAATGACTACAACCAGAGATCCTGTGCCTAATAGATGAAAAAGTAGGTTCTAATATCCATCAGGTGGGATTAGGCCCCAACTTCCTTAAGACTCCTGTGGTACAAGAATTAAAATCGAGAATCAAATGGTATGAACTCAAACTATAAAAAACCTTCTCGGCAAAAGAAACAATCTGGGATGAATAGAGCCTACATCTTGGGAGCAAATCTTTACCCATCACACATCAGAGCACTAATCTCTAGGGTATAGAAAGAATTCGTCTATGAAGACAAGTGTTGGTGAGGATGTGGAGGAAAAGGCACACTCATACATTGCTGGTGGGACTGCAAATTGGTGCAGCCAATATGGAAAGCAGTATGGAGATTCCTTGGAAGTCTGGGAATGGAACCACCATTTGACCCAACTATCCCTCTCCTCAGACTATACCCAAAGGACGTAAAAATGGCATACTACAGGGACTTGGCCACATCAATGTTTTATAGCAGCACAATTCACAATAGCTAAACTGTGGAGCCAACCTAGATGCCCTTCAGTTGGATGAATGGATTTTTAAAAAGTAGCATATATACACAGTGGAATTTTACTCAACATTAAGAGAATAAAATCATGACATTTGCAAGTAAATGGATGGCATTGGAGAAGATAATGCTAAGCAAAGTTATCCAATCCCCCAAAAGCAAATGCCAAATGTTTCTTGATACAAGGAGGCTGATTCATAGTGGGGGAGGGAGGGAAGGGGAGCATGGGAGGATTAGGTGAATTCTAGATAGGGAAGAGGGGTGGGAAAGGGAGGGGGCAGGGGATCAGCAAAGGTGGTGGGATATGATAGACATCATTATCTAAAGTACATGTATGAAGACTCAAATTGGGTGTCAACATACTTTATACATAAACAGATGAAAAACTGGTAGGTGTAATAAAAATTGTAATGGAAAGAAAAATCTGGGAATGGAACCACCATTTGACCCAGCTATCTCTCTGTCCATACCCAAAGGACTTAAAAACAGCATACTACAGGGACGCAGCACAATTCACAACAGCTAAACTATAGAACCAACCTAGATGCCCTTCAGCAGATGAATGGACTAAAAATGGCATATATACACAATCGAACAAAAGAATAAATAAAATCGTGGTACTTGAAGGTAAATGGAGTCAGAGAAGATAATGCTAAGTGAAGTTAGTCAATCCCAAAAACAAATGCCGAATGTTTTCTTTGATACAAGGAGGCTGATTCATAGTGGGATTGGGTGGGGGGGGCAGCATGGGAGGAATAGATGCCCTTTAGATAGGGCAGAGGGATGGGAGTGGAGGGGAAGGAGCAAGAGGCCATTAATCATGGTGGAATGTGATGATCGTTATTATCCAAAGTACAGGTATGAAGACAAATTGTGAATATACTGTGTATACAACCAGAGATATGAAAAATTGTGCTCTATATGTGATAAGAACTGTAATGCATTCCACTGTCACATTAAAAAAACAAACAAAAAAAAAAACACTGAAGTGATAGGCTAAGATGTTCATGGGCCCTTTAAAACTGTGTTCCCTGTGGCTTTCAATCCTGGGCTTGGGTCATGCCCAGCAGCTATATAGGTTCCATTTGGAAAAAGCCTATATTGACTGCAAGTGATAAATCATTGATGCTAACAGACATGGTTGTACCAAGTCTCGGCCAGGAGCTGTGAGTAGTAACTGCTATAAAGTAGCAGTTGGTCCTCAGACCAGTGTGACTGCCAGCTTGGAGGACAAGTGCTGTAAGAAGAGTCCCCTGACGGGGCCCGGGCCTACGGAGAAGCCCCCATACAGGGCCCTCCTTGTTCTCCTGACCTCTGTGCACTGGCAGCTAAACAGGGCCACCAAAGGCAGGACTCGGAACCTGGGGCTACAGGGCTCCTCCTGGCTGACCCGAGACTCCACTTGGTGAGCCTGGGTGTCAGGATGGCCGTCAATGACATGCCACCAGATTCTGCCTCGGGCTGCTTCCTGGTCAATGAGGTTGGATGGCAACGCTGCCCAGTCGGGCCCATCCCATGTCTGAGGGGCCCTGGTGAGGCTGGTATCGTCCCCGTCTCTGACTAGGGAGGGACTTGTTCTCAAATGAGCACCAAGGAACGTGACACCAGCGTGAAGCGCGGGCGTGGGCTGTGTAGTCCAGGTGGGGACTGTCTTCTCGGTCAGGATACCCGAAATCTGGGTGCCACCTTGCTGGGCTAGACTGGATGCTAAGGTCACCAGACCTAAACGGGGACCTGTCCTCCAGCTGGAGCGCACAACCCTGAGGTGTTGGTGAGGTAAGGTCTAGAGACTCGGGCCACTCCAAAAGCTTATGCCAGTCTGAAGACGGCTACGTCTGGCCTAGCTGTGCCCCATGGGGACAGGGTGACCTGTCATCTGGCAGAGTATTCTGTGGCTGGGTCAACACCTTGTCTTCATGGCAGGACACCCAGGCACTGCCCAAACACAAGGCATCTTATGTGTGGATACAATGGCTGTCCACACTGACAGGAGGCCGGGATGCCTTAGACTCGGGTCTTGAACCTCTTTCTCACCTCCGTTCCAGCATCAGTCCGGTAGGCTGAGTCAACTGCTGGTGTTCAAAAGCAAAGACGACCACGACCGGTTCCTAGTGATGTGGACTAGTCTGTCCAATCGACGCTATCGTGCACCCCAGGGAGGGGGTCACTGACAGTCCCTGATCCTGGCTTCTAGAGCTAGGCCCCAGGACCTCTGGGATAGTCCATCTCTGTCCTACTCACCATTTACCAATTGCCAAAAAAACTTGTCTTTTGACCTGTCTGAAGACCCGTGTCTCCTGATAATCTCTCACTGAACAAGAAGCATCCCTGTCACCTGAACAAAGGGTGGCATCTTGCTCCTGAACCAATTCCATGATGGAAGATCATTGTTCTGGGAACTTTGTTTCAGTCTTCAACTTCCTTTCAAGGTGTCGGCCTTGATCCCCTGCCCAGCGGACTTCTGGCACAATCGCAGGACAGCTGTGAAAAGACCTCTGAGCCTGGTGCCGTTCTTGGGGTATCGGTGCACCTCTGGGGTGGGCTGTGAGTGAGGAGAATGCTCTGAGCAGCATGATCCTCGGCTCCCAAGTTCTCCCAGGTTCCTGACTGTGGGAGCCCGGCTCTGCCGATGACAGCTTTTAACTGGTATTAAAGTACCAACCTAACACAACGAACAAAGCTGCCTGTGGCTAGACGGGCACGGGGAATAAACATGTTCTTAGAACTTGCTTTTACTCCTGCAAATTGAGTCAGTAGATCCCAGTGCAAGATCGGGGACATGATTAGACCAGCAGGTACTGTCCCCAGAGCTCAGTGCCACTAGCAGAAAATCCCAACAATGGGAAGCAAGGGTGAGGTCAAGGTCACGAAGCAACCACTAAAAAGGAAGTGGGGTCCACTGGCTTAGATTGGCCAAACACAAGGCTTTCTGTAAAGGACCAAAGGGGGATTTGGAATTTTTCCTTTTTTTTTTTTTTAAGGGCAGAGGGAGCAACTTCAATGTAAAATGTTTCATAAATTGAAGAAACTAACATGGTCTACATACCGGCCTCAAATACCTAAAATACCTGCCCTTTCAAATCTCCCTTATGTGTGTCAAACACTGGCTCAGATGAAACTTATTAACTCCCCCAAGCCAGGGGAGTGGATGACCGTCTAGCTCTGCTGTCTGGAAACAGTCAACATTCCTTTTCATTGATGGCTCTGCTGATGTCTTGTGTTTAAGCTGCCTCGCCATGGGTAATAGAAGCCAGGCTAGGATGGGTTCCCTTCATTGGGGTCTCAATGGGACAATGATATGTCTATCGGTTCTCTGAATGTGCACTGACTGCTCCTTTGAGGCAGCTAGTCCTCTGCCCCCTTCACTACTCTCTATCAGAAGGCCAGAAGCTCAAGCCAACCGAGGGGCTTTGAGAACAGGATCAGCATCCCAAGGGGTTGGGTGTAGCTTCTCACTGTAGAAACGAAAGAGCAACTGAAAGGAATGGGCTCTAAGGTGTCGGCCTTTGAGCCTCTACCCAAGCCAAGAGGGCTGTGCTGCAGGAGAGTGCAGTGTTCAGCAGGGCCTGCTGCAACTCGCATCAGAGGAGTAAGTTTAGCCAAGTGATGGTGAAACTATTTTTAGCCACTGAGTTGTGGCTCTAATGCATTCTTACATGCTGTGGGTACACACGGGGGCACTACCAGAAATGAGGCTGAAGTGGAAGCTTAGATTTTTGCAGGGTTGGGAAAGGCCTATCTTGGTATCCCCTCGAGTACCCACGAGGCCTCAAGATCCAGAGCAACTGCTGGTGGTGGCCACAGGTTCTGCAACTGAATCTCCCAGGACAGTTCTCGGGCAGATCTTGGAGCTCCAGGATCAGGGACATCCATAGTATATGGAGTAACTTTATTGGGAGAAATTCCAAACACTCCCTTTGCTGCTCCTATTCCTTTGAGTATTAATTGTCCTACAGCCTCAGGATACCTAGTAAGAATAGTGTTAGAATAAGATAAATGTATCCACAATAATGGAACTTCTTGCCAAAATACTCCTGTAGGAATATTTTTTGTTGGTAGCACAACAAACAATAAAGGCAAACTTATATCAATTCTATCCAAATGCATATTTTCCATATGTTTCAATAATTTTTAATGCCTTTCTAGTTTTAGGAGTTAACATTCTGGGTGAATTTGGATCTGATGGACCTTTTAGAATATCAAATAAAGGTCCCAACTCTCCTGTTGGTATGCCTAGATAAGGCCTTATCCAACTTATGTCTCTCAATAAGTCTTGAAAGTCGTTAAGTGATTTGAGTTGATCTACTCGTATTTGAATTTTTGGTGGACGGACCATGGTTGAGGATAATAGAACTCCTAAATAATTAATAGGAATAGATAAAGTACAATTAAATTTTCCAATCTCTAGATTATAATTTTTTAACAAGTTTGTAAGTGTGGCATAATATTCCAGCAATGTTTTTATCTTTATGTGCTACTAATACATCATCCATATAGTGAACTATTTGTAGTTCAGGATTTTGATTTCTAAGTGGCTGGATTGCTTTGTTAACATAGATTTGACATAGTTGGATTGTTAGCCATCCCATGAGGGAGTACTTTCCATTCATATCTCTGATCAGGACCTTCATGATTTAGTGCAGGGATAGTAAATGCAAAACGTGGACTATCCTCGGGATGAATTGGAATCGGGGGAAAAAAAAAACAATCTTTAATGTCTATAGCTAAAACACACCAGGTTTCTGGTAAAGCAGACAACTGAGGAATCCCTGATTGAGCAGGTCCCATAATAACCATCTCATTATTAATGGCTCTTAAATCTTGCAATAATCTCCATTTACCAGATTTCTTTGACAAAAATGGGAGTATTATGGGGAGATATGGAAGGTTGTATATGTCCTTCCACTAATTGTTGTTTGACCAGATCATGGACTACTTGTATCTTTTCTTTAGTCAGGGGCCACTGAGGAACCCACACTGGTCTTTCTGATTTCCAAGTAATTTTGATTGTCCCAGTGGCCCTTTCTGAAAATCCAACCCATGTCTGTCTGTTCCTTGATCTATTTGAATTGGTGCTGCTGTATCTTGTTCTTGTTCTCCTAATCTTTTTTCTTTCCTAAAACCTTGTCTAGCCCTAGTAGTGGGCGCATTAGGATTGACGTTATTTGTTAACGTCAAACCTAGTTGATCTAGGACATGTCGTCCCCATAAATTTATAGGAAGATGATCCAATACATATGGCTGTATAGTTCCTTCACATCCTTCAGGATCCTTCCAATCTAATATCATTGCACTTCTATGGGGATTAGTCGCCACTCCTAGGCCTTGAAGCATTTAAGTGGCTTGTTGTAATGGCCAATGTTTTGGACATTCTTGACTAGATATGATGCTAATGTCCAGTAGCCCATTAAACTCATGTCCTTGAATATTTAGTTTTAGCATTGGGCGAGAATCTAAATTTAAAGACGGCATAGCCCAATCTACACCTTTGGAGCCTAATCCCCTGGAATCTCTTTCTACACTACGAATAGAGAATTTATTATGTAGGCTGGGTATTAACAACTGTGCTATTCTATCTCCAGGTGAAATTACTGATAGACCTCTTGGAGAACTAGCTATAATTTTTATTTCACCTACATAATCGGGATCAATTACCCCAGGACTTACCATAAGTCCTTTTAGAGTAGAAGAGCTGCGTCCCAATAATAAGCCTACTGTTCCTTGGGGAAGAGGTCCTTTTACTCCTGTGGGAATGATTTGAACTCCCATCTCTGGAGTTAGTACTGCTCTGGCAGAGGCGCAGATGTCCAACCCTGCGCTCCACAACCTGGGTTGGAGGACTTGCTCCTCTCGACTTTTCCCACGTGGGGCATGCTTAAGAAAACTTTCTTTTCCTAAATTGGTGTCTAACTTATTTGAATGAAAGAAAAGTTGGCTGGGGATGTGGCTCAAGCGGTAATGCACTCACCTGGCATGCACGCGGCCCTGGGTTTGATCCTGAGCACCACATAAAAATAAAGATGTTTTGTCCACCAAAAACTGAAATATTAAACTCTCACATTAAAAAAAAATGCTGAGAATCTTAGAGCCACATAAGGAGACACAAGGTTTCAGGAATGGTGTGGTCCTCAGTTCTTACTGTTGCTGCTGGCCTTGGCCATACCACATGTTTTTAGGTGAATCTTGATGCTGTAGGTAACGGCAGGATAACTGCCTGAGTGGGATCACATGACCATAGGGGACAGATGGTTCCTTTGTGCTTTCACTTTAAGCAAAATGTAATTGTTTGCTCTGAACACCTTCTTGGGAACCTGCTACCTCACCTATCCTATATCTTGCATACAACTAGAGGAACTCTCATGTGGATACTGGTACTGATGACAAGAGTGAGAATCCATAAGCCTGCTCAGAACATGAGGTTCGTAACTAAGTCCTCAATCTAAGCAGGAAGAGTCAAGGCAGCCAGTTCTTCCATGGGATCTCATGAGGATAAGTCACTCAGGTTCTCCGTAGGATCCACTTTTTGTCCCAGGTTAAAACTTTATACAAATCCTGTCAATAAATTATTATTAAACAAAGAAATAACACCTTTTGTAATGTAGAGGAACACTGTCACTCATGGCAAAAATATCCACACTCGGACTATTGGTCAAAATAGCACCTATGACCAGGCACTATGGCACACACCTGTAATCCCAGCTACCTGGGAGGCCAAGACGGGAGGATCACAAGTTTAGGGTCTTAGTTGCCAAGGCTTGCCTTATCTCAAAATAGACATCTTTAAAGGGTCTGGGGATGTAGCTCAGTGACAGTGTCCATGGGTTCCATCTCCAGCACTGCCCCCACCGCCAAACCCTTAGAAATCGACCAGCAAAAAGCAAGTTGGTCTCAGTTTGAAATACCCACCCACCCTCAAAATTTGTGTAATGGCCTCCTGAATTCAAGGATCACATTCTAAACCTCATTTTTATCTCAATGTTTCCGCCTCATCTAATATTTTAAGATGTGTTTTATGGCCTAATCTATTTTGGAATCAATTTAATGGGATAAAAAGAATGAATAATCTGCAGCTGTTAGATGGAATATCCTATAGGTGTCTTAAGATCATCTGATCTGGAAGTAGTTTGACTTCTTTGGCCTGAGTAGCTTAATGGTGAGTAGGTTATTGAAGTCATCCACTACTGTACTCGGTCTACATCTTATGTCTAGAAATGTGTTTAAAACTGGATCAGTTTGCCATTCAGAGCATATATATTTATAATATTTCATGACTTCCTTTATGTAGTGACTTTCTGCTTTTCTAAATGACTTTAGCTTAAGTCTACTCTATCATTTATCAGTACAGCTACTCCTGCTTGCTCTCAGGTTCTATTTGCTTAGAATATTTTCCATTCTCACTTAGTCTCAGAGATGAGTCAGGTGCAGGCAGCATGTTGTTGGGTATTGTCTTTTAATTGTTCAGCTTTAATTGAACTCACTTACATTCATTGTTAGTGTAGGTCCTATCATTTTATTTTTTACCTGAGTGGCTTTAAATATTCCATGTTCATTTTATTCCTGTATTGTTCATCTTGGATGCTTGATGGCTTACTACACTGTGAAAGCATTTGACTTATTTCTCATTTGCATGTCTAATCTTCTGGTAGACTTGTTCTTTCCTATGATCTTGAAACTGCTGATCCTCCCTGTCTGGGTGTGGGATTCCATTAAATATCTTCTGTAATGCTTGTCATGAATTTAGTTGATCTCGAAAGGCCTTTATTTCTCCTGATTCTGAGGAATACAACAATCTTAGTGAGAACGTGTCATTCATGACTTAAAACACATGAAATTCCATGCTCACATAACCTTACTGTTCTATGAGCCTGTTCTGATGGGTTTGACTTTCAGTGTGACCAACCAGGCACTACTTTCTTGCAAACTTTTTTTTTTTTTTTCTGTACTGGGGATTGAAGGCAGGGTGATTAACCATTGAGCCACATCCCCAGCCAGTTTTTTGAGACAAGACCTCACATTAAGTTGCTGAGGCTGCCTTGAACTCATGATCCTCCTGCCTCAGCCTC
Organism: Urocitellus parryii; assembly: GCF_045843805.1. Classification (NCBI taxonomy): domain Eukaryota; kingdom Metazoa; phylum Chordata; class Mammalia; order Rodentia; family Sciuridae; genus Urocitellus; species Urocitellus parryii. The sequence continues at coordinate 4,051,886 of NC_135537.1, read as the reverse complement.
CCAAGCTGCTGGGATTACAGGTGTGCACTCCCACACTTGCATTCTTTTGCAACTTTGACTATTCATTCTTGGCAAGCTCAACATCCTGGAGAGGGTCTTTTCTGGTCATGTCTACTTGGGGTTCTAAATGTACATCTTACCTGGATGTCCACATCTTTCCCAACACCTGGGAAGTTCTCGGCTACTTAAGAGGACTTTATGCCCTCAGCATGCAGATCTTCTCCCTCTGTTGCTAACAATTCAGAAGTTTGATCTTTAAATGGTATCTAGAGATCCTGTAGTTCTTCGTTGTCATCTGAATGTACTATTCTGGCAGAGTTGTCCTCAAATTCTGATCTTCCGCTTGATCTAGTCTGAGGCTTTCAACGAAGTTTATCTGACTTAGCTTTGTGTAGCTTTCAAAATTAGCTTTAGTTTATTGAAAAGCTCATATCCTGTCTTCCTTGGTCAATTGTCAAGTTTCATTGAGCTTCTCAAAAAGGACTTATTATTTGTCCAGCATTTCAGCCAGTTTCTTTGGGATCTCCTCCTAGAGTTAAAAACTTCTAGGAGGGTCATATTGCCCTGATTCAGTTCTTGTTTCTATTTCTGTGCATCTGTTGTAAGGGATGTCTCCTCTACCTTCATGAGCACAACAAGTCGATATCCCAGGACAGTTTCCCTGTGGCTTCTTTGGGACTAGTGGCTTTTGACATGTGTTCCAATTCAGATTCCAAGAGACCTGCTTTCTCTGTAGGCCTCACAAGAACCGCTCCTTCAGGTAGTTCATGCAGGTGTAACGTAGACAGTGGGGAGGTGGGTACATTCTGTGCTCACCCCTCTGATGGAAACAGAAGCTTTGATTGGGTATTGGGGGCTCCCTAAAGCTCTGTAGGTACTACCTTTGTTACTTGACGGCATGTCTGCTACTGAATGTTCCAGTCACAGTAGCAGGTCTGGAGCACCCATCCTCTGAGTCGGGGGTTCAGTGTGGGGTATTTCATGGGGAAAGGTGGATATACCAGAGTCGCAGGTCCCTGCTCTGTAGCACTTCCCTCCAGTTTGTCACCAATGTGATCTGATAGAGAATGGCGGCCCTGAGTCCCCAGGCTATTGTGGCCACATCTGTTTCTCTCTGCTATTGCCATAGGAGTCACTGTCCAAGGGTAGGACTTCCATGCCCCCTGGCCGGGCCTACTTGAGGTCATCTAGGGCTTTTCACCTCCCTTCCTCCTGGAGTTGACGTGTCTGCCAAGGTTTGAACAGGGCTGTGCCATGGCTGAAGTAAGGAATGATCTCAGTGGGGCGGGATATGGGTCTCGGTGGCAGAGCCCCTGCCCCACCTTATCAATGTGCTGAGCTTCATGCCCAGTGCCACCGAGGGGCGGGATTAAAGAGCAAAAACCATGACACCATCAACAAGTAAAAAGGGGGAAATAATCTAGAATAAAACTTAAAATCAAAATGTAGCAGGAGAAGAGTGATAACAGGGGATGGGGGGAATGAAATGGGAACAAAACACAAACGGCAATAGGTTGCCTCAACCGAGGCACTGGAATGAGGGGCGGGGTGGAAACCTGGCCTCTGTCGCGCCTGTCTTGGGCTGTGTCCCTTGAAGCCAAGGCTGGGGCTACTTGCTACCCTTCTTCGGCAGTGATGGCCATCGGATATCCAGTGGGAGTGACTTTGGGTGGCATCTGCAGGAAGATCTCTTGGCAGCAGTGCTTACTGGACCTGAAGGCCGGGTTCCCTATATAGACCCTCCAGTGCTACTTGGATCGTGGGCTCTGGGAGCAGGGAAAACGCCAATACAATGTCAAGGAGCTAGAGAATGGAGAATTCTCTCAAGTCTCCCGTACTACACATTGGAGGCGGAGGCCATGCTAGCTGTGGCATGACCCTTACGCCCCCATGGTCACACAAGCCATGTCTGCTGGCAGGTGGCCTACGGCATGCTCACTTCCTCAGACTGGCAGCTGGCCTGGTGAGCCACGGATCCCAGGGGGCAGCACCTTGTCTTCCCCAGGCTCTGCAGTCTACACTCTCAACAGAGAACCCTTCGGCAAGTTTGTTGGTGCCCCACTCTGTTGCCACCCACTGAGCAGAAATGCTATGTTGCCCTGGGTCCCAGAGATGGGAAAATGCAAGTACTGTGGACTCCCAGAGCAGTGAGCTCAGAGTAAACCCTTCCTGATGGCTCCTAGTTCCAGTGCCACCGAGATGGCTCGTAGTGACAGCGCCATGAAAACACACTGCGAAGAGCCCAAACCGCTCCAGAGCCAGCGTTCTGGAAACCTGTCTGCTTAGACTGTTCCCCCAGGGTGCTGAATCCTGCCCCCAGGGGCCCTCCCCACCCTCGGGCTGTCCTCCAGCTCTGTTCCCCTCCGTGGTTCCTGCCCACTGCACTTGGCCTTCTCCCCTAGCAGCCGCCTCAGAGCAGCTGCCATGGAGCCGCTCCCTACCTCAGAAGCAGGAGCGTGCGGGGTGCCTCAGCTCTGCCACCCCGAGACACAGCCCACTCCCCTTGTGTCCAGTCCCCTCATCTGAACGGCAAGAATGTCTGTTGAAACACGTTTCCTGGAACACACTCCCGCCAGCGAGAACTGGTGTGACCCTGAGAGCAGAGCCCGACCTGCTCAATGGTGGCACTCTGGAGCATGGCAGCAGAATAAATGGAATGCTGCCCTTGGGAGGAGGGGCTGTGCCACATCCAGGGGGCTCAAAGTCGCAGGCGCAGAGACCATGGAAGACTGGGTGGCCTTCGGTAAGGACTTCTTTAACCTGGAGTCGAATGCAGATACACCGGGGTGAGTGATGTCCCGAGTCCTGAAAGCTCTCACTGGCTCCATACAGAGAAAGTGGGGGAGAGACCAGCTAGGAGCTCAGGCAGACTTGGACGGGCCGAGTCCCAGAATGTGTAGGGATGGGGACTGTCGGCTACTAGCACACCTTGAGGGAAGACCTGGCAGCCCTGCGTTTGTCGGAAGCCTCTGTGGGAGTTACAGGAGAAAGCCAGAAGCCAGGCATGGCGGGTTTGATATGCAAAAGAGCAAACAGGTGTTGAAAGCAAGTTGCTATCGATATCATCTTGAGCTCTACTCTGGTCTTCAGTGACAGACTTTCATGTCCGTTAAACCAAGGGAGACGGGCAGCGGTGTTGGCGGAGACTGCATTGAATAATTGGAGCTGGGAGTGTCGCGTGTTCCCACGGAGAACCCTGGTCCCAATGGCTGGGTCCCTTCAGGAACTGATACCTTCTTTTGAACAGGTGTATCAGGGTAGGTGGCACAGAATGCCAAAATAGCACAACGGGAAGAACAGTCAAAATCGGGAGTCTCTCTAGAGGTCAAAGTGGTTCCATGGAGCCAGGGGAATTACCTCTAGGTGGGATGAACAAAGTGCTCGGGGGAGAGGGGGGCGACATTCTTGAGGAATGAGAAGGAGCAGCTCCCAGAATCCTTGAATCTGGACAGAAATAACTGTTTTAAAAGTTACAAAATTTGTGAGGGGGAGGTACTAGGGACACTTAAAACCTGCTCCTGTCCAATGCCTATAACAAAGACATGGGAAGAGTAAGGTTCCCTCTGCAATCCTCATGGCAGGTGCAGGTACACTAGAGGCAAGCCAAGATGGCACCCCCGCTCCAATCGATGAGGACCCATGAGAGTCTGGGACTCCTGTTCCTCTTGAGCAGAGGTGCCCACCACTGAAACGCTCCAGGGCACTCAAGTGGCTGTCACTAGTGAGAATCCAGGCAATCGGGCATGGGGACCATGCGTTTCAACCTTCTCTTTGTCCTATAGCTCTGTTTCCTGAGCCTGGTCTAGAGCCTGAGTGCCACTCCAATCCCTTCCCTCACAGAAGCTCCTAATCATTGATCTTCCTTATGATGATCTTCTGTCTACCTGCTTTTCCTTAATCATCCCACTGACCTGAATGTTGGTTCCCCAACTGACACCCAATAGGTACCAGAGATGAAAGCCTAGAAAGGACATCTCATCTGCTCTGCAGAGATCGTCGGGGTGTGAGCATCCCCGCCCTGCTTGGTCCAGACACCCTCGCCTCACCGCTGCATGTTCAAATCCTGTTGGGACACCACCCTCCCCAACTCCAAAAATAAGGAAAAGAGTTGGTACCATGGCACTTGCCTTCAGTTCCAGAAGCTCCTCAGACTGAGGCAGGAGGATCGCGGATTCAAAGCCAGCCTCAGCAATTTAGCAAGGCCCGGTCTCTAAAATACAAAAGGCTGGCGATGTGGCTAAGAGCCCCTGGATTTAATCCCCAAACATAAGAAACTGGCCAAAATATCTTCCAAGTGGGGTCAGGGACCAAACACCAAGTTGCCCAAGGTTTTAATCTAAACAAAATACAAAAGGAAATAAGCCACTTGGAAGATGGAGCTCAGACATGACTCATTCATGAGTCTGCTGTAGGTCACTGTCTGGGCCAAGACTGTGGCATTTGGTCTCTGTCCCTCCTCTGGCCTCTCGGTGAGAGGGCTTAATTGCAAGCTCCACCATAGTCTGCCTACTCAAGAGTACTTCACTGCCTCCAAGAACATTTTGCCTTGATAGAAAGATCGAAGGGATTATTTCTGAAACCTCATGCTGTCTTTAAGGGACAGAAAGCAGGATAAAGACCTCGGTATTCCTCAGATGGCAAGATCTTGTTCAACTATTCCTGTAAATGGATAGGTACCAAGCCAAGGCTCTGGGGGGAACTACAGGAAGGGGAGCAGTGGGGAAGCTGAGCTGCCTGGGAACGGGTCCTGCCTCCCCTCGGCCTCCTTGGAGGCATTTTCAGAATGGCTGGAAGTCCCATGGGCCTCTGTTGCAAATCCCAAGAAAATCCTGAGAACTTGATTCTGGAAGGTTCAGTGTCAGTAAGCTATAGGGCAATGCCCTCAAACACTATACCATCCCCTCCAGGGCTACGGCCAGGCTGGCCTTGGTTCCGAAGGCTCCGAGCACGCATGCTTGACATCCTGAAATCTTGCTCGGGAGCCCTTTGCCTTTCAGTAGAATAAAAGATCTGTTAAAAGTAAACGGGACCAAGTTCAAGTTCGGCCCTCGGGACAGAATCGGAGGCTGCCTGGACTCCAGAGCCACAGAAAGACTCCCCATCTGTCACTGCACAGCAAGGCAGCTGGGTCTAGGACAGAATGATACACAGGACCCCTGCTCCAGCTGAGGGACACTGATGGGGCTTCCTCACGCAGCTTATCCCAGAACAGCATGCCTAGAAAATGATCTGGCCAGCAGCAAGATCTTAATTCTCCTTGTGGCCCGGGTCGGACACTGCTGAGTAGGCAATGTTTTAACTGACGTCCATCCTCAGGGTTATGAAATGGACGCCATGGGGGCCAAAAAACATGCAGGGATTGCTTTTCTTAATCTACCACAAATGTGGTCAACTTGAATGAATTTGGGGACCAAGAGACACTACAGACTCCTCCAAAAATACAGGAAAAGTGTTAATATATTGAGTCCCACATCTGGAAACCTCATGGTGTACATCAAACTTCACCTTGAGCATAGGCCAGACACTCCCTGGGAATGACGGGCACCTCTTCGTACCTCTTCATACATGTCACTTGGACAGATGTGTCGAGCACCACCTGGAGCCACGCACTGGCCTGTCTTTCCCAGCCTAGAAAAGTCAGACTTGGGTCATGGGAGTGCCAAGTGCGGAGCTGGGCTCCCAGAGGTCAGTGGCCAGGCCCGTCTAGTGTCTGACATCCCTCCTTAGGCCTGGGTCATTGGAGTGGGGAAGGGGTCTTGTACCTGCTGACCATAAGGCACCAGTTGAGGGGTGGTGACGAGAGGTGGCGTTTTTTCCTCCTCAAAACAAGTCAAGCTGGGCCTGCAGCAGCTAGCCGGCCTGAACTGCAGCCTTTAGAAGGAGCTATGGACACCGAGGTCACTGGTACCAGCCTTCTGCAGCTTCCAGGAGGGCAGGTCTCCCCAGGGCCCCGCCCGCTGGTGCAGAGATGGGACTCCAAGCACAGGAGGGTGCATCTCACGATGGGCGTAGCCGAGAAGTGGGAGGACTGGACCTGGTGATGCCGAGGTTCGCGGCTCCTCTAAAATAACTGGCTGCTGGAAATTCCCCCAAGATGCATCTCGGCAGACGGGACCTTCTGGGTGTCTCTTGCATCTCCACCTTCCCCCGTGCACCTTTGCCCCTCGTGCTGACTCCAGTTCCCCATGAGCTTTTGTTTCTCAGGGGTTGTGGCCAATGGGAGGTTCCACGTGAGATCATGTGGAGTCACATTGAGGTCACTTTATTCCAACAGTCTTCTCCAGCTGGCTGTGTCCCTGATGGTGGTTGCTGTACCTCAAGGCTGGCATCCCGAGGATTCCTCTAGAATCGACTCCCCAACCCTAGCAGGGCTCCTGTTCTCTCTGGCCTTAAATGATTCAACCCTGTGCCTGTGACAATGGGTATCACCAACCCCATCACATCCTCCTGAAGCGGAAGGCCTGAGGGCCTGGCAGCTTGTTCTGCACCAGCTCTCTGGGACATTCTGATGCTTATCAAAGTGCTCTGGGTGACAAATTCCAGAGTGACATTACTGTGAGTCCCCTTGGGTCCCACTATTCCCTGCAGATCCAGACTAGAGTCCCTCCTGAGCCCCTGAGCTCGGAGCCCCATTTCCTGTGTGGTCCTGTGAGGCCTCAGCAATACCACGGAGCTTCCAGTTCCATCTGGCAGTTGATCACAACTTGGTCAACATTGAAGGATCATCCTAACATCAGAAATGGAGATCCAAACTTGGAATTCCCGGTAGAATCCCATTTAGACGTCTTCCTCCAAGACTTGCAGCACACATTACTTGGCAAGAAGTCCTATGAGTGATGTAGTCATCGGGCACAACCTGTAGGTAGGAGGTATGGGGAACTACCAAAGTTGCCCTTGCAGACCTCAAGTTTTATGCTATAAACCCACCCACATGGGCCTTAAGGACTGGAGCTGAAATAACTGAGGCAAAGTGGTAGAAAGCCTTCTCTTGACCTGAGTGACTTCTCATTGGAACATGCAAAGAGCATTGGCTTGGCCTTTCCCCCAAGGTTTTGTGATCAGAATCTGACTTCTATAAATATAGAGAACCATGAATTTAAAGATAAAGTGGAGAAATGCCTGGATCAAGCACCAAGACACCTGAATTTCCTGCTAATGAAGTAGGTCTGAGCCTGACCACTCCAATTCCTCTGGCATTGGAATCCTGTGCAGTTCAATACTACACAGAACATCAAATAGCACTCGGCTCATGTGAGGTTAGCTACCAGGCACCTCTAAACTGTCTTTAGGTGTTTATGGCTAGCAGGACCCAGAAACCAGCTAGGAGTTGATCTTCAGTTATACAATATTTGCTGGCAGAAGTAACCATAGCTCTTCTCTTCCTGAAGTGTGTGCTGTGACTATCCACCTGGAAACTTCATTTGGATCCATATAGCAACTGTCCCTACCAGACTTGCTTCCACTGAGACCATATCCTCATGGCAGGGTAGCTTATCAGTCCAGACAGAAAGCAAAGCCTTCTCTTGACCTGTGTCCCACTCAATCACAGGAGCTCCAAGAATGACCTGTTCATTGCATCTGAGTAGCAGCCCCACATGTCATGTCCTCCATGACTCCAGGGCCCTACCAAAATGTCCTAGTCAGTTTGTCGGGTCTTGGTCACAGCAATGAAAAACTGACAAACTTAGAGGAAACATTGACTTGGGCTCAGTTTCAAGGTTTAGTCCGTGGTCTGCCGATTCCATCACCCTGGGCCTCAGAAGGCAGAACGCCATGATGGAAGGACCAGCCTGACAGTCTTTCACCTCATAGCAGCTGGAAAGCAGAGTGTGAGGTGCCAGGGACAAAATATGGACTCTGAAGGCATGCCTCCAGTGACCTGCTTCCTCCAGCCATACTCCACCTGCCCATTACCACTCGATGATCCATTCAAATGCCACTTCATCAAGTGGATTAACCAACTGTAAGGTCACAGTTCTCATAATCTCATCATTCAGCTCTGAACCTTGTACCACCTGCCTAATGTAAGACTTCTGTGGGGGACACCTCACATCCAACTTGCACAAGGAGGAATGTCTCTACTGGGTAGAGCAAAGGCAGCCCCTTGCTCTTCCCTTGTCTGACCTGGGTAAGGGTCCCCATCTTTTTATCCACCAGTGACTGAGGTACCCTCTCCCTAGAGAACCCTTATTGCATGTCTCCAGTGAAGCCAAGTTCTTAGACTCTTGCTTTGAGGAGTTAGAGAGGCTTTGTCCATGTTGACCCAGGAGAGCAAAGCCCTGACCAGGGAAGAGCATGTTCAGGCACAAGGCACCGCCACAGGGTACCGGTCAAGTCTGGTGTATCCTTCCTCCAGCTGCAATGTGTTTGGCTTTTGGAAAGCCACATGCTCCCAGTGATGGTGTGTCCAGTCCCACTTGGTCACAAATCCTGAGGTCCTAGCTGCCCAAGAACCCAGAACCTCCAGCCCCACAGTCAGGAACTGCTTGGAGAAAGTACCTGCCCTGAGGTATGTGTGTTCAGGATGCTTCGGGGGCAGTGGGGGGGGCCTTCTTCCTACCCCCAAGCCTCAAGAATGCAGCTTCACACTGCTCTGTACCTGTAGACTAGAAGGGGATGCTAGGAACAGACTGCCAGCTTGTCCTCAGGCCTTTGAAGTGGTGACGCGGGATGGCACAGCGCTGCACATGTCCTGCCCAAGGCGACTGCTCTCCCTCCACTGGCCAGATTCACCTGGAGACTCGATTCTCCTGGGGGAACATTTCTTGCTGTCCTCGAATATTTTGGGAGACCAGAGTTCTATGTGGCAATATTAGAACAGAGGAGAATAGATCTGGGTTGAGAAAGTCCCTACCTACAACTGGAGGGGAAGCATATCGAATCTAAACACAGGTATTTTTAAAGTGTGTTTTTAAATACTCTGGATTTTATCATCTCTATTGATCTACAAATCCGTGGATTCTCGCTTCCATTTTGCTCATCCAGTGAGCTTGAACTTTTTCATACCCTTCAATACTAAAATCTGTTTCCTCCTGAGATCTCCTATTTCTATCAGATTTTTTTTCATCTGTTTCAAGATGGTCTCTAAGTGTCCAGTGGAGTATTTCACCTTCCTGATAACTTGACATGCCTTTTCAGGAGTCAAGTCTGCATCCTTGTTCCAGCTGCAATATGGGTGGCTTTTGGTGTTGGGTGGCTTTAGACTTCAGGGCCTTGGGGGTTCCAGGACTCATCCCTTGTGATTCTACATTTTGGTATGTTCCAACATGTTAGCTCTGTGGACACTTGACCCCTGCCCTGTGGCCCTGCTGTTTCCTGAACGTACTTCCTGTGGTCCTCTTCTGGCCAGTCCCATCCATTTCCCAGATGATTTGGCTCTGCCCAATCTCGGCTCCAGCTTGCATGGTCACCCCACTGCTAATGGAGGGCAGTGCCCTTCTGCAGGGAAAGAAGGGCAGTCCCTCATGACTGCAGAGGGCCAGAAGGGTCTCCATGAGCTCCACCGCTGTGGTGTCCACAGGCAGAACTTGAAAGGCAAAATAGCTCCACTGTAGTTGAATGACTGCAGTGATTGCTGCAAGTGACTTAGTTTGATATGCAGCTACAACTGAACTGCTTCAAGGGGAGGTAAGGGTCATTGGTATTGGTGTGAAATGTTGGGCATTCTGAACACAAGCAGTGTTTCTCCCCAATGGCTTTAGGTTAAAATTCCTGTGACGGTGAATGGAAAGATTGAACCATGGGTCATGACAGATGTTAGAGACCTTTCTCCCCAAATACTGACAAGCCCCTCACCCTGAACACACCTTTTCTCTTTCAGAAGAGGTGACCAGAAACCTAATCTGAAATGAGAAAGATTGAGAGGGTGAAGTGGTCCTTGGCCCTAGACGACCTGACCATAGTGATTTGCAATGAAATCTATAGACGATGGCTGTCGCCTTGTTTTTAACCCTCAAACCTCGCCCTTTATATCTGAAACTGAGCCCATGTTAGACCACAAAGTCCTGCTAGATATTTACTAAAGGGGGCTTACAGCTGTAAATGGGTGTCTGTTACACCTCAGGAGTATCTCAAGGACCTGAGAACTATTTCCAAGACAGAATCAAAGGGGTCTCGGACTCCATGGGAGGTCAGTCCTAACTTTGGCTGCATTGGCTGGCAATGACCAGCCTTATCTCGGGCACACCCACCACCTCTACTTATTCCAATGCTAGTGGGTCCCTGCCCACCTTCTAGGACACAAATCAAAATGTGGCTCAGCATTCTCCTGATAGGAATTCAATTCCTCACTCAACTGTGGTGTGGAAATGTTTTACAGAACACATCGGACGGGCACCTTTAAAGCCTAACCTAAGGATGAGCACAACATGTATGCCCTAGAAGGTTCAAGCTAAAAGTTTGGGGACTGGGAGCTACATCCAAGAGCAAGGGTGTGTGACCTGGAATTTAAAACGGAGCTAAAACATTAAAAGACCTAACTGCATTCAACCAAGACAAACATCAGACCCATCAACTCAAGCCCTTAAACCCCACTGGCCAACTGTAGACAGATTTGAACTTGCCTCCTATCGCTATCGGTTAACCTCTAATAACTTCTTGTAAAAGCTGGTGCTGTGGCATTGGCTTCTGTGCACACGGAGGGCCAGCCCTTGGCTGGCTTCACATCTTTCCCTCAGAGTTATAACTCGATCTTTCCTTCTTACAAATTTGTGCTCCCTCTTTGTAGGGAATATCTATGACCTTTAAACTCACTGGATGAATATAGTCTAAAATCAGTGACTTCTAACTCGACTATTAAATGTGGCTGCAAGGATGAGTCTAGAAAAGTCGATTACTTCTGGAAGAGATGATTCTTGCCTCCAGTGTAGATTGTTTGTATGTGTAGTTCCTCCACTTGTGCAACCTGCAGTAAAAATCCCCTCTGACCGGAGCAGTCGGGAAGGACAATGGTTCTTAATTAAATTAGCCACGTTGAATCAGCTGATGGGGAGTCAGGGGAGTCGCTTGTGGCTTTGAAGATAGTAAACAAAAGAAGTGGAGATACTCATCATAGTGAGTTTCAAGCTAAAATCTTTGTGGCAGGTGATAGGAGGCTTAAAGTTGGAGTTTCCCCCACCCTTCTGAGCCAGGACCAGGGTATCCTCTGAGGATACAACATGAGGGCCTCCTGCTCAGCAAGAGCAGCAGGGTTAGAATACAAACACATCTTCACAGACCAAATGATGGCAGGTCTCCTCCCAATTGCCCTCCTAGACTAGAGTAAAATGCAAAACCTGTTCCGAGGCACTGACTGTCCAGGGACCCTTGCCAGTGCCCTAAAATGCACAGAAAAGATGGAGTTGAAGCACTAGCCTTCTGTTACTGCTGGAGGGACCTATCCAGGCCTTCTCTTGCCTGTCTCATGAGCAAGACCCTGATCCCCTTGTGCCCTATGAACAAGGAAAACGTGTGTGTGGCTGAGGACTTGGGAGCCCTGTGCCCCTTAAAGAGAAGGCAGAACACTATACAACTCTCCAGCTGTGTAGAGAGCTGACGGCAACTTGAGCCTCAGGTGTCGGAGGATGTGAAGTCTACAGACCAGGACAGCTAGGACAGGTCGCACTTGGACAGTGAGGCCCACAGGAGAATGGGCCAAGATGCTGGCTGCAACACCAGCTCCAGTCTGGTAGTGGGCCAGGCCCAGGAAGGTGCCATGTGGAAGAGTCCCATCTCCTTCGCTGCAGGCCAGCCGTGTGCTGAAGAGCAAGTCCTCGCGTGCCCTGGGGTGGGGGCAGCACCGAGGCTCCTGGAAGCCTGGTAAGGGCTGACTCTCCCCAGGGCTTCACTGGGCAGCAGCAGCCACAGGAGGGGTGTGCCTCACCTACTCGAGCTGCCTCCTGTTCTGGGGTCCCAGCTGGGCCCACTGCCCCTAGAGCCTCCCCTCCCTCATGTGGCTATAACAGCATGTTACTCATCAAGCCACAAAGTTAAAGCCACCAACGTCTCCCGTGGACCATCTTCCCTCTTGTATTTGCTTCCTTCATCTAAGAGATGAAAATTCAGTACTAGGACACTCCCTGAGGAGGAGTGAGGAACCTAGACCACGGAGCCTAATCCCTCTAGAGCTAGCCTGCCTGGGGAGTGCGGAGCCGGGAGAACCAGCCCAGCCCAGCCAGCCGGGAGCTTGGGCCTGTGTGAAGGGGGACGGAGCAGCATGCACGTAGCTGAGGGTACAAGTCGGAGCAGGGACATCGCGAGGCCTCGTGAGGCCTGTGTAAGCACCTCAGCTTTCACTTGGTGCGAGATGTGGACGTCCTGGTGAGCTTGGAGTGATGTGGCTTGTCTTTTAAATGATTCCCTGGCTGCACAGTGACATGTGGTAGAGGGATCAGTCAGAAACTTGGTGTAGTCATCAAGGAGCAGAGTGCTGGCTTAGTCTAGGCAGCATGGCGGAGGGGACTGACGGACTCTAGCATATCGTGAGGGAAGAACTGACCAATTCGGATGCTTGACGAGGCAGCCTATGTGGGGAAGCGTCGGAGCCGGGAGTTGGACACTGCAAGTCTGAGATGCAGAAAACCAAAGGGCAGGTACGAACAAACTGCCACTAACAAGCGACTTGGAGCCCCAGTGAACTCCATGGAGCAGGGTGGGAGAAGATTGACGTCAGCTCAACTAAGGGGGGAGACGGAGGAAGACGGTGTGGGAAAGGCTCATCTGCACTGAGCTGGACAGAAGGGCAGACGGGTTTTGAGTGACGGGTGGTTATTATGATATATATTACATAGTGGCTCTATAGCTACAGTGGCCCTCATTAGGGGGCCCAGAGTAAGTCACTTGGAATGACAAAGTGTCAGTGAGGTGACGGAACCTAGAATTCATCTAAAGGTCAAAGGGTGCTTTCAGGTAACCTTCGCTGGACTCTGCCCTCTTCACCTGGGCCTTGCTTGCTGTTGGAGTAGATCTGGGGCTCTAGACCATCCTCGGGACAAGCTGGCTATTTGGGAACCGATGCTGCCTGGACTCCAGAGTCACGGAAAGGGTCTCCACACGTGTCACTGCACAGCAAGGCATCTGGGCTCAGGACGGAGGATGAAGGGAACATTGATGGGGCCTCCACCGGCGGCCTACGCAAGCATAACGTGCGCAGAACACGACCTGTCTGGCAGCAGGTTCTCCCTGTGGGCCCAGCTCTAGCTTCCCGAGTCTCAGACTGCCCACAAATGGGGCAGAAACTTCACCCCCATATACAGCAGGATTGGTTCAGACACTGCCAAACAGACAGAAGGCTTAAGATTACGGCAGTACTTCCATTGTCGGGTGCAAGAAAAGGATGGAACCAAGGGCCACATGAATGGGGATAGCCTTGCTTTTCCTTTAGCTCATAAAATCTGTAAACAGATCAACTTGAATGAATTTGGGGGCCCAGGGACTCTCCAGAGACACAGCAGGAAGAAAGTGTTAATACTGAGTCCCACATCTGGAAACCTCATGGGTGTCCATCAAACTTCACCTTGAGCATAGGCCAGACGCTTCCTGGGAATGACAGGCACCTCTTTGTACCCCTTCATACATGTCACTTGGACAGGTACGTCAAGCACCACCTGGAGCCACACACTAGCCTGTCCTTACCAGCCTAGAAAAGTCAGACTTGGGTCATGGGAGTGCAAAGTGTGGAGCTGGGCTCCCAGAGGTCATGGAGGAGCAATGGCCAGGCCCATCTAGTGTCTGACATCCCTCCTTAGGCCTAGGTCACTGGAGGCGAGTGGGGGGGGGTCTTATACCTGCTGACCATAAGGATGGGGAGATTGGCATAGCCAGACCCCAAAGAACTTGAGATTCCACCCTGAACCTGTCGGTGGTGGATCTGATGTCAGGATAAGGTGAGCTTCTGTGATGTCGTCCGTGGTCCCAGGGCACGCAGAGCAAACGGCACTAGGAAGGTGGGCAGAGGCACCAGCTTGAGGGATGGTGACAAGAGATTTGAAGGGGGGGGGGGGAACGAGTTGAGCTGGGCCTGCAGCAGCTAGCCGGCCTGAACTGTAGCCTTTAGAAGGAGCTATGGACACTGGAGGTCACTGGTGCCAGCCTTCTGCAGCTTCCAGGAGGGCCGGTCTCCCCAGGGCCCTGCCTGCTGGTGCAGAGATGGGACTCCAAGCACAGGATGGTGCATCTCACGATGGGCGTAGCCGAGAAGTGGGAGGACTGGACCTGGTGATGCCGAGGTTCGCGGCTCCTCTAAAATAACTGGCTGCTGGAAATTCCCCCAAGATGCATCTCGGCAGACGGGACCTCCTGGGTGTCTCTTGCATCTCCACCTTCCCCCATACACCTTTGCTGCCCCTGAGTGCTGACTCCAGTTCCCCATGAGCTTTGTTTCTTGGATTATGGCCAATGGGAGGTTCCATGTAAGGCCATGTGGAGGGACAAAGTGACCTCGATGTGCCAGCAGTCTTCTCCAGCTGGCTGTATCCCTGATGGTGGTTGCTGTATTACAAGGAGGGCATCTCTAGGGTTCCTCTAGAATCCATCCCACACCTCCTGACTCCCCAACTCTAGCAGGATTCCTGTTCTCTCCCTGGCTCGGATGGTTCAACCCTTTGCCTGTGACTCTCCAAGGGAGTCTCCCAGACTTCCTGGGGAGCTTGCTGGTAATGGGTATCACCAACCCCATCACATCCTCCTGAAGCAGAAGGCCTGAGGGCCTGGCAGCTTGTTCTGCACCAGCTCTCTGGACATTCTGATGCTTGTCAAAGTGCTCTGGGTGACAAATTCCAGAGTGACATTACTGTGAGTCCCCTTGGGTCCCATTATTCCCTGCAGATCCAGACTAGAGTCCCTCCTGAGCCCCTGAGCTCAGGAGCCCTGAGCTCAGGAGCCCTGTGCTTTCTGTGTGGTCCTCTGAGGCCTCAGCAATTCCTCAGAGCTTGTCATCTGGCAGACGATGACTCCTGGGTAATGTGGGCAGCAGAGTTGGACAGACACTATTTGGGGTATAGCCCTTGGGAAGGGAAAGTTCAAAAATGACTTCAGCCACCTTGATTATAGCAGTCAGGCAGCTCAACCGAGCTACAGTAGAGAAGAGATGGAGTCGGAAGGAGCCCAGGGTTGGGAGGCCTGTGTCTGAATTACGAAATCCCTCTTCTGTGATGTTCTTGGACCTGGGTAGCTTAACTACAATAATTCTGTAACATTAAATTGTGGTCTAAACAGGAAAGCTGTGACTTCCAACTCTGTCGTTCTGTCACTCAGAACTATAGCCTTTGAGAACTTTTTTCTGTAGCATCTGAATTGTATATTTAAGCTCGGAACACGAGGGTTATACCACATTTGGAAACGAGACTTTTTGTATGCTTCCAATACTGGGTGCAACCTGTCAGAAGATCTTTGCAATTCAGTAGTTACCCTCCCTGGCTGGCCTCCAGTCCAAAGCCATGTACCTGTCACTCTGGTTTCCTTGGACTCTGCTGCCCAAGTCCTCAGCTGGTGAGGAGTCTGCCTGAGGGATTGCATCAGAAGGGGAAGAGGTCTCACCCCAGGACTGTGGGATCAGTTTCGGCTTCTTCAGGTAGAGCTCGTGTGGGGTTTTTAAATGCTGTCAGGGTTCCCTTGCTTCCCCCCATAGAGCCATAGGGGGTAGAAGATAAAGATGGAACTCAAGCAGCAGGCACCATGACCTCTGAAGTTCTGTGAGATGTCTCCTGGGCCTTCCAGTCCTGAGCCTTACCGCCGTCTAAGTGACGATTCCACGTGGTATCGGCACTCTGCTGGACAACCTCATGCAGCACATCCACTGACACCCAGCTCATAATTGTTCAGCCACGGTTAGCTTTTCTTGTCGGTGGTCAAAAGACCTGCTGAACACAATTGAAGGAGGAAAAGCTTATCTGGCACTCAGGGTTCCAGAGGTCTCGTCTGCAGATGGCTATGCAGGGCCCTAGGGGAGGCAGAACCTCATAGGGGAAGGGCATGGCAAAAGACAGTGGCCCAGGTTACAGCCACAAGGACAGCTCTGCACCAAGGACAAAACGGGCCACTGGACACATGCCTCCAGGATGTCTAGTTACCACCCGGTTAACCCCAATCAGGGCATTAATCCTCCTGTGGTTTGAGAGTCTTGACCTAATCACTTCACCTCTGAATTTTCTTGCACTGTCTTGTACATGAGCTTTTGGAGACTATCTTCTATCCAAACCACAACTAGGAATTCCAGGCTTTTTCTGATGTCCTTGGTGGCCATAAGTGCTGAAAGGTTGACTTCGTAATCCTGCAACTCAAATCCTGCAACTCAAGTTTTTCTTACATCTTAAAACTCCAGAAACACAGGTCACTTCCACATCTGTGTCCATTCCCACAGCATCTATTCCTTTGGAGCAAAATGAAAGAATGCTGGGTGTGGTCGTACATGCCCAACTACTTGGGAGGCTGAAGTGGGAGGGCTGCTCAAGGCCACCACTTCAAGACCCCTGGGTTCAATCCATGGTACAACAAATACTTTGCTGACCAGGCATGGTGGGAGTGCAACTGTAATTCCAGCTACTCAGGAAGCTGAGGCAGGAGACGGGCAGAATTGGAGACCAGCCTGGGCAATAGTGAGACTTGCCTCAAATTTATGGCTAAATAAATGCTAGTGAATCTAGCACCAGTTTTTTTTTAATGGCAGAGAGATGAAGCAATGCTGCATCTTGCGCTTCACCCTGCATAGTCTGCTACCTCACAGATAATAAAAGGCTTTGGATCATCGACAATACCAACCCAAGGCTTCAATGCTTCAGAAAAATCCATCTATGAAAGAAATGGATGTGAGACCTGATGTCCAAATTGTAAAAGGAACTCTCGCCCAACTAGGTCCCGATAAATGCCAATCCATCTAGGTTTTTCCACTAGAGCGACTGGGACAGTGCACTGAGCCAGGTAAACAACATTATGCATCTGCCCAGACCTGACAGTGGCCATGTCTCACGGAGTCTTGACCAACCTCCACAATCCATTCAGGCTTGTCTCCACTTGGACTTCCCAGTGCCAGCCAAAATTGAACCTCTCTGAACCCAGAACCACTGGACAAGGCACGATTCTTACTAGATTCAGATGAACAAGTTTCTCTCTGCACAAATGTCACGCGTTTCTCATCCTTGGAGACGAGTAGACTAGGATGTGCTGTTTCGGGATCCAGAGACAGAAGTTTGGAGAAGTTACTCATTTAGAGCTGAAAAGTATAAAGGAAGACTGCATCCTTTCCTTAACCAGAAGGGAAAGACCTGGGCATCTGAGGCTGTCGCACCTGTGGGAGACGTTATTAACATCCATCAGCAATTTCACTTCTGACATCATGCTCTTCTCTGCCACCCCGATTTTATTGGACCTTTGATCTTGGAAATGTGGCCTGAAAATACTCTCCTGTTCACAATGAATTTCTTTTCAATCTCTTCTCTTGCTAACCTTAACTGCCTATTGCTCATATTCTACAAACTGGTTCAGATACTCAAATTAAGAGGGTAATCTGTCTCTGGTGTTCCATCTTCTCCCTGTTCTAATTGTTCTTGGTCCTGGGTGACTAGTAATTTTTTAACACTCTACTTGCCCCTTCAAGGGTTCAACGTAACTTTTAACCCTCCTGTGGTGAGGGGCAGCCTCCTTGATGATCCTCATGTAGTGGCCCTGGTGGTCAGGGGGCTCAGCACAGACACACAATGGCTCTTGGTCCTCCTCACAAAAAGGTCAAGACCTCATCATGCTCCTCATACAAGTACGTCATCATCTCCCTCTTCTCATACTGACATGGAGTAGCCTGGAAATTCCATCATCCTTCCCAGCTGGGTGTTTCTCCTGAAGTGCCCTCCTTCACGCTGACCAAGACCAAGGGAACCTGTTCTGCAGATCTGCCCAGGACTGCTGGATGCAGGAGCGACAGAAGTCATGCCCACATTTGATGACTGGAGGTCCCAGGTCATCCAGACAGATGGGGCACCTGGCTTCTGCCACCACCATCGAACTGTGACTGGTCAGATGGATTTTCTTCAGACCAGCTTGGGGGGTACTCTGCAGTGAGATGCAGATACACCCTCAAATCTTGCTGTCCTTTCTGCTCGAACATCTTGTCAGTTAAAGGTCGTCTTGATGACCTGGGAGGCTACTGACCTTGGTGACAAAGGCAGGGAGCCAGGAGTTCCACTGCCACTTGTAGCTGGTCAGAGATGCATTCAGAAACTAGCTCCAAAGGGCAGCTCTGGGAGGGCCTTGGAGGCAAGTCTCCTAGACAGATCTGTGAAGCTAGTCTTGTCCCACACTCTACCAAGGATAACTCTTAAATGGGGACTATTTGCTAGTAGAAGTGGGCATCGCACTTCTCCAGAATCCGGTGGTCTGATCACCCCACTAGGGTTTAGATGACAACTGCATATGCACTGAGACCAAGCCTGCAAGAGCCTTCCCCTGCTCTGTCCAGCTTGGTAACGGCAGCTTGCTCAGTGTCTGAGCAGCACTCCTAACTGCTGTACACCTTCCAGTTCTTAAGTCTACCAAGCAATGCTTCCTACTGCGGGTGGAGCAAGTCTCCCGGCCCCTGGTATGAAATAACCTTGGACTATGCCTTGGGCTTTTGATGGTCTGGAACTCTGCTTCCTGCTGAAATCGTCCATCTTGGCACAGTCAACCTGTTAAACTGAGGAACTCTGGGTCCACCACTGTCAAAGCATGGTGCATCCTGGGTGTGAAGTCCCTGCAGCCCTGTCCTGGCCCTTCCCATGTGTCTCCTGGATGGAGAGACCCTACCAGAGTCTCGGTTGCCATCTGCAGGGCGCAGAAGGGACTTCCTGTGACAGCAGGAGGGCAAGGTGCACAAGGCAGCAAGGCCCAGCTGGGCAGCCTCGCCCCGCTGCAGGGGAGTGAGCAAGCTCATCCTCGGGTCTGCTGCCGCTATCCTCATGGAAGTGTGTGTGTGTGGGGGGGGGGGGGCTTCCTTGCCCTAGGCAGTGTGAAGACTGTCCTCCATCAGGTTTTCCTTAGGGCCATTCCTGACCCGTCCTGTCGGCAGTTCCCTGTGTCAGACCAACCTTGATCAACTCGCTGCCTGTTCATGGCTGAGGTCCCCACCAGCATGTCCTCCCGTAGCCACCTGGCAGTGGCTTCTGGTGGTGACTTCTGCCGGGTAGAAGGCACTCGGCCATGTTAGGCGGAGGTGGTAGAGAACAGCCTGCTCCACCCAGGACGATGAACCCTGAGCTGTGACCTCCCCAGCACTGCACTGTCTTCTTCTGTGGCTGCAGTGGTACTTGGTCACTACCTAGTGACCTGCTACACCTCTGCTGCATTCTCCTTTCAACCACCAGGGTCCTCCTTGGGCACTGAAACAAGTGACAAAGACAGACGGTGTGTGTCCTCGGATTGGGGCTGTGCTGTGCGTCTGACTGATGCTTCATCCCCTCCTTCCGTGGGTGAGGACTCTGCCCGGGGGCTGTGAGGGCACAGGCGGTGGGAGCCACAGCAATGCGCCACACGCCACCAGCCAGCTGCTGACTCTGTACCATCTGTCAGGGCCACGCAGGGCTTTCATTTGGGAGCAGTGACCAACCTCAGGGCCCTTAGGAAGCAGACAGCAGTGACAACAGGGAAAGGTGCCACACCTCGTTCCTACAGGAAGCTGTCCGAGTTCCTGGGCTGACAGGAAGTGAAGGGGAGGGGCAGCTGAACCTGACCCCAGGATCAGGAGAGCTGTGTGGCTGGAAGACCTTCTCCATATAGTGGGAGCCGTGGGGCCACCCGAGCGAGCCGTTCCAGGCCCTCCCAGTCTAGCCCCATGCTAAGACGGCACTCGGCACTGGACCTTAACTCTGGGCCTGATCCTCCTCACCGTGCAACCAACCTCAGCCCCTCCTCTGGTCGCTTTGGGAGGGAGACTTTCTTCCACAGATTCCATCTAGCACTTGAATTCTCCCATCATTAATCCCAATCTCCAACCTTATAACAACTGAGACCACTGCGTTCCATCAGAGACATATACTAGTGGGTTATGTGGGCTATAATAGTGAGTTTGTTCGACTTAGAAACATCTCTTTGCTCTGCAAGAATTGCTTAATTCATTCAAAATCTTCCCATCTAAAAACTGACCGAATGATGCTTATTCACCCCAACTCCAACTCTCCTACACAGGCACCAGGCTGGAATCTGGCTGCTCCCTCCCCCAGCTCCGACTTACCCGGTGTGTTGGAGTCACTGCTGGACTTTGTGAGCCCAACACTCCCCTCCAGTGGACCACACTTCCTGAAGATGCCCAAAATGAGGCACGCTGGGGCTGCCCATGACTTCCAGAGCAGTGGCTGTCCCACAAGCTCAGATTCCCGTAGGCGGGGTGACTTTCCTCTCCCCAGAGGGCCCTGTTCCTCTCTCGGGGCCCAACGATCCAGTTTAAATGTTGGCCATGGGTGAGTGAACTCGTACTGCTGGGTTTTCTTAGCTAGGCAACAGAACACTCGGGCTGGCACAATGCTTCTTGCTAGAACTCCATAGGTAATAGTCGGTCGAGGACGACGGCTGACCAGTAAGTGAAAGGTTACTGGTTCTCCACCACGGCAGCCTGTGTCCAGCTTCCTCTATTCCTGAGTTATGTCCTGAGTTTTCAAATCTGTATCACAGCTAAGTGAGAGGGCTGCAGCTTACCTGGTAAAAGGGTGTGAGATGAGCTGATGGCACACCTGGCTATCACCGGAGTAGATGCCACGGTGAGGACGCCGATGGGATGGTCTGTCTTCACTTGCCCTGGGCCAAAAGGAGGTGACGGAGGTGGAAGGCATCCAGACAGTGCTGGCCCTTCAAAGTTTTACAGATCCCACTGGTTTCCATATTCAGGTGACCTGAGCCGTGGCGAGGGGGTGCCACGGCAAGACTGCCTCACCATGTCTGAACGCAGAAGATGCAAAAAGCCAAGGTGACAAGTGTGGGTTTTGGTTCTCGTCTGTCGTCACCATGCGTCCCAGGCTGCAGCCTCTCTGATAAGGAGTCGAGTAGGCTTGGAAACTGGGGAAAGGGGGAGGGAGCACGACTGGGCAGGGAGCTGAGGGTCACAGGCCTTGGGTCCGAATGGCCAGACCCTCTCGCAGCCCCGACCCTTCTCCCTCAGTGGACGCTGGACTCCTGAGGAAGGCATGACTTGGGAAATCGGCTCACAGGAGGCCCTGGCAGAGCTGACGTCCAGAAGTGACCTCTTGGCCTCTGTTCCATGGAAGTAAGAGCTTTGAAGGAGATCAAGATGCACAGGAATGTTGGACGGTGGAGCTCGCCCAAGAGGGGGACAGCTTTTCCTGGATACTAATGTAGAATGGTTAGTAATATCGGCTGAGTTTCAGAAGGATCTACCTCAGAAACCCACACAAACTTGATCAAGTTTCCATGTCCTGTAGGTCTGTTCACTTTTTTTTTTCAAAACGAAACTTCACTGGAGAATCTGGGCTGGAATAGTAAGCACAGATCAGTATGAAGTGGCACAAATTGGCAAGACCAAAGAAACTCTAGGGTAGCTAGCTGCAGTGGTGCACACCTCTAATCCCACTGACTCGGGAGGCTAAGGCAGGAGGATTGCAAGGAGGATTGCCATCCTCCTGCAGCCTCAGCAATTTGGCAAGAACCTAAACAACTTAGTGAGACCCTGTCTCAAACTAAAAATGGCTGGGGATGGCTGGGTGGTCAAGCATCCCCTGGATTCCACCCACTACAAAAACATCAGGGTAAGTCTTCTAACAGTGTCTCAGTGGAGAGTCGCCACACTTTGGAATCATGTGACCTGTTATGAGGCTGGAGGATTGCTTAGTAAGACGGAATCGATTGGCGGGAGAGCAAGAAGAGTTGACTGGGATGAGGAAAATTTAAATTCTGCTTGGTCCTCAATATGAGTCCTTCGGGTCCTGGTATGAATGGAGAAAGAAGGCGGTGAGCAAAGCCTTCTGGAAAGATCTCCATCTTGATTGGATAAGGGAGGCGAGAAGCACCAGGACTTGGACTAAACCGAGCGCCTTCAGATTCCAACAGGACACTGAAAAGTCGAGGCTGGACGGCTAGCACCTACCTGGGACGGCTGGTTGTGGATGATGGAGCCAGTCTAAGACACACCTAGAATTCGGCTGATCCCTGACTCACTACAGGGCCTTGTGTGAGTGCCTGAAGCCCATGGAAAGGGGGGCGTTCTGGGTCTAGAACCAACCAGACAGACTATGGTGGCATGTGAGGCGGGCCTTGGAGAATGGGTAGTGTTTTGACAGAAATGGAAGGAAAAGACCCTGGAGCAGCTGGGACAGTGTGTGGGGGTATGATGGGGTTTACTTCAGAGCAGCAGGTTCATAAAACTGATCTATGCCAACCTCAGTGACAAGGTGGCTAGAGAAGCCCACTTGTCTAGAAGGCTGGATAATATACAGTCGGTGACCCCTCTGGGAATAAGGGCAACCTTAGCAAGGCTCTGGATACGACTTCTTCCCTCCATCCTGCAGGAGGATCAAGAGTCATGTCCATGGTGGATGGGAAGATCCAAAACCTGCATTTTTCCTGGCTTGAGTTCCATACACTCGGACAGAAGGGTTCCCAGACCCCCATACCCCAAACTCTGTTCAAAAAAATCTACTTGCGTGGACTAATGAAATCCTAACTTGAGTACCAACGAGACTAAAGGCTTGAGGTACATGACGAGCTCTGCCTGCTCTAGTGTCCCAAAGCTGATACTTTTTTATGTAGCTTTCCCCCATCGTGAGGCTCCCAAGTTGCAGACCCAAATGCAGTTCTCTTCTCTTCAAAAAACGTGGACAGTAGGCTTCTAATGTACTCTGCAGAGCTAGATAAAAGGACTTTTTGCTCTAGGAAAAGTGAAAAGGAGAAATCTCGGATCTACCTGGACATCCACATATTTGAAGTCGCCTTTCAGGAATTTTTTTGCTAAGGACCTACAGGTGTGAAATGTAGGCTTGATCTCAGTGCTGTAGGGTGTTGCTCCTAACCCTCTTGCTCAGTTTCATACAGTGGCCCTTCTATGCCATGATTGACATACCAGGAGACGATTGTCTAGTGCTAAGTAAACTCTTCCACGGCTTGAAAGAATCAAAGAATTGATTGACAGATGTGGTAAACTGTATGCCAAATGGCAGCAGGGCATGTTTAACTAAATTTCTAAAGAACATGAGAATTTACAAAATCTGCATTTTTTTTCTGCAGTGGCAACATTGAAATTGATAAAGAAGAGCTATACTTTTTATATTGGGTGAACTGAGATGTTTAGTTCTTTGCCTCTTAAAAGTAGGAATAAGAAATCAAAACAGTCTGTGCTCTTTATTTCCTCCTCCCTGTAAGGCAGTTCCCAAATAGAACTAGGAAGAAAGGGTTTTAGAGATGCAAGAGGGGGGATAAATTGCAGCAGTTACAAGAGTCAAATTTATGGACATGACCCAAGAAGAGGCGAGCCTTTTCTTGGATCTGTACCTTTCTGTGTTGTATCCATCTCACCTCATCCCTTGGGCATGTTGAAACAAGTGGATGGCGTTGGAGATGATGCTAAGTGAAGTCGGCCAATCCCCCCAAAAACAAATGCCGAATGTTTTCTCTGACATAAGGAGACTGACTCATACTGGGGTAGGGAGGGGGAGCATGGAGGATTAGATGAATTCTAGATAGGGAAGGGAAGAGGGAGGGAAAGGGATGCAGGGGATTAGCAAGGATGGTGGAATCATTATCCAAAGTACATGTATGAAGACACGAATTGGGTGTCAACCTACTTTATATACAAACAGATGAAAAATTGTGGTATATGTATAAGAATTGTACCACAAAAGTACATGTATAAAGACATGAATTGGCATAAACATACTTTACACGAAGAGATTACACATAGAGCACAATCCTTCATAAGAACTAATATATTCCACTGTCATGTATTTAAAATAAAATCAAAACGATAACAAATTTCCAAGTTTTTTTAAAAAAAACAGATTTGGCCCATATTGGGTGCTGTTCACCTTTCATCGGGAAGTGATCAAGAGTCATTGATCAAAGTACCACTTTCCTGATCAAATCACTCTTGCATTAATCTCAGATATGTGGCCTGTGTTTTAGAATGACCAACCGTAGAGGCTCAGGAGGACCACTGAAGCTGAAGAGGAGGCTGGCTGTGCTTGGGAAACTCAAAGAATAAGATCCCCAGATGAACCTTGCAAAGGTGTATCTCGCTCAAAGTTAAACTGTCAGCTGATCTCTCTATGGAGGTAGCTTAGCAAGTCTTTATCTTGAGTCTGGGCAACACTCAAATCCTGAAATGCTATTAGAAGTGATTTCTGAGGACAAAACTTCCAATTTGCTAAGCCTACGATGCAGGTACCCTGTCCAGACCCCCCACCCTGCCAAAATGCTGCATGTCTGAACTGGCTCAGACCAGAGAAATTGCAGGAGGTGTGTCCCACGGGTGATCCCATCCTCCTTTCCTAAATGCAGTGACTACGAATGAGCACCCCTGAAGCTGGGCAGGGGGTCTCGGCCCAGGAAGAGTGCTTGGGCCATGGATGGTGAGTCAAGGCACTTGGCTCTCTTGAAGGGAGAAGTAGCTTCTCGGTTTAAAGCTGCGTGTGCTGTATATGAATTCAGGACCCATGTAGCTAGGTTATTTGCTTTTTTTTAAAAAAAAAACAAAAGCCAAAACCTTGGATTTCTAGATAAAATTCCTAGATTTATTAAACTCCTAAAATAACTGCAAAACCAAGTGTGATACAAAGGTCCGTCATACAACCTCACTTACATGAAATTCTAGAAAATGCAGGAGCAACCTGTAGTGAGGACAGGGCTTCCCAGCAGTGACCCCCTAGAAGGAAGTAGAAAAGTGTGGTTTGCCCAAGTCCCTAGGCAAACTTCTGGGATAGTGGTGACTGGGGGTGTGCTTAAGAAACCCATCAAATGGTGGGAGGTCTCAGGATTTCACAGCGTGATTTTTTTTTTTTTAAACCTCAAAGTAAGCATTAACTAAAGTGATCCAAGTACTTAGGGGCAAGAGTTAACATCTCTAATTCACTGTGGAATGTATCAATTGCTTGGCAGAAATAAAACGCATAGAAACATGATTATAGTAACTGAATTACTAAACTGCCAATTTTTCTATGTTAAACAGATTTTTTATAATATTAAATGGAGGGGAAAAAGAACTAAAGCACAAAGAGTACCTGGAAATCAAAGTTAATAGCTTTAACACCTGATCCGTTAGCATAAAGTTTATTAACTTTATAGAAAAATGCTAAATTCCATGGTTCTTTTCTACCTGATTACATAAAGCCATAAATCATCATCATGTTGTTGGAAATAAGGAACTGCAATTTATGTAGAAATAAATTATCATCATCAATCACCACAGGCAGTGTGGATAATAGCGGAATGAAAACACAAGCCATTTAATTGGTCAGTACTTTACCTTAAGTCTTTCGATAGACTCCATAGGCCATTACTCTCCATCCACTTGATTCATGTGGAAACTTGGGCATAAGTAACTTCAGGCTTAAGGAAATCAGGAAACTGGAGACTTGGACATCAGCTTACAGGATTCACTTACTGGGCAAGTCTGGAGCCAGGTGCAATTGGTCTTGACATGAGACTTTAATTTTAAAAGCATTTTGCCCAGAAAAACTCTAATTTATCACAATTCTATGCAGATTCAACCAATTCCAAATTATTGTGAAATAGAAAAATCGAGTATGAACAGAGGTTTGTTATGGCCAGGATGTGAGAAGCCCCTATAGGTTAACATAGGCCTAGTTTACCACCTCTATAGAAATATTTCAGATGTAATGTTAGTAACTGGGAGCAAAGGGGAAGTTGGCACAAATAGCTTAGCTATGTGCTGATGGCCCCTGGAATGCGCACACTACGTGGCAGTTGAGTTAAAGCAAACCTGGTTAGCAAAAAAAGTGGAGCAGTAAGTTGTCCTTCTACAGGAAGCGGTGGGCGAGTGGCCAGGACATGACCTGCAGGTGGTGGGGACAAGGACCCCGGCAGCTCAGCCAGCTGTGAGGTATCGGCTCTGCTGTGGCTGCTGCTGGCTTGGATGTTCCTACTGACGTTTCTCGGCTTAACAGGGTCCCCCGGGTCTATGGGCTCCTCACTACTGCTCTTGGTGTTAGGAGAATTGGTCTCTGTGCACAAAGGAGCCTCGTGTGAAGAGGTGTCTTGAGCTACCTCTGGGGGCTGTTTCCCCAAAGCTGAGGGATACCTCCACGGGGCCTCAGCTAATGGACGTGGACAGTCTTGACCCATCTTCTACTTCAAGTCCAGTGCTGAACTATCTTACAGGGGGTTTTGAAATGCCCACTGTGTTCTCTCTCTCTCTCTCTCTCTCTCTCTCTCTCTCTCTCTCTCTCTCTCTCTCTCGGAAATGCGAGGTAAAAGCGCCCCTCTGGTTCTGAGGAGTATGGCAAGTCTGAATGTCCACACATCACTAATAGGAAACGGGCTTCTGGGCAGTGCCATGGGCCCCCTGACTCGGCCAGGATGAGACTGTGCAACGCTCGGAGATGGAAGGAGGGGGAGCAGCACGAGGGGCCAGTCTGGCTTGCCCTCTGTACCCTTGGTCATGTCAGATGGCTGCTTATGGCTACAAAAGCCAAGGTGGTCCTCGTGCTAAGAAAGCCAACCTCATGCTCATGAGGCCCTCTACATCTAGGGTTCTCCCCAGGACACTTCCACAGACAGAACAGGTCCCAGGGGCCTTAACTCTGAGTCATTCAGCTCTGCACAGCAGGGCTCAGGCCAGCATGCCCGGGAACTCTGCAGGCTTCTGGAGCGCAGCCCTGGTGCCCACCTGCCCTTCTCTGAGGGCGGGGATGCTGCAGCCTCAGGGGACAGAAGCCAGGGGTCATTACCAAGCAGCCTCCCTTCTGGAGTGATGCTCAGAGTCCCATAGATGTGTCCAGGAGACAAACAGGCAATTTGGAAATTGGGAATTGTCAAGGCAAATGGTCTCAGCAGAAACCAGACCACTGACCACAGCTGAAGGCAGGCGGTGTGCAGTGCACCGTGCACGGGGGCTGGCGTTCGAGGAAGGCTGCTCGGGTCTGGAATTGATGGGTCTTTGACACTGCACTTTCTTGGAATGCAGGACCTAATGCTCCAGGAGGGACCCTATGGGATGGTGCAAATTCACTGCCAGGTGGCACTGATGCCTGGGAAACCCATTTCCTTCATCTGGTTAAGATATTGGGGTTGCCACAGGAGAAAGGATGAAGGGCTGTGGTCGGGTATGCTGCAAGACAGGGCGCTGTGAGGCTGGAGGCTGGACGGAGGTGTATCCATGCCAAGGACGGGACTGTGTGTCCCACAGGCTGTAGGGAGGACACAGCATCGCCAAGTGCAGTGGCAGCTCCTGGGCAGCCAGGACTGATCAAGAGATGCCCAGAGCACAGCTTGATGACAGCCATGTCCACGCCCCAGCCACACCGCCGAGATCAGGCCCAGCACCTGACACCTGATGGCAGGCAAGATGCCTATGTGAGCAGGAGGTCATGACCTGCAAAGACGGGAGATGAGGGGTGGGAGATGGGCTAAGAACAACACTTGGCCAGTTATTTTGCCCCATGAATAAGGGAGAACAGGAAGCAGAAGCACTGACCACAGTAGTCTCCATCTCGCTTCTAATCCCAGAACCCCAGAGGGTTTTAGACCCGGAGAAAGGAAATGAGATGAGACACTCGGAGAAAGATTCTGCAATGTCAGTGTAGTCTCGGGATCTGGCCAACATCCCAGAGTCTTATAACCAGTTAAGTCCTTCGAATAGTTGAATAGTTGTGTCTTCCCTTTTTTTTTTTTTTTTTTGGAGGTGGACGTGAGTTTATACTGGTCCCTCTGCTGTCCTTATGCTTACTAGTAAGATGGAAGCATTTAAAGGCCAGTTTGAGTGGTCACGTGGACAAGGTGAGCTCCCAGTGGGTCCACTGCACCTACAGACACACCTGGTCAACTTTCTGGTCCCTTGATGACTTGAGTAGCAGTGACTTCACATTGGCCCTTGGCCTGTGAGGTAAGAGGTATCATAGGAGGCCAGGTGAAGAAGGTACTCGACTGACCTCTTCCCCAAGAGAACAAATCCAAAACACTGCCCACGGAGGCCCCGTGAGACGCTGCTCTTCAGGAGACCAAGGATGCAGGGGCGGGTGTCCCCACCACATCCCCCTAAGAAAGAAGAACCAGTGAAATGACTAACACTGAGCTCAACAAGGAAGGCCTGCATCATGGCTGCAGCTGGCACGTGTGCGCCCTCATAAAATGTGTCATCTTGTACCCAAGGGTGGGGGGAGGGTGAGAATCCTATGAATGCACTGAACGCTCAATATGCCTTCTGTCTTGTTCCACGGCCATGTGCACCTCCCCATTGTCACGCTGTCTCTCGGGCAGACCGAGTCCTGAGCAGCCTGCAGGACTTGATAGCTAGCGAGGCCACTGGAGCCATGGTGGGCCTACAGAAGGAGAGGGCTAGCCAGCAGGTGGCCTCAGTGGAACACATGTATCTCGGGCTGGGGGAGACTCTTCCAGAAAGAGCTTTGCAATCTGCCCTTAACTAGTTGAACGATGAAGAACAAACTGTAGCATCTCCCACCTGTGACCACACTGAAGCACAATGCCTGGCGGGTTTCCAAGGATTTAAGTCCCTTCTCCAAGCCCAGCTAGAGTGCTCCTCTAGTATACTGGGTGACACAGAGGCTTCCAGTTTGGGTGTGGCTGAGCAGAAAAGGACTCTGCAGCAGTGGGGCAAAGGGCCCTGATGCCTGGGCCACAATCGCACAGACCCCAAGGATTGGAGTGGTCAGGAGTGGGAAAGGGAATTGTGGAGTTGATGGGAGAGCCCCAGGGAAACCTTGGCAGGGTCCCTGAGGTCTACAGTAAGCCACGCCGTGTCTTTGGCTCCACCATGGCAATCCTGAGGAAGTAATGGCCCGTCGCATGCAGCCAAAGCACCAGTGCAGAGGCCATGCTGAAGACGGATGCCAGCCCCCTGGGTACAGGACTCACACTGTCGGAGTGCCATACGGCCTTTGACCCTAATAGGGAAAACGGTCTAGAAACCAAGGTGTTGAAGCAGGCACGGTCCCTCTTTCCATGAGCCCCTGGGAGTAAAGGTGACCACGCCTACTATCTCAAACTCGAGGCCCTGCAGAACTGCAGCCCTCATCCTGGCAGACAGAGGCCGCCCAGGGAGACTGTATCTTCCCCTCAGACATGGAGAGGAGCCCTGGAAGGTGTCTGGCAGTTCCTTGGCTGTCAGCGCCCTTGTCCTGGAAGAGCCAAGGCACACCCTTCCGCATCTACCACACGGTCACCTCTCCACGTGTGCGGAGGGGCTTCCCAGCCTCTGGTGGGCTTTTTCTGGGGGACACTTAACAGAGGGAGTTGGAATGAGGAACTGCCGCTTGTCACTGCAGCGGGTGTCGCTCACTGCCATGAGGTTTTAGTAGGCTTTTTCCTTGCTGGGAACAAAAGACCTAATGAGAACAATTTTAGAAATGTATACCCTAAAGCCACCCCCCTGAGACCTACTTCTTCAATCACACCCTACCTACTTACCTACCAATGGCTGCCGCCCACTTAATCCACTCAAGTGGATTAATGCTCTGACTAGGTTCAGACTTTCATAGCCCAGTCATTTCACCTCTGAACCTTCTGCATTCTTGCTCCCATAAGCTCTTGGTGGTCATCTCACCTAAAATGACACATGATGATAGAATGAATCATCGCCTCTTAAAATTCCCACCCCTCAACATCTCCACTGAGGGTCCTGTTTCCCACATGCGAATACTGGGGGACACGCTCAAACCATACTACCATCGGCAGTGGCTTATTCCCCACACCCTGCTCCAGATGGACAGTAGTCTGCTGTCTGTATGCCTGTCCTGGACATTACAAGTAGAACCACATGGCATATGTGGCCTCTCTTGTCTTCGTTCTCTCGGGTACCATGATGTTGTCAAGACTCATCCTGTGACATTGGCCAAACGTGAAGGCCATGCCCTACCCTGGCCCCCACCCCGTGCCCCCACCGATTCATCTGGATTTGATGGCAGCCTTTTGAGTAAGGAATTTTTTGTACAGAAGCACTGAAGGCTTGCAGAGCCAGCTTCTTTCTCAGTTGGAGGCATCTCCCAAAATAGTGGGGTTGTGAACTCAGCAGACTCTAGGCATCCTCCAGACACAATGGTACCATGACAAACTTGATTTGTTCAAGGCAAGTAGTGGCACTTATTCTTCCATTGCTAGTTGATCTCCAGAGATGGAGAGGCCTCAGGCTTTTGGAGCTTCCAATCAAAGGTCTTTGTACCATGGGCCAGAGGAGTCCATCGAGGTCACGAACAAAAGCAAGCATCCCTGGGAAGGTTCAGCCTCCACATCACATATGGTGGAAGAAGTACACTCCGTTCCTGCTCTGCGCCTTGCCCAGCCTCCTGTGCTATGTCTGATTCAAGCTGGGCAGGAAGGAGGCCTGGTGTCTCCAGCTGTGAAAAGCACTTGTCTTGCAATCAGCCATAGATGGCTTTGTGAGGTTAGGAGCCACTCCCCGGACTCCAATCAAGGCTGGACCAAAGTTTCATTTCAGAATGAAACAATCATTGACCTGGAAGTTGGTAAGGAGACCCTGGGGAAGATGATGCTGCCGGGCTGCTCCAGCCGGCTGAGGTGCAATGTGTGCGGGAGAGTTCAAACACGGCAGAGAATAAAGCCCAAGGATGCTGGTTCCCAGGGCTGAAAGCCCACCCAGGGGATGACTCCACCTACTTCCAAACAGCGGACACTGGCACCATTGTGCCTTGCCATAGCCCTTGGCTACTTCAGGACTTCCAGACAATGTCTTCACCCAAGTTAAACACACGAGGTCCCGTTTCCAAGGAAGCTGGATCACCTGAGGGGCGGGGCAGTGGGGCTCCATGAAGACCAGCTGCTCTGGCTGGAGACAGTCCAGCCAGGGCTGCCACCCAGAGGGGCCGGCCCTGGACGGACTTGCTGTACATGCGTACCAGAGTGCAGAGCTCTGACGGCTGCTCTGGAACTCTCCACCCGAACCTCTGACCTGGAGCCTGGTGTCGGAGGGCTCCCACTTCCCACTTGGCATTGGACTTTAGGTGGCAGCCTCCTGGAGTTCACACCTACCTGACCTTTTTGTGGGGCTCACGTGCACTGCACATAGGTGCAAGAGGTGGGGAGGACATACCAGATGTCCTTGGTCTTGCTGAGGCCGGTTACATTTTCTATGTGACCTTGAATTTGGTGATGCTAATTATCTTCTGTGATAGAAGTTGAAGGGGGGGAAAATGACATAAAAAGGCTGAATAAAAGACCAGCAAACGTTTTTTCAATTCCATCCCACCTGCTTTCAGTTTCTGATGGATTCCTTTGTGCTAAGCAGGCACAGGAAACGAATATATCCTTTATAATAGAAAACACCAAAGTGATAGCCATTTATGTAAAAATAGTGTTTCTTGAAATACATGTGAAGAGTACGATAGGCTATAAGAACTCCTACTTCAAATATATAATTACTGTATAAAACATGATTAAAATGCTCCCAGTATCCTGCCTAACCCTTCACTGAACCCCCAGGGGAACATGGGCCGCAGACTGGAAGCCGTCTTTCCGGCTACGGCAGATACCTCCTGCTCCTCGCTCCATTGTCTACACTCTGCTTCTCTTCCTGTCCTCAAAGTCCAATAGTGCTTTAGGAGCAGGGAAGTAGGATCCTCCTGTGGAGGAGCCACCTTGACTCCAGCCAGCCCCATCTAGGAAAGGGGGACAGATGCCCACAAAGATGCTGATGGGGCCTGGGACTGTCCTGGGAAAGCAGAATGGTATGTTCGAGGCTCTATAGGAGGGAGGCAGCGGCATCTTCTGTTGGGAATGCCACCGATTATAACTCCTAAAAGCACTGCCTAAGGTCGCTGGTTCAGTGGCAGGGTGCCATGGAGGTCCCACCCCAGCATTCCACTAGTATAACCAGGCTGACCACACGAGAGCCCAGCTGACCACCGAGCCCAGTTGTCCATCGTGCCTGCCTGGTTGGAACCCAGTCCAGTCATGCTCCAGAAACCTGAAGACCCTAGAGGAGCTCCAGACTGGTCCCCTCTCTCCTCTGTGGGGAGAGTTGGAGAAAGCAGCTTCTTGGTTACTTGCAGAGGAATCTAGTCCAAACCAGAAGACGCCAGGGTTGACTAAGAAATGGAGGTGAAGTCCTCTGCCTTGCTCCACGTCGGGTACTGCAGAGAGCCCTCGCTGAGGCCTTGGGCTGCAGGAGAGGATGAGCTACACCACAGCCTGTGGTCCCCCAGAACAGACTGCAGCTAGTGAAGCCCGAGACCCTGGATCCAGAGGGTCATGGAAGAAGTCCCATGTGAGCTTTGTTGACTGCTCAGTGTAAGTAGTGTGAATCAATTAACATCACATTGCATACTCTAGCCCATAAACTAATTTCCATTGCTCTTTACTGCTTTTAATTAGGTTAACTTTCATTTTCCCTTATTTCCCCTCCATGCATTAGCTGCTTTGATAGTCTTGCTAAGGATTTATAACACCATCAAAATCTAAAATAAACCAGGACTCCTGCCTCTTCTCCAGAGAAATGGGAGAACTTCAGATGACCATGGCAGCATCCTACTCCTGGCTTCCAGTGTTGCATCACGTGTGCTCTTTTAACAGGTCTCTATGCACTTAAGCCCCTGACGTTGCTGTAGTCGCTATAAATCCACTTGCATTGCCCTTAGTTCCAGGAGCATCACGAGACTGAAGTTTCGGGGCTTCTGGCCACCTCCTTTCCTTGGGGAGCCTGTCTCCCCAGCTCTCTCCCCCTCCAACCACGTCTCCTGTCCTTGGGAGTCTGCAAGCATGGCGGCCCTTTTCTGATGAGACCCAGAAGGATACTTCAGGGAGGTCCCACCACAGGCACCTGCAGTCAAAGAGCCTTTCTTCACTGTGCTGTCCTTTTCTATCCTTTTTAGAAAGGATTTGGGGGAACTGAGCAGCCCCAGTTTAAAAGTCGGGGCAAGGCTTGGATTACTGATGTAAAACTAAAGCAGGGTAGAGATGGCCCAAGCCAGGCCTGGCCACAACCAGGGGTTCCACATGGCGGAAACCAGGGCCAGGCAGGAGCTTCATGAGTGCACAAGGAAGTGTCGTGAAATACGGGACTGCCCAAGCAGGAGAGCAGAAGCAAAGCTTTTTCTGATGCCCTTCACCTAATTCCTCCCCCTTGTAAGTCTCCATCTAACCTGGCAGTTGTTACAGTGGACCTCGTGGGCTACTCTGAACATAGCTGTCGTGTGATCCCTAGGCTAGAAGACAGCTCTCTAACTGGGGACTCCTCCTTCCCTGCATCAGAAGGAAAGTAGCTGTGTGGCGTTGCCTGTGTCCTGAATGCGACTTCATTCAATGGCTCTTGGGGTTTGTGGGGGTTAACAGTGAGGGGTATCATTGCCATTGGTTGATCAACAGCCGGCTATGGAAAGTGTCCATGTGTTACTTGCTTCACCCAAATGAATCGTGGCAGATGTTGGCAATTTTAAGGGAGAGGATGCTTACAGCAGGGTGTGGCCTGCAGTTCTCAGTGCTGGCTATTTGGGTAGTAAATGAGTAGCATCGAAGCCCTTGCCTCTTAGAAATACAACCACACTAACACGCCTGGGCTGAGAAGGGAGGGGTCACAATGGGAACACAGGCTGCCCCCAGGGACCTTGTAAGAGGTTCCTCAGCTGAGGGGGAGGGCGGGTAGCGACTGGGAACAGTGCTATTAAATCAAGTAGTAACTACAGAGCATGAGCTTACTCCTGTAACTCGGGTAAATATTGTGGGTCCATTAAAACTTGACTCAATGTCGGCAAAATTCTGGCTAATCTTCCCCTTACCTGGACAGAACTTCTCTCTATAACTCCCAATCTCCATGGTCTATCGGTGAACATGTGGCAACATGAATCTATAATCCTGGGCCGCCGTGGCTGGGAACACAGGAGCCTGTCAGCAGCATTCTCTCTACTCCATGAGCTTTACCAAAGCAATGGAGTCCCAGGTCTTGTAATTAGATGGGAATACAGCTGTTACTTGGTGCTGGGATTCAGGGCATGGAACTGTCCAGGTTTAGCACGACCCCTGGCTTCATGCCAGGATCCTAAGTGATGTGGTACTGAGCTTCCCACATCTGCAGACCCAGGGCTCCCAGGAAGAATACAGTGGAAAAGAAGCTAGCTTCCTATGGAGCTGGTCATGGGATTGGATAGGGTCCAGTGCTCCTTACTAGAGAAACAGAGGAACTCTAGAAAATGACCGAGTCCAGGTCCTGGGGTTAGGCCAGGGTCATTCCCCTGGGTAGTTCTTACAGAGCAGGTGGTAAAGCTGCCCGAGAAAGCCCTCCCAAAGCAGTACCACAATCTAAGGCCTTTCCTGTGGCTTTTCCAGATCCCTCCACCATGGTCACAGCCTAGCTCCCATTCTGGCCCCTCTGTTTCCATGGTGAGCACTATTAGAATTGTCAGAGACCAGGAGGGTGATGCTGAAGAGGATCTTGCCTGTTGAAAAGATGATTCTCAAACAGCATGTGCTCCTCTGCCGGCACAAACAGTCTCTGCTCATGTTCCTCAAAACTTTAAAAAAAAAAAAAAAAAAAAAGCAAATGCTGTGACTCATACGAGCAGCACAATCTTAAATTCTGCATTTTGGGCATATTTTTGAAATACAACATTAACTAGATCAGTTTTAGTCTTGCCAAAATCTATAACCTGATCTCATCTCAAACCTCAAGTTTTAGCTGTGAAATCTAAAGTCTGGGGCCATGTGCTCCCAGGGCATGTGTTTCTGAGTTAGAATTTACTAGGAACACCCATGTCTTCCTATGGAGTCTGAGTCCAGGATGCATAGGATCTTGCAGAGTTAATGGGGTCAAGTGACCCTGGAACTGACCTGGGCTCATTTTCAGCTGTGTGAACTAGCACAGAACTAGTCCTGTCTCTGGGAGTGATGCTCGGTCCCTGGCAGATCATGTCACCAAGGTCCACAGCACTGAAGATGCACACTTATAAAACGCCCTGGGAAGTGGAGATGTGACAGTGACATTAGCAGGACCACCCAAGATGGAAAGGTGCTCTGATCTTCAGTAGATCTCGTGTGGCCAAATGGAGTCCCACAGGAAACGATGAGACTTCCAAGCTATCAAACCTAATGGAAAATGAGTCATCTGGCCCCAGACATGAACATGTTCTGGTGTTCAGGGACATGCCTCCTGTGGAGATAGCTTACACTGGGGCTACCTGGTCTGAAGGCTTAGGGGCCACAAGACTTCATGTACTTAACACTGTGTGCGTGACGAGAAGGGCTGGCGTTCGTCACTGTCCATGCTGAAGGTTCAGAGTAGACATTCTTCGAAATAAGTTTCTAACCTGCTAGAGATGGGATGAGCTAATGATTCCAATAGCTACTTCAGTATCCTGCTAGTAGCTAAGCAAGTGGGTAGATCCATGGTAGATGCCCAGACCAGGTGAATAGCCTTGGCCCATAGAGGTGGGCTAGGGATGTGGCACAGTGGAGTGCTTGCCTAGTAGGCATGAGGCCCTGGGTTCAACTTCTAGAAATTCTATTTGTAGAATCTTCACCAATTTCCTTTGGTGAAAAGGCACAAGTCCTTCCTGTACCTGCATGGCATGAGCTGAAGCCCTCAGCACTGTCCTCCTGCCACTGGCAGCCATGTGGCCGTAAGCCACATTGTCACTCATGCTTGTCTGAAATCATGCTTCCCCTCTCTCCCCTAGGAAATAAGGGGTCTCTGCAGGTAGTACTTCACAGGGCTGCAGATGACAGATTCTTGTTGACCTAATGCAAGTGCCTGCTATGCCCTAGGCCCTGTTCCAGGCACAGGGACACATTGGAACAAGACGGATGTTCCCATGGAGCACCTAAGGGGAGAGACTAATAGAAGCTGTGGAAAGACTGGAGGTAGCGGCTAGAGGGTGAAAGAACAAGGCTTGTCGTCGGAGCAAATGCCCGTTTATTGAGGAACAGCTCTGCATATTTATAGAGCCAGGGGTGGTTTGACAGTTGTCATGGGGTGCCTTTTGACTGGAGGGTAAGGATCAGGTGAGCCAGTAGGGCTAGTCGGGCTGATTGGTGGGTAAGGATCATGTGAGCCAGCAGGGCTCACCATTGGACGGCTCTTCTTGGAGGATGGGCAAGTTAGTCTTTGGAGCCGGAGGGACTCCCAACAGAGGGGACCTCCAACTGCACACCTCCTCTCCTCTGACTTCAAGTCCCTTTCAGCTCCCTACATCAAATTGTAAAGCCCAATAATCAAATCATAATTCAGACAAGCCTCTGCCTTATTCCTTCTCCAAATTGACTTCCCGTATAGTGTGATCAGCACTGTCCCAAGCACTTGCTGTCTGGCCTTTGACAATACTCCTTGGGAGGGACGATTCTCCTATCTATCCCCTCTTCTTAACTGCCACATGTCATGGGTAAAAATGCCATCTAATTCTTAAGCATCTAATTCTTATATTGGCCAGGACCAAATCTTCAGGCATGGTTCCTGGGGATTGTGGTGCTGGGGATCAAACTCGGGGCCCTTGCACACAGTAGGTAAATGTTCTACCACTAAGCTACACCACAGCCGGGCCTTAATGGAATTGTCTAATTCTCTTATCTGGATTTCTCCAAAAGCAGACCCTGAGACAAGGGTTTACTTGAAATGCAGTAGGACTGTCAGGTAGTGGGGAGGTGCTATGGGAGAAGGAAGGCAGCCAGTAAGAGGGGTCCTAACGAGCCAGCTACCACACGAGTGAGGAGAGTGATCCTTCAGGGAGCCTCCAGGAATCTGTACAAAACACTTTGGACTGCTCCTGGGTCAAGAAGCTGGTTAAACATACCTCTGACATGTATCTGCTGTCACCTAACGTGTGCCTCCTGGGTGGTCATCCCAAAGCACTTCAGCGCATTATGCATGCAGACAAGGTGGCCTGTGGGCAGCCCTCCTAAGATACAGGTTTCATCCAGGAGAATCGGCCTAATGCACAGCCTGATGTATGGGGACCCAAGGGAGATGGGTAGATGGCTAATGACATGTTGTGCTGGGCTTGTATCTTGGGCATTAGAGATGAATCTTTTTCCTTTAGGTGCTATCTATAATGCACAGTGGGCACCTGTTAATGCATTATCAGCCTGAATATAAAGGTGGATTTTCTTTTGCATTACAATGGTTTTCAAAAATATTAATAGCATCCAAGTGCATTGGGTTGTCATTTTCTATATCAGATTTTTTTCATGAATCTCATACCTTAAACATAAATTGTCACCCGAGAACTTTTTCTTTCCTATCAGGCAAGGGCCTTGTTCTATCTTGAATTGAGCTAGCCCTTCATGGAATTCTTTGATAACTAAATTCATCCTTGGATCTATGGGATCCATAGGTAACACTGGGTCACAAAACTGCAGGTCTGGTCACTGGTGTCTGTTAAACAGCCAATCCAAGGAGATGGTCCCCTCTAACAGAACCGCCACATCCCTCTCCCTGTCTTCCTGTCTCCCTTACTACTGCTTAGGATTCTCCAGCTCCCAGGAAGATGAGCAACTTAAAGCTAGGCATTAGATACAAGTTTGTGGCAGTCAGACATGGCCAGTTGGCAGTCTGGCTGGGCACAAAATCACGAGCCACTCACAGCCTTGTAGATTCAAACAGCAATTCTTTATTCCCAAACTTACACCGGCCCTCTACAAACACGTTCTGGGGAAATTCATGTTCTGGGCAAAATCCACATACTCCACCAGGCTCTAATCAGCAGGATATGCCCTATTCCCGGCAGGGTACACCTTAAACCTGGAACTGCCCTAAACCCAAGGAGCGGGATACTCCCTAAAACCTGATCTGCCCTAAACCCGGATCCTCCCTGGTCCTTGAGCAAGGTCACCCCTCATGCAATGTCCTACTTGGCAATGGCCCTCAGCATCTCCCCCTTCTGATTAATAAAACAACAAGCAATGTGGCTTAAGGACCCTGCCTGGTAGGTTGTCCAATTCAACATATGGTTCTTACCAGTCTTGGGAAAAACTGACCTCTAGGCGTCAGCCTCCTGTCTTAGGTTGATACCACTGCAATTGGATCATACCCGTCACTGACTACCGGTCCAGCATACAGCCATACTTGTGGATAGGCCTATGCACCAGTGGAGGGGTGAGGTTCTTGCCTCACCTCTGTTGGCGCCCAAATTTTAGACCATCACCAGCAGAAGGGAGGAGGATACAGAAATGCCACGACACCAAGACAATTGACGGCTCCTTTGGAAAAATTGCATCACTGGTGACACCATCAGCATCACTGGTGACACCATCAGCAAAGATATGCCAGCACTACCACAATTCGCTGCACCAGACGATAGTTCACAATGCATACAAGTGATATATAGTCCAGGCAAGTTCTGTAAGCAGTTCAAAGCGGAGGAGTCCATCAATGTGTCCATTTCCTCCCAAAGTAAATCGAGTCCTTGATTGAGCATTACTTGTTGAGTTATATTCATTGATGCATCAGTTTATGCAGTTTACTGTGATAGCTATCATTTGGTTTTATCTTAGTCTTCACCGGCACTGGGATGGAGATGGGAATTCTGGCAAAGATGCTAAAGAGACATTATCCTGAACAGAATTATTAAATATAATGAAAAGGAAAGGTGAAAGTAAACAAACAGATCTGTTAACCACCTTTAAACAATCCTTAACAGCTGTTTACCTAATTTAAACCATTTAAATCACGTGAATAAAAAAATTTGGATCCATTTTATCATGAGCACTCCTCATATGATATATGGACATATGCACACACAGACATACAACACAAAACACAAATGTGCACACAAACGTACAACACATAAGACAATAGTAAAGGCCTTGTAGCTTTACCTAGGTGAAATCTCCATTGCAATGTTTAAAAACTCCAGTCAAAAAATAAAACTGATCAGAAAAACATTAACCTAGGTCTGTATGAGCTCAAAAAATAAAATTTATGATGTGGGAAAATGCAATAATAAAATATTGAAAAAAGCACCCTGGTTAATCACTGTTGCAGATGTAAGAATAGCCAAGCTGGAGCTCTGGATATCGGCTGTTATGGATTTGAGTCAAATCATCTTTTTGGACTGTAGAAATTGCTTCAGTTAATCTC
This sequence comes from Urocitellus parryii, assembly GCF_045843805.1. Taxonomy (NCBI): domain Eukaryota; kingdom Metazoa; phylum Chordata; class Mammalia; order Rodentia; family Sciuridae; genus Urocitellus; species Urocitellus parryii. Next base: position 4,012,735 of record NC_135537.1, on the reverse strand, counting down.
TCTAGAATCCAAATCGACTGCTGTTTTTCCTGTGGAAACACACAACAGAACCCCGACTCCAAACAATGACTGGATCAGGACCTTTCCATTGTCTTGTTAGAATATCTTTCCAAAGTACCTTAGGCTTATGTACACTTTTTGGATACATGTCTTTCCACAGCACTAAGCCCTGATGAATCCAAATTTAGAAAGTTTAGAGTAAAAAGGGTTATTTTAAGTTTATCTTTGGGGGATATATACCCATTTCCAATTCCCTCTTTTTGCTTTAATAAGTACGTTTTAACAGTTTGAGCTCTTTCAACTATGCCTTGTCCCTGTGGATTGTATGGGATTCCTGTTACATGAGTAATACCAAATGATGAGCAAAATTGCTTAAAAGAGGTAGAGGTATAACCAGGACCATTATCTGTTTTCAACTGTTTAGGAACGCCCACAGTGGCAAAATCTTGTAAGCAATGAGCTATAACATTTTTAGTTTTTTCTCCGGCATGAAGGGAACCCATCAAAAATCCAGAAGTATCTACTGTAACATGCAAATATTTTAATTTTCCAAATTCTGGCAAGTGTGTGACGTCCATCTGCCAAATATGGTTAGGTATCAGTCCTCTAGGATTGACTCCAAGATTAACTTGTGGTAAAAAGGTCACACAATTTTTACATTGTTTTATTATGTGTCTGGCTTGTTCCTTAGTTATTTTAAAACGCTTATGTAAAGTATTAGCATTAACATGAAACCTTTTATGAATTTGTAGCCTCTTCTAGGGTAGAGAAAATATGTATGTCATGTGTAGTTTTATCTGCTAAATCATTGCCCAAACTAAGGGCTCCAGGCAATCCTGTATGTGCCCTGATATGTCCTATAAAGAATGGATCTTTTCTGTCCCAGATTAGACTTTGTATAGTGGAAAACAAAGAGAGAACAGTAGAGGAAGGGGAAATCCTACCAGCATCTTCAAGGGATACAATAGCATTACCTATATATTGACTATCAGAAAATAAATACAGAATCTTTAAACATCACAAAAGCTTGTAAAACTGCATTAAGCTCTACCTTTTGAGCTGATTGTTTGGGTACTAAAAATGTAAAAGTTTGATCAGGGGTAACTATTGCTGCTGTACCATGATTAGACCCATCAGTGAATATATTTGGAGCATTCATGATAGGTGTTTTTCTTGTCATTTTAGAAAAAACTACAGGATGCTTAGACCAAAAAGACAACAAAGGATTTGGTAAATGATTATCAAATGAAACATTAGATTTACACATGATTATTGCCCAAGTATTTAACTCATTAGCTAACTCATCAATTTGATCCATAGTATATGGAGTAATTTTATGGGGAGAAATTCCAAACACTCCCTTTGCTGCTCCTATTCCTTTGAGTATTAATTGTCCTACAGCCTCAGGATACCTAGTAATAGTGTTAGGAGAATAAGATAAATGTATCCACAATAATGGACCTTCTTGCCAAAATACTCCTGTAGGAATATTTTTTGTTGGTAGAATAAACAATAAAGGCAAACTTATATCAATTCTATATTTTCCATATGTTTCAATATTTTTAATACCTTTCTAGCTTTAGGAGTTAACATTCGGGGTGAATTTGGATCTGATGGACCTTTTAGAATATCAAATAAAGGTCCCAACTCTCCTGTTGGTATGCCTAGATAAGGCCTTATCCAATTTATGTCTCCCAATAACTTTTTAAAGTCGTTAAGTGATTTGAGTTGATCTACTCGTATTTGAATTTTTGGTGGACGGACCATGGTTGAGGATAATAGAACTCCTAAATTAATAGGAATAGATAAAGTACAATTAAATTTTCCAATCTCTAGATTATAATTTTTTAACAAGTTTGTAAGTGTGGCATAACATTCCAGCAATGTTTTTATCTTTATGTGCTACTAATACATCATCCATATAGTGAACTATTTGTAGTTCAGGATTTTGATTTCTAAGTGGCTGGATTGCTTTGTTAACATAGATTTGACACATAGTTGGATTGTTAGCCATCCCATGAGGGAGTACTTTCCATTCATATCTCTGATCAGGACCTTCATGATTTAGTGCAGGATAGTAAATGCAAAACATGGACTATCCTCGGGATGAATTGGAATTGAAAAGAAACAATCTTTAATATCTATAGCTAAAACAAAATATGCCAGATTTTTGGCAAAGCAGACAATTGAGGAATCCCTGATTGAGCAGGTCCCATAATAACCATCTCATTATTAATGGCTCTTAAATCTTGCAATAATCTCCATTTACCAGATTTCTTTTTGATGACAAAAATGGGAGTATTATGGGGAGATATGGAAGGTTGTATATGTCCTTCCACTAATTGTTATTTGACCAGATCATGGGCTACTTGTATCTTTTCTTTAGTCAGGGGCCACTGAGGAACCCACACTGGTCTTTCTGATTTCCAAGTAATTTTGATTGTCTCAGTGGCCCTTTCTGAAAATCCAACCCATGTCTGTCTGTTCCTTGATCTATTTGAATTGGTGCTGCTATACCTTGTTATTGTTCTCCTTTTTTCTTTCCTAAAACCTTGTCTAGCCCTAGTAGTGGGCGCATTAGGATTGACGTTATTTGTTAACGTCAAACTTAGTTGATCTAGGACATCTCATCCCCATAAATTTATAGGAAGATGATCCAATACATATGGCTGTATAGTTCCTTCACATCCTTCAGGATCCTTCCAATCTAATATCATTGCACTTCTATGGGGATTAGTCGCCACTCCTAGGCCTCAAAGTGTTTGAGTGGCTTGTTATAATGGCCAATGTTTTGGCCATTCTTGACGAGATATGATGCTAATGTCCAGTAGCCCATTAAACTCATGTCCTTGAATATTTAGTTTTAGCATTGGGCGAGAATCTAAATTTAAAGACGGCATAGCCCAATCTACACCTTTGGAGCCTAATCCCCTGGAACTTCTTTCTACACTATGACTAGAGAATTTATTATGTAGGCTGGGTATTAACAACTGTACTATTCTATCTCCAGGTGAAATTACTGATAGACCTCTTGGAGAACTAGCTATAATTTTTATTTCACCTACATAATCGGGATCAATTACCCCAGGACTTACCATAAGTCCTTTTAGAGTAGAAGAGCTGCGGCCCAATAATAAGCCTACTGTTCCTTGGGGAAGAGGTCCTTTTACTCCTGTGGGAATGATTTGAACTCCCATCTCTGGAGTTAGTACTGCTCTGGCAGAGACGCAGATGTCCAACCCTGCGCTCCCTCGGGTTTGTCTGAGGGATTTAATGGACAATGTGTCCTGGGCACTACCCTGATGGTGTTGCTGGGTTCCTCCACTGCCCCTGTGGTTGTGGGCCCCGGAGCATTGGGCCCCCCCAGTCCGGTTTTTGGCAATGGAGCCCGATGCCTTTCTCCACAAAATACCTGGTCCTTGTCTGTTTTTTGATAAGGGAGTACCCTCTATGGTGGTTTGAGAACGGCATTCATTAGCCCAATGTCTCCCTCTACGGCATCGTGGGCAAATACCCAGTATTCTATTCCTTTGATACCTAGTTTTGTTAAACCCGCCTCCTATGGGGCAACTCCTTTTAAAATGTCCTGTTTGTTCAGTTATAGCATGTTTTTGGCCTGGCATCTAAAGCCTGTTGTACTGCAGCTGCCAAGACTTGCCCTTGTTCATTAATATCTCTACATAATTTAATGTGTTTAAATCTTCATGTCTCCATGGTCTAATAACCTCTCTGCAGCAACGATTTGCTTGGTCATAAGCCAGTTTTATTAATGGCATTGCTTGTTCTGTATCCCCAAAAATTCTGGCAGCTGTTTGAATAGGCCTATCTACAAAGTCAGTGTAAGGTTCATTAGCTCTCTGTATTACCTTAGATAGCTAACCCTGTACATCTCCATGCCCTTGTAAAGTCTTTCATGCCCTAACTGCGTCTGCAGCAATTTGTGCATATATAGCAGGATCATATTCAATTTGTTGCCGTTGACCCTCATAAGGTCCTTTTCCTAAAAACATATCTAGATTTCTTTGAGGGTAACCGGCTGCTGCATTTCGCCTAGCTGTCTCTGTGCAAAATTCCTCATTGGCAACCTTCCATAACAAATATTGTCCTCCATTTATCACAGATTTACACATGCTAGCCTAATCTGCTGGCGTCATGTCCAAGTTAGTAATGGACTCGACCATGCTTACCGTGAAGGGAGCTTGGGGACCATAGGTTGTTACAACCTCCTTTAACTGCTTCACTGTCTTAAAATCTAAAGCACAGTGAATTCGCTGCCCTCCTACCTGCTCAAGTACAGGGCATGCTAATAATCTTTGAGGTGCTGTCTCAGGATCCCATTTATCAACTACGGGGTTTGAGGGCCACTCGGCTGTCTCCATCGGTGGGGCTGTTGGTTGAATTACGCCCTCTGGTGATAAAACGGAGTTAGTAACAGCCTCCTGTTGTGGCCTTTTTCCTAATAACCCCTTTTCCTTTAAATTTTCTTCCTCTCTGACTAGCTCGAGAGACCTTCTCATTTGCTTGATCTAAAATGTCTTTCTCCATCGTCTGAACCTCTAACAATTTACTTAACACCTTTTCGGTTTGTGTTTTTACTAATTTCTAATCGACTATGAAGATAATGCAACCCAATAAGATAACACAAAACAAAATCAAAACTGAAAACAAAAACGGAATAAAAAATCGCTATCAATTTTCTCTTCCTCGGGGGCGACAAACTTCAAACCTTTAACCAACCATTTTTCCAAGTTTGCCTGAGAAATTTCTACGGATAGGCAGCTTGAAAGAAAAACTAAATAAATCAAAACAAGGACACATTGTTTTTTGAAATGGTCGCCCATTCTCTCGCCTTCCCTCAGGGGCGAGCAATTTCACTTACCTCCAAGTTTCAGACGTTCCGTGTACAGGCCACCAAATGCCGCAGTCTGGCTGGGCACAAAATCACGAGCCACTCACAGCCTTGTAGATTCAAACAGCAACTCTTTATTCCTGAACTCACACCAGCCCTCTACAAACACGTTCTGGGGAAATTCATGTTCTGGGCAAAAGCCACGTACTCCACCAGGCTCTAATCAGCAGGATAAGCCCTATTCCCAGCAGGGTACACCTTAAACCTGGAACTGCCCTAAACCCAAGGAGCGGGATACTCCCTAAAACCTGATCTGCCCTAAACCCGGATCCTCCCTGGTCCTTGAGCAAGGTCACCTCTCAGACAATGTCCTACTTGGCAATGGCCCTCAGCATCTGACAGCTTTGGGCTCTTTAGGTGAAGAGACACAGGACTCTTTGGAGTCCTACAGGACAGCTTGCATAGCTTCCGCTTGGTTACTAACCGAAGGGTTGCTGAACACAGCCTGTAAGAGAATGGCAGACATCTCTCTTCCGTTGTAAGACATTAAGATTGGAAGATTTCCAAACTAAAGAATGTGGTATTAGTAGGAAGCAAGTCTCTCCTGGCAGTGGTTGCCAGGGCTCTGGGGATGGCTAGAATGAGGACTGAGAGAGCAAGCCACGTTCAAGGTGTTATGATCTTCCATAGGAGAAAGTATCAGATCCTTTTGTTGCATTTATTCTCCTTGGCACATCAGTTCTCTGCTAGCATATATGGCCCTAAATTAACAACCACAAGGACAGCCCCAGTCTGTCTATTTTGTAAAGCTGGTTCCTTTATGCTCTGGAGTCTGGTCAGCAGTTAAAATGTGGAGTCACTGCGAGTACTGCAAGTGATGTAGTCGGGAAATCTACAGCTTCATCCTTCCACCAGTGCAACTAAGATGCTGGTAAGAGCGATCAGAAGCAATTTTTGAATTCTAGAAGCTAATGAAACTTACAAAACCAGGGAAACTTAATGTTGGACTTGAATAAGAGAAGAACTATGGCATCTGACCCTTCCTGCTTATTACTTTCTCATTCCCCAACTTGACAGCAACCCACATCCCTGGAAGACGTGCCTGTACCAGAGAGAACAGCATGGGCTTCACTCTCAAAGAATGGTGATTGTGTATATCTACCTATCTGGACTTCAGCTCCAGGGCTTGTCCTGGTCTTACCTTCGTTTACCTGACGAAGTGGCTGACATCTATTGCTCCATCAGCCAACATTTTAACAATAAGAATCAGAACTTCTATTGTGGTGGAGATTTGTAGTGGAATATAAGAATCTGGAAAGTTCCCATGTATAGTGGAGTATAGAATGCCCTACACATGTAGGGACAGGACTCGTGTTCAGAAAAGACCTGAGAAGACCCTACACTTGGCCTCTGGGTGATCTTTAGACCCTGTGCAAGCAAGAAATGGAAGCTAAGGCAAAGTTGTAAATGCTGTCGACTAAGTGTAAATGGAGTGCCTAACAGAGCCAGTTGGCAAAAACTTGGAGAAGAGTTCTTGTTTTTTGGTCTTGGGTGTTTTCAGCTAGAGGCATTTAAGGAAATCCTTAAGTCACTAGCTGAACACTAAGGTATTTTAGCCAGCTTTTGCATTGCTGAGACCAAAATACTTAAGAACAGCTTAGAGCAGGGAAAGTTTGCTTGGGGCTCTTAGTTTCAGAGGTCTCTACAAACGCCATTGCTGTGGAGCAATGTGAAGCAGATCTCATGAGGGAGAGGCGTGGCAGGCCAAAGCTCCTCCCATCAGGGGATCAAGCAAGCAGACCCAGGGCAGGGAGGAGCCCCAAGGAAGATGCGTATTTCCAGGGCACGCCTTCAGTGACCCACATCCTCCAGCCACACCCCACCCCTGTATTACCAGTCCATTCAAACAATAAAGAACTAACTGGGTAGTAGCTTTCACAATCCAATCATCTACCTCAGAGAATTCCTGCATTAACACAGGAGTTCTGGGAGCACCTCCCAGTCAAACCACAGCACTAAATGAATGGAGATCTTAGCCACATGGCAGGAGGAGAATAGTGGGCAGAAAGAATATTGGAAGAATTAAAGGCCATAAATTACCAAAATTGACAAAATACAGGAATCTACACATCCAAGAAGTTCAACAAATACAAGATAGGATAAAGTCGGGTCTATAGCAGAGCATCATAATCAAATTGTCAAACACCCTGAAATCTAGAGAAGCAACTCATTTCTTAGGAGGAAGACACAAATTAACCATTTCTTCATTACAGAAGCTAGAAGGCAGCAAGATAACACAGTGGTGAAAAGTAAAATGTCTATGCAGTAGTTCAAGCATGTCTCAAATTGTGCACCCTGTGAGTGGCATGATGTTTCATACTATCCTGACCCTTCCTGACCCATCTCACCAAGGGTATGAATCATCCCTTTGTCCAGTACATCCACACTGTAGAGCAGTTCTCAAGGTGTGGGCTCCAGACGAGCAGCATCCACATCTCCTGGAATTCTTCTGAAAATAGGAATTCGGGGGCCCCACCCCAGACCTGCTGAATCAGAAAACGGATTACACTACCCCTCCATCCATCACCTAGAATCCATCTTGGTCTTCAGAGGAAGACTGTCATGACATCACATACCTCGTGGTCAAGTAACCTTGCACAGTGACCGAACACTACCTCAGTGTCTGTCCCTCCTCATTTTCTCATAGGCATCATATCTCCCACACCACAAGAAGGGTGAATGTGACACAACTTTTCTGGAGAAAGTAAGGGATCACACTCACACAAATCTTAGTATATTGTAATTGTTCTATTTTTTGTTGTTGTTTTTTTACCATGCCTAACTCATAAAATGTCATATATACCAAACACACTGAACCCTGTGACGACTATCTATAGTTTCAGGCATCCATGAGGAGTCCTGGAATGTCTCCCATGTGGATAAGTGGGGACTTCTATATGTGGCAAAACTGTCCACCAAAAAATGAAGGGAAAATGAACATAAAAACCAAGGTGGTTCATCCACAGTAGACCTGCCTTTAAGAAACGTTGAACAGTCCTTTAGGCCTAGGTGAAAGGAGACTCCACTGTGATTCAAATCCATAAAACCATAGTTACCTTCTGAGGTAAAGAAAGAATTCTGGAACCAGTTGATGGTCATGGCTGTGTTACAACGTTTCAAGTATTCTCATGTTACCTAACTGTAATATGCTAAATTGCTAAATGACTTTTGTGTTCTGTAATTTTTGCCTCAACTGGAAAGTCTTTGAGACAGAATAAACCGAGGAACCACTTAAGATTTTCCCAACTGAGGTATCATAGTCCCAAAGAATACCATATAAGCAAATTTGAGGTGTTTGAGTCACACAATCTTTACTTTGGAACAACAGAAACGTGAACAGAAAGATGTGTCTGGACATGTACCTACATTGGGTTACCCTTGCAAAACTGGTTGACCCAGGTGGAAGTTCAACCCTCAACCTTGATAATCCAGTAGTAAATTTTGAGTACAAGACCAGCTCATCAAATGGATGCCACCAGGATCCAGGCTGAGACCACCACTAAATTTTCTTGTACGTTGAAAGACACATCCAGTGACGTTTTATTCACATCCTTTCTTCAAGTGTGATCCACTTCATGATTTAGAAGTGAAGGGTGACTCTCCTTCCAGTCTACTAGTTACTCCTGTCTATATTGGCTTTTCCTGTCAAAGCATCCTCCCCTCAAGATTACTTAGCAATAATGTTCATGTCCACTGCTGATAAATACTGTGAACCCCAAGGCTCAGTGAGCTTGCTTGGATGGCAATACTCCTCCTGTGCTGGGGAGAGAGAGCTTGTACCTGGTCTGTCCTTGGGTCCTCCCTGATGTACCTTTTTCATTGCTGACCTTAATTTATCATGGCTATAAACTGTAGCCATGAGCATAAGCATTTCTGACTTGAGTCCTTCCTAGGGAATCATTGAACCTGAGGATGGGCTTGGGAATCCCTAGACATACCACAGAGTTGGTCCTGCCATGAATCGAGGGATCCAGGTTCTCATGTACTGATATCAGTTAATCCACTAGTCACTGGACTTGACCAGTAGGGCTGTGGTCAGCCTTCCCAAGTGGGGAGGTTTGACAGAGGTAAATTCCCCTGAGAATAGGGCAACTGTTAGCAGCTGACACAGGGAGCAATTGGGAGATGGGTGCCGATCCTCCTCCCAGGCTCAGTGTTCCCACCACACTGGGATCTCCCTGGAACTGCACTCCTTTACTACTTCTCCTTCCTACTGCAGCTCTCCCTGCCCCCTTGCTGCTGTCTTCTGGAAACATTTTCTTGATCATTGGCGCATACCTTCCTTTCATGCTTCTGGGGAAAATCTACTTGGGACACTTGTAGCCAAAAGTTGTCTTAGGAAGCAGAGTTCCAGAATAGATGTTCTAAAGTGGCCCACTGACCAGCCAGGTGACAAGGACCCTTCACTGGTTGTAGGTGGCATATTGATAGCACTGGTAGAGCTAGAGTAGTTTTCCAGATGAGCCAGCATCCACATCTCCTGGAAATCAACTGAAAATGGGAATTTGGGGGCCCCACCCCAGACCTGCTGAATCAAACTGTGGGGTATGGCCCAGTAATCTATCATCGTGAGCCTTCTGGGAATTATGAGCGCAAGCTAAGCAGCAAAGACTCCACCCTAGTGATCTTGGATGGTGGAAGGGAATCGGCTTGAACAATGGTTCTGGCCTATGGCAACTGTAGGGATGAGTCAGTTGCATGTGGCTACGTCAGCCTTGGGTGTTCGTGAGGTTCCGTGTGAATACAGAAGGGACCCCAAAATGATGTTTTGGCAGCCTGAATCTCCCACCATACCCATATTTGCAGGAGGCCTGGCTTGGGATTCTACTCGTGCAGAGTTTAGGGCCCTGAGAGCTCAGGTTGCAGACTGCTGGCCACCTGACCATTTCCAAATCCAACTCCCAGCAGGCCACCCCATCATCCTCTGCCTTCTGTATGTGGCTGTCACTTTTAAATGCTGTCTTGTTATCGTTTCTATTTTGGAATCATGGGAGGTTTAAAGAACTTACTCACCATACTATATTGACTGCCTGGGATTTGTTTTAAAAATTAAAATTAAAACAGGATGATATTTGGTCTCACATGGGGTCTCAGTCCAATTATTTAAACTAGAAATAGCTCAGAAGGGCCTCTCTTCACACCAGCAGTCTACAATTTCTGAATGGATGTACATAATTGGTCACCAATTTATGTACTATATTTGCTTTCTTGGCAGTGTTAAACTTTCTTTCAACCTTGTACTCACTTCTATTTAGCACCAATTAAGTATATTGCAGTTTAATTTGGTTTACGCTAATAGAATCTCCAAACTGAAGAATCCAATTTAGTACATCTCTTTTGAACTCGGCTGCCCAAAATTACATGAGACGTACTTACACTAAAAATCACTTATTTATCTCCAATTTAAATTTAACCAGGCCTCCTATGTTTTTATTTGCTAAACCTAAACTTACCTTTAGCTGCTAAGGCAGTAAAAATAATTGGGATCTCTGCAGCCTTCACCTCAAACCACTCTCCAGTTGTTAGTTAGTATTGCCCACCAATCACAAAGCCGGGCGGCTTAGCCACCTACCTGTTGAACAGGACCCTGGGATCAGGCTATCCTGACAGATCTGGTGACTCTGGATGACCTGCAGGCTCCAGCACAGGGAACCTAGATGAGGTCCACTCCAGGAACTGCCCGATGCCTGCATTTCAGTTGGCACTGGTCACAGGGAGGGTCAGGACCATCCTGGACTATGAAGCAGACCCCTGGGACTCAAACTTTAAACATGAAGGGTACAGCAGAGGGGATTCCTCCAGGGGCTAGAGAAACCCCATGGAGCCACCTTCATTCCCAATAACCGGGGACCCTCCATGTATCTTAACTCCTCATGGAATACATACTCCACGACAGCCCTTTCTGCTTACCTCTGAGATAGTTCACTAAATCTTTGCCCCTACTTGGTTGGGTGAATTTGGGGTCTCTTCTAGCATTTCTCTTCATGTTTTTCACTAGGTTATTTTCAAACAGAATTCCTAAGAATTCTGTTTACTCTAGGGAAATAGTCCAACATATTCCTAAGAGACTCCCTCACCTTTTCTTCATGCTTCTTATTTTATCACGCTGCTAAGGGTTGGTCATGACCAAACGTACCATGAGGCGGGACCCATGGGGTCTCATGACCCCTTGCCCTTACATATTCAGGGCAGCCACAGAACCTCAGAGCTGAGGTACCATGAGATAGCTAGATATCACTTGCCCCATGGACTGCAAAACACGCTACAGTGACAACTCTTGGTAATAGTGGGACCCCATGAAGGGCCACCAATCAGCAAATCCCACTGGGAAACCTGACTGGGTAAGGCTCTCAATCCCAAGAACAGCTCCAACCCAGAGGACCCTTTCTCTCATTCCCCAGAACTACAACCAGGCTGCAGAAATCCTAACTACTATACTACCTTAGCATCTAAAGGTGGGTTTTCTAGACTTCGCAAGTAAAAACATAGAGTGCTCAATTAAACTTGAGATGAATAATCATGCCTGTCCTGGATGCCCCCCAGGGCCCAGGGGATAGGGAGCCATCTGCCACCCTCTTTGACCCTGTAAGTAAGTAATTAGCTGCTATCACTTCACGTGGGTTGAGTTGCTGCTTCTGTGTCCCACCTGACACCCAAATTTAACTTTCCAGGTTGGGTGCTTGCTCCCAGAAAAGGGCTATCTTTGTAGGAATAAACTGGACAGAGATCAGACAAGAGCCATACAGGTATCTGCCAGTGTAAAGAAGCTTTCTCCTAAAAGACGAAGACTAAAGACATGGTCAGGAAAGAAACGGCTGGTTCCAATTTCTCCATCTCCTCAATACTTGCTATTGTGCCTTTTTTCTTTTTAATTTACTGACTTCTATGGTTGTACATATTAAGTTCACCCCAACCAACTCTCACGTGCTTGAAGTTGATTTCCGTTCCGGCCTCCCTGGTGGACATGTGGGACCCCGCCAGACCTGATCTCGCTTCCCTGACAACGGTGCTAGGATGCCTCCTCATACATGTGTTGTCCCTGTGGATGTCTGATCTGGAGAAACTTCTTCACATCCTTCACTGGATTTTTACACTTAGTCATTTGCTTTTGTTATGTAACATATAATTTTTGCAGTGAGTTTTGGAACTTCCTAACTATCCTCTTCAAGATTGCTTTGGTTATTTTGGGTCCTTACATTTTCCTATGAATTTTAGGATAGTTTTTCAAATTCTGCAAATTCAAGCCAGCTGGGGTTTTAATAGACTGCATTAAATATGTAGGTCAACTTGGACTATTGCTACATGGACAACAGTCTTCTAATTCTAACTCATAGGACCTGAGATGTCTGCCAATTTTCTTTTTGTCTAATTTCTCTGAATCTTTCACTTGTTACTCATTATTCCTTTTGATGTTATTGTAAATGAAGTCAGTTTCTTAAATCATTTTCAAATTCATTGCTAGCGTATAGAAATATAATTCAGTATGCAGATTTTTATATCCTAAAGCATTGCTACATTATTAGGCTTAGTAGTCATGCATGCCTTGCCCCTGAACTAAGGGGGAAAGTGTTTAAGTAAAAAAATGGGTTTTACTTCTAATTGTTTACATCTTTTTGTTCCTCTTCCCATTGCTGCCTTGTCTTAGGTTAGATATTTTCCAGCACATCACATGTATTTCCTTCTACTGTCTATTTTTTAGATTTTCTTTATGGTTGTCTCAAGTGTTATAATTAGTATCTTAATCTAGTTCAGTTCTACCAACTAGACTTCAATATATATTTTTAAAAACCTTATAACTGTGTTCATCGCATTTCCTCATGCTATTATCATACAAGTTATAGCTAAATGTTACAAACAGGTCAACAATTTCCTAAGTGATTACTTTCTGCACGTCGTCCTAGACACTTTTTTCCCTGCAGTGCTGGGGAAAGAACCAGGGCCTTGTGCATGCTAGGTGAGAGCGCCAACACTGAGTTATATCCTCAGCCTTGACTTTATATTTGACTGGTTTTATACAGTATAGAAATATGGAGCCCATACTTCAGAGAATTCCCTTATATACATATGCAAATATCCCCCATTAAAGCTTCTCATTAGTATGATCATGCTCATATGATCATGTTCTTATTGCTCAGCATTAACACACTAACATCCACAGACTATTCCGATTTCCTTAGATTTTTGCTGGTGTCTTTTCACCACTCCAGGAATGCATCTGGGATACCATATTACACTCAGTTGCCAGGTCTCTTAAGTTTCTGGGTTATGACTTATTTTGTGACTTATTTCCTTTTTAATGACTTTGACAGGTTGGACGCATTGTAACAATAGAAAGCTGACTAACACGTAGTAAACTAATTCCAACAGATGCTCACGCTATCACAGAATACCTGAGACAACTGGTTGAAGAGGAAGAAAAGTCTGTTTCACTGGCATCACTGCATGTGGTCCATAGTTGCTTGGCCCTGTTGCTTCGGGCCCATGGCAGCACAATACGCCATGGCAAGAACTCGGGGGGAGCCTGTCCATCTCATGGTGTCTGAAGAAGGGGTCGGTGACTTGAGCTCCCTAAAGGGCACACCCCCAGTGAACTAATTTCTTCCACTAGGTTTCACTTCCTGAATGGCACCATGGGCTAAAGACCAAGCCTTTAACCCCTGTCTCTTGGACATTCAAGATCCAAACTATAGCGGGTGGTTTCCTCGTGAGTTGGGAAGTGAGTGGAGAAGATAAAGATAAAAGACCATGGCAGCACAGCAAGTCGGGGGCTGCAACAAATGATGTCACATATCCATTAAAGCATCACACCCCTAGTTTCTCCACCCTGAAGATTCCCAGTGCCTCCCTTCCTTATCCCACCCTCACTCCCTTAACCCCCAGGAAATGTTGATCTTTTTGCAGTTCTATAGATCTGTCTTGCTGTGAACATTGTATAATTGGAATCCTAGTTCATAACCTTCTAAGTTGGCTTTTTCAACTTGGCAACATACATTTGGGATTGCTTTGTGCCTTTCAGCAACTCGATAGCTTGTTTTTTTTTTTTCTTTTTTTTTTTTTTTTGGTGGTTCTTAGTTTTACATGATGGTAGAATCCATTCTTGTAAGATTATACAAGCAAGGATACATTTTGCTTTTACTGCTGCATGATTGTCTGTTGTATGGATGGACCAGTTTATCCATTTCTTCCATGGAAGACACCATGGTTGCTTCTGGTTCGTGGCAATTATGATAGCTCCTATAATACTCGACATGCTGGTTTTTATGTAAGCTTTCAAAACAATTGGGTAAAAATGCTCATGGGCAAAGTTACTGGGTAGTAGCATATCTACTTCTGTAAGACTCTGCCAAACTAGCTCGCAAAGGCGTTATCTTTACATTCCCTGCCGACAATGAGTGTGAGGTCCAGTTGCTCTTCCTTGCCAGTATTTGATAGTCTCTGTGCTGGATTTTAACCCTTCAAATAGTCTGTACAGCAGGAACTCATTGTGTTGACTTGCAATTCCCTAAAAGCAAGTATATGGGGCATCTTTTCATGTGCTTATTTGTTTTTTATGTATCATCCTTGCTGAAGTATCTGTTCAGAGCTTGGTGTGTTTTTTGGTTTTTTTTTTTTGGTTTTTTTTTGGGGGGTGGGGGCGGCTGACAATTTTTGAATTCTTGAGTTCTGTGTAATATTTTTAAAATTTCAAAACATCATGAAGGACTTTCCTCCCAGTCTGACTAATTTTCATTATCTTAAGAGAGTCTCCCACAAATTGGTACTTTTTGAACACCCCCCACTGCCCCCCACCCCCAAGGGTGGTACTTCTGGTGTTGCCCTAACCCTTGTGGGTGTAGATCCTACAGACCTTCCGCTGATCATTCCCTAGCAGCTTTGCCATCTTGCGCTCTACCCTTACGTCCATGGTCAGTTTTGAAGTGATGTCGGGGAAGGTATGACATCAGCACCTGAATGTTCTCTCCGATCCAGTTATCCCAGTGCCATTTGTTGAAAGACTATCCTTTCTCCTTTGACTTTGGGCCTTTTCCCAAAGATGAGTAACCTGTGTTGAGTGCCCTGCCCCTGGGCGCTCTATTCTGCTCCACTGACTTACAAGTCTATTCTTTCACAAATAGTGTGTCTATTGGTCACAGGAGCTTTCAAAGTCTTGACAAGGTCAGACCTCATTTTCCTTCAGTATTTCATTGGATTTTTTTTTCTTATAACCTTAGAATCACCAGTCAATATCCACAAATGGCTTATTGGACTTTTGTTTGGAATTTGATGCAATTGTCTTTTTAATCATGCAGAAAAATATTAAAACAGACCACACACTCGCTGTTCTTATGGTGCCCGGGAAGCTGTGTGTCCTAGTGGTCTGTATTTGCTTGTCTGGACTCGTGCTACTGTCTCGTCTGATTTCTTGGTGTTCCTATAGGGCAGGCATACTGGCACCTGTTTGGCCTGGGAAGTCTTAACTTCTTGTATAAGGATTTTGTTTTCTTGGTGTTGAATCCTGAGCGACAGTCTCTTCCCTGTGACACTCTGGGCCATCCCATTACCTTCTGGCCTCCATGGTTTTGAGTAAGAATGTAGCACTAAGTGTGGGGTTGGGTGGTTCTTTGTGGATCTCGTTCTTTGAACATACGAGATGAAGGGTGAGAACAAAGGAACAGGATTTATAATAGAAAGAAGCAGAGCTCCTGCTGGAGGAGTCCCAGGAGGGTTGCCAATGGGTGTCTGTTGTCTAGGGGCTTATGAATCTAGTTAGCCCCGTCCAGTCCTGATTAAGGCGCTCAGTATCCATGGACGTTCTATGTACCCTTTTGTCTAATTACTGCTTCTTGCGTTTTTGTTTTTTGTTTTTTGTTGGAGGGGGTCTGAGCATTGGGCAACGGATGTCTCAACGTCCGCTTCTGTTTACACAGGAATTGGCCTGATCTTGATGAAGCATGTGCCTGGTCTCTCGGCTCTGTTAGAAACCTGGCCCAAGGTTGGAGGGGCCCAATTCGGGTCTAATGGTCAACTCTCGGTGAAGTTTCTGGAGAGTCTCGACCTGCCCTGCCCTGCCCTTCCCAGTGGCTGGTAGACAGCTGGTTTTCAAAGCACTCCTAGTTGCAGGACTTCTGTGGAGTTGAGACGGAAACGGGAATGGAACAAGTGAAAATGTCCAGGACCTCAGATCTTGCTGAGATTTAGCCATGATCTTGAACAGGTTCCTCATACCACTGTAAGCCCTTGGTTGATTTCCAGAGTCGGGAAAAGTCCGTCTTTGACAAGTCGTGCCCGTGTTGATTGCTTTGCAGAGGACTGAACTGCCAAAGGCGGCCTCTCGGCTACAGGAGAGTGCTTCCCCATCAGTCTACTGACCAAAGGTTTCCCTCACTTAAAAAAAAAAAAAAAAAAAAAAAACGACATTGGTGTTTCTTAGCCAGTTATCTTCATATTACTCCACATGTGAACAAGTCATGACTTTTTAAAATTCAAACGCAGTTTTCCACAAACAATTTTGGCGCTCAACCACTTTTCGGTGCTCTCTGGAGAGAAGGGAAGTAGAGGAAGGAAGAGATTGGAAGTACTAATTTAAATGACTGAAAAAAAAGGTTTTTTTGGGGAAACCTACTCCAAGGCATATGGATTAACTCTTTAAATAATATGTACATTTACTTTTTATGATACCTAGGTCTACAAAATCCAACATCTTATTATAACACAGTATATAAGGTACATATTGTTATGTTTAGATGCTCCTGATAACAAACCAAGTAATGCATATATGCTTGGATTTCTACAGAAAAATTCACAAATCCTTTACATGAACAGAAGAAACTAACCATTAGTGCAGATATCTAAAATTTCATCTGAAGCACACATACTTAAATCTTTGCATGGTCTCACATAAAATAGACTTGCAATTCAGTTTTGTTTTTAGCAACTTTATAGGTGTTACACAGGTGAAATAAGTAATCACCATTACATTATTGAAACCAATTAACACTTTACTACAAAAAAGTTTTCCCTAATGCAATTAGTTTCCTAATCAGAGGTTGATATCAAAGTGAATTTTTAAATTTCCCACTTGTATTATTATACTACATATTGTAATCGCTTTCTGATTATTCACATTGTAGAATTTAATATTTTCATAATTGCTTTATTACAGGTCGTGGAGGAGGTAAGGAGAACTGGACTACCCACTCCCTGCTGTCCTTTCAACTTGAAAAGAGCCTCAACTGAGTTTTAAGACTGACATTTTTACTTGTTTTTCCCTTATCCAAAGCTTTCTCTTGGTCCCTATTCAAATCTGAATGCTCTGTAGAAAAGTTCCTTTTCTTAAAAGAGAAATTAAATTTAGAGAAAAATACAATTATTAGTTTAAATTAAATCATTTACCTTATGTTTAAAATTTCTTAAATTCAGTTTATTTTGGTATAGGATACGGGGAAGCCATTAATCACTTTTTTTCTGAGCAAAAATGAAGAAGCTCTAAGATTTATCAAACACTAAACTTGGCCAAGATGCAAACATTATAAATAGAAGATTCTAAAATAAGCACTTGACAAATTTAGCAATGGGAATCTCATGTCTCCAATTATAATTGATAAGACATCTTTCTGAACAATTGCTTTCAAAACTGCAGATGCTAAGCAGTAACTTAAAACCCCATTATCTAACTATATATTGGAACAAAACAAAGTGTAAGATCAGAGTTCTTCAGTAAAAACTGCTTTTCCTGTTCAATTCCCTTTTCACCATTTCAGAACCTCTGCAAACTCGGGAACATACTTGCTGTTTCTCTGTGCTGGCTCTTGTTTGCTTGGGGGAAGACAACCAGAATTCGTCTTGCTTTCCCGGGGGGCTGCAGAAGTCTAGTGACTCCATCTGCCAGAGTCCCTTACCTCTGAGATCATAGATATAATTTACATTTTGCTAATGAGAAATGCTCATGCAAAGCCTAGAAATGTGAAATTGAGACAGAATCTTTCTTCATCTCTAATGTACTTATTTGCTAAATGTGAACTTCGGTGTCCTCTGAGTTTTGCTGTTATCCTGCCCCAGGCTTGTAGAAGAGCTGTGAAATTTCTGGCAATTTCCTTAAGGACCCAGACTCTGCATAGCAGCTGCCATCTGGCTCTCTATGGCAGCGAACCTAAAGTCAGAGTTTGTCCCCCTAATTTTTGTGCTCTAGCCATTTGGGTGGTTTCATTAGTATGTGATTCCCCGAATTAAATAATTACTGCTTGAAAATCCTGCAGTGATTTACACAGCCCCCAGCCCAAGGCTTTTGTACCCTGAATTGCATGACATTTGATGCCAAAATAAAGAAGCTGGCTATTTCTGACTGCGCCTAAGAATTGAAAATGACAAGTTCAGATCTTTGCATGGAAAATCTGACATTGTTAGAGAACTGAATCTTCTAAGACTTCCCTAAAAGAAATTCTTCTTCTGTAACTATAGTCCACATATCATAAAATCAAACCCAGATTTTGATCCTTCTAGTGATGAAATAATCATAACCCTTAGCTTAATATCCATATTGGGGCTCCTCTGTAAAAGTTAGACCCCCTCAAATTCCATCTTGGGTTACTAAGTTGCGAGCTCCCCAATCCTAAGCTCCACCATGCGTTAGGATCTCCTCTCGCCTGTCTGAAGACTCGACCTCCTGCTTAAAGATCTCTACGGACTTCACTTGACGAAGTGCCCTGCAAGTCTCCAATCGCATCTCCCCCAGCTAAGATGCCAGAACTTCCTCATAAAATGTGGAATAGCCCAAAGACTTGGGAACGGGAATGCTGGGATGTGGACTTCTACTCTTTTCTGCGCATGCCACACATTCTCGTCCTCACTCTGCTCCAGAGTAGCTGCAGCAGTTGCATAAGGATGGTCTAATGTCCCTCGAGGAACCTTACCATATACACCTAGGTTTCTGCCCCTAGAACCTCTATGTGGCTGGCTGCCTGCAGGAATCTGCATCCCCATTTTGAGCTCAAGTACAAACCTGGATCTGTAAAGCAGTTACCACCTGGCCATCAGGGGACAGCGTATAGAATTATACTCTTATCCCAACGACTTTACATGTTCCCTCAGGGATCCAGAAAGTTCTAGCTCCAGTTTCCAGCAACAGGAACTCCAGTGACTCATGACAGCAGGTGCTAAATGCCGCCCTTGGGCCTTCCTATCTTAGTGCAGGTGATGACCACCCCCATCTTCCCTCTTCACACACAGCTGTCTCCAACCACTCGAGTTTGCTCTGCTTGCATGAACCACATCCCTGAAGCTCCTGAGAATCTGCCCCCCTGGAAGCCACTATAGCCAGGAACTGATAGTCAATGCATGAACACTCCAAATCCCTTGCCACTGAGCTGGGGTGACCCTGAGCTGCAGGTTCTGTGCTGGCTCCCAGAGTCTTCCAGTGGTATTAAGCTGCAGGGTTAACTTGCTCAATGAGGTACCCTTTACATGGAAGATAATCCCAGGACAAGGAAAGAAAAAGAATAGCCACCTAGCCTGTGGATACTTGCTTAGCAATTGCCTCTAGAACAATCATACCCATGACAGTTGACAGATTTTTCTTTCAAAATGGGAATCTAGAGTTGGGTCTCACTGGTAAACTATAGCAAGAACATCATTATTGATAGTAAGCGGCCCCTGGCATGCTGGGGAATCATATTACTAGGACTCTTACATGCAGGGAATTTGGATGGGACACAAGTAAATACGGTGGATTGTCTTGGGCAACACCTTTAGCACAAGGGAGTGGGGGCAGGTACACAGCAACATCTAAGATAGCATTGGTAGTCACAACTGGGTAGGGGGTGCTACGGGAATCTAGTGGGTAGAGGCCAGGAATGCTGTCCACATTGTACAGGACAGTCCCCACTAGGAAGAATCAGCTGGCTCAATGGCAATTAGAACCCCAGGAACATCTCAGCTTGTTTATTCTGTTCTGAGGCTTGCACTTTTTAAGCATTAAAATGCTTAGTTTCTAGTTGAAAACATTTGTCATTTGAATTTTAATCTATGTACTGATCATACCTGATTTTAAATAATACTTTAAGTGTTACAAAACACTTTAAAACAGTTAAAATCCTCAAGTGAAAAGCAAATGACCCCTGCAGGTCAGCCCATGGCCAACGAATATGTGGAAAGACCTTCATTAGTAATCAGTGACAGGTAGGAAAACGGAAAACACTCTTGGTATATCAGACGGGGATTTAAAATAGGGAATTGGGTACTTACAGAGCACTTGGGAAGTTGGAAGAGGGCTGGGAATGGTCCCTGACTAAGTTCAGAGAATCCAGAAGTTGAGCACTACCACCCAGGCCAGGAATCGCCAGAAACGGTCATCCGTGGTCCTCATTCACAGCAGCAGTGAGGAGGAGGTCAGCCCTGCTGATGAGAGGGCCTTTCCCGGAGCACACTGGAGAATCGAGGTTGCTGCCGTCCACTTGAGTAGCTTTTGCTCCCTGGGCACCTTCCAAATCTTGCCTGAGGGCCTCTCTAAAGTGCAACAAAGGGCCTCTGGGACTGTGGCCCAGGTACCAGTCCCTTGACGTAAGAGGAAAGAGATGAGCAAGAAAGAGGCTGAAGGCAGATGGTACCCCACTTCAAATGAAAATAGCCTATGTGGCCAGTGCGGGCAGCATCTAAGATACTGGTGGCCACCTGGTGACAGTGACTACTTGCAGAAAGGCGGGGTAACTCGCCTTCCCACCAGTGTGACCTGTTGAGTAAAATGTGACCACTTGGAGGGCAGCCGATAGGCTTCCTACTCTAACACAGTTCAGGGAATTGCTCATCATGAGCACACACTTACCTTGTATACGTTTTATAACGACTACAGTTTAAACATCCATAGGATTTTGACTAATGGCCATATAACTGAATGTCTAGCAAACTAAACGGGGCACAATTTGTATTAACTGATACATGACTTTTCTGTGTCTTACATCATCCTTAGGATAAAACAAAGTCCTCACTGACAGAAGTCTGGTGCAATGGTCCCTGCTTGCTTCACCACTATCTCATGGTCCTCTCCCTCAGGACCCTATTCATGCTCTCTCTGCCTGGAATATTCTAGATGTATGTCATCTTGTGAGTTCTTACTTACATGCAGAAAGAGAACGAGATAAAGCAAGGAAGACGGGGCTGAGAGGCTGCTCAGTGGTAGGACACTTGCCTAGCATGCCCCAGGCCCTAGGTCAATCCCCAGCACCAGAGAGAAAGAAATATTTTTGAATTTCTGTATCTATAGTTATATTTGTCACTACAGAAGCTTAGTAAATTACTTTGCAACTCTGACAGCCATCTTGAAGGTCTAGAGGAAATTGTACATGCAACTTGAACAATTTTTTATTATCTAGTAGAAGCAGATGCTTTTCTCGCACAAATGTTTTGAAAAGAATGGTCAAATTTCTCCCTCTTGAACTAATCTCATTACATAAAAGCCTTTCTGTGTCGCTAAGTTTACAAGTCTCTTAAGTCTATCTCTAGGAGATAATTTTATAAACCAGTTTGAGAATCATAACTGTGGTCAAACGTATCATCTACATAGAGGGGTGTCTATGACATAAAAGGGCATTTTATTTTTTATGTATCTGCATGCAGGTTAGAATCCAGATGTGAAGCCGTACCTTTTGAAGCCCTCTGTGCCTCCCCGATAGCGCCCCTTCTCCTTCCGGCAGTCCAAGAGAATAACACAAAACCAGCCGAGTAACTACAATCTCACTTTTAGTAAATGCAAGTCATACATGGGAATACCAAAATAATGTGCAGCTTGTACCAAGATAAGGAAGGACAATGGCTCCTATGACGAGATAAACCAAGAGCCCTCAGGCCCCAGTCTGAGTGGACTCCTGTGGTGGTTCCCATCTGGCAGTCGGTGGGCAGGCTCATGATGAGTCCTGGGAGATGAGGACACTCACCACTGTTGGATGCTTCCCTGTTGGCAGAGGAAGGGGCCACTCGGAGCCGAGGAACTCCCCCTTGCCTACCTCAGGTTCTGAGGAGTGGGTCAAAACGGGATAGTTCTGTTCAGGGATTCTAGCATCCAGACCTGGAGGGAGATCTAGAACTTCATCAAGGCCAGCTCGATACAAGCCAAATACCAAAAAGGCGGGCCATACCTAGCTGGGGGTCAGAGATGGGTCTCTTGGATGGATCACTCTTGGCAGAGCCCTTCTGGAAGTGGCCAGCAAGCTCTCTCAAGAGGTGTGATCTCCCTGGAGCCCACAACGGAGCACCCAGCACACCAGCCCCAGCCCATGTGGTGACCATAGTAGCCCCTGCCCAGTGAGGCCAGCACCCTCACTGTGTTCAAGTCGGCAGTGCTGTGATGCCCGGCTGTTTGGTGAAACACCAGTGTAGACGTTGCTGTGCAGTTGCCTCGTAAATGTGATTCGCATTTCAAATTGGTAGACTTTGAGTAAAGAGATCACCCTCCGTAATGTGGGTGGGTCTCATCTGATCAACTGAAGCCTGAGAACAAAAGACGACATATTTTCTATTTTTAAAGCTAGATTTTCCTCTGAGGACTTGATAGGAGACCTATTTTGTTCTCCTGGGTCCCCTAGTAACTCCACTTCCTGGGAGAGCGTTGACTTCCTGGTTCAGAGTGATCCTCTGTCGTGACCCTGTAAATGCCTCAAGCCTCCACAGAGGGTCTGGGTCATCAAGGAAGAGGGCAAAGATAAAGGCAGAGTCCCTGCCAGCACTGGGCCTGCCAGGAGGCCTGTCGCAGCCACCTGAGGTTCCGATATCCTGGCACTGAAGGCATGGCTTTCATTAGGTTAACTATTTCAGAAGGATTTGGGGAAAAGGGAAAGAGTCACATGAGTGCAATCGCTCATTCTTAGATTTGCAACAAATAAATTCCAAATTCTATATACTGAGCATATTAGTTTCAACTATTTTATCTCCATTGTGAGTTGGAACATTTATCGACATAAAATAGCCCTTCATTCCATCTCGGTGTCTGAAATCAATAAATCCATCCCAGTATTGTTTTGATGGTCCTGAAATTTTTAAAAAGATGGTTAAAGATAAACGGCTAAAAGACCAGAGTCTGTTTCTCACAGCAACACAGAGCTGATTTCTTTCAGCCCAAGTTTCAGTGGAATTTTTTTAGCCCAATCTGGGAGTTGGCCTTTTTTTTTGGGGGGGGGGGGAGGGCTAATAAATGAGTCTAAATCATTAATACTCTCTTCCTTAACCTGGGACTCTTTAACAGTATCAAGCCGTACTCTGGATGTCTCAATCCTAGCTGTTCGCATATGAAAACAAGATGAACCCCGTTACATATGGCCTTTGGAGCTACTCCCCATGGATTTTTTTAAAATATCTTTTTGGTTGTCAATGGACCTCTATTTATATGCAGTTCTGAGAATCGAACCCAGTGCCTCATACATGCCAGGCAAGCGCTCTACCTCTGAGCCATAACCCCAGCCCTTTTTCTCAGGGATTTTACTTCAAAAGAAATCGGGTCTAAAAACATGGGAGAACATTTAAGCCAACTGTCACCATAACAGGGTTAACTTATAATTGAAAGCATGGTATTGCATGGGTCAAATTAGGGGTGTGGGTGGGTGGGGTTATATATATACAAGTGAAATAGTTTTAACATATTCTCTGAACAATGGACATAGTAAAAAAAAATATGTTAAATAGCATAGGTATGGTTAATATACTACATATACTATTCTATATATACATTATTAATATTATATACTACATACACTATTCTATAGTAATTGAAAGTTATTTTTCTAGAGGGCATCTTGGTGTGTCTGGGATCTTACAACACAATACAATGGGCTAAGTGGCTCACAAGCAAGTTTCTCAGTTCTTGAGACAAGAAGTCTAAAAGTGGCAGCAGGTTCAGGTTCTGGTGAGGGCCCTATTCTGGGTTGCAGATGGACACCTTTTGACCCCACATGGCAGAAAAAGCTCTGGCCTTGTAACCTCCACTTCCTAACACCCTCACTCTGGGGACTAGGCTCAACGTGTGAATTTGGTCTACTGCAGAGGGATTTCCAAGGGAGCACCTAATAAGTGCCCGCACCCAATTTCCACTAGTCTCAGAACGGGGAGCTTACAAAGCGCATGGAGTGCTAAAGTGTCAGTTTCATCTGACAAAGACAAAATGGGGGTGGGGGGTGGGGAAGTAACTTGTCAGTCATAAAATTAACCAAACCACAAAATTAAGCAAACACCTACTCCATCCTGGGAGGACAGGCTCACCCCTGAAGGAGCATGCGAGAGTCTTCTTCACTGCAGGATTGGTGTCCACAAGGAGGAAAAACTGGATGGTATCTTCATATTCACAGATACAAACTGTAGCAGATGATGTGGCCAACACACAGATCTTCCTGCCCTTTTTTGACAGTATTACTCCTAGACGATGGAGCTCTGGTAGCCCCTGTCTCCCAGCCGTGTCCCTCCCTGGACACTGATCTTTCCTGGAGGGCTGCCTCGCCCAAGTTCCAGGGTTTTGTACCCTTCCTTCCTAGTAGATGCTCAAGTCCAAAGGCCTGGCCACTTGCCTTAGTGAGATGTCCAGGGTCCCCTGTGGGGCCTGTAGTTCAGCTTTCACTGTCCAGCCTGCCTGACTTGCTCCCTCAGAGCTGAGCTGCCATCGGTCTCCATCTTGGAACTGGTTTCCCTGAACCCAAGCTGCAACATCAGACTGTGGCCAGGTTGGTTTTAGTCCAAGAACACAAAGAAATTGGTATCAGGAACCCTAGCCTATTGATACAAGGGATTACATGGTAAAGAAGGCTTTAAAATGTATCCATGGCTACCTAACTGGCATTTCATGTAAGGTAGTAATTCTTGTTTAAAAAAAAATTTAAACTAGAATTCAGTAGAAAAGACTTCTTGTTCTGGGTTTTAATGAAAATGCCTTTAATGATTCAATATAGTTATTTTCTAATGTACATTATAAAGTCAATCTTCCAAAAACTTTGTGCTAATATTTCTGAAAACACTATGTGAAAATTTGAACAAATACTGACAAAAGCAAAATGGGGTTGCTATAATTTCATAACTAAATCCAGAAAGCCTTGAGTCTAAATGTATTTTGTTTTCTAAAACCTAATCTTCAGGTGAAGAATCGGATGTATACTCAAATAGCTTCTCTATTAACAAAAGGCCTAAAATCCTATCTTTATAAAAATAGTGCATTATAATTACATTATGCCAATTTGTACATTCACATAACTTGATCAATCTTGTTCCCCACTACCCTCCTTTCCCCCCTCCCTTCCCTGATCCACTTGTTCTACTCTGCTGATTTCCTATTGTGTTTAATTAGTATGTTATACCACAATGAATCCTGCTTCTATATGAGATTATATCTGTACGTGGACATAGCCTGACTTGGTAGACTTCATTCTCCAGTGCTTCCGGGCCTCCTCTCCTCCCTCTCCATTCCCTTCCTCTGCTCTTTGTCTCCCTTCCATTACAATCCCATGTATAACAGTGACAAATCTATAAGGGTTTCTAGAAATTTTCTAAGAATGGTCCAGGACTTTTATGTAAAACAAAATCTTATTGATGGACATTAGAACAAATGACCAGACACATTGTGACCCTAGAAGGGAGAAGATATATAATTGGCTTCAATGATATAAACATATGAATGCAATATAATGTGAATATTTCCAATCAGCATTCAGATAAGTTTTGAAATAATTAAATTTAAAACTTGTGTATTCCAACAAAAAAATCACTGAATCTAATAAATGAACTCAGTAAAATTACAGGATATAAAATCAATGTACCAAATTCTACAAAGTTACAATTACATAGATGAATAAGTCTAGACATCTAATGTGCAGCATGATGACTATAGTTAATAATATTGTACACTGGAAATTTGCTAGGATGCCAGGTGCTCTGATCATAAAAAATCTTACTTTATAAAGACAAATTACTTGACTATAGGAATCATTTCATTATGTATACATGTCAAAATATTCTTAATGCTTTAAATGTAATCAATAAATTGTCCAAAATTTATTTTACATCCCAAGTTGAGCACATTTAAAATATTAACTTTCAATGAAAAACTATTTCTTGGGCTGGGGCTCAGTAGCAGAGCGCTTGCCTAGCATGTGGAGGCACTGGGTTCAATCCTTAGCACGGCAAAAAAAAACTAAACAAATAAAGGCATGCTGTTCATCTACAACAATTTTAAAAAAATTAAAAAAAAATATTCCTGCAGAACCAACTTAAAGACAACCCATATACTAGGAGAAAATATCTGCAAGCCATTGATAAGGGTTTTGTAATTAAGTGAATTCTTAGGCAACCTAATTAAAAATGGGCAAAGGATTTGGACACTTCTTTCCGACGTAGGTCCACATGATCAATAAGCACATGAAAAGATGCATGAAGTCCTTAGGGGAAATGAAATCAGGATCACAATGAGAGAACAGCACTTCAAACCCACCCGAATAGCTACAAGGAAGATAAGGATGATGTGGAGATTTTTGGAATGCTCAAACATTGCTGGTGATAATGTGAAATGATCCAGCCACTCTGGAAAACAATTCTGAAGTTTTCCAAGTCTTATTCAGATACCTAGAAGAATTGCTGTGTCACAGATTTCTACTTAGAAGAAATGGAAGCAGACGACTACACCAATTGTACACAGGACTCAAGCCAGCCTTATTTAGATGGCCCTCAAAGAGAACAACCCAGATTTCTATCAACTGAGAATAGATAAGTGAAGCATGGTCTATACATACAATGGAAGGGTTGGTGAAGCCGTGGGAAGGTGGCATTGCAGATGTAGATTAACCTAAGAAGCAGAGTGCAAAATGAAATTACACCTGGGGATGGTCTCATTCACATGAGACATCCAGTATGGGCAAACCAATGGAGAAAGATCAGAGGTGGCTGAAGACTGGATGGGAGTGGCTGTTGGGTGTGGTGTGGGGTTTCTTTGAGGGGTGATAAAAGTGTTCCCAAGTTAGATCATGATTTTTTTTGACAGCAGAATTCATTTTGATAAAATCATACGAGAATGTAATATCTTATTCTAATTAGGACCTCATTCTTGTGATGGGGACATGGTGGGTTTCACTTAGTTAATTTCACATGTGTACATGGAAAAGTAGCTATTCTACTGTCTTTCCTACTCCTATTCCCTTCCCTTCCTTTCATTCCCCTTTATCTTACTAAACTTCTCTTCTTCCCCTCCCCTCACTTATTGTGGTTTTAGCTTCTACATATTTAATACTATGAAAAATATCTGTTTAAATCAAGCCATTAAAGTTACATGTCAATATTGACTAGAAGTTTGTCAGCCTGAAGATAATTTCCAAGCCTTTAGGTAGCTTGAAACCTTGAATGGATACTAAATCGAGTTAATGGCACCCCTTGGATGCCTAGATCATTCCTAAGTAAAATGGAATAATGAAACATGGATTAGTAAGCATGATTTGGTTTTGCTTATCTTTATATACTGCAGAAATGCTTTGTCTTAGGTCTATTAAGAACAAGTTCATTTTTCCACGTGGAGGAGTTGAACAAGAGGTATGTCACATCAGAGCACTAATCTCTGGGTTATTTGAGTTCTTTATATATCCTAATCAATAAATGGAACAAAAATCTGAACATCCACTTCTCGGAGAGGATATACAATCAACAATGAAAAAAATGTTCATTTCTAGCAATTAGAGTAGTTTTGATTTGCATTACTCCAAGATATCATCTCACTCCAGACAGATTGGCGGGTATTATGAACACCAAAAACAATAAGTGTTGGCGAGGATGTGGGGGAAAAGGCACACTCCTACATTGCTGTGGGACTGCAAATTGGTGCAGCCAATATGGAAAGCAGGATGGAGATTCCTTGGAAATCTGGGAATGGAACCACCATTTGACCCAGCTATCCCTCTCCTCGGTCTATACCCAACGGACTAAAAACGGCATCCTATAGGGACACAGCCAAATCAATGTTTATAGCAGCACAATTCACAATAGTTAAACTGGAACCAACCTAGATGCCCTTCAGTAGATGAATGGATAAAAATGTGGCATATATACACAATGGAATATTACCCGGCAATAAAATAAAATCATGGCATTTGCAGGTAAACGGGTGGCGTTGGAGAAGATAATGCTAAAGTTAGCTAATTCCAAAAAAAAACAAATGTCAAATGTTTTCTCTGATATAAGGAGGTTGATTCATAGTGGGGTAGGGAGGGGGAGCATGGGAGGAATAGACGCCCTCTAGATAGGGCAGAGGGGTGGGAGGGAAAGGGGAGGGGGCAGGGGGTTAGCAAGGATGATAGAATGTGATGGACATCATTATCCAGTACATGTATGAAGATATGAATTTGTCAACATACTTTATATGTAAACAGAAATATGAAAATTGTGCTATATAAGAACTGTAATGCATTCTGCTGTCATCTTTTTTTTTTTAAATCAAATTAAAAACTGATACAAGCCTGTACCAGCTAGTGTGCTGGTGCATGACGGACTCCTCAATCGGCCACCACACTGAGAAATAGGACTGAATGCTTCTGCTCCCCCAGGGAAGGGGCGGCTGTCCCCCGAAGTATCGGTGTTCAGGGTTCTGACCACCAGAGCTCTAGGCTGCCCTGGTACACTGGCCTTCTGCCCATGGTACAGGGCACAAGGCTCAAGCCAATGAAGCCAGCCTTTCTCTGACTGGAGGAAGCTTTGCTCCTCCTCAAAAGTGAGGAGACAGCAGGGGAAACTGTGGTTCCATTGACAACTGAGAGCAAGTGTGTCTCTAGCCCATCTTGGAGTTTGGGTCCGACTTTCTGGGGATGAACTCACGACCCTAGGTTGCAGATGAATGGTAACCAGGCCTGTGTGCAGAAGGCGGCCGAGCACCCCGCTTCCCCAGAGCTAACCTGTTCAGTTCCATTTGCACACTTTCTTTCTATATTTGGTCTATAAAAATCTTCTTCAAACTGGTTACAACACTTCAGTTTACTCACTAAAGAGAATCTTCTAGCTCATTGGTGTAAGGCTGGTTTTTACCTTTTCTAATGTTTCAGTATGGCTCGGAAGGCCGGTCCGCATGCGTTGAGCTTGACATGAGACAAGGGCTACGTTCAAGGCTGACAGCTGCTCATTTGTAGGAGAGCCGTGGGTTTTCCTTTTTTTTTTTTTTTACATGAAAACTCTCACTACTAAGGGACTGACTTGTGCACCTTGAAGAGCTCACTGTATGGTGAAGCCACATTCTGCATCAGTGGGGAGAGGACTGCCTAGTTTATAAAAGTCACTGGAACAAGGGGCTTCCATCTGAAAAAGAGCCAAGTTAGGCCCCCCAAGTGACAGTATCTACAAAAATGAACCCCAGGTGGATTAAAGATGCAAATGTAAAGATTTATTATTTTAACATCCTACATTTCTTGTTCTGGTATTAAGCTCGGCGTGAAGGGGCCACCTGCACAGGACGGGGAGGGAGCTGGCCTCCACCATTCCTGAGTTGTCTAAGACAGCTACGCATAAATCAGTAGTAAAAGGTCAAACGGTTCCTCAAGCTGTTATTTCTTTTGACTTCGCGGTTCTTATTGTTACTCAACACTTAAAACTTCCCATCTCATTGGTCTCATTTACTATGTGACCTTGGAGTTTTATCTTTCCAGAGAAAGTCTCCACCATTCCAGTTATTCCCCTCTCCATGCACAAAACTCTTTAGAACCACGTCGGAATGGTTATGTTCCAAAGTACTCAAAGGGCACCTTCTCTGGAGCAGACATACAGGTAATTTTATTCTCTTGTGTTTGCTAATCTGCTTTAAACAAGGGAATTTATATTCACTTTTTTGCGAGGGGAAACTAATGTTCTAAGAAAACATAAAATGTCGTACTAGAAGGATCTGTAGAATCCTAACAGACCAAATTGGTTGCCTCTGGAAAAGAACAGATTAGAGACGGGAGTGGAAGACGGATGTCCCACAGAATACTCTTCTGCACCATTTGAATTTTGAGCATTGCCAGTTCAAAACCTCAGATTAAGCTAAAACGCAATCCCCCTGGCCCAGGGAAGTCCTCGCCCCATTCCACAAGTTGCCTTTCTCCATATCCCCACCAGCCCCTTCTTGCCATGAGCCCAACTCGGTCCCCTGCAAACCATGGCACAAGTCTGGTCCCTGAGCCAAAGCCCTGGGCTGGTGTCAGACCACCCCTCAGGTATACAGAGCCACAGGAGGACTTTGCTTTTTTTTTTTTTTTCCCACCCCCCCCCCGCCCGGTTCCTTTATTTCAAAGTGAAGGTGGCTTATCCCAACAAACCCCTAAGCCTGGAATGGAGAAGCCATAAAGAGCCTCACATGTAGTAGATGCTTAATAAATAGACCTGGAGACCGTGATGGGCCTGCATGTGTGCCCAGCTAAGTCGCCATAGCTGCTGATCTTGCTGTAAATTGCTCCCTCTCCTCTGCTATGATGGCGCCCAAGCTGCCCCAGGGTTCTCCGGTGCTTGAAGTGGGCTCTCGGGACAATGGCTCCTTACACCTGCCAGGGCCAGGTGCTGTTCCCAGCTGAGGTGGATGGCTTCAGGAAGAGGGGGCAGTTTCAGCCTACATTGTCTAGGCCAGGCTCCCCTTTCCTTCCTCAAAGCAGAACCAGGAGTTGGGCCAGGAGGGTGACTGGGAGGCCATCCCAGGAGGCACAGTGAGGGCGGGGAAGAGGGAGGGAAGGTAACAGACCAGCAGAGCTGAGGGCTGCTTGACGCTCCAGGCAACTGACACTCAGGCCCACCCCAGCCCTGCGGAGAAAGCAGGTGCCATGTGACTTGAGACGCCACGAAGAGGGCTCAGGGACTGGGCCTTGGCCCAGCTGCTCACCACATTCTGGTAGAAGTTGCTTCTCAGGCCCAGGGGAGTTGGTGCCCAAGTGTGTCCCCTCACGTGGCCAAGTGGCCCTGCTGGCCTCAGAAAAAGCAGAGGGCCACCTCAGCTGGACAGACCTGGGATGTGTGCGTGGAGCTCTATAGCAGCACCATGCGGAAGTTGAGCACGCAGCAGCATTGTGTCTACAGCAGATGCCACTAAGCAACCACAGCACACGCCATGTCCCCGTGATGGGTCCTGCTGGCTCCCCAGACCTCCCTACTGATCATCCCCTCCCTCCAACGCGGACTGCGACACTCCAGTCTCCACTTTCATCCCCGCACCCCACCAGCCACACCCAGCCCGCTCTGTGACTACCAGTTCTGCACATCTGACCCTTGGTTTTCTCACCTGTAAAATGGCAGGAAGTTATTTTTACTATTGTGAAAGTACTGAACACCACAATGTTAATATGTGGAGAGGGGAAAATGTCTGGCACACAGTACACTTGGAAAATGGAAGTCATCATAAAAACTCTTCCTTGAGGCTCTTGCATCCCAGGCCCTGCCCTGTTTCTTTACCAGAATTACAGGAAAAACTTTCCTCAATACTATCTTCATGATCCCTGTGAATGCCATCTTGAACTTGGGCCCAGGTCTTCTGAGGCCCACGTGGCAGTGTAAAGCTGGATAATCTAC
Source organism: Urocitellus parryii (assembly GCF_045843805.1). Lineage (NCBI taxonomy): Eukaryota > Metazoa > Chordata > Mammalia > Rodentia > Sciuridae > Urocitellus > Urocitellus parryii. The sequence goes on along the minus strand of NC_135537.1, from coordinate 3,981,327 downwards.
TGGCCCAGCCAGCGGCCCTGGACTGGGGCTGAATCCCCAGATCCCTTCTAAGGAGCAACTTGCCCTTCACCTCGGGCGCTCCGTTCACAGCCAGCATCCCTCTGTTAGCCTTTGGGTTCTCATGGGATGCTGTACTCTCCCTGAAAGCCTGCCACTCCAGGGATACTGGGCCTGGCTGCTGCTGTCCAGCATGACTCCTCTGGGAGCCGTCTTGGCTCTGAAGCTCCCTCTGGGCTCAGCCCAACTGTCAGATCTGCTCGTGATCTGAAGGCTTTCTCTGTCCAGACCTGCTTCCTCCCTTCTGAATCTGACACTGTCCCTCAGGAGACAGCTGGCACTCCTAACTGCCTCCTGGCCAGCTTCCAGGAGGCCTGCATCCACAGTCGCTGCCTGGTGCTCTCCTGTGGGTCTTGGCCTCCCCCTCCGGGCGTGGAACATTGGTCTTGCTGGGCTCCAGGCCTCTTCAGCTTGGTCCTCACAGAACTGGGCCCCATTAGGGTGCCCTAACTACAGAAAGGGAACTGTCCCAAGTCCCAAGTCCCAAGTCCAAAAGAACAAGAGAACAAGGGACGGCAACACATTTCAGCAACTAGAAAGAGGTGGGATGGCAGCGTCTCCCTACCAAAGTCGAACGCTAACGGCAGCTGAGCCACATCTGCTGGGCATGCCGCAGGACCCTGCAAGACTCCGCTGATGGCACTGGGAGCTTCTAGGGTGGGGGTGGGAAGGGAGAGCTAAGGCTGAAATACCCTGTAAACCCAGCCTCATTTCACTTGGCTTCTGCTCCCCACCGTGGGAGAAAGGAAGTTGGCTCACCAAGGGAGTGAGCCAGAAGACCAGCCTACAGGCCCCAGGGGCACTCACAGCAGAAGGGCTCTGAGAAATCCAAGACGGCCAGGGGCCACATACAGAACTGAGATGCCCAGCCCCAAGCCTTCAGAGCACATGGGATTTAAGACTCTGCGGCTCTGCTCAACATTGGGAGCTCCTCCAAAGGCCTTGCTAGGTCGCCTTATACCAAAGTCAGTCTACAAGCCCCACTCTGTGCTCGGGACCCCATTGGCCCTCCTGTTCCCCACCCTTCAGCCTAAACAGACAACCAAGGGCTCCCAGAGATGAGGGGCATGTCTACCATAGAAACCACAGAAAATGGACAAGCAGGAAAAACAAGTATGGAAATAATTGAGACAAAGCAGGAAAAACGAGAAACATCAAAATAGTCTTTAATATCCCCAGAAACGCTGGCGATATCTGTGGCATAAAACAGTTTTTAGGGGGAAGACATCAGCCAAAAAAAAGCTTTCAGAATTTGAAATCGGATGCAAACATGAAAAACTCAACAGGAATAGACTCAAGAGAAGTTGTCTCTATAAAAAAAATTAAGGAAATCCCAAGGAAGTAAGAACAAAAAGATGGATAATGGGATGATATGAAAATATTCAAAGGCTACCTCAGGAGAAGCAACGTCAGAATAAAGAGTTCCAGAAAGGGGAATTAAAGAAGAGGAATCGTTAATAAGCTTTTAAAATGCTTTCCCAGAAACAAAGGACATGACTTTGTAGATGGAAAGGGGCTACCAAGCTCTCTGCATACCAAAGCATGCCTCATGGAGTTGTGGGCAATAGAAACGAAGACCAGATACTTCCAAAGGAAGAAAACAGATTTGCTCAATTATGAGGGAACACTAGTACACCGATATCCAGAGAGATGCCCTTCTGAAGAAGGAAGATGCCCGAGGTTTGATGGACTTATGACTGCCTCACACTGGGACAGCCTACTTCTGTGGTTTTTATGGTCACTAAAGGAAATCTGAAGAAACTACTGTCTTCTATCTGGAGCCTGTCCAAAGCCTTCTTAGTTAAACTTTCTGCTCTTCAATTTCCTCCTATGTCAATCAGGGATAACAATAGTACCACCTCAGAGTTGAATGTTAAATGAGATGATGTTAGGCTTGGTACTTGATATTGTCACCCAAATGCTATGTTGGAGGGAGCTACGGCAAAAGAGGAAAACTCATTTTTTCTATCGTGTCTATATGCCATATGGTCCAAATGCCTATTTTTCTCTTCTAGGAAAAAGTCAAGATTTTCTTCTTAATGCAACATTTCTTGAGTGCCTGCTGTATGCTAGGTATTCTGGGGCTAAGCACTAAAGACTAGCAATGACAATAGATGATAGATTCTGCTATAAGAGGCATACTGTCTAATTATTTGGTTAAGGTTGTCTTACTAATTTTCACAAGTGCTATAAAAAGTTCAAGGCATACCCTTGTAGTACATCAATGTTTACAGCAGCACAATTCACAACAGCTAAACTGTGGAGCCAGCCTAGATGCCCTTCAGTAGATGAATGGATTACAAAAGGGTGGCATATATACAGAATGGAGTTTTACCCAGCAATAAAGGAATAAAATCATGGCATTTGCAGGTAAATGGATGGAGCTGGAGGAGATAATACTAAGTGAAGTTAGCCAATCCCCCCCCCCAAAAAAAAACAAATGCCAAATCTTTTTTCTGATATAAGGAGGCCAATTCGTTTTGGGGTAGGGAGGGGGAGCATGGGAGGAATAGATGAACTCTACATAGGGCAGAGGGGAAGGGAGGGGGCATGGGGTAATTAATGATGGTGGAATGTGATAATTATTATCCAAAGTACAGGTATGAAGACACAAATTGGTGTGAATATACTGTGTATACAACCAGAGATATGAAAAATTGTGCTCTATATGTACAATAAGAATTGTAATGCATTCTGCTGTCACATAAATTTAAAAAATAAATTAAAAAGTTCAAGGCATAAGAGATAAACAAGATTTACTAATGTACCAAGGGGTGGGAAGGGAATGATCAAGGAACCCCCTCTGTGCTCCGAAGGATGAGTAAGAACTAACCAGGCCCTAGGAGGGGATATGCCGAGCAGACCAAAGAGCAAGGGCTGGTGTGGGAGCACTCAGCCCCCCCGTATACCCAAGAGAAGACTGGAGTTACAGGGAGGCGGCTGGGGCCCCTCCCGACAGGGTCCTGTGGCCATGGCAGAATTCAGATGTCGGGTTTCATCTTTCCAAGACCTACTCATGGCTTCTAATTGGCTTAGGACAGAGCATCCTAGAAGTGGGTAGAGTTGTCCCAGATCAGAGTTGTCAGTTTGCAAACAGAAGCAAAGGTGTAAGCCCAAGGGAGACCGATGACCAGCCACAGTCGGCCTCTCCAGGCACCCAGGGAAGAGTGGGCCAAGAGGGCTCTGGGGAGGAGCCAGCACACATCCATAAGGTTACCCTAGAACCGAGCCTTGGGCTTGAGCTCGAGAGCCACAGGGCCCCATGTCTCCTCCAAAGACAGAGTATCCCAGAGTATGGTCCCGGGGAAGCCCACAGACCTGGGCCTGACTCCTCTGTGTAGCCTAGGCATTCCGTTTTTAGCTGTCGCACAAGAGGGCCTGCCCTGACGCTCCCCCCACTTGCCCAGCCAGGCCCCACAGTCGTCCAAGCCAACTCTCCACGAGGACTTATCTCTGTCCTGCTGGCTCGGCTTCTACTGGCCGTCGGTCTGATCCAGCATCTAGCCTTCAAGAGGTCAAGGAAATGCCCTGGGCTTGCCCAGCAAGAGGTGGAGAGCTGGAATTGGATGGGGGCCTACCTGACCCCAGCCCTCAAGTGTAGAAGGCCCCAACCTTCAGGACTGGTAGATGGGGGAGCATGGATTGCTCCCCCATCATGCCCAGGACCTCAACAGCACTAAGGCAGGTGGGCAGTATTTACAATAAATGGAGGATGTAGAAGAGGGAAGCCCTCAGCTGTATCGGATTCCTGGACCTCACCCCAGTCCTGCTTCCTGTTCAGAGTCCTTCAGGGGAAACCCTATACTCCAACGTGTGTGTGTGTGAGAGAGAGTTTTATATACACATAATTATAATTTTTTTGTTTTTTACAAGATGCTACCCCCCAATCATCTATTCCTAGTGCCGCACTAGGGCGTTGCCATGGCAGCAGGAAGCCCAACAAGCTAGCTTACTTACCTGAGCACTCTGTGGGGACTTCACCACTCACGGGGCAGCTGCGTGAGCCAGTGCCATGTGCTCTGAGCAGTGAATATCAGCCTCCCCTTGACTCTTACTTAAACCCAAGTACAGCAGCCAAGATCCTAACAGAGGGACCATGGAAGAAATGAACATGATGGAAACCATTTTGGGAGCAGGCCCTGACAGAGCCAAAAGTGAGGGAGGTGGGATCCCCAGGATAATCTGCAGTGTTACCCCTTGAACTTCTGCAAGGTATGAGGAAGAAGTGCCACTGTGTCCTGTCACTTCGTTCTAGAGCCATGTTGGAGCCAACCGTCCAACACCTACATAGGTTTTCTGTTGTACGCTGCAGAGGGAGTTAGGCCAAGGTAGCACCAAGGGCTGGAAATGGGGCCAACAGACTCGAGTCTGCAAAGAATGGCACTCCACTGGCTAAGATGTGGATACTTCATTCCTCCCGTGCTTCCCCCCACCCCATCGACATTATGAGTCGGCATTCTCGAATCAAGAAGAAGGGAGGGGGCGAGGGGGTAGAGATCATGGTGGAATGAGTTGGACATCATTGCCCTCAGTACATGCATGAAGACATGAATAGTGTGAAAATATTTTGTGTACAATCAGCGACTTGAAAATATGTGCTCTACATGTGTAATGTGAAGTGAATTGCATTCTGCCATTGTGTAACAAATTATAATAACTTAATAAAAAGTAGATACTTAATGAGGGTACTATTTTTATTTTGAAAATACATGATAGCGAAATGCATTACAATTCTTATGAAAAATTGTGCTCTATATGTGTAATCTCTGGTTGTATACACAGTATATTCACACCAATTCGTGTCTTCATACCTGTACTTTGGATAATGATCATCACATACCACCATCATTGATTACCCCATGCCCCCTCTCTTCCCCTCCAACCCCTCTACCCTAGAGTTCACCTATTCCTCCCATGCTCCCCCTCCCTACCCCACTATGAATTGGCCTCCTTATATCAGAAAAAAAAATTTGACATTTGTTTTTTTGGGGGGATTGGCTAACTTCACTTAGCATTATCTCCTCCAGCTCCATCCATTTACCTGCAAATGCCATGATTTTATTCCTTTATTGCTGGGTAAAACTCCATTCTGTGTATATGCCACCCTTTTGTAATCCATTCATCTACTGAAGAGCATCTAGGCTGGCTCCATAGTTTAGCTATTGTGAATTGTGCTGCTATAAACATTGATGTGGCTGTGTCCTTATAGTATGTTTTTAAGTCCGTTGGGTATAGACCAAGGAGAGGGATAGCTGGGTCAAATGGTGGTTCCATTCACAGATTTCCAAGGAATCTCCATACTGCTTTCCATATTGGCTGCACCAATTGACTATTTTTTCTAAAGCTCAAAAGAACACAAGGGAAGAATCAAGGTAGGGAAGAGACCCAGAAGTAAGAAGAGCTGGCTCTGTCTCCTAGAGCTGTTCAACCTGGAAACCAGAGCTTATGGGACAGGCTACCCACAAGGACTTGGAATCCTGGCTTCAGGAAACCTCCAGACCACAGGCAAATGGAGGGAGTAAATAGGCCCACTCCCCTTTCCTGTAACCTCCTGCTCCCCATTGGCCAAATCCAGATGGAAGCCAAGCAGGTTCGTGTCCACCGACACAGGGCAGAGTGGATAAAGGTAGCGAGGGATTTGGAGAAGAAATGGAAAAGTCCCACCCCATAGTCTGACTCAGGCCTGTAGAGTCATCCCATCCAAGCCCACACTGGCTTTTAAAAATTGTTTATACCTTACCTGGATGTGAGTCTCCAGGGTGATTTGATCTGGGTCTGGAGCACTCTGCCCTTGCAGGGTGTCTAAAGGCCACCATGGTAGTCTCTGTGGCTCCTGTGGCACTGTCTGAGCAGCTGCCCTCTCCCTGGCCTCCCCAGACCAGACTCGCTTGAGAAATCAGCCTCAGTGTGGAGCTCGGCCTCTGGCTCTCACCTGGCCCACCAGAAGGGCCCTACAGAGAAGGCCTTGGGACAGAGCCGGTGGGGCGGGGTCTGCTCCCCAGCAGGTGGTGCCTGGTCACCTGAGCAGCAGGGTCTCTTGGGTAAGCTCGGCCTTTTAAGGGGTTAACCTTGTCCTTACTGCCCGCTGAGAGAAGGCAGCTACTGAGATACTGAACCATGTGCCTGAGCTAATGCCCACCGAGTGCCAGGTACTGTCCTGAGACACCTCTACACTCTGTCAGACCAACTGTGTGCCCTCAGGGGCTCCCACGCTTGGGCTGAGCCCACTATGGAAAGTACCTTCCGGTATTCGTGTGCCCTGTGCCTTCCACCTTACTCCTCCTCCCAAAAGAGTCCAGACTTGAGTCCTTTACAGGTCCAGAATCCTTTGAAGGGGAGACCGTGCCACACAGCCAAAACTGACCCTTCTCCCAGGCCTCCTCTGAGGGAGTCATGGCCATTTGCCCAGGTGACTGTGCATTGGGGAAAGAGACATGACCAGATTTGGGGGATTACCAGATCTTGGCTCTGAGCTGATACCGAGTCCAGAACACCTAGTATCACTGATCCTACAGTCGGCAGGCGACCACGGAGATCGGCAATCAATGGAGTCTTAGCTCGGGCCCATCTCGCAGCGGGTCTAGTGGGAGCCCACACTCTCCTGTGGTCACTTCCCCATGACTATACCCACCAGGGAACCAGGAAGTGCAACCCCCCTGTGCCTGGGGGGCAGAGAGAAGAGGAAGATGGAGCCTGCTGCCATGTGCATGTGGAGAGGGGGTGGTGAGGAAGGCCAACTGGGCCCGGCAGAGCCCTCCATGGGTGGATCGTGTTGCCACCCACTGAGACTAAAGAGGGAAGAGGGCTTCATGTGTAAAATGTGAACAATGTGTATTTCTGAATCCTAATCCAGATTTGCATGGAACCCTCTTACAACCCTAAAGCAGGGATCATAAAGACCCAGATCTGAGCAGGCTCTCCAGAGAGGCCACAGGAGGCAGGCCAACCACCTGCCCATCCCTCTGACCTGCGACTGCTCTCTGGGAGGAGAGCGGGGCCGCAGAGCAACATATAGGAGACGAGCTGTCACCAGGACCCATGACCTCCTGAACCCTCTGAGATGTCCCAGAGGGTATAGGAAGCTGACTACTCTCTCCTAGAACCAACTTCAGTTCTCCCTACACCTGGAGGTAGAAGATACAGCCACTAAGGGCTGAGTCCCTGGCACCTGGCCAATAGCTCAGAAAAGGGATGTGCACATTGGTCTCTAGGCCAGATTTGGGCCAGCCTGGTTCTGTATGGCCTACTGGATAAGAAAGGCTTTTCCCTCATGCAGTGGCTGGAGGGGAAGCTCAAATAGCCCTCTTCTGACACAGGAAAATGGAGTGAAATTCAAACTTCACTTCCCCTAAGTGAAATGCTATGGGACCCAGGTGTGCCCATTCATCTTCACAGTCTACAACTGTTTCCGAGCAACACTGGCAGATGTCGGCACACGAGTCAAAACCATGTGCTATCTGCTCCCTTAGGGGAATATTCTGCCTACTCCCAGAAGACCCAGCTCCAGAAACGTGGTTCTGCTAGGGACATACTACAATATAAACACCACAGCCAGCATTCACCCCAGGGGTCGGGCCCATCTGTCCCCAGGATGAGTCCCAGAGCAGGTAGCCAGGGCAGGGGGTGAGCACACCATCTTGAGACTCGCAGGGAGGGGCCGGCCCTGTGTAGGCAGGAATTCAGATGGCCTGGGGCAGGACCTGCCCGGACCTGCCCATCCATCTCAGCACCAGGGCAGGCTGGAGAACCCAGGTCTCCTGAGGTGCGGTCCCCAGGCCAGCACCTGAGTCCCTGGGGAGCAGGGGATGTTCTTGGCCCCACTTACGGCACCTCCAGGGGAGGCAGCCAGCCCCTAAGACGGGCAGCTCCTACAGGAGGGAAGAGGCCACCAAGCGCCTTTCATCTGCCTGGGCTTCCTCCTCCTCTTCCCTCATACGGGTTTTTGCTTGTTGTTCTGCCTTTTTAAAGGGCAATGCGACGTGGTTTTGTCTAGAACTAGAATTCTTGTTCGGTTGAAGTCACTCATTTTGACTTGGTTTCATTTCCTCCTTGAAATACTGCTCATCTACCTTCTGCCTCCAAGTGGAGCTGCACAAAATGAGTGGGTGCGGGGTGGCATCCAAGGAGAACTTCACCTCCCAGGAGGGGCCCATTCCCTACTTTACCAGGGCTTTTTGGGGAAAGGGGTCTCAGCAGGCCTGTGCAATGACGAGGACAGGCAGTGAATGTGACAAATCACGCAGACAGCCCAGCTGGCATCTGCTGGCCTGGCAGTGTGCTCATGGGATGTAGCAGGAGAGACTGGTCAAAGCGGCTCCTGTCCAACTTTTTTCTGAAGGAAAACCAAGACACAGTTGCAAATGTGCCAGAGATTTTAATGGGAAAAAAAATAGAAAAAGTGCAATATTTTATACTATAGCAAATGATTCTGTAAAAGAGAAATAGGGCTGCATGAAGCATTCATTAAAATAGAAAGATGCAATCTCTTGCACAAGGCGTCTGTCACGAGTGTGACGTCTAGGACATGTAAACATTGTGGGGTTTCTTATTCAGGTGAGCAACAATAACGAACACATCTGAAATTGACTCTGGTTGCCACGTTCCATTAATGGCATTCTAAGGCCGTTTGTGAAGACGCCTCTGCACAGGCTGAAGGCAAGGGGGCGACACCAGGGGCTCTCACGGCGGCAGGAGGCTCTGGCTCCGCTTCTCCGCAGTCCTGCTGGAATCGCTGGGCTTTGCCGTCTGCTGGGTCCCACAGGCCTGCGCCTCCACCTCAAAGGGCTTGTCGTCCACCAGTGGGAGGGCAGGTCCTGCTGGGGGCGTGGGGCAAACCATGCCATCCTCCCAGAATGTGGACCTACTGGTCTCTCGGGCAAACGGACGCCCCCTTCTTGTGGGACTGTCCTGCCTTCCATCACCCTCTCCCGCAAGAACGGTGGGTCAGGCTTCTGATAGTCTCACCATCAGAACCAAATCCAGATCCTCTTACCACAGCACACACAAATGTCCAGCAAAGCAAAAAAATAAAAGCCCAGAGACCCAGCTATCCAGGGAATGCACCCCCTCCCTGCCCAGTGATCCCAAGAGACCACCTCCCACTCCTAGAATAAGCCCCATAAATATATGCCAGTTAATTTTGAGGATGAGTTTGACATCAATTGAAACTTAATTTCTATGTCTAGGGTCACAAAAGATGGGGGGTTTGTTTCTCCTTGATGTCATGAGGCACAGAATACACATTTGGCTGAAGTTAAAGCTAGACATCTAAAAGGGGTTATTGGCCATCTCTTGGCCTGGTAGGAATAGACTAGAGATTTTTTTTTTTTATCAAGTCATTGGTTCAAATCTGTCTTTTGATGTCTTTGTTGCTTGTCTCCTATGTGTACTTAGTTGCAAACCTTCTCGTCAATGTTTTTGTACATAGGAGTCTGGAGGACCTCTTGGCTGGTATTGATCTCTCCCCCTGTGTTAGGCTGGGGGTCCCCATAGTGTCACCTAGCTCGGTGCAGTCTATCTGGTGGAGAGTTCTGATAAGGCAAAAGTGGGCCGAGATGACCTCGTAAGGGCCTTTCCAGCCCAGAACCAGCTGTCACAATGCTATTTGTGGACTGAATAAACAGATACATAATTAGCCCTTTTCAGGAGTGTGTTCTTCTGAGGAGCCATCAAATTATAGAGAAATCTTGTTAATTGTGGGTCTGCTTCATGGGGTTCCCACTAATCACATTTTTCCTTTCATTATTATTGTTCCACTCAACTTCTAAGCTTCAGCTCGAAAATGAAATAATTTTGGAGGCAAGTCCTGGTTGCAATCCCCGCTTCCCTGGCCTGGCTTGAGACCTCTCCCATCTCGGAAGCCTCAGGCCAGTGGGCCCTCAGCTAGGGGCCAGGGCCTTAGCCATCTCCTTCAGCACAGAGCCTCTCACAAAGGCTGGCCACAGACGGTCCATGTGCCTGTAGTCTCCAAGGGACCAGGGTGACCCAGCTGCCATTGCTGCACTCAGAATGGGGCCCAATGGGGCTGCCACTTCATGCCTGGCAGCTGTGTCCTCTCGGGCTGAGAGGTAAGACTTGGGCTCCTCAGTGGAAGGCAGCATTGGAGCTCTGGCCAAGACCCCTGCCCACCATGGTCCAAGACTCTGGCTCATTAAGAACTTAGTGTGGGGACATAAAGGAGAGCCCATTTGTATGGGGACCTGTCCAAAGGAGGGTCTAAGAGCTGGGGAGACATGATTTTTCAGAGAGGGAGTCTATAGAACAATTCTACCTGGAAAATGGGACATCCCCAAGAGACGGGAGTTGGCCCACGTTTAGCAACGCAGACCTGTGCTGGAAGGACTTGGTCCTGCCCTCCCCACCTCCCACCAAAATGCCAAGAAAGTCTGTTCACAGAGATGCTGGTTTCTTCATCTTCACCAGACGTCTCTGGGAGATACAGCTTCTCTCCTGGCTAGCCCACCTTTATAGAGGGGACAAGGAGTGACTAGCCAAGACCATGTGACCCAATACATGTATGGAAGGAGCCCATTGTCCCCATTGTCCTTCAGAGGCCAAAGCTATGGCTGAAGATTACAAAAACAAGCATAGCTCTCTAGATGCTGGAGGCTTCCAAGGTGCCATATTGGAGCCTCCAAAGAGGCAGTTAGGACTCCAAGGTAAAGGGGAAGATGTGCAGATTGAGATCTTCCCCAATAAGTCTCCTTGCCCCTCCCGTACCACCTCCCACCAAACCCCTCCCCCTCCCCCATCCTCCCACCAGAGTCCTTTACCTGCTGTGGCTGTTACCACACCTAGGGAGGAGGGTGACGGGAAGGCCAAGATTCCTGCTGACCTAGGCCATGCCACCCAACATCAGACAACACCCGGGCAGCCCCAGGAAAACCCCAGGCCCCGCTCTGAGGGTCAGTCACACCAGCATGTGCAGGGAGGGGTCCAGCCCATCCTTCTGGAGCAGCTCCTGCCACCTGAGGGAAGGCTCAGCGAGAGGGGCCCTTTCACCAGGATGACATACTGGAGTGTCGCTGTCCTGTCGTCCTCAGATCTGCCTCCAGGAAGGGTGACCTGCCTGGGTCACACAGCGTCCGCTGCAGAGGGGCCGTGGGCAGGGGCCACTGCAGGCTTTCAGAGGGCCCGCACCCTGCAGCCTCTCTACTGCAGGTGTACCCTGCAGGCGTCCTGCTAACCCCCCAGAGAACATGCTACCACCAGCCTCGGGTGTGCCCTCTGGGTTCCCTGGTGTGGAGAAGGCAGGCCTGGGACCAAGGTCTCATGGCTAGTAGGACCAAAAGCTTAGTCTGCACGTGTCTCCTGTGGGGTAGGGGGGTTGTCCTGGTGCTTGGCACAGAGCTGGGCTTCGAAACGGGCAAAGGATCTGGCGGGTTTAACAGACGCCCTTCTGGCCAGCTTGGAAGCTGCTCCTCTCCAACCGTCCCCACAGTGTGAGGCCCCATTTGGTTTCCTCGGAGGTGACACCCCACCCTCCCCCTCTTTTCCTCATGTCCTCTTGTGGGAGGGAGGGCCCCTCCCCACCCTGCACACTGGAAGTCCCAGTGGGCCGCTGGGCTGGGAGTTCCAGTGGAAAAGGAACTCGGCTGGTGGACCTGCAGGGTGGGGGTGCTCTGGCTGCCCCTCCACCCCCACCCAGCAGGTAGAGCAAGTGCACAGAGGAAACAGGAGTCCAGCACCCGCTGGTCCACATGCTCTTTGTAGTTCAGCCCTAGTAGAGCAGAGCCCCAGGTGAGGTCCCATGCTGGGTCCAGCACCTGTGGGTGAAGGGACCTGCCCTCCCAGGAAGCGGAGAACCCTGGCACAGTGGCCGGCACAGAAGAGGTGCCCATAGATGGCTTCTCCCGGATACCCTGTGCAGGAGGGGTTTCTTGTAATCTCCAACTGGAAGGTGGGGAAGGTGGGGCTTGGAGGAGCGAGCTACCTCCTCCTGTGAGTGGCCGAGGTTGGCTCAAGGTGTGGAAGTGCCTGGGCCTGAGTAACTCATCATGCTGTTGTCTGGGGGCAAGAGAGGGGGGGTTTGCCTCTCACAGGGCTCCAGAGCTGGAAGTGGCAGGTTCCACTGAGGCATGGAATCCCCTCCCACTCATCCCATGTCCCCATGTCGCCCAGCCTCCAGCAGAAGACCTGCCATAAGCAAATGGCGTTGACTAGACCCAGTTTCCTGGTAGTGTTCCTGCCACAGGGTTCCCCTCCCACAGGAGAAATGTCCCCAAGAGTGTTTTGCAATCTGAAGGTATTCCAATTGTACCCATGGAGGAAGCTCCCAGCCGTGGGCCACCAGCCATGGGCAGCTGACTAGCCAGGGGGGTGAGGCCGGTCATCTTCTCGGGGATCTGGATTGGTTTCCAGGCATTGTATAGCATTATGGTTTCCACTTGGGCAATTAAAGGCATGATCATGGGGATGCGTGACCATTGGGACAAATGTTAGAAGTCTTTTTCCCATGGCGCCCACAATGGCCACCCCTAAGGCTGGGACCACGGGAGGTTTGCTTCTCAGTGTGTTCATCCATGAGAGGAGGACGGGGGAGCTCGGAGGAGGACATCCGAAGTCTGTCGGGGGTAAGATGGTCAGGAGGGACTTTGACAGGAGGAGCTAAAGACCCTCGCACCACCCTACAGAGCAAAAGGGAGGCCCCAGGTGGCAGAACCTGAAGGGGCACATCTCCCCCGTCAAAAGGGAAGCTGAGGGGGACACAGCAGGTAGGTTCCATGAGATCGGATCTAGGAGGGCTGGGCTCTAGAACTTCTCAGAAAACCCCTCATAGATCACAGGTGGTAGCCCTTAGTGGCCAGGTGGGGCATGGAGACAAATTCCACTTCTTGGAGGGAAGGGCATGGCCAGCACTGAGCCCACGGAGGAGCCCGGGCAGCTCGCGGGGGCCCTGGAAACACGCATCTCTGCTCTCTATTTACAGCTGGGCTACCCCACAGGTGTCTAGGGGAGGTGCTGGTGTCAGCCCACACGGAAGAGGTCCCCGGGAGAGGTCAGAAATCTGAAGCCTGCTTGGGCTTCGGCAGTGAGACCCAGCATCCGTGGACGCCTCTTGCAGCTGTAGTTAGTTCCCCTAACAGAGGAAAACAACATTTAATATGACTTATTTATTCACAACGAAAGCAGTAACCACAGAAGTCCCCAGGGAGACAGACATCCAGAGCATAAATCATAGCTACACAACATCAACTGTTTTCTTGCCAACAGTTCCTCAACCTGAGGGAACAAGCAGACAAAAGCAGATCATAGGGCATTCTACAAGACTGTGGGCCTGGGCTCTTCAAAAATATCGAGAGACACAACTGCTGAGGGAGATGCCCTCAATTGGGGGGTTCTGGGACCACAAGACAAGCAACTGTAGGGGTGTCATCTTGGGTGGCGTCGAGTTTCACAAAAAGCTCTGCAGGATATTTTGGGGACAGTTGGGAGATTTTTGCATACAGATTTTACTAGGTAATACTGTAAGATACTAAATCTCTCGGGTGTGACAATGGCACTACTATAGGAGAATGAGCTTGTTCATGGGAGATACACAATGTTTTCTTTGGCTGAATCACCTCACTGTTACAGACATCGTGACATTCTGTCCTCCAAACGTCTCTGAGTGTAAGAGTTGAGGGGAAGGGGGCAAAGGGCTGAGGATAGTGGGTCAGGGTGAGAGGTATCGGGAAGCTCATTATGTTCTTCCAACTTTTCCTTAACTCTGGGATTTTCAAAACGACCTTGGCTGGGAAATCGGTCCTACTTTCACTGTCCTGAGGCAGCAGCCTCTATCGTGTTGTGGTCAAGACAGAATACCACGGGATGGATTCATGCCCAGCTCTCTGGGAAGCCCAGAACACGCTGGGCCTCAGTGCACATGACCACCACTGCTCTCTGCCATTGCTGTGTCCCTTCATTTTCCCAGCTCTGTCTCCTGCCAAAGGAAAGGATCGTTTGGCTTGCTTTCTGGTGGCTCAACCTTCAAGGTGCCCAGAGATCAGATTATCCAGACCAAATGCCTTTGTGGGTCAAGTCCGTTCTGCACAAAGTGCTGTCCGACTGTTGAAGGAGGAAGCTTCAGGGACTCGGAGTGAAATGACTTCCAAGAGCCCACTGAGGCAAGACACGGAAATGGGCCCTGTCCTGCCCCTCTTCCCTCCCCTAGGATGCTCCCAGGGTCTCACAGATACCATGATTCTAGAGGAAACACACTTTAGAAGTGAGTCCCAAGCTGCTTTCAAAACTAAGCCATGACTCTGGGTTCAGCAGCCAGCCCACACCTGGGATCTGGCACAGATACTCTCAATCGGGTCCCTGTGCGTAAAGAACAGGCGCCAGGTGACTCCAGCTCCACCTTTCTTACAGGTGGTTTAATGCGACCTCCTCAGGGGTCTCTTCCAAGTAGCAGTCTGCATCCATTTGCTTCCTCCCCTGGAAGTATGAGGGACGTGGAGGTAGGGGGGAGAGAGGGAGGGTCCCAGGCTGCAAATGACCTGCTATGATCATACTACCTGGGCAGAGGCTGCCTTGCTTTCAAGATGGAGCAGAAAGAGCAGATCTGGTCCCAGCTATGGGGCTAAGAGGGAATCTCAGAACTCAGAGAGGTTGGTTCACCTCTATGTAAACAAGAGTCTAACAGACTGTTGGTCAGGACAGCACCATCCACCTGGGAGGGGTGCTGCGAGGACCCAAACGGATGCTCGCTAGAAAGCGGTGAGCCCAGGGCTCCAGGGTAATCAATCCAATGTCCACCTTCCTCCTGCCTTTGATGGAGTAAAGATGGATATCACTTAGTGGAAAAGAGTTCAAGTGAGTCAGAAATCTCAAGTATATACAAGGCATGTAGTCGTGTGGGGACCGGAAGGCAAGTCGGCCTCCTACGCCCCTGGTGAGAGGGGGCTCTCCATTCATGTGTCCTAACAGAAGCTGATGCTATCCAAACCCCCGGGGGTGATTTCATCCCCCTTTCTGAATGGGCATGGTCGAGTGGAAGAAGGGAGTAACAATCACTTGGCTGAAAGAAGTTGCCAAGTACAAGGGAAGAAGAGGGGCCAGGCCAGAGAAGTCCAGCAGCAAGGGGTCTTTGGAGGGCTGTGCAGGACGGCAGCAACAAAAGCAGCCTGGACCACAGCAGAAAGAGTACCGAGACCTCGGCTCTAGCCATGACCTCCGGCGGCTGTGGGCCTGTGTGGCCCAGCTCTCATCTGAAGGAGATCAGCAGGGAGAGGCACACTGAGCTTCTGCCCACGCTGGCCATGGGGGGCTCTCGGCCGAGAAGGCCCACTCCCATCCTATCAAGAGAGAAGAGCTCTGGACATCGCGAAGTCCCCCACCCTTTCCCCAGGAGCACATATGGAGTGCACCATGACAGGGAAGAAATGGGCCATCTGCAGGGGAGCAGGCCATGCTCGCCTGCATCCCCTGGCCACTCTGGATGCCCAACTGTGAAGAGGGGACCCGGTGCTCCTCCCTCGGGGCTAGCCTGGCAGCAGCCTGCAGAAGACAAGGGAGGGGAACAGAACCAAGACGGTATGGAGCTGCCCCAGACCCTTTGGTCGGTGGTCATGACTTGGAGAAAAAAGGCTTCGTCCTACAATCCTAATCCTCCAAAAAGGGAGTTGACTGTGAGAATAGTGTGTCCTACGTCTCCTGTCGCTCAGGGCATTCAAGCAAGACGGTCACTGCATGACCACATTATGCAGATAGAAACCGGCTCTGAAGGGGGCGAGCTGACCTCCCTCTGTCTGACTCCACAGTGTGGGCCCCTGTGGAGACACAGGGCAGGGTGCCTCACTGGGGGGCCGGGATAGGATACCTTGGTGTGTGGAATCAATGTTGTGGACCCTTCTGAGACTATGGCCTTGGTTCTGTCAAGGATCAACTGATATTGAGCAAATCTTTCACCCTCCCTGTGCCACATGAAGATAAGATGATCACACACGCCCCCATTCGAGGGCAAATCTTACAAAGGTTTTCAGAACTCCTACATGTGTCCCAGGCAGCGGCCAAGGCAAAAAGCAGTCTGCAAATATGCATTAGTGAGTTCACACCTCTGATCTCCTATAGCCAACAATCCCTTCAGAGAATTCAAGAAGAGGAGTCTATTCTCTGGACAGACTTGAGCACCCTAGGCAGGGCGTTCCAGAATCGTAAAGATGAATGAGCCGATAGAGGCCTTGAAGGTTCATAACTGTCAAGTTCAGCCAAGAGAGTCTGAGGTTCACAGACTCCTTCTGAAGGTCCTGTGTCCTAGGCGAAGGGGACATTTCAACACGGGACGTAGCATTAGGTGCATGCGTAGCCTTTTCAAAGGAGTCCAAGTGCTCCTGGTTCAGCCCAGTGGCCCACATGCTGGGGCCGGGTGGCATTTGGGTTCGGTCTCCTTTAAGAAGTCCTGTAGGCCAGTGAGCGGGTTCCTTCTGAGCAGTGCAGCGAAGCCCATTTCCATCCAAGAGCCAGGAACTTCCAGTGTACAACAGAGGATTTGGGAGGATGAGTGAATGGGTGACTTTCAGAAATGGCAGGGATGATGATGGAAGAAATCAAAGTCCCCTCAGTGAACAGAGGTCAAACTGTCCTTACTCCTGCCATCGTAAGGGCCTACCATGTGCCATATTCTCTAGCCTAACGTGTGTCCCCCAAGAGATGAGCATGTCTTCCCTTTGGGTTCACCCCTTATGGAGAGTGGGAAGGAATTCTCCACTGCCTAAACCAAAGCATCCCCTGAGATTGACAAGTTCCCAGTAGGCCAAGATACAGCCTCTAAACTCTTCCTGAGACCAACTTGAACTTTCCCCTATTTACAAATCAAATGCAATTCCAGACAATCTTTCTTGAAATATATAATCTCTATATATTTTAAGCGAGGAATGCCCTGTCACTTTTTATTAGGAAAAGAAACCACATCCACATACCAATCCCACTCTCATCCAAGCATTCCAGAACTACACTGCTTATCTATGCAGGGAGGTGCCGCACAGAAATCATCGTCCTAGTCATCATCATCGAGCAGAGGGAAGTAATAAAATAGATACTCTGGGGTTCCAACCACTTTCAGTTTCCACCGACAATTCCAGCTGCACAGTAAATTGTTGGAACTGGCGATGATAAAACTAAATATCCTTAAGCGGGGGCTTTTGGTCATTCCATTGCTACTTCTGTTGATAATGCATACCAGTTTCACAAGGTGCATGCTTTTCAGATTTTTAAACTGGCAAGCTAAAATGATCCATGTCTTCTTGCCCACCCACCCCCTGAAAAAAAGTTAATAGAATAACTTAGAACCTATGGTGGTGGCACACCTGGGTCAAGGCTGCTCATGGAACATGCTCGATTTGGCAAGATGATTAAAAACCTCTTGGGTTTTGTCTTTCCTTTCTGTTTGGAAGCAGCCCAAAGCAGGTTACCAACAAAACATGAGTGAGGGGAGTAGAGAAATGAACCTGACACTTCCCATCTGGTCACACGGTCCACCTGCACATAGAGGCACACACGCTCACACTGCACACGCAGACACAGCCACCCAGTCCTCGGGGAGGAAAAGAGAGAGTTAGTGAGACACGCCTCTAGGGGCGGCAGTCAAAGGCTCTCGGCTTGGTGAGCCACTTCGGGCTGGGTATCCTCAGCTCTGTCTCCGTGCTCTTGGTCTCACACCTGTCCTAGAAAAGCCACCCCGGAGAAAGGGGGCAGGGCGGGGGAGGGGGAATATAAGGCATACTTTGCTGGGGAGGAAGGAAGAAATCCATGCTTCATGCTCAGATGCGAGTTTCAGAGAAGGATGGGCCTTTATCTTCCCTTTGGACAGCTCTGCCTGGCTGGAAAGGTGGGGAAGAAAATGAAACCGAGAAAGGAGGGAGGAGAGAAAGGAATGGTGATGACTGTAATCGTAACGAAAGGTAATAATAAATAAACAAGGAGGAAAGACGAGTTGAGCCAATGGAACTTACATCCACATGACAATGACTTCCGATCCTTCCCTCCCCACACTTAGACGGACTTCCGGCGGCGCATCAGCCTGTGGTTGTCGTTGAAGCTGTGCAACCCAGGCGACACGGAGCTGAGCGGAGACGGCAGGAGGCTGTTCTTCAGGGCGCTCGGCGAGATCTCCTCCATCTTGTAGGAGATGGCGCGCAAGGTGGGGGGCGCGAGCTTGGCACTGACGCTGCTCGGCGGCGCCTGGGGATCGTAGCAGGCGCAGGAGCACACCACCGACTGCAGCTCGCCGCCCTCGCTCCTGCGGCGCCGTCGCGCGGGCCGCCGCTCCTCCTCGCTGCCGGAGATGTGCGCCACCACCACGCTGTTGCGGTTGTCGGGGGCCGGCTCCCCACCTTCCAGCTCCGGAGGCTGCTCTTCGTCGCTATTCATGGTCAGGAAGCGGAGGACCACCAGGTTGAGGAAGGCTCCGATGACGGTCAGCCCCACCAGGATGTACATGAAGCTGAAGGCCACGTAGAAAGGCTTCCTCTGCAGGGCACCCTTGGTCTGCAGCGCCACGTAGTCCCCGAATCCGATGGTCGTCAAGGTGATGAAGCAGTAGTAGTAGGCGTGGAAGAAGCTCCACTCCTCGCACTGGGAGAAGGCGGCCGCCCCGATGCACAGCGTGCCCATGCAGGAGAAGAAGCCGACGGTCACCATGTTCTCCATGGACACCTCGGTGTTGCGCATGCCGCAGCACTTCTTGATGCGTTTCAGCAGGTAGCGCACAAAGGTGTTCATGCGCTCGCCCAGGCTCTGGAACATGACCAGCGTCAGGGGGATGCCCAGCACAGCGTAGAACATGCAGAAGGCCTTGCCAGCGTCGGTGCCAGGTGCCGCGTGTCCGTAACCTGCAGGAGGGGTGGGAAGAGCAGAGCGACAGTCAGGAGAGGCCCTGTGCCGTTCGCGCGTACTGGGATCTGGGATACTCTATTTGGGAGGAGGTTGGCCCACACCCTAAAGGGACAAGGAAAGGTTTGTTTAAGCAACGGAAGGGTTGGGGTGTGGGGGGTTGGAGGAATTTCAGTAGGGAGGGGACTTGGAGCATAGGTCAAGCATCCCTAATCCAAAACTGAAATCCAAATGCTCCATGGCCCAAAATTTGGAGAGCTAACGCAATGCCACAAGTAGAAAACTGCACATGAGACTTTGTTTCATTTATAGTTACTTAAAATATTATATAAAATTCAGCCTATTATATAAAATTCAGCCTAAGTGTATAAAGTATAGAAAATATGAATTTCCTGGGTAGGCTAAGATATCTCATTGCATACATGCAAATATCCCAATATCTGAGAAGATTCCAAACCCCAAACACCTCTGGTCCCAAGCATTTTGGTTAAGGGATGTTCAACCTATACTGTGACCCAGGACTGAGGAGAATCAACCAGGGTATGTCACTAGTGAGGTGACACTGGAAGGGTATATGGGGCATTTCAGTGTTCTCAAAGCAACAGTTTTTAAAAGAAGAAGAAAAAAGCATATCTAACTACTAAGAAATGTACAAATACCAAAACCAAGGGAGAAAATGAAGTATTCTCATGACGGGTGGATCCCTAAGAAAAGGGAATACTAAAAGAATCACTGCAGGAACCATACAGATGCCTGTAACACATGTCACCCCAGCCTAACCTCCTAGTCACCCTAGAAAACAGGCCTAATGATGCCCACACTGCTGACAAGAAATCTGGGTTAGTGACTTCATAAGTAGGGTAGGTTGGCTTCTTCAGAATTGGGATTTGAGCCCAGAGTTTTCAGCCTCCTAGAGTGAGGCTAAGAGTAAGAATTGGAATGGAGAGAGGTGATGCAGACTGCGGCACAATGCCATGGGGAGGAGGCCTTCATCTGTTTTGGTCACTGCTGTATCTCCCATGCCTAGATAATACTTAAAAAGGTAAAATATTCCTCTGATGGAGGCATGAGTACTTCTGCACCACTGTGTGAATGTGGCCTTGATAGGAATGTGGCCTTGAAGGCCCTCCATGTGCAGGAGCTTTGGAAACTCCTGCTGGAACTGTGCAGCATGCCATTCACCGATGCCCTGCTGTAGCCAGGCAAAGTCAGGCCTCTATTTTATTTGCTCCTGTTCAGCATGAGGATGATGGATCTAGAAAGGTAAGGTTGCTGGTTAGGGTCACCTATAGTCGGTGGCAATGTCCAAGCCAGGATATGATCTGCCAAATATGAGAAGAGGAACCTCAGAACCCAATAGGTTGTAGCTCAATTCTGGGATGAATATTGCCCAGAAGAAAACTTGGGTCATGCACAGTATTCAGACTCGGAGTTTGGAGGATAGACCTGGTCTTCCACCATCTCAAGACCTGACCTGTCAAGGAAGGCTTTGCTTATGTTCCCCCAGTCACATGATCATTGTCACTCAACCAGCTTCCTTACCATGGACCCAGAGAACTCCTCCCAACCCAGGTGTCTTCATCTGACACAAATAATAGCAATGTTTCTGGGTGGGTTTGGTGAGAATAAAGAGCAGCTAGTCCAATACACAGTAGGCATCTACTGACTTCTAACTGTGAACAATGGAGGCTGGCAAACAGTGGAATCACATCTTCAAAGAGCTAAGAGATTCTTAAACTCGGAATTCTATATGCAAAAAAATTACCTTCAGGAATGAAAGCAAAATGAAGACATTTTCAAATTTTTAAAACTAGGATAATTTATTACCAGCAAATCTGCATGGCATGACTACAGAAGGAAGTTGTTCTGTGCAAGCAGGGAGGATACCAGATGGAAATTTAGGTCTTCAGGAAAGAATGAGACACATAGTGGTAAACAAGTAGGTAAATATAAAAAATGCAGGTGGGAATCCCACTGTATTCCACATAGTCACCTGTAGAGCTGATACAAAAGCCAGATGGATGTTGGAGAATAACAGGAAATTGTTAGAAACTTAAATGGCAATGCTAAAAGTTCTGGATGTAATGTCTTTACTGGAAAAAATTGACGCAGCATTTTTGGGGTCAAAATTGCACACATCAAGGGCCAGGCTCCTCCACTCCTATCCCTATGGGTAAATAAGATCAGAACTGTTTGCCTTTACACAGTCCGGACAGCAGTACACCTGCACATCCCGTCTCAGGGCTGTGTTCATCCTGCTGCTATTGTATTACAGAATGGAAGAACCTGATCATGTTGACACCTCACAGTTCATCTCGCTGGTCCAGGTCCATTACACTGATGGCTTAGTGAGATGCACAAGAAAGCATGGGAGACCAGAACCACCCAAGTTCAGGGCCCTTGAATGCTAATAAATTCCATAGGAGCCCAGTGGTCTGAGAACAGGACCACTTCCTCTAAAGTGAGAGATGAGTTGCAGAACTTGCAAGGCCTTCTAGGAGAATGAGGATGTGCAGGCATCCTCCCCCACCCAGGCGCCCCACCTCCACCCCCACCCAGGCGCCTACCTCCACCCTGCACTCTACCCTGCTGTCCAAACTGTCCCCCTGCTCTCTAGTTTCCACTTGATCCATCCAATGGGCAGCCCCAGGGGGAGATCAAAGGAAAGGAGGACCCTGTCCATCAGGAGTCATACCACAGAGCTCTCTACAGGTCCTGGTGACTGGTCCCCAGGTGCCACACCTCACTTTGCTTTCCCCCAACTCTACCCATGGGGGTGGGGGGGGAGGATGAGGAGGGTAATTGGACTCGTCTTTTCTGTTGTGTCTGGGGCTTGCCTTAGGACCCACTGTGGCCAGAAGATCCTGCTCCTGCTGGCTTAGGTGAGATTTCCCAGCAGTGGACAAGCCACTGGGTAGGAAAAGCCGCCTGGCCTTGCTCCCCTCTGAGCAGCATTGCCTTTAAAGAGGCTGTGACGGGCCTGTAGGCCCTCCATATGGACAAAGACGGGCTGCAACCAGCCTCACCCCTGACCTACCAGTGTTCAAGAACTGTCCCTGGCTCCTTCCTGCCCCTGGCAAGGAGGCCCACCCACACCTGGCCGGAGGTGGTGGTTCCAGACTTCCACACACCTCGCATTGGCCAAGCGCGGAGCGTAGTGTGGGCTCCAGAGCTGTGTGGCGGTAGGCCTTGGTGCTCTGCCTGGCTCACCCTTTTCCTTCTACTTGGGAATGCCCACCACTACCCACATGCAGGTGGCAAGCTCCACTCGTGTCTGAGCCCGGCTCAGAATGCCTTCCCTGACGTCCCCACTGTCTCCACAGAAGCCCTCAAGCCCTGCTCTGAGTCTCCCCTGCAAGGAAGGGTAGTCGAGTAACAAGATCAACTTCCCACGTCAGGCCCGACCGCCACCTTAGTGACTGTGGATCACCTCCCTCCTGTAGCCTCCTCTTTGGTCATGTTTACTGTAACCTCCCAGGGAACCTGGTGTCAGAGAAGGGGTGGTGGCAGTCTCCTCCAGCCCATTGGTGCCAGGGAACAGAATGCCTAGAACAGTCAAGCCCTGAATTCAGGGTCACTAGTCAAAGCCTGAATCATTGAGATTTTTGCTGGAATAAAGTCTTATTCTTTCCTGTCAGAGCTTGAAGGGTGCCAGAGTGTGAGATCTGGAGCTGCTGCAGTCATTTCACCGTCATAAGGATAACCCCCAATTGGAGGAAATTGTCCCTGATATAAAAGATACAGAAGCTATTCCACCTGTGTCTGAGCCCATCCAACAGTCAGCCCTATTCACAGAATGTTCCAGTCTATCTCCCAATAAATCTAGCTTCAGACTATATGGGGTTTTTTAATTTGTTTTGTTGTGTTTTTGTTGTGGTGGTTGTGTTTTTGTTTTTGTTTTTGTTTTTTGGTTTGTTGGTACGGAGGACAGTGTTTTGATTATAATTAATACTCAACCAGGAGTGCATGTCCTAACACCTTCGCCTTCCTATGAAGAATCACAATGTTGCCAACAAAACCTTCTGTGTCCCCTGCTCCCTGTATCTCATGTGGTTCCTCTTACAGCCCACATCAGATCTGAGGGGGCATGTGGATCCAGGAGGTGACCAGTCTGTGGTAGACAGTGGCCAGCTGGACAGCCAGATCCTGTCAAAGAGCAGCTGCTCCCCGTCCAGCAGCTAAGACTGTGGACTGAGATGGCCCCATTTCCTGAGTTGTAAAGAGAAGCTGGAAATATGGATTTTTAAAATGTGAAATTTAATTAGTGTCTAATTAAACATTCTGAAACATAGGCCAAATACAACAAGACAAAACAGACCATCATTTGTCCTCAACAGAGCTTGCACGTGCTCCAGACATGGAAGAAGGGAAAGACGTCGGCAAATGCCCAGGCTCCCAAGTCTCCCTACTGACCAGTCCTCTCCCCGCCCCTTCGCCTCGCTCCACCCCTATGAGGTGAGAATCGCCCTTGGCTCCATTTCGCAGATGCACAGACCAAGGCGGCAAGAGAGCACTGCCCCACGAGGCCGAGGTGGCCTTGCCCTGCACAGGGCCCATAGAGGCACCCCTTCAGGGATCAGTGGCCCCATTTCACAAAGAGCACAGAGACTGTCCCGGTGACTTTCTCCCTGTGGGGACCCCAGGCCCGCTGGGCAGTCTGGCCCCAAGTACCACCTCGCTGTCCCCAGAGCCAGGAAGGCCCTCCCGTGGCTGATTGACAGGTCTGGCCTCTGCAGTTGGAAGGAAAAGCTGGCAGGTTTCGTGTTCTATTTAATGAACAAGTAACTTCTTCGTATGCTTTTTTATTGTTAATTTCCAAAAAGAACTTGGGTTCCCTTTAGCTTTCTCCCGTTGTGCCTCTTGGGGAGGAACCGGACCTACCAGACTTCTGACGCTCAAGCTGCAGCGCACGCATTTCTGCCAGGAGCTAGTAAGAACCTTGTCCTTCCCCCTCCTCTGCCCTGAGGGCGGCCTGGGGCGGGGCAGGGGACGGGGCGTGGGAAGGGGGTCCGGAGAGGCAGATGGGACGGGCAGGGAGCGCTCCCCTGCCCCGCCTGAGGATCTGAGGCTGGGACCGCCCCCGCCCTCCCGGGAGTTTGCAGCTGGGGAAGGCGCACAGAGGTGGTGCCGGGGCGGGCGAAGGCGCAGAGAGGAGGCGCCTGCAGAATTCGGCCCCTCGGCCACCAGAGGTGCGAGTGCGCCCTCTGGCGGGCGTTTGGACAGCTGCAGAAACGCAGCGCTAGGGGCCCCAGCAGCCTGCGCATCCACCTGGGACCGCACCCAGGACCTAGGAGTCCCAGGGAAGTTCTCTAATCTTCTCCATAGACGAGCACGTGTCCGTGGTCAGCTTCCTCCCCAGAACTACCATCAGTCCATGAAATCTTGGCATAGACAAAAGCTGACAATAAAAATCCCGACCACCATGGAGGGTACCACACAGCTCGGGAGCTGAGCTGAAATACTTTGTTGGCTAACTCGCTGCTCCAGGGAGAGGGGAAGCCTTTAGCAAGGTGGGCAGTGTTCTCTCTAGCATGGCTGAGAAGATGCTCCTTGCCTCGGGCTAAGCGTGGTGTCTTCAGGTAATCCGATCTGGGATCTAGACCTGGGTCCCTGCTCTCGCTTGCAGGCCAGGTGCCCACCCTTTCCAGATGGACAAGGACCTCCGCAGAGACCTGTTCCTGAAGCTCCCTCCATTCCCAGGAAAGATCTCCTTGGACTCTTCCATTCTCTTCTTCCCTCTCCATGCCTCACCAGAAAACAGAAACAGCAAAAAAGAAATCCTACCAAAAAGGTGCATGGGGAAGATGTGATACTTGACTGACATTTTGAAAAGTCTCTGGTAGAATAAGTAAATTTTAAATCGAGCTAGGGTCAAAT
The DNA here is from genome assembly GCF_045843805.1 of Urocitellus parryii. Lineage (NCBI taxonomy): Eukaryota > Metazoa > Chordata > Mammalia > Rodentia > Sciuridae > Urocitellus > Urocitellus parryii. Next base: position 3,956,580 of record NC_135537.1, on the reverse strand, counting down.
ACTCAATAGGTAATAATTGATAGTTTGGGTTTCTTTATTTTCTAAAATATTCATCTTTTAGTTGTAGTTGGACACAATCTTTATTTTGTGTTTGGTTTGTTTTGTTTATGTGGTGCTGAGGCTCAAACCCAGGGCCTTGCACATGCTGGGCGAGCACTCTACCACTGAGCCACAACCCCAGCCCTGATAGCTTCATCTTCAGAACTTTTTTTTTCTTTTAAGTGAAAACAAATTTATAGTATGTCTTTTTTTTATTATTGGTTGTTCACAACATTACAAAGCTCATGACATATCAAATTTCATACATTAGATTGAAGTGGGTTATGAACTCCCAATTTTACCCCAAATGCAGATTGCAGAATCACGTCGGTTACACATCCACAATTTTACATAATGCCCAATTAGTAACTGTTGTATTCTGCTACTTTTCCAAATTTATAGTATGTCTTTATTGTTCTCCCTTAGGTTTAATTCACCTGGAGCATGTGGCAGGGAATTCTTACTGGAAAGATCTGTTGGATCAGAAGGAGTGCCAAGTGACCTCAGGATCTGAATCCCAGCCAAGCTAGAAGAACCCGCTGGTGGATGGACTGTGCCCGCCCCCATCACAGGACAGATCTCTACCCTCTCAGGGCCCAAGTTCACCAGGGTTCTCCCCATCTTCCTCCACGTTTCCAGAGGAGCTCCAGGCACACAGGATCTGAGCCCCCAGTGGGCCTTTGGGGGCCTTCCACCAGGCCTCATGTCCCTCTGTGAAGTGAGTGGGGCAGGGAAGCCAAGGCATCAGTCTCCATAGCAGAAGAGTTGGACCATCAAAGTCTGCCCCCTCAGCAGAGCTGGTGGTCAAAACAAAGGGAAGGAGCATCGCCGTGAGGCTTCTGAAGCACCGCCCCACACTTCACCGTTCGGATCTGGCTACAGTACAGGTTGGGGGCAGGGGGGCGAACTCTGCCTTCCCAGCAAGTGCCTGGGTGACCTCCTGTCCTACAGGAAGGGCTGAGAGAGAACCTGCACCCAGCAGGGTAAGTGTCTGGCCTGAAAGGATGCCACCAGGCCCGGGGTGCTCTCGACTGAGCCCATTCCACGTCTGCGAGGACAGTGCCTGTTTCAGTTGGATGGCAGCAAATAGACCCAGGACTTCACATACTGAGGGACACTCATTTTGTCAGCTGGCCAGGTGAGGCGCACTCTCTGCTGTCCCCTGCCCAGGCCATTGTGCCCTGAGTAAATGGAGGGGAGGGGTCTTTGGGTGAGGTCAGTGGCTGGTAAGTCATAAAGATGTTAGCTGAGGCCTGCCAGGCCCTCCTGGGCTCCTCACCAGGGCACAGGGACCCTCAGAAAACCTGAGTCCTGTGCCTACCAGAGAGTTTCTGGGCCCTGTCTAAGGGGCACTGCGTGGGCACAGGAGATGACTCGCACAGAGCTGCCAAGAGGTCACCAGCTGGAACATCCCCTCCATTCAGCACCCTGAGAGGCCAGGGTGAGCAACCAGCTTATGGGCAGCGAGGGCCAGGCAAGCGAGGGCCAGCCCAGCGAGGCCCGTTGGATGCACTGCTATGTCCTCGCATGAGTAGAATCTCAATAAAGGTCGTTAATGGTTGGGGTTCATTCTCCATTCGTTTAAGTGCATAACAAATGTCAGCCAGGTGGGCGTGAGCACTGTTCTCAGGTAAGGCCAGCTGTGTGGCCAGCAGAGGGCATATTGGTCATCACGGTGCCACGGGGCTCAGTGTCCCCAGCTCAGACAAGAAGCTGAGGCGCAGAGACTGCTGCTCACAGGCTCCCACGGGCCAGGTGCCTGCTGGGGTCGGCACTGGAGAAGAGAAAGGCCCTGTCCAGCTTCCCAGCTCTGGGGAGAAGAGCTGCATGGCACCTTACCCCACCGGAGACCAATTCCACAAACGGGAGCTGGCCGCAGCCCATCTCTGCAGAGCCCCTCAACGAAAGCGGCAGCCAGGCTGCCAGAGGCCCAGGGAGGCCTGGGGCGCAGGAGCAGCCCTGCACCTGTCTCCTGTGTGGCTGGGTCTCGGGCTCTGCCTGTGCCAAGGAAGAACACGGGGAGAAGCACCCTTAGAGCAGGCTCCTGTTGAAGGGGCTCCAGGGCCACCTGTAAACTGGAAGTGGGGTCAGAGCCCCTTCTGAACCTGCTGGGGGGCGGAAGTCAGATGGACCTCCAGGGGTGGCCACGCAGTCCCCCTGAAACAAACACCTACAGGTTTAAGCTGCTTGGCACCAGACCCCAGGGAGAAAATTGTGCCCAACCAGAGCATTGCCCTTGTTACCCTTCCCAAAAAAGTCAAGGGTGACAGCTGCTGGGGTGGACTCTTCTGCATCTGTCACTGCCAATTCCCATCAACTGCCATCGTCAGGAACCAGCAGCAAGGGGCAGGCTGGCATCGCCAAGGGGAAGTGTGGGCTCACAATTATAATAACAGATACAGCAGACCTGGGTCCCAGTGGCACCTCCTCTGTGGCTCAGCTGTGTGACCTTGGGCGAGTCACCTAACCTTGCAAAGATCAAGAAATGCAAGACAAGAAATGGAAAATCCTTGCCAATCGAATCCCGATGAATTTATCTCCTTGACATCTATCCACTTCCCTTTATTTTTGACTTTTTAGATTTTTCCACTTAGTAATTTTGCTGATTGTAGGAATAATACTTGCTCACTGAAGAGAACTGCAAAGTTTTTTTTAATAATATGAAGAACCAGGAAAAGTTACAATCCCACTGCTCAGGAGGCAGCCCCAAGAGCATTTTGGTGTATTTAGGAAAAGGACTCAGAAAATACATCTTCCACAGCTGAGAGCAGGCTGTTTGAAAGCAGTTACACACCTGCATTTTCACTTCTAAGAAAATAGAATGCGGGCTGGGGATGTGGCTCAAGCGGTAGCGCGCTCGCCTGGCATGCGTGCGGCCCGGGTTCGATCCTCAGCACCACATACCAACAAAGATGTTGTGTCCGCCAAGAACTAAAAAATAAATATTAAAAATTCTCTCTATATATAAAAAGAAAATAGAATGCTTTTGCTTTCTGCTGCCAATAAAAGTTCTCCATGAATGTCACTTTCAATTCTTCAACTTCGAGTAGGTACAACATAACTTCATCACCTCAGTAGATCATACAGGGAATCTGTTGGACTCCAATTTGTTTCTGTTGCTAATAACCATTTGAGTTTTTTGCCAAAGGCATGCTGTTTATGGTCCGGGAGATTTTATTCTCACATGCAAAGACCAGAAGCCAATTAAGTGCTAGGACTTGGGCAAGATTTAAAATTTGGGAACCTTTTGTACCCCCTTTCCTGAAAACAGGGTCCTAGCACCAGTGAGATCTGTCTTCTCTCATGCACTCAATTGCTAGAGATAATGGCTTCCGTTTTCTACGTGAAGAAACGGGGAGGTTGCTCAACTTGCTCTTGTTGCACAGGAATGGAAAAACTTCAGGAGCAGAATGAGGGTGGAAATCTCTGCCTAGCTGTCTTCAGGCTGTGTGCTGATGTGAGTGGCCAGAACAGGCACCATCACACACCCTAAGGTAGGTCACTTCCTAAGCCTCCTGCCTGGCGGGATCCAGACCTCACTTCCTGGCAATGGCCCTCTTCTTCAGAAGAGGTGACCCCACCTCCTCCTCCTGACCCAATCCAGAGCCCAGCAGGCAAAGAGATGACATGTTCAGAGTACTGAAAGTGAATTCGTGTCAACAAGAATTCTATATCCAGCTAAACTGTCTTTCCAAAACTAAAGAGAAATTGAGACATTCCCAGATAAACACAAGCTAAACATTCACTGCTAGCAGACCTACCCTTACAAGGCATGAAAGGACTCTCTTCAGTGACTCAAATTCATACAAAGAAAAAAGGTGCTGGAAAGGCAACTACACAGATAATTTGAAAGTATTGATGTGTTTTATTTGTAGTCCTTTCTCCTAATTTTAAAAGGTTACTACTTATATTTATGCACTGATTTATTCTTTATAAGACAATAACAGTATAAAAGAAGAAAGGAAGCTATATTGGAGCAAAAATTTATAAGCCATGAAGATGGTAGCAACCCAAACTGATTTTTTCAAAATGCAGTTTCTCATTTGTAATCTCCAGGACAATTGCTGAGAAATAATTCAAAAAATATAATAAAACAACAAAGAAATCGGAAAGACATGCTAGAAAATATCTACTTACCGCAAAAGAAACCTGTAATAGAGAAACTGGGGGACAAAAAAAGACAAAATACCAACATAACAAAGAGTAAACTGGCCAATTCAACTCCTACAGGATCAATAAGTATGTTAAATATAAATTAAATGCATTTTCCAATCGACCTCCAGAAATCAGCAGAATGGAGGGCGGGTCTCCTCTGGAGGTGCTACATGTATCAAGCCCTGTCAGAAGACAGGTGGCCCAAACAGCCCAGAATCCAGCACACAGTTACATAAAACCTGATTTAGCAAATGCACTGTACTGAGCAGATCCATTCCCAGGTCTCCCGACTCTCAGCCCTGCTCTTCAGTCCAAGACGCCTCAAGGATTTTTGTGTCCTTGTTCTCCGCAGAATATACAGTCCTCAGTGTGTGATGAGCTTGTCCCCCAATCAATCGGCATCATAAAAAATACTGAAAGTCAAGGATGTGTCTAATGCACCTTTCCTACTGAACACCAGGGCTCAGCAGTGCGGTTTTCTGCAGGTCCTGCTGGTCACTGGGAGCTGCAGCCACTTCCATTACCGTCGAGTAGGCATCAGCCTGTGTGTCTCCAGCATGAGAGGCCAAAATCCAAACTCCAAAGACGTTTCTGCAGCACATTGCTTTCGCACCACGGTAAGCACAGGGTAAGTGTACGCAGGACAGGCCAAGCACAGCAGGTGTAAGTGCATGAACGGGGGGCTGCTGTGCGCAGAAGAGGCCCCTGCTCCGCCTCACACCAGGGCTACCCCTTAAAACGGGGGGAGCTGGCCCCTTGTGCAGTTGGCTGATTAAATGGTCATCAGCTCTGCCCTCCGTGTAGAGAAGACACCCCCTGAAAGGCCCTTCAGGAGAAGGGGAGCTGTGAGGTGGTCACCTCCCATACATTGGTCTACAAAATGAAATGCCAGCAGCTGGTGGCCAGGTCAGTAGGTAGCATCATCTGGAGGCTCAAACTGCAGTGACCCTCTGGGACAGCCTGACCCTGACCCTGCCGAGCACCACAGGGCCCCCACACTGGCTCCACCCCCACCTTCTCCTTGGAGACAGAATTTACTATCTCAGAGCTGGGGCTCAGGAGCTGCCCAGGCAGACAAGGGCATGATGGGGACTTGCTGCTGACAGCAGGCACGTAGGCATTCCTCCTGCCCACCCTGTGGCTCCAGTGCTCCGCACAGACCCGTACGATGAGGCCGTGCCCCATGCCTAGCACTGTGCCTGGCACATGCCAGCCACTGATGTCATGAGAATCAGAAGAACCATCACAAAGCCATCAGCCCTGTCAACCTCTGACTCCAAAGGGGGCCAGAGGCCACTCTTATAAGAGGTATTTCAATGTCGGATGTCACAGAGAAATGACCAGGAATGGGAAATGTTAATATATTTTACCCATGTTTGGCTTTATCGTAACAATGAAAGAACCTGAAAAGTTTTATTTCTTTGTGCCATGTTTGCTTTAAATCTAAGTGAAATCCAGGTCCTCCTCCCTAACCCCAGGACCTGACAGGACTCTTCTGGCCCACTCTATGCAGACTCTTGTTCAAGCCATACTCAAAACTCAAATGGGAAGATGTCAGAAAGTGCTCAAAACTCAGTCGTAGCACTACAACTACGAGGCAGAATTACCAGCTCAAGAAAAATCCATCCTCCCCGCCTTCCGGGGCCCATCCTCCGCATGCTGGCCAGCTCTGCTCCTACACGACACCCTGAAAATTCCTACTCCCTGCAGAGGCCCACCAACCCAGGTCCTCCAACCCCAGAGCCTCAGCAGAAGGGGACAGAACTAAGTACCAAGTTCCTTTCTTTCACCTGAGGAGAAAGTGAAGGCCCAGAATGGGCAAGACAGTGGCTCAGAGACGGCACAGCAGGTGAGTGTGGCAGCCTGGCAACCCCAACCCAGCGCCAAGGCTTTGAAGCACAATTCCAAGTAGAGCTTTCCATCTAATGCACCAGGGGAGGAGGCAGATGCCGCGGTTACTTGATGAAAAAAAGGAAATGCTAAGCAAGACCAAGAATAACCTAGAATAGCTGAGATTTATCTGGATTTTCTGCTTATATGGCCAGGGGAAGCTTGGAGCAGGTTTTCAAGATTTGCATGTGAAAGCGGCCACCAGGCCTCAGCGCCCCGACCTGCAGTATTGGCCCCCCATCTGCAGTGGGGCCAGATGATCTCCTGAGCCTCAGGCCCAGGCTGTCTGACCCACCATCCCACCCCACCCCCTTTTCCTCTCCATCCCACCCCCACTCTCACGGAGCCCCAGAACCCTCCAAGGCAGGCCCTCCAAGATGATAGCAGGAAACGGGCTCCTGGTCGGCCCCCGGAGCTGGGATGCCGCCACCTCCAGGAATCCCATGTGGCTCCCTGACATAACACCCACCAAGAGACACCATGAGATGCTCACAGACGAGCAGGAAATGCCCAGTTCACTGTCTAATGGCCTCCAGGGGACACAGACTGGCCACGGTGAGTCTCGTCTGCCACTCCGTGGCAGGGCCCTCAGGATGGCAAACAGGGATGTGGAGCTGCCCCACAGCGTTGGCTGCAGGAACTGATGTGTGGACAATGGAGTGGGGGGCGGGGGCGAGGAGTGGACTGAGATGCAAGAGGACGGCTGGTGGAGGGGAGATGGACAAATGAAGGGATGGCGAGGTGACCGGTGGATGGACACAGGAACGGGGAGGAGGGGGGAGGGGTGGAGAGATGGACAGGGATGGACGGATGAGATGGAGGGAAGGTGGGGGTGGAGGCTGGAGGGTGAGTAAGGGTAAGTGGGAGAATGACGGACAAGTGACAGATGCATGGTTGGCTAAAATGTGTTCAGATGGACAAATGGGTGGGCGGGAGAGGAGCAGGCAGATAACTGGGTGGGTGACAGTGGGAGCGTGGTGGGCTGGAGATGCACGGGGGTGGGCGGCAGGGCTGGAGACGATGTCTGGGTGGGAAGCAGAGTCCCCTCCCCTCCTCCACCGCCTTCTGTGATACTGCTGGGGAACAAGCTGACAGTGACAGGGTCAGGCTGCAGACCCACGTGGCCTCTGGCTGTCGGGCAGTCTGACAGTCCATCTCCTTCCCTGCCTGTCCCTCACTTGGTGTCCAGAGGAGGAGAGCAGGGCTCTTCCACCTCTGGTGATCACAAGAAGCAAACAAAACAAAGCACTCTTCCCGACTCGCTCCCAAAATAGCCTCTCACCACCCAGACGCAGGCCAGCTCTCCCCCACTCAACCTGACGAGGCAGATTCTCCAGGCCCTGGGCTGGGGGAAGAAGGGGTCTGGGGAGCTGTGGGAGAAGGGTGAGGCCTGGCCACCTTGGGAGGGAAGCAGCTGGCTGAGGCCCTGTGCGTGTAAGAAGTCCATCCTGTGGGCGACACCCGTTTCTCATGAGAGCAGACTGAGGCCCAGGTGGGGCAGTCACTTCTGAAGACTGAACAGGCAGGTGTGTCCCACCTGAATGACTTGCTGTACCTGCACCCCTGGGCTTCCCTGGCCAAGGTTCTGCCTGCCAGGGGTGGAGAAGACAGTGCCACGCCCCTAGGGTAGTCGGGAAGGATTTCCTGGACAGGAGTCAAAGGGATACCTGCCTACAGCCAGGGGGAGACGGGGCCAGGCCTGAAGACTTGGGGAGTCCTGGAGGACGCCCTCTGAGCCTCAGCTCCTCGTCTGCCTACTAGGAAAAAGAGCCTGGGAGGGAAGATGGTGGTCAAGTCACCTGGGGACGCTCAGGGGAGGGGGGACCCCTGAGTTTTACTGCACCCTGGACAGGAGGTCAGGTGTGGTGTCGTGTCAGTCCTCGGAGTTCTGGATGCTGATGAGCAAAACAGTCCCGCTCTCTGGCCAGTCATTTGGGCAAACACCAGACGGTGTCAAAAATCAGCCACAAGATGGTCTCAAAATAGACTGCGACACAATTCCCATGGCAACAGCCCCAAGGGCCGCCTCCAGGGGACACGGGATAGGGCCAGCCCAGCCTCCCGGGAGGCTCCCACCGTGGGGTGTCCCCCGTCCACAGCAGGCCCAGGGAAGAGAGGGGCCCGTGGGTTTTCAGTTCCCTTTCTCCAGAGAACGGGCAACATGGGAAGAAGCTGGGGAGCCCGGCAGCTGGGCGTCACCGCCTCCCAGAGGACCAGCAGGCCTGGAGGCCGGGCAGCCAGGCGGCACTCCACAGGCAACCCCCTCCTGCCCTCCCCAGCTTCGCAGAACAGAGGCACTGGGCCCAGCCCACAGGAGGGGTGCAGTTTGGGGAGCAGCCAGTCAGGCCCAGAGGGAGGGAGGAAGGAACCACAGGAGCCCCCAACCCAAGCAGCGCTGGGGGAGCCCACCCCACAATGGCTGCTCCCTTTGCTCCAGAAACGAGAATGACAGAGGCCAGCCTCCGTGAGAATGCTGCAGGGATGACCCTTCCATTTCAGTATGGGCACCGGGCCACCCACAGTGGAGGCCCAGGCCCTCCAGATGTGCCCCACTCCAGAGAGGAGAGGGAAGTGCAGGAGCATAGCTGTTGAGCTAACTGGTGGCTCTCACAGCCAAGCCCAGAGCCAGGAAAGGGAGACACTGGAGGGGCCCAGCCCCAGTGGGGAAAGAAGGCTCCCTTCCCTTCCTACAGTGCACCCTCCTGGAAGCTCCAGCAGTACCATGGTATCCAGGCAGGGCCCCCAGGACCCTGGAGGGAAAAGAGCAATGTCAGCAGGCCCCTGAGCTGAGCAGGGAGGCTGAGGGGTGCAGGGAGAGCCCTGGTCCCGTGGACAGCAGGGCCGCCTTCCAACTCGACCACCCACCACTTCTTGCAAACACCTGCTGTTCAGATTCGTGGGCTGCTGTTTTTCAAGGATTTGCTTTTCTGAAAGACCTAAAGAATATTCTAGAACAGTTAAATATAGCTCTCGTGAAAGCTGTCCCATTTACATGCCTATGTTCATTCAACAAACATTCTCCAAGGGCCTGCTGGGTGCCAGACACTGGTGGGTGGGCGTCTCAGCCACCGTGAAGTAGAAGGTCTCTGCCCAGAGGTGCTGGGGACAGGGGACAAAGACCAGTTTGGGAGAAGTTAGGCATGACACAGGATGACAGGTGTCAAACTTGCAGGAGCCCTGGAGCTGTGAGGACACACAGGAGAGGCACCTGACCCCCAGAGAAGGCTGCACAGAGGAGGGATCGTGGCTGTTCAGAGGTGCCTGCCCCAGATTGTGACGGTCTGTAAGGGACAGCAGTGACGTGAGGCAAGGGGCTGAGTGGCAAGCAAGAGGTTGGAACTCGAGGGCCATGGGCAGCCATCATGGGCTTCTGAGCAGGGGAGTGAACTGATCTGCCCTGAGAGCAGGTGGCCAGCTCACTGCACATCAGCTCAGCTGAAGCCACCTCAGAAACGCAACTGGGAGAAGGCCCCCCGGAACACTGTCCCAGTGCAGTGGCCCTGCCAACCCCCTAAGGCACTTGGCTCACCTCCAGAGGAAGCCAAAATTGGAGAGGGAGACACAGGGAGAGAAGGAGGGAGAGATTTTAAAACATACACACTTAAAATAACTTTTAAAGAAAAAAAAATACGTTTGCAAATTATTTACAGATAAATGCCAATAAGAGACCTATAGGATACAGCCAAAGCAGCACACAGAGGAAAACACATAGCCTTTAGTACTGATTTTATTAAAAAAAAAAAGTACATAATACAAGTATTTGTAAGTATAAAAGCAAAAACCAAGATAATAACTTACTTTAACTAAATCCAGAGCTGGTTCTTAAGATCACTAAATGTTGGCAACTAATTTTACATATTTCCAAGCAATGTAAGAACCAAAGAAAGCACATGTGAAGGCTAGAGCCTGTGGAGAACCAAGGGTTTTGTCTCTTCTGCACAGCAACCTGATGCTGGCTGTCACCTCCTGAAGCAAGGCTGAGGGGGAGGCCAGGCAGGACAGGACTCTCCCCTTCTATGCTACATTTTCCTTGATTTGTCCCCAGTGTTTACTATGCAAATTTTCAAAAGAATACATAGTGGAAAAAACTATAATTACACCCAGATATGAACAATCCACCAGTTATCAACAACTCGCGGTCAGTCTGATTTCATCTAAGACCCTTCTCACTTCCCTTGAAATTCAGATTATTTTAAAGCAAATCTCAGATATTACATCTACAAAGGCTTCAGTATCCCTTAAATATGAGAACTCATGTATTCTACACAGTCACAATAAAACAACCGCACCAAAAACTCAGCCTCTTGTTTTAAAAGGCTGTCCAGGGGTGATTTGTTACACATCCCTAGCTAACTGATACAGAAGGTCAAGAGAAGCAGTATATAACAAGACAGTTACAAACACAAAACCAAAGTCGGACTCCTTAGGTACCAATCCTTTCTGCTGCTTGTTAACTGTGTGGCCTGGTTTCTGAAGCTCTCTGATCTCCCACGTGCTCATCTATAAAATGGTGATACATAAAAATATTTTTAGGGTTGAGAGGATGAAATTAATTCAGATACTCTCTATAAAAACCTAGAGACCCATGGACATGACAGAAATGGTAGCTCTCTCCAGATAGAGAATGAGACGACATTGGCTCTGGAGACGCCCCACCGACAGGGCCGACACCAGCCAGGGGGAGCCGTTGGTCCTCTGTTGTAAAGCCAATGCCACATCTGCCTCTGCCTCTGCCTCTAAGTGAAGTCCAGCTCCCCAGCCCTGGGATTCGGCAGTGATCCATCCTGGAGGGCAGGGCTCCTAACTACCAGATGACGCCACTGAGCTGGCCCTCCCCATAGCCAGGAGCACGATCCCAGGCAGGGGAGGGGCTGGAATGACACCCAGCCGGGCTGTGCGTGTCGGGAACACCACCACCTTGGGCAAGCTCCACCCATGGGGCCATCTGTAGCCATGGCTCTCCTGACATGCAACACAGAGCTCCTGCCTCTGAGGTCCACCCTGGCATCGGCCCGGACGAGTAGGAGCCATGGTGCCGTCACTGCCCATCTCTACCCACGGCCAACATGGCCAACCGTGGTCCACGGTACTCCTGCCCCCGAGGCTGCGGCTTGTCCAGCCTCCTCAGCTGCATCCACAGACCCCCTGGACTAGCCCAGCAGAGCAGCACAGGTTCACGGCTGTGGGTGGGCAGCAGCCATTGGCCCTGCGTGGCCTAGTCCAGCTGCCTTTCAAAGGCCAAATATCGTGAAGGAAACTCTGAACATCCAGACATTCCCGGCACTTCCAGAGAAGCCAGCTTCCCATGCCACGCCTCAGCCACCATCCACAGCAACAGTACAAGAACACAGCCCCCTGCTTGACCCTCGGATGGGGAAATCTCGCCCTCTGTGGGAAACCCTCAGGGGCTTGGCTGAGCCGAATCTAGACTCACACCAAGATGCTCAAAGAAGCACTGCCTATAATTAGCCAAGAAAGAAAAGCACTAAATTGCTATAAATAGATGACAGTATATTCATTCAGTGGCTCTAGAGCCATGAAAATCAATCTCCCTAAAGACTGGAGGTAGGAGGTGATGTTTGCTAGAAACTTCAGTAGAAAGGAGGCCCAGAGTGCGAGGCCCACAGCAGGGAGCTGTGGTGACCCCCCTGACATTTTCCACTCCTCCTCCCCCGAAGGCCTCAGGTTGCCTGGAAAAGCCGCACACCTCATTCCCAGCCTCCCTTGCAGCTAGGTGGATCACGTGACATGGCCCGGGCCATTGAAATACAAGTAGAAGCTACTGTCTGGCAGGGCCCGTGACAGCCAAAGGCCATGTCACAGGGGATCTCTTCCTCCCTGGTGCCTGTGGTCACCTGGGGGACTGAGATCACACTTCCAAGCCTAGGGAAAGAGATGCTCCCTACCCAGAAAGACAGGTCCCTGCCCTGTCACCTCTAAGAGGAGTCCACAGCCTCAGCCTGCACCTGCCTGCCACCCAGGACACAGCCCACAGTGAGGCACACCCAGCTCCAGCAAGCACCCAGGCACCCAGACTGCCACCCCCTGGGAGCGGACAAACCAGTGCTATGGCCCAAGGGGCACAGGACATTGTGGGAAGAGGAAGGCAGGGCAGGGGCCAGGGCAGAAGACCAGGACAAGGGTAGAGCTGGGTGGGCCCAATGTGGGGACATTGGGGCAGATGGAGTAGGGGCAGACGGCAGCCCAAGGGCTTGTGAAGGTCATCATGGGGCGGATTGGAGGGCAGGGTCGGGAAGTCATACTTTCCCAAAAGACCAAGTTGGAAAAATGTACCTCCTTGGTTGGACCCTGTGCCCCCCAAACCCTGCTGCCCCCCCTGGTGGAGGGTGCTCTCTCCTCCTCAAGGGGCAGTTCTCGGCCTCGGTGGCCTCAGGCCACCCCACACTGGGACTGGGCCAGGAGGCCTCTCGCTCTTCCCCAGCGTCACACAGTATAGGGGCTGGGCTCTGTGTCCCCATTTCACACACGAGGAAGCTGGGCTTCAGGGCGTGAGATGGCCAGTGGGACCTGGGGATCTTCCTGCCACCTTGGTCCTCTGTTCAGATTCACGGACCAGGCATAGGAATCTCTGAGGCTTTGCTGGGGAAACAGGTGGCATTGTGGCCCACCCAGCCAATGGGAAGGCGCCCCTCAGCTGGCCAAGGTACAGGGGGGACTTGCCTCTGCCCTCCAGACCCTTCCAGCACCCCCAGCCACACCCCTCCCCCACCCACCTGGTTCATATGCCCCCTCCTCTGCCCCAGGCACCTACCAGGACTGAAGAGGACCAGGCCCATTCAGGGAGGTCCATTCCACTAGGCCAGCTCCTCCTTCCAGCAGCTGTTTCTGGCCAGGCTCTGCCATTGCTCAGGCAGGGGCATGGTGAGGTTGAGGCCAGCCAACCCTCACCTGGTGGACGCACCGGCCCAGTGACCGACAGGCTGAGCCTCACCTCCCACAGCTCCTCCCCCCGCCACACTGGGACTCCCATTTGCCTCCCTGTCTGGGTCCACAGCACCCAACCCTGTTCTGTGCTCAGTGTCAGTGCCCTGCCTTCCCCCAGAGAGCCGCAGGCTGCAGGTGGGTGTGCTTGGCTTCAAAGGAGAACTCTCTGCAGCAGAGTCCCCAGGGTAGGAAGAGGCAGGAAGAGACCCCGGGACAATCCCCCGAGGACAGGACACCGGAGCCCCCTCCTTTGAGGCTTGTGGTGGAGAAGATGTTCCAGCAGGAGAGGAAGAGACCCTGCCCTGCATTTTTACGTCCCAGAGCTGCCGTGCCCAGTGACACTCTAAGAGTGCCCACCTGGGTGTTTGCCTTTTAACTCCCAGGGCTCTTCCTAACTAGTGAGGCCAGGTGTGTATTTCCCTGGTCCTGCAGGAGGGCTGCTGCATACAGCAGGCACGGAGCTGCCCCTGCCCCCTGCCTCAAAGGGGCAGCGCCTCTGGGGACATAGCCTGCCATCTCGGCTCATCCCACGTGAGCAGACCTGCCCAACAGCTGCCAAGACCCCTCTGCTCTCCTGGACCCGGACCCCATGTTCCAGAGTCTCCGTGACACCAGCTGGCTCTGCCCCAGGACTGGCAGCATCTGAGGAGGGCCCCCACAGGCCCGCCTTCCACGTGGCAGCTCAGAGCTCTGAGCAGCACCTGCAACACGCGGCTCAGGTGAGGTCCTGAGCTCCCGGTGCGGCAGGCTTTCGAGAAGCAGCTGAGTCTGCAGTGCTGGAGCTGTGGCTTTGTGTGTGCGTGTTGGTGACGTGAGCGTGGCTGTTTACAAGGGTCTGTTGAGGTGTACACTTGTGAAATGCTGCTCTTCTGTGTGAATATTAAATAAAAGTTTTTAAAAATCAAAAATGACTGGATTTGACTGATGATTGGACAAGAAGGAGACGGGCTGGAGCAACGGGAGGATCCCACATTCAGCCCCAAGGCGCTGAGACCTACTGAGTCTGAGCTTGGGCTCTGCACCCTCACAGGGCACCAGGCCATGTGCAGGGAGGGAGGGAGGCGGGGGAATGAGAAATGAGTAGAGGTGAGTGGAGGACGGAGGGAGGGGTGAGCAACAGGAGGGACCACACAGGGGCACGTGGACAGAGGGGCAGGGAACCCAGGGCCGAGCCGTGCGATGGTGCAAGGAGGACCAGGACCAAGGGACCCAATGGCAGGGAAGGGGATAGAGACAAGTGAGTGGGGAAATGAGCATAGAATGGTGGCTGGGGAGAAGTGAGTGACACCGGAGTGGGTGGGAGAAGGAGTGACACCATGGTAGATGGAGACCGCCAAGTTCATGGAGAACTGGGTGTCACCGTGGCAGATGCCTATGTGAATGACAGGTGTGCAGGGCAGAGGGAGTCGATGGCAGAGAGGAAGGATGCCTGGTTGTGAAGGGTCCACCCGCACCTCGGCAGGAGCACGGAGCAGGGAACAACGCAAGGGGAGTGTAGGAGGTGCTGGGGTGAGGGGCGCGGTGGCAGACGGTGGAAGGAAGCGTGGGTTCAGGAAGGACTTCGGAAGAAATGGCAGGTGAGGCACAAAGGAGAAGCGCACGAGGACCAAGGGGGCATGAATGGTGGGTTCCTGGGGAAATGGGTGACGCAATAGCAAAAGGGGGGGAGTGGCAGGTGCGTGAGGAACTGAGTGACACTGGGCCAGGGACGAAAGGCAGGTGTACGGAGGACTGAGTGATCCATGACGGTGGGGAATGAGTGACAGGAAATGGAGATGAGGCAGTGGCAGAGGGGAAGGAGCAGTGAGTGAGTGACGGCCAAGGGACACGAGGAGGACTGCATGAGTGAGGCAGGGGACACAGTGGCACTGTGGCAGATGGGGGCACGCGTGTCGTGGGGGGGTACAGAAAGCGCCCATGGCAAATGGGGCGATGACCGGTAGGATGGGGACAGCCAAGTGATGCAATGGTGATGGACGGCGTGAAGGTCAGGTGCGCGGAGCACAGGGTGGCACAAGGGGCAAGGAGGGAAGACGGCCATGGCCCAGAAACACAGGTGACACAGGTGAGTGAGAAAAGGGCGAGAGTGGACTTCGACGGACAGATACGATGGCCAGGGGGGAGCCGTGGAGTGAGTGGAGAACTGCCTGACAAAATGGTGGTCAGGGAGTGAGTGACAGGCCCGAGGACCGAGTGACACGATGGAAGGTAGGGCGTAAGGAGAAGAATAGGGAGGAGAGGCCCTGACCAGGGAGGGGTAGGAGAGGAATGGCAGGTGTGTGGGGGGACGGTGGTGGGTGGTGGGTAGAGAACTGTGGCTGCGGGGTCAGATGGGGGACGAGTGGCAGACCCCGAGGAGCAGTGACACACAGTGGGAGAGGAAAGTGAAGCAGGAGTGAGATCCAGGTGCCTGGAGCCCTGGGCCATCAGTGGCAGGTGGGGGATTGAGTGCACCCTGAGCTCGGTGGCACGGGGCAGCTCAAGGCAGTCACTGGGCTTAGCTGTCCCCACACTGCATGCAACCACTTGGGTTCCCAGCTCTGCCTGTCAAGGCCAGACCTTCTGTAATCTAGGCTGTCACCCAGAGCCGTCGATGCTGGTGGCACTGGTGAGGCAGGGTGGGGCTTGGCAAGTGCTAACATGTTTCAGAAACTACACCCCAAAATGGGAAATGCCACCCATTTCAGGAAGTCTGTGTGTGGCTCTGCTGGTGACTGGAGAAGGAGGTCCCCACGTCCTGTGCTGCAGCAGCTGCAGAAACCCTGTGCTTTTTCTCCAAGTGCCTCACCCTGGGCTGGACCCCGGTCCTGAACCAGTCACCTCAGTTCCCATAATGACCATCCCAGTTTCAGACGGACCCAGAGAGACAGGGGAAATAGTGCCCCCTCCTCCAAACTGGTGCCAAAAAAGGAAAACCCCCATGTCTCACCCTCTTTCCCCGACGGAGACCATTGTTGGAATTGTCCTCCCCAGCTCTGCAGAGGAGATCTGGTCTCTTCTTCTGTCATGATTCTAGAGGTGGTGACAACCTAGATCCCCAATATTAGATTGAAGAAAGAAATGGCAGAGGGGTTCCACATCTGTCATATCATGCGAGAGCCCAAATGTGGGATGCAATTTTGGCTGAAAATGCTGATTATGAGAAGGTGACAAGATGGCACCCAGAATCCCTTACACAAGCACCAAGACCTCAGCCCCACGCAGAGCAAATTCAGAGAAAGCACCCACACCCGGCCCAGACCCTCCCAGCTCTCCTGACCCCCACCCTCCCACTGACAGGTCTTGGGACGGAGACACTCAAACTGCCCTGCTAATCAGACAGGTCAGGCAAGGTACAGATAAAGGTCTCCCGTGCAGAGGGCTGAAGCCTCACAAGTTTAGAACTAAACAGTCAAATCCTTTCAGAAGAGCCACAAGTGGCACCGACACAGACACAGCCATGGGGAGGCATGGAAACCAGAACCGGGTGGTGATGTAATGCATCTGCCCTTTGCGGAGCTGGCTGGACTGGTGCTGTCCCCTGGTGATCGCGACAGCAGGCTGCTATGCCCAGGGCTCCCTGGAGATCTGGGGCGGGAGTCAGTGCAATTTCCCTCCAAAGCCTTTCACCCAGGTGCGGCCACAGATTCAACACGAAGTGGCAATTATATGTGTTTTTTAAATCCACTTCCCAGAGTGAGCTAATCACTGTATCTGAGAAGATACGTTCAGCACCCGGCTCCCACCGCAGCCTCCTCGGAGGCTCGGACGCAAAGTTGACGCACACTTGAGAAATCGCTCAAGGTTAGATTAAAAATAAGAACGCCCATGAAGATTAACCCGACTCATTCACATCACTGTCCAGTAGAGACTACTCCTTGGAGGGCGGCTCGAGGGTGGCTTTTGTTCTAGGCCTAAGAGCACCTTAATTTGCATTTATATTAAAAAAAAAAAAGGAGAAGAAAACAAGCAGAATTAACTGAAAAGGTGCTTTATTTCCTGTAAATGTGAGCTCTTTTGCTAAAAGCTTCTTAGGCCAAAGAGCACGAGGCTGGATCAGCCACTGTCCAGGAACGTGGACTGCACACCTACTAAGTGCTGCACTGCGCCTGGCAGCCCTGGGCATGTGGGACCCTGCCGGCCCCCAGAGGCTGCCAGCAGGCGCTGACTGTGTGATGGCCTTTTGACAGGTGGGTAAACTGAGGCTGGGAGTCAGGAAATGATGTCCCAGGACTATGGCAGGATTCAGATTCCCAGTCTGTGGGCTCCACATACAATATCTGTCCACTAATGGGCAGTTGTGTTAGGGCACATGTGTGAGAAAGAGAGTGTATATGTGTGTGTGAGGAGGTGAGACTATGGGTGTGAGTATAAGAGTGTGTGTGACTGCATGAGAAATAATGTGTGCGTGTGAGACAGCATATGAGTGTGTCTGTGTAAGAAAATCTGTGTGTTTGTATGTGTGAGTGTGCATGAGAAACTGTGTGTATGAGACAGCGTATGAGTGTCTGTAAGAAAATGTGTGTATAAAAAAATGAAAAAAAATTTAAAAAAAGAAAGGAAGATGTGTGTGTGTTTGTGTGTGAGTGTGCATGAGAAACTGTGAGTGTGTGTGAGACAGTATATGAGTGTGTCTTTATAAAAGAAGTGTGAGAGTGTGCAAGTGTGTGTGTGTGTGTGTTCTCCAACCCTGCTTTTCAGAAAACCAGCTGAAACCCCAGTAAGGGAGGGAGTATAAGACACATGTTCCTCAGGAGCCCCTGGCCCTGCACTGAGGTCAGCCCACCACCCCTAGATGAGATGGCCGCCTCCATGTCCATGTTTCCCATGTTCTCTTCAGAGGTTCACCATTAGGAGCACACGTCCAGAATCACCCGTCAAAATCAATAATGCAAAACATACCTTGATAAGAACTTCGTTAGTCACAACAATTTTTTTTTTAATTAGAACCTTTCTGGGTTTGTTTTTAACTCCACCTCTTTCCTCAATGCTGTTGCTCACCTCCTGGAAGCAGCCAAACCTTTTATGTGCTGTTTCACGACTGGGAGCCAGCACGGTCGCCATGTCACCTGTCTGGGTCTAGATCACAGAAAGCACCTTTAGAAACCTGGGCTTCCTCCCTCCCTTGCAAGGCCAGCTCCACAGGCATATTTCTTGCTCTCCTGCTCTCCAACAAATAGGCCCCCAGAATCAATGACTTGCACATCTGCATGCCACCTCCACAGTTTAAAGACAGAAATCACTGCAATGACCAGCTGCCCCCCACCCCCAACACTAGAAACACAACAAGGAGGAAGGACTCTTCCCTGTTTGGTGCAAGCAGAGGGCTTGGGGCCAGCAGGGGCAAAGCTGATCACGGAGCCGACAGAAGGGCAACTTCCTTTCCGAACATTAAAACCTGCACCAATGAATTAAACATTGAAAACAAGATGACACTCTAAAAAGTCTTCTCAACCAAGAAGGAAAGACAGGCCGTCCTGTGCTGGTGCTTCCTGTTGCATATGGCACAGAGAAATCCACCCCCACCCCCAACTCTCCAGCATGTAGAGCTTTGCAGACCAAGAAAAATATCAAGGGAAATTAGAAGGGAGGTCAGGGAGGGAAGTAAGCCATGGGGGCTAGAGAGGGCAGAAAGGAGACCTCTGCCCAGCACTCAGGGGCCGAAAGGACTGGAGGGACAGCTTCTGGCCCTGGCAGGTACAAGAGACACCTAATACCCTAAAGACACAGCATGCCATGCTGGGACAAGTGTGACCCACAGAAACGAAACACGGCCTGCTGCCCACAGGGATGAAGGGATATGCTCAAATGCCCACAGGTCTCCAAGTGGCATGTTTGAAAGTCTCCCAACACCCAGCCTCAGTGGGGGTGATACCCTAAGGACCCACCAGACACCCTGCTGGGTCGCACCCCAGGCATGGGTTTTACAGACAACTCCAAGCGCACCAACTGGACCCTCATGTGGTGGGGTGGGGCTGAATGTCTCATTTCGGGCAATATCCAGACTTGCCTTACCCACAGTCACAATCGAGGGGGTGGGCCATCCACCTCCATCCAAGAGCAGTTCACCTGCCTGGTCCCCCCCCCCCCCCAGTGCTAGAAAGCACTCTTCTCCCAGGAGCCTGACATGTCCAAGCTCAAAGAAAAAGGGGGTGAAATCTGGTGTCAGGGAAAGCAAAAGGGAGATGAGAGGCTAGCTAGGGTCAGTGCCTCCCACCCTCAGGAACAGTCTCCAGCTGCCTAAGTCCTAGCGTGCCAGCCCTCTCCAACTCCCCAAGAGGTAGTGAGTGTAAGTCTTGGAATCCCGCACAGCGCAGCCCGCGTTGGGGCGGTGGGTGGGTGGGTGGGTGACTGCGATGGGATTATTCTTAGCGTTCCACTCTTCAAAAAAGTGGCGCCTCCGCCCTCAGGGCTCCAACACACTCTCTCCAGGCTCACACGCCTGGTCCAGACACCGGCGCTGTGGAGAGCAACGGGTGGGGTTCCCAAGGAATGCGCTCAGAGGCATAAGAGAGGAGTGGGCTCCCCAGAGACCAGGGGGCGCTGCAGGAGAGCCCCCACACGAGGCTACGTGTACCCCAAACACCCCGCACCCAGCCCTGCGTCGCGCTTTCAGCGATTTCCCCGGACTCTTCCTGGAGCGGGGCGCCCAGCGGAGGCGCACCCAGCGCTTACCTATGGTAGTGATGACCGTGATGGCAAAGTAGAAGGAGCCAGCGAATTTCCACTGCACGCCGGCGCGGTGCGGCTCCGACTGCAGGATCACCAGCTCGAGCTGCCGGTAGTCATCGCTGCTGATGTTGTACTTGCCCCTGATCCGGATCTCCTCCGCCTTGAGCTTCTCCTCCTCGCGCATCTCATGGTCGGACTCGAGGGCGTCGAACACGGCGGCGCCCACCAGCAGGTACGTGAAGGTGCAGGCTATGAGGGACAGAGTCCTCACGTTCTGCCTCTTCATGGCTGCCAGCAAGGCGTTGGTGCGGGGGACCTGTCCCGCAGGCTGGCAGCCGCGCGCGTCCCACTGCAGCGCCCCGCGGCCGCCGCCTCCTCCGCCACCGCCGCTGCCACCTCCAAGTTGTAAGCGGTGGCAACAGCAGCAGCAGCAGCCGGGAGGCGGGGGGCCGGCAGCCGGTGGCGGGCCCCCTCCGCTGGGGCCGCCGCCACCGCGAGGTGGACGGCGGGCCAGGGGTCCCGCAGGCTCAGAGGAGAAAGCGGGCAGGCACAGGAGGCTGCTAGAGCGTCGGGGCCAGGCGTCCTGTAACCCCGACACTCTGCGCCAGGCCCGGCGAAAGCAACCCGCCGCCGTGTTGCGCTGGGCCACGAGGGGCTGCCCAGTGACGATCCTCACGGACTGGGTGGCCCTGCGCATCCCGCCCCTAGCTCCCGCTGGAGGAGCCAGAGCAGGAGCCAGAGCGGGAGCAGGAGCAGGGGACAGGGTGGAGGGAGGAGCGGGGGTCGTGGGCTCCTCCTCGGGCTCCGGCTTGACGGTGGGCTCCAGGTTGACGGCGGCGGCGCCCAGCGAGGGCGCCCTGCGGGATCTCTTACTCATTTTTACCCCTTTCTCACCCCCTTCCAGGGGCGGAAAAGTTTGCTAAGTGGTGGCTGTCTCTAGAGTCCCCTGCTTGCGGGGAGGGAGCAAAGCAGGTGCAACGGGTGAAGCAGCCCGATGCCCTAAGGTCCGAACGCCCCGAGCCCACCTGGGCGCGCGGGGACACCGCTGGGTGTCCGCCGCGCGTTGGCCGGTCTTCGAAGTTTGCTCTTCTCAGCCTTCAAGACGCAGGAGCGGGGCGCGGTCTCAAGACGGTAGGGTCTGCAGCGGAGCTACCTCGGGGACAGCCAAGGAACTGCGCGGCGGCGGCCGGCCAGTTAGCTTCTCCGGGGGCGGCGGGCGCGGCGGCAGCGGCGGCGGAGGCAGGAGGGATCCCGCGAGCCTGGAGGAGCTGCGGGGTGGAGGCGCGGGCGGGCGCGGACGCACCAGCCGCGCCGAGGTCTGAGCCCTCCGGCGTCTGGGCGTCCGGAGAGGCTGCCGCCTCGCTGGTCTGCCTGGGGCGCTGTGTGCGTGCGCGCTGGAGGGAGGCTGAGTGTCTGTGTTCGTCTGTGAGTGCGCGTGTGTGTTTGCGCTTGACAGCCCCGCTCCGGCGGGAGGGCCGCGGGGGGGGGGTGGTGGCGGCGGGGGCCAGGCTACGCCGAGGCCGGGCCTCCCTCCCTCCCTCCCGCAGCCTCCGGGGCGCGCCACCTCCCGCCTGGTCCCCAGCCAACTGCGAGGCGGAGTGGCAGCTCCCGCCGCAGACCTAGCGCTGCGCAGGGCGCACAGGGAGGGAGCCCAGAAGAGGCGGCCAGAGCCGCCAGGGAGGGGGTGGGGGAGGGTTTAGGGATGGGTGCCGCCGGAGAGGGGGTGGGGGGCGGAGCCACTAGCGGATTTTGGCGGGGGATGGGAGAACAAACGTGGCTGTTTGGGTCCTTTCTCTGCTCCCCTCCGAGAGCGCACGCAGCGGTGGCAGGCAGAGAGTTTGAGGGACCCGAGGCTGGGGAAGAAGAAAGGAATCCAGCCGAGAAGGCAGACTGATGGCTGAAGGGAGCGGACACCTCAGGTGGAGAGTGAGGAGCAGAAGGAAGGGGGCCGTGGGCACCTGGGGGCGCGGCACTTGCGGCCAGCCACCTGGCGCCAGAGCAGGTCACCGGCCCGGGCCACCGCCTCCCAGAGTGGTGGGGTTCTGAGAGCCGCCGGAGTCCCTGGAGTTGGTGCCGCCCGGGTGGCCCAGCACCTGCCAACCTGAACCGTTTGCCCAAAGCGCTGAATAGCACAGGCTGCCGCTCTTAGAGTAGGGACAGCAGAAAAGGACGTCGCATTTCCCCACAGTACCCTCCCTGTTGCTCTTCTGAGAAGCACTCCCGGTACCCCGCGGTGGGGCGCGGAAGCTCCGGGAGGGCAGCCCTGCCCCTCCCCCAGCCGCACCGCGCCGCAGCCCGCCTCTGGGGGCCGGTGTCGGGAGCCGGTGCCGGGAGCCGGTGCCGGGACACAGCTATTCCTAGGGTCCAGAGAAGAAGCTCAGCTTTTTCTCCTTTCCATCTAGGCCTTCTGGGTCCCCTAGCCCCCGTCTCCCTTTAGGTGGTCCTAGGCTTCCCCACATGAATGACTCCTGGACTGGGGGCGCTCCAAACCACGCCCAAAACCAAGGACCAAGCCGCGGGAGACCACTCCTTGGCCAGGCTACCTCCTCTGACTCTAGCCACGGAAGAGATGGAGACTGGGGGTAGGGTCCTTCTCCTACCACACCCCGAGGTCTAAGAGGCCGGCAAGGAGACTCCCACAGGCTGGGATCAGACCCAACTCTGTAACAACCCCCGGACTCGGGGGGCGCTCCCGCTTCCCTCCAGGTAGCGCTCGGGCTCCTGGCTCTCGGGGATTGAAGGGTCTGGGATCCCTATGCGTCAAAGAAGAACCCAGGTGGAAGGCTCTGCACAGTACTTTGAGAGTTGGCGGGTGCGCACTGGGGAAAGTGACATCGGGCTGTGCGCTGTGTCTGGGCAGTCTGGTCTGCTAGGTCCACGGGAACCCTCTGGCACGAGGGTGGGGAGCCCCATCCGAGCGGGCATTCTCCCCAGAATTCATTTTGGAAACCGAGGCCCCCGCGCTCCGCAAGTGAGCCTGGCTGCTGGGTGAGTCACCGCAAGCGGGCGACAAGGATTCCCAACAGCTGGTAATTAATCGCGCCGCGGCTCTGCCCACGACGGAACCCCATTCAGGCCTTGCACCGCCCTGGCAGCGGTGCCACCCTGAGTCACAGCCGTCGGGCCTCTGCAAAGTCCGAGGCGGCCTGCCCGCCTTGGGGCCACCAGGGGGCGCTGGACTCCGACCCACAGGGCAGCGTAGCGTTGAGCCAACCTTGTGGCAGGGACGGTCCAGGCTGTTCCCACTGGCAAATGCTGGAGCGGGGGATGGGCTAGCACTCCAGGGACAGATTCCATGCTTTGGGGAGAGCCACTTTTCTTCTGTTTTCGGAACTCCAATTTACATACAGCCTTTGAGGAAAACAGAAAAGGACTTCAGAGATAGATTATTGCAAACCCTTTGTTTTACAGATGGGAAAACATCCAACAAGAAAGGGTCACCTGCTCAGGACCAGCAACAACTCCCATGTAGAAGCCGTGCCTGCCGGTCCTCCCTGGGCTTCTGTCCAGCATTGCTTTGAAGACCCCAGCAGCTTTCTGACCCCAACTTCAAAGTTTCCACAAGAGGCCAGCCCCACCGAGTCTCCCTCCTCTGTCCCCTGGGAACTATGGTACTTGGGCTCAAAAGCCACATGCCCAGGGAGCTGGGCCTCAGGGCAGGGTCTAGGGGTGGGAGAGGAGGGTTTCCTTGTGGGGCCACCCACGCCCACAGCCACTCTTTCCACACATGTAGATTGCCAGTGGACCAGAGTCTGCATCTCGACCATCTTCTCTGAGATGCTAGTGCCCATCCCCAAGGCAGGTGCTCAGAGAGCACCATGGGGTGCCACATGGCCGTCCAGAGGAGGTCAGGCTGTTGATAGGACATCTCCCAGGATGTCCTGCCCTGCCTAGCTCAGGTGTGGCCAGAGCCAAAGGAATTGCCTGGGCTTGGCTCACATGTCCCCCTCTGAGCCAGTGAAAACCTGACCCCAGCTAGAGTTGGAGACTGATAAGCGTGATTCCTGGGCATCTTCTCTTGGTTTTAGAAAAGCGTCTGTGAGATGTCTAGCAGGACTACAGGGCAGGGAGGAGGAGGGCTTGGGGAGCCCACGCGGGCACCTGCAGACCAAAGCACCCCGCCAGGGAGTAAGTGCGTTCTCTCTGCCTAAGCCACTGAGCTGGTCCCAAGGTTTTCGGAACCACTAGGCCCATTAGCTGGCTGCACAGCTGGTTGGCAAGCCTCCAGTGGCCAGCCCCTGGGCCTGCCAGAACCTCAGATTTTATAGTAAAAACAGAATCATCTTATTAAATAATAAAGCACATCATGGTTTTGGACTCGGCTGCCTACTTTTTGGCTCATGCTTACACACAGTGGGTCTGTCTGCAGCCCCTCCAGAGTTCTACCAGAGGTCAGTTGATCCTGGTCCTACATTAAGAGGATGGGACTCCCGGACCAATACTCCCTCCACATCACCACTGTGAGTCTGGAAGACATAGTGCTGTTACCAACTGAAGGCAGGGGATCCGAGCTCCAGGCTGGGTGCCCCAAGCTGATGCCAGCGATGACCAGGGTGGGTTCAGCTTGCTGGGAGGAAGCCGGAGCTGCCTGCTGCTCCATTTCCATTTGCATCTTTGAAAATAGGCAGAGGATGCAGAGGCACAGATGGGGAAAGTGAGGCACGGAGGAGTGCAGCAGCCCTGAGTCACAGGAGGAGCGGTGGTGACCCTCCCTGGTGGACATGTCTTCACGGTAAACCTGCAGCGGTGTCAGACTCCAGAGCAAGCCCTCTGAAAGCAGGCAGCTCGGCTCACCCTAGACTCTTCTTTGGGGTGTGAGCAGGTCTGTTCTGTGTTTGGGGAACACTGGGTTAATCAGGGAAGAATTCAGGACTTCTCTGAGCCTTCAGATTATGGCTCCCAGGCGGAAGCTCTGTGAGCACTTTTCCTAAACCTACTCACCCATGGAATCTGCCTCTGGGCAGAATCTGCAGGAACACTTGGACCTGGGATCATGGCTTGGGAACACCTGGCCCCGCCCCAAGAGCTGGTCTGGGTTAGGGTTAGGGTTGGGGTTAGGGTTAGGACCCGGCCTTCTCTCGGGTCCTCCCACCCATGTCTGACCTTCCCCTTGGCGGACCTGACACTTGTTTGCTGAAAGCCCTCCAGGAGCCCTGGGTCAATTCTAAGCCCTCCTTTCATCGCCCCCTCACCTCCTCATCTTTTGAGAATCTGCTCTGACTGCAAGTCCTCCAGAAGTTTCCGTGGCCCGCCAGGCTGAGGGGTCAGACCCGAGCAGGGCCTGTTCCCTGCCGCGGCTCCGGAGTCTCCTGGGAATTCTCTGACTACCTTTGTCATTCCCACAGGCCAGTGGGAAAGCCAAGCCTTCTGAAGGGCCTGGGGGTCTGTAGGGAGCTGTGTCCTTCTCTACAGAGACCAGTACCAGTGGCCCTGACATGGGAGGAAGAGGTCCACCTCCCTGACATGGGGTGGAAGAGGTGGAGAAGGGGGGCACCTCCCAGCTCCTGGGACAGTGCAGGTGCTCAAAACGTGTTCCATGGCTCTCTGCCTGAATCCAGAGATGCAGGGGTGAGTCCCCAAGGCTTGGCTCTGATGATGTGCCTGCCAGAAGTGACAGGGAAGGAAAACGGCTTAGAGCTTCTGAAACACAAGAGGCCAAGCCAGGGGCAGAAGAGGGGATGGCCGCTGGCCTCAGGCACATGACCTTGGCATTCTCAGACCCTCTTTGCCTGAGCTGTGGGTGGGTGGCACAGGAGCCCAAGCTGACGGGGTCCCTCGCCCGCATGCCACGCCCTGGCGAGTCTTGCTGGACGCTTTCTAGCTTCAGTGTGTGGTCACAGAGGTGGCAGCGTGACTCACAGCTGTGGCAGGAACAGGGTACACAGGGGCAGAACTGGGTGCAGAGTGGGTCAGAGGACTTGCAGTGGGAGTGTCATTTTATTATTGTGAACCACACACTCTAGGACTCCAGGTCACCTAGCCAATGAGGGAAGTGGCCAGAGGCAGGGTCCTCCCTCTTGGAGGCCCCTCTCCATGAGACAAGGAGGCCCCCAGCGCTCCACGCAGGACGGCGGCCTTGCCTGATGGAGGAAATCTCATTAGTGGAATCTGGGCTTCTCAGTGCAGCTGGACCACTGCCCGTCACTTGATCCAGAAATAGTCGCATCCATCCCTATGGAGCCCAGGCGCTGCCGGGATCCAGTGGACAGTCGGCAGAGGATGGCGGCTCCCAGGAGGGGAGCGGGGCAGGACCCTGTGTCCATCCTGAGGGTCTCATTAACAGGCTGGAGAGGCAGGAGCCATAAGCCAGGCCAAGCAGGTGGGAAGGCAATATGTGTCCCCAGCCACAGGCTGCCACAGGGACCCGGAGCTGGGCCTCCTGGGCAGCATGGAGGGTAACCCTGTCCCCAGCCTGTGCTTTGGGTTAAGGGCTTGGCTCAGAGCAGAGGCTGCTGAGCATTCACAATGGCAGTGGGGACAGTCAGGATAGTGGTGGCCAGGAAATGGCATTGGTGACAATTTCCCCATCACCCCCCCACCCTGTGTTGGGAATAATTAGACCTTCATAGTACAGGGACACTCGATGGACCTAGGCCTTCTACCTTCTTAAAGAAAACAGCAATTAAAACAGGAATATTCTGCTCCTAGGGATGAACAGACAGAGCTGTGAACTGGCAGAAGCTCTCTGTGGAGCTGGGGGAGGCAGCCCTCCAGCTCTTCCCCTTGACCTCGGGATGGGATAGGACTGCCTCCCAGGGTCACCTCCTGTGACGTGTCCAGCAAGACTCGGGGCAGAGTGGGTTTCCCCAGGCCCGAGGATCCCCAGGGCGGCCCCAGAGAGCGCGTCCAGCCTGGCCAGTTCACCAGCGCAGCCCTCGGTTTTGCTAGATGGAGCAATGAAGCCCACACAGCTTGCAGCAGAAGCATGGCTTCCAAGGCAGGCCTGGTTCCAAACCCTCTGTGCCCTTGGGCAAGTGAAGAACCCTCTCTGTGCCTCTTTCCTTGTGGATAAAACAAGGGGAAAGAGCTCGTCCCTACCTGGATGAAGGGAGAACAAGGTTCAGACCTTCCTTGGCAGAGGCCCAGGCACCCAGTGGTGCTCAACCAATGCTGCTTCTCTTCCTGGGCACCGAGGGCGTGCTGGCCCCCTCCCTCCACCAACTGCCCGCCATCCAGGGAGCAGTGCCAGTGCCACATGCTCGCGGTAGAGACGCTACTACGCGCCAGCTCCCTCCTGGCGGGAGCTAACTTTAGCCCCGTCACGTGGAGCAGGTTGTGCCTGTGCCGAGGGTTCACAGACCCTGGGAGGTGTCCAAACCTCCTCCTTCAGAAGCCTGCGTCTCGCCTCTGCCTCTGCCCTCTGTGTGGCAGAAGGCCTCTGTGCCACGCAGCCCGGGGAGCTGCCGGCCTGACCCTGCGTCCCCGCACACAGCGCTGCCAGGTCAGGGCGCGCAGTGGGTCGCTTGTGCCGTTATGGGTGCTGTCAACTCCCAGGGAAAGGGAAGAGGGGCACTTCCAGAAGCCCCCGGAGGCCCCTTCGCCTAGGGTTCCCTGGCACCTCCTCCAGGAAGCCTTCCTGGGCTCTGAGGCTGAGTCCAGAGCCTGAAGCCACTCCCCCACCCCCACCACCCCCGGCAGATAGCCTGCGACGGCCTCGAGCCTCCCTTGTGCAGTCTGCCTCCCCAGCACCAGGCCAAGTTCTAGTCTTGTTTGGGAGAATCACTAGTACCTTGTTTTTAACTAATAGCAGAGGGACCTGTGTCGGTGACATAAACAGGGAAAGAAGGGGCCTTAATGCAGTGGGGATGTGGCTGGGACTCCCAAGTTAGCAAAGGGAAGAAATGGAGGGAAAACTGTGAGCCAAGCCACAACAGCAAGGGAGAGAGAAGGAGGCGTCGACGCGCCAAGTAGCTAATCAGCGATAGAGTGTCCCGGATGGCACTGAACCCGCCACTCAAGAAGTGGGGCTCACAGTCCCCTGGGAAGGACTTCCAACAGGGACTCTCCCGTTAAAAGACAGGAGATTAATAAGTAAGACAAACAGACGGGCCAATGCTAAGCTGTTTGTAGAGAAACACTCAAAACGATACTTGAAGATATTTAAAATGAGTGGCTGGGGATACCTACAAGAATAAGTGAAGATGAAGTAGGACCGGCAAGTGCCTATAGAGAAAGGCCAGACACATGTGAATGTGATGAATGAGGACATCGTACAGAGGTGGCAGAGAGCCAGGTGGAGGGAGAGGGGCTCCTATGTAGAAAGATCTATCAGGACCAAAAGGTGATTGATAGAAAGGAAATTCTCTCCCAAAGACCCCAGCACTCTGCCTCAGAAAGGGGCCAGAGTAGGAGACAACTGAGGAACCAGCAGCTCGACGTCTAGCCAGACACTGACTACATCTGGGTTTAAACAAATCAGATGTTAAAAGTCATTTTAGGGACAATTATGGAAGTTTGAATATGGATGAAGTTTGAGGAGACTGGAGACCCTCACTGGGGTGCTCTGTGTGCAGCAAAGCCTTCCTCACGGCATGGGGGACGTGTCCCTATGGAAGACGGAAACTGAGGCATCTCAGAGTGAGACGTCATGAAGTCCCTGCCCAGTGGACAGCAAGGACGGCCAGACTGACCACTGTGGAGCCCTGGTGGTGTGGACGTGGGCTCCTACGCCTGTCTCCCTGCCTTTCTGCACATGTGAAATTCTCAAAGCACACAAAACTCCAAAAGAGTGACATCATCAGAATTGGAAAATGCAAACAGTCCGTGTGATCACTTAGGTGACTCCCAGCAGACGACACATTTCCATTTATCCAAAGACCCCGGGAAGAACCCACCTGGAACAGGTCACACAGAAAACCTGGGAGAACAAAGTTCTTCACAGGCCACCTGCTCCAGCTCTATTTCATACATGTAGCAATAAATAATGAAAGAGGAGCAAAAAATGTCTTCACTCAAAAATCTAAAACCCCCCAACCTTGGATCAAAGACAAAATCAAAGGAGAAGTCACTTGCTCTCTAGAAAACAAAGAGAAAGAAGGTTTTGTGTTAAAACCTGAGTAACAAAGTAGCCTGTTTGGAAACCCATGACCTCAAATGCCCTCATTAGAAGTGGGGAAGGTAAACAAATCCTTCCTGGTACTTGTCTCAAGAAATGAGGAAAAGAAGGAACTAAAAAAAAAAAGTAAGAAGGAGAGAATTCATAAAGATAACTGAATTGATGGAAGAAAATTGGAAAATATGGGGAGAATAAGGAAATGCAAAAGCTCATTCTTTGAAATGGCTAATAAAATAGAAAAAACCCTCCTGAGCCCAATTATGGAGACTGGAGAAGACAGAGAGTAAAATTAGTCAAGATTACGGAGGAGAAGATAGACATGACCAATATAACCACAGATACAGGGGAGATAAAAATAATGATGAGAGAGTAGTCTGTGCAACTCCGTGATAACAAACTGAAAGCCTCAAGGAAATGGATGGTTTCCTAGTAAAAGAAAATCACCAAAATCAATCCAAAAAAAATGGAAGACTTAATAGACCAATTATTATAGAAGATATTAGAAGATCATCAGAGATCTATCAGCGAAAGTCACCCGGATCAGATGGGCTTGCAGCCTGTCTTCTCCAACCTCTAAAGAATCAATCATTTCAGTACTGTTCAAACGATTTTAATTCTAGAACAAGAAAGAAGAGAAATTCCCTAACCATTCATGCATTTAGAATAACTTTTTAATACAAATAGTACAAACTATTGGGAACTCTAGACCAATGGCACTCATAGAGAAAAGTACATCATGAATAAAGTACCAGCGAGCAGGACGGAGCCACATATCCAAAGAACACTGCGTGGTCGTAACCAGGTTCACTCCAGCGTGGGCCAAGAACCCTGGGCCCAAGGGTTATGTGTTGGCATATTGTCACCCTCTCTTTCCAGCATCTCCGTGGCAGGACAGAAATAAGGACATGTTAGACAATGGTCACCAGTGCACTGAGGGTCTCAAGTGGCAGACAGCCCAGGGACTTGAAGTCTTTAGGAAAAGCAGAGACTTTACGGAGACGTCGTAGCCGACGTCTTCCTGAGGAGGACTCTGAAGGACAGTGTTGCCCACATGTCCCAATCACTCCACCGAGGCAAGCCCCTTTCTGTTTGAGGCCCACTGAGGGAAAGGCCAAGGCACTGCTTCTGTCCATGTGGGATGGACCTCGTGCCATTGGATGCCCGGCACCGACAGGAAGAGGACGTCAGGACCGGGGTTTGGAGCCTGAAACCCTGGGGCCTGGCGCACAGCCAAGCTTCCACAGGCCGCCAAGTCCCCCGCCACGCCCTGGTTCCCAGAGGACCCCGAGTGCGACTCTCTGAAGCCAGGAGCCACCTCTGAAGACGGCACGAGGGGTCAGAAGGCTGGTAGGACTTCTGAGGAGGCCGCCCGCAGGCCTGCAGGCCGCTGGCCGTGGTGCTGGCGTGGTGCTGGCGGCGCTGCTGCCTGGCCTGGCCGGTTTCTGGAGGAAGCGGCTGGGGAGGCTGCCAGGGCCCTTCGTCAGCAGGTGGACAGCAGCTGGTTCTCACGGTGGAGGGAAGGAGGGTTCTCTGTGGGTCTGTGCCCAGTGCCCAGACGCCTTCTCTCTTTTTAAACCAAACCACGTCTGTCCCTGCTCATCGCCTGAACTGACAGAGACACAGTTTCCCGTCAGGCCAAGGGGCACGTCCCCTCTTCCCCAAGCCCCTGGGGGTTCCTGCACACCCCCTTTTCCTGGGGAAATCAGTGCCTGGGCCTTGTGTCCCTGGGTCTTGGGGTGGTGAGGGTTTCCGGGGGCTCCTCAGCGGGTGGAATGTCACTGAGGGAGGGACTCTCCGGGTCAGAGGGCCTGTGTCTCAGCGCCCGCTCCTCCTTCCACACGTGGTGGACGTGCCCGTCTCGCTGCGAGTCCCCCGCCGCGCACGGCCGAGCCGCTGTTTATCTGTCCCTTCTCACCGAGGCTGGGGCTTCTGCCCTCCGTGTCCTGTCAGTTCTCTGGGAACATTCTGGAACACGCCTCACAGGGGCACCTGGCCAGGCGGGGTGGGGACCATGTGGCCTGACGGTGCCGGGCGTCGGCGTGACCACGACCCATTCTCGCCTCCTCCCCGTGGGAGACATGCCCCCGTGCACCCCTGGAGCTGGGTGACTTGCTCGGCTCCGTGGAGTCGAACACAGCGATGGAGCGATCTCGTCACTGTGCCTCAGGGCTTCACGGGGCTCTCAGAGCCGCCTTTGGGTCCCAGTGGCCAGTGCTGAGGTGACAGAGCTTAGAAGAGGTGGGCCTGGCAGAAGGGGCTTAGGTGGTGGGAACACTGCCCTCCGAAGAGATTAACGCTGGTCTTCAAAGTGGGTTAGTTCTCCTGAGAGAAGGTTATTACAAACAGAGCAAGACCAGCCACTCCCTCGTCTCTGACCTCCTGTCTCCTAAAATGTGCACCACCTCCTGCATGTGCTCCCACCATGATGCCATCTGCCACATGTGATATAACCAGAAGTCCTTCACTAGTGCCAACAGATACCGGAACCTCCTGAATGACGAGCTAAATAAGCCTTTTTTTTTCTTTGTAAAATAGCAGCCCCAGGTATTTTGTTATAGCAACAGAAAATATAGTAAAACAGTGTCAGACCAAACTCATGTTTCTCCTAGTTTGCCTCTTCAGTCTTGGGGACTCTCTGGGCCATCTGCTCCAGGTCCTGGGTTGGAGGTGGGTGTGTTCGAATCTCTCAAAGACTTTCTCCACATTCACAGAAAGGACCACGTGGGGTTTTAACCGTTAGACAGTGAGTCCATCCGTGATCCTCTCGAATCCTCTGAACCAAGAGGCTGGGCCTGTGCCACACCCAGGGGTGTCTGCTGGCCTTGGACCTGAAGTTTCACGCCCACGCGGACACACCGCAGCCTGAGCCCCGTCTCACCCTCTCCCCGCCAGGTGGGGGGAGTGAGTTCATGCCGGCCTCATAGAAAATATCCAAGAGTTTGCTCTTTTCCCACATTTCAAAATAAGTTGTTGATCATTACAATTTTTCATTCCTTGAATATTTGTTAAAACTCACTGTTAAAACCCATGTGGACTTACACCTTTCTCTTTGGAGAGAATTTAACTGCTGATTTGATTTCTTTAATGATGTTAGAATGATTTCATCTATTTATTATTATAAATTTTAATTTTTATGATATTTTCAGGGACATCTGCATTTCAGTTTCCAAGTGTATTGCACAACATCGTCCTTCCTGATTTCCTCTTGTCAGGTTTCTAATATCCTCCTCCCAGCACTGCTGCGGTATCTGATGTCCCCTCTCCATTTGTGATGTGGTCATTTGTGCCTTTTCTTTTTCCATTATTAATTTACTCAGAGCTTTCTTTATTCTATCAGCTTTTTCAAGAAATAACCTTTGACTTTGCTATTATGTGTTTCTTTTCTATTTTATTAATTTATGATCTTATCTTTATTATATCCTTCTATTTTCTTTAATCTCTTCAACCTGCATTTTCAACTTCTGGGTATGGTGCTCAGCTCATTAACCTTCACCCTTCCCTCTTGATTATAAGCATTGAAACTTTATGACCCTCCCACTAAATGCTGACCTATCTGCATCACACAAGTTTTGATGCATACCTTTATTGTTGTTTATTCTCTCCACTTCCCATTTTCCCTGGTTACTGTATCTTGCAAATGTGAGTTATCAAAAAGTGTTTTTTAATGCCCCAAAACATGAGGTTTATAATTATCTTCTTGTGATTGATTTCTTAAACATATTGGGTTCAGAAAAAGTGATCTGCATGATAACAGTCTTTCAACTGTACACTGGGCCATAAACCAAATCACAACATATGTCCTTTATAAAAATACCTATAGCTATTAAGTAAAATAGTTTATATATATCTACCAAACTCATTTACTAAAATTTCAAATCTTCTATGTCCTTCCTACATCCTTCAGATTTTTTCATACCTTTGTGGTCTTGGTTTTTCAATATAGGGGGTTAGTTATGTCCACTTATAGTCCTGTCATGTTTTGCTTTATATATTTGAGACTATATTATTGGTTGTATACGTATTTAGAATTATTAAAACTTCTTAGTGAGTTGTCAATTATCATCATGATGTTATTCTTTATTTCTAGATATTGCCTTAAAATTTTGTATTAGGATTTGCTGATACTTCTTTACTTACCATTTTATATCAACTTTCTGTATCCTTTTGTTTCAATATTTATTATTATAAACATTATAGCCCTGATTTTATCTAGTCTTTCACCTGGAATATTTAGCTGATTTTCATTTATTGGAAATAAGTATATTTAATTTTTTTTACAACTTATCTTGTAATCTTTCTAGCTTTTATGAAATATTGGCACAATATCTCATTTTTTAAATCTGTAATATGGGAATAATAATATCATCTACTTTGAAGACTTAGTATGGATTCTTTTACAATTGAGAAAAATAACTGATGCATGTATTTTTGGAGGGGGTTTCTTTTTTATTGGCAGTGCTGGGGATTGAACCCAAGGCCCTGTGCATGATAGAAAAACACTCTACAACTGAGCTGCATCTGTGTTCTCCTTTTTTATTTTTTATTTTGAGACAAGGTCTCATTAAGTTACCCAGGCTAACCTCAAACTTGTGATCCTCCTGTCTCAGCATCCTGTGCTGTTAGGATTACAGGTGTGCAACACCAGGTCCAGATGATAGATATATATCTGCCATCTATCTCTATATATCTATATCTATCTATCAATCATATAAGGAAGGACTCCACACCTTTATTAAATGAAATATCAGGGGCTGGGGTTGTGGCTTGGTGGTAGAGTGCTCATCTAGCTTATGTGAAGCACTGGGTTCAATCCTCAGTACCATATAAAAATAAGTAAATAAAATAAAGGTATTGTGTCCATCTACAACTAAAAATATATTAAAAAGAGGACATATATGTGTGTATATATACACATATACATAAATATGTGTATACATATGTATATGCTTAGATATGGTACATACATACAAACATATATATATATAAAATCAGAATAACACCCAACACATGGTGCTATTTAACTGTAAGCATTACTATCAACATTATTAATGTCATTATGTCATGGTTGTAACTTTTCTGTCATTTCTATTTCTTCAGTTAGTTCTCCTTCTTGTGTCTTCTTTTGGACTGATTGATTAGTTTGCCTTATTCCTGATTTGGGGTGTGTTAATTTAGAAGCTATTATGTTTTTTTCATTTTCTTAATGGTTATTCTAGAAACGGTAACTTTCATAACTAAAGCACCAAGTCTCAAGTCTGTCAATCATCATCTTGGCCCTCTTCCAGAACCTTTGAGATTGAAACCAAAGCACCCTATACCTGGATTCCAACCATCCCTCACCAACTTCCATGTGATTTTGCTGTATTTGTTCTTTCTTTTTTGCATCTCTGACATTCCATCTGGTGCATGTGTGTGTGTGTGTGTGTGTGTGTGTGTGTGTGTAGTGCTGGGATTGAACCCAGGGCGAGGCAAGCACTCAACCAACTGAGCGCCACCCCCAGCTCCTGTGTCAATCTCTTTCTCCCGTAAGTCCTGTTTGCATTCCCTTTGATGCAGCTTTTGTGCTGGAGGACGGCTTGGGTGAAGTTCATCACACCTATGGAAAAGCGTCATCGTCACTCAGCGCACTCCCAGCTATCACGAAGGGAGCTGTCAATCAAACCACCACTTCCTGGAAGGTCATGGTCCTTCTGCCTCCCTTTAAGGTCGCTGCGTCTCATCGGGTCCCCGAGTGACCCCCTGACGTGTGGATGGTGTGTTTTAAGTCTCGCCCGTCCCCTCTTCTTTCCCTCAGGAGTCCGCATCGGAGTCGGTGTGCGGCGCTCTGGGGACCCGCTGCCTGGGCCGAGGGTCCTTGCTGTCTGCTCACTGACATGGGGGTCTTGATTGCTGCTGTCCCCTGTTTGCGGAGGTGACTCCTGTCTTTGTTAGTTGTGTCTAGCAGGAAGGCCACTGTACGTCCCTGCTGTGGACAGCCTCTTGTTCTATATCTATTATTTGTCATAATCCGGGAGCCAGGTGACCGTGTGAAAGCCCTGCTTATTGGCACTGGGACTGGCTCTGAAGGTGTCGTAGTGACAGAGGTTCTCTGAGCTGTCAGGCTGAGGGCCCCAGTGAGGCTTTCAAAGCTGGCCCGTGGCCAGGCCGCTGGGGACGCCTCCAGGGAGGAGCCCCCTTCTCTGTGCAGCCCGTGCCCATGTGAGCGTGGGTTAGGAAGCTCTGCCCTGAAGTGCTTCATGTTGTGGACGAACGAACCCCCACAGGAGCACAGAGCGCAGCAGGGTCACACGCCAGGGTCCCGGAGGACGCAGAATTTCAGGGATGGGGTCCAGGTCACCTGGGTGTGCTGTGTTTGGAAACAATCACCAACACGCTTCCTGCTTGGAACCCAACTCGGCCGGGACCCCGCATCAGCTCTGCGAGGTCTCTACATGAGCCTGTGTCTCCACCCTCCCAACCGCACACCGTCCTGAAGTCCCCATGACCTGCGTCCTCCTTCCCACACCAGGTGCGCTGTCACTTGTGACCCCAGGAAGGTCACGGGTCACACCTTCAACGTATTTTTATAGAAGTCTCTTGAAGCAGAGGGCAATGGGGCCGGTGCCTGCAGCAGCCGGCCTAGGGCGCCCCACCCCGTCCTTCACTCGGCAGCGTGTCTGGGGATCTGTGCACACTGAGGCCGAGAGAGTGCTGGGCCCGTTAGGAGCCAGGTCACCCCTCGCGGAGCCTCCCCTGGGTCCCGACACCTGGGCCAAGCCGGCCTTCTGGGCTGCGTCCCCCATAGCCTCAAGCTGAGAGACCAACGGGCAGCTAGCGGGCACTGTGACCCACGTGCCACTGACCCACAACCTTGCAGCACCCCTGGATGACATCAGAAGGCCACAGGCGGGCGGCCAAGAACCCCATCCTTCGGGTCTGGGGATCAGGACGTCCAGGTACTTGGGAAGCGCCCTCAGCCCTCAGGCCTCCTGCGGCCCCCGCTCCCTCTGCTCCACGGAGCCCTGTGCCCACTGGGCTCTGGGAGCTTCGGCATCCAGGGACGCCCGAGGTCCGGCTCTGGGACCCAGCTGCTCGCGCAGGTGGCCACCTGGCCGACTGGAGCTGCCTGGGCGGGAAGTGGCCTCAAGTGGCTCGGAGTCGGTGTGTGCCTACGGCGCCCACAGCTGGCTCCCCTCCCCAAGCCCCCTGAGGAGGTGGGTGCCAGCCGCCCGCCCGTCCTGGGAACTCAGGGCCACCCTCTATGGTCATCCCCCTCCCGGTGACTCGCACCCCCTGGGGATGTCCCTCAACCTCCGGCACCAGCTGTCAGTGCCCAAGTCCCCGTCTTGGGGTAAGCTGGTGGGGGACTCAAGCTAAGAACCCCCGCAGCTGAGCCTGTCCTGCTGAGAAGCCACGCAGGGCCGGTGGCTCCAAGCTGGCTGCTGCTCTGGGCTCCTCCGTGGGCAGCAGGGTCTGTGGGCAGGGCCAACGGGGTGGGCCGAGAGCAGGGCCCTCAGCTCCCCTGGCAGCTCCGTGATTGGAAAGCTGCCCCTGCCCGGCCACGACCCAGTGTGCAGGCAGGACTGGCGGGGGCCTCTGGGTGGCCGCCGGCCTGCAAAGCTGCCTGCAGAGTGGACTGGCAGCGAGGCAGGTGCTGGGCAAGCTGGGTGGCAGCCCTGGGTGGACCTTGAGCTCCTGGGGCAGCGCCGCGTCTGGGCTGCAGGAGTGTTCCAGGAGCATTTGTGTGGAGGGGCCGGGTCAAGTGGCCCTCAGCAGGGAAAGCAAGAGGCCGGGCCAGCCAGGGCCAGCCGGGGGCTCAGGGCGGAGGAGCGTGGTGTGGGGCTCTGGCCGGTTCTGCGCGGGCTCTGGGGCAGGCCCAGCGAGCACAGGGGGGAAGTGACCTGGGAGCCCTACCGTGGGGACACACAACGCTGGCCAACCACGTTGGCTCAAGGCGGCGGCCCCGGCCCACCTCCTCACCTGATGCGGGCTGTGCTGGGTGGGTGGCCCTGCCAGCTGCCCGCCCCGCCCCGCCCCCCCCCAGCGAGCAGACCAGCGCTGTGCAGAGGCAGCGAGGGAGACTCTTTATTGGAGAATGTGTCACAGACAGGGACCCAGGACGGGCTCCCAGACAGAACCCCGCCCAGGTGGGGAGCCCCAGGCCCAGCCTGGCACAGCCACGACGTCCTCGCCCTCCTGGCTGCCCTCAGAGCCTCCAAAGGAAGGGCTGGCCCTGAGGACATTCCTAGGGCCCAAGGTGGCCCTCTGGGGTGCCCACCCTCAGGCTTGCCTTCCCGTGGCCAGGGCAGGAGCAGGGATGGGCTCCAGCGGTGAGCGGTGTGGGGCTTGTCCGGAGCAGCGCAGCGCTCCCAGCACTGGCCTGGGGCCTGGTCAGCTCCCGAGGGCCCCGCTCAGTGTGGGCAGAGGGCGAGGGCCCAGCGGGGCTCCTGGGAAGCCCAGCGGACTCCCCAGGAGAAGGGAGAGAGGACAGGGTGTGAGGGGGGAGGAGGAGAGGGCAGCTGCAGGAAGGCCTTAGGCCTGCGGTGGGGTGGAGGCCGGCCTCCCCCTGTCCCCGGGACTGGGGCCAGCAGGGGACTCAGGCCTAGGCCTCCAGGGCGCGCACGTGCACACTGGGCAAGCAGAACCAGGACGGCGGCAGCTCCTTGCTCTTGCTGTCCTCGTGGAACCGGATGTGCAGGAAGAAGTCCCCGGTGTAGAGGAAGAGGAGGGCCCCGAGGCAGGATGCCTGGCCTGAAGGCTGTACCTGTGTGGGAGGAGGAAGGGACGTCAGCCCATATTACCAACACCCACCCCAAAGCCACCAGGAGTGCCCTGAGCCTGCCCAGGCAGCAGGACATGGGGAAGGGAGGGACAGCCCGAGTCAGCCCACCCAGGCCTGGCTCCCATGCCCTCTCCCAGACTTCTTTGCTGTGCTGCCTTGGGCAAGTTGCTATACCTCTCTGAGCCTGTTTTCATCTCTGAAAGAAGATGATTGCATTTCCCTCTCTGAGCTGTTTGGGGGTTCTGTGAGTCAGGAGTATGGGCTGCAGTGTGGGGGTGGCTGGGGTGCAGCAGGTGGAGCAGGTGCTCGGGCACCTGGTGTGCAGTGGCTGCTGGTCTGGGAGTGAGGGCACCCCGGTGACAGGAGCACCGGGTCTGAGCGCACTCCAGTGCTCCCTGGCCTGGCCCTCGAGGGAGGTGCGGCCATCGTCCTGGCCTCCTGGACCCCGGTCAGGTGGCACAGGGTTACGATGTGTCGAGAGGAGCCCTGTCTGCTGATCTGGGCGGACCCTGCAGCCCGGCTCCCGGGGGAGGGAGGACAGCCACGGAGGCCCCGCTGAGCCGCCACGTACCGCGTCGAGGTAGAAGGTGCCGGAGCCCACGAAGGACAGCGTGTGCTGCAGCTCGCGGTCGTGCACGCCGTTCTGGTGGTCCTGGAAGGGCAGCACCGTGAGTGCAAAGGGGCCCACGCTGTGCGGGCTCCGGTTGGTCAGCCGCACCTCCAGGCTCACAGGGTCGCCCACCCGGCAGGCCGCCGCTGCCTCGCAGTCACAGGGCTGTCCGTCCACCAGCACGTCTGCAAGGGACACAAGGTTAGAGGCGGCCCTCACCCCTCCTCCCGGATCCCCCAGCATGCGGCCGGCCCCTCCAGGCCAGGCTGGGTGCAGAGCCCGGGGCGGGACGCCCTCTGAAGCAGGGTCTGGCAGAGACACCGTGGGGCAGAGGACAGCGCTCACTGTCCTCGGCCTGAGGCACCGTGGGTGCTCCTAACACCGCCACAGAGAAAGGCTGACCCTACCCACCGTTCCCGGGCTCTCCAGGGTTCCCCTGGCCCAGGTGAGGGTCAGAAACCACCGGGTGGGAATGGGGAAGGACCAGGCAGGGCAGCCGGCACCTGACTGGACCCTCCGTGACCACGTGCCTGAAGTCAGGCTGGGGAGGTAGGAGACCAGTGCAGGAGTGACTGGCAGAGGCCCTGGAGGAGGCTGGGTTCAGGGAGATCCACCTGGCCCACGGGAGGAGCAAGGCCGGCACTCCCACCTGCTCACGGGACCTGGGCCAGCAGGATGGCCTGGGGGCAGGGCCTGGGACCTGGTAGGAGGCACACGGAGGCCAAGTTCTGAGAGGCTCCCCTCCTCACGGTGGCTTGGGCTCCTGCCCTGTCCCCAAGCCAGCCATGCAGGTCGAGTGCTCTCGTTGTGGGACGGCAGGTGTGGGGCCAGCCAGGGGCCGGGCCAGGCCGGGGCTGGTGGGGAGATGGCAGGCCGTCTCGGGTGACGGCACCACCAAGGCAAGGAGTGAGCGGCTGGCGTCGGCCCACAGCCACCTCCCGCTCAGTGGCTGCACTCGTGTCCCTCCCCGTCTACAAGGCAAGGCCTCCACGGCGCCAGCTACGCAGGGGCAGGAGGAGCTGCGTCATGCCAACGCCGATGGTCCCTCGCACCCTGCCAGCACCTGCAGCCAGTGTGATACGGACAGAGGCGAACAAGTCCCAGCGCTGAGAGAGTTCACAGTGGAAGAGAACGGGCCAGTCAGCCAAGAGGTGGGCCAGGCTGCGTTTGCAGTGACCCAGCAGCAAGGGGGTCCACAGGGGGCCGGAGGGGTCCCTCCCTCGGTGCAGGCACAGGGGACGGTTCCAGAAGGAAGAGGACACCTTTCTCTTTTCCTTTATATATTTTTAAGGCTCTGATTTGCCCTCAAAACTTTGCTTCTGCCGCACCTCACAGCCCTGACTGACAGGACCGCCTGAGCTGAGTCTGGCCAGGCTGGCATCTGCTTGGGGCTGAGCCCCTGCCCACGGGTCCAGCTGTAGCACACATAAGCACTTCCGCCAGTGTCTGGCACACAGCGGGCAGCCAAGAGGACGGGCTGCTCTTTGCACTAGCTGCCGGGCTCTGCTGAGGCCAGAGCGAGCGTCAGAGGAACCCAACACTCATGGCCCTTTCTGTCTGTGGGCCTGAGACTCCTGTCAGATGCAGCCAAGCCAACACTGCCATCTGTGAGGAGGTATCCACACCCGGTTCTAGAAATGTCCCTCTGGAGAGGTCAGCCGCGACACCAGCAAAGCTCCATCTCGCCGCATGGTAAGTGTCTGAGGGACTTGAGACCTGAGGACCGTGCTGCTGTGTGACAGGTGGCCCAGCACAGGGAGGTGCCCGTCAGTCCTCAGCACCCCTCACCTCTACATGTCCCCTGAGTGGTGAACCCAGCCAGGTGCAGTCTGACGCTCTTGAACAAGCGGGAACGTGGCTGGTGCTGCTGAGGGAGGGAGGGAGCACGGCTGCTCCAGGGCGCCTCTGCTCTGTCCTTCCCGCAGACTGTGCCACGGCCCCCTGCCGTCCACCCGTAGGAGCCCAGCTCTGCACAGCCCCAGGGGAGACAGGATGGCGAAGCTGGAGAGTCGCTGTCCTGCAAGCAATTGTCCCCATGAACACAGCTCCTGGGGGACTCCTCCCCTGTCCCTTTCTAAGAGGAGGAGGGCGTGGGGCCTGACATCTGGCTGGGAAGCAGACATGTGCCTGGGGCTGGGCCCTGGGGGGTCTCAGCCTCCCCTCTGACCTCCGCCAGCTGAAGCCTCCTCCACTTCACCTGCAGCGCTGGCACGGTGGGCCTGACCTCCCAGGTGGGCTGGGGTGAGGGGCTAGGCTGAGAGGACCTGGCGGGGGTCTGTGGGTGCTCCTACCAGAGCTGGGACGTGTGGCTGTCATGACTGGCCTCCCCGATGCCCCCTGCAGGGAGGGCAATGATGGAGAAGGGTCAGTGCGCAGGTCTAGCTGTCTGTCCCTAGTCTGCCAGTGTGCCTGTCCTGCAGTGCAGGCAGACTGGGACACTTGGTCACTCCACCCTGGTTCCTGACCCCTACACCAACCAGCTGCCAAGTGAGTGGGCTTCTGAGCTCCTCAGTGGCCACTTCCTTCCGGTTTCAGGGGGCAGCCTCTGCGGCGCCAGCAGGTCAGATCCTGGCCCAGGCACACCACGCCTCCCCGTGAGGCTGCGCGGAAGCCCGTCTCCCCAGCGGGCAGGGCAGGCTTGCTTTCTCCAGAGAGTGCCACGGTTCCCGAGTTCCAAAGGACACCCTGGTTGGCTCCCTGGGGACCCACAGGGTGCTGCTTAGGGAACACGGTGAAAATACATCTCAGGATAACAGCCCAGTGGCGGCCAGTGACTGAGCTGTCCTGGAGAGGACATCGCTGCCGCACAGCTGTGCCCAGGCCGCACTCGCAGCCCCCAGAGCCACTGTCCTAACACCGGGGCTGAAGCGGGCTCACCTCTCGGACCTGGGACCAGAACCAGCTGCCTGCCAACCTTGGGGAAGAGGAGTGCCTCCTCTCCGGAGCCCCGATGAGCAAGGCTGCCGGGCAGGAACAGCGGAAGCCCCAGAGGAGCTGGCCCCGGGACCTGGGTCTGCGGGCGCAGGAGGGCGCTGGAGCGTGGGAGGTGAGACTTCGCAGACGGCCGCCGAGGCAGGGCTGGAGGGCCACCGTGAAGTGTGGGCTCTGAGGGCCCTTGTTCCCGCTGTGCTTGCTCCACCATGCTCCCAGAGAGGCCCCGGGGACACAGTGGGGGGCCCAGGAGGGCACCGGGGTCTGGAGGAAGTGGGGGTCTGGTGTGGGGCCCTCAGCTCAGTCATGGCAAGGTGAGCACCTGAGGGGAGGGGCCTCCGGAAGGAAGGGCCTGGTCTGCCAGCTCCTCGTCCCCCCCCCACCCCCCGGACCACTAGGCAGTAATGCAGCCTCTTCAGAGCAACGAGAATCAGTTCAGGGGGGCTGGGGACGAGTGGAGCCCCGGTAGCCCGGGGAGCCCCTCCAGGCCCCTCGGTGGACAGCCAGCCTGGGCACGCAGAGCCAGGCTCAGAGCCGACAGGCTGGTGTGGCCCTGTCTTGCTGTGAATGGACACAGCTGGCACCCTGAGCCTTGGTCTCCTCACTTAGAATCCCCGATGCCTGTCTGGGCAGCTAGTGGGTGTCCCCTCCTTAACTTAGGCAAAATGGAGGCCTCCACTTCTCAGATGCCTGTTCCCTGGTGCCCTGTCCAGTGGCTCCCACTCATCTGGAGGGTCAGTCTGTCCTCTCCACCTGACACCCAGCCCCAGCCAGTGGGCATGTCCTGTGGTCAGTGGGGCTGTGCCTTCTCCTCGCCTCCCCAGGCCAGCACTCTCTCCTGCAGTTCCCGTCGGGCCCCTGTGTCCACACGCTCTCAGGCCAGGCTCAGACCCTGCTGTGACAATGCTGGTGGGGGACATCTCCACTTGGTTTGCCCTTTGCTGGCCCTGAGCTTGCCCCTCCTCCACCACTGTCCTGGTTGTCCCTGCAGCACACCATCCCTGCCCCCAGGTCCTTTGCACCTCGGCTCCCCACCTGCAGCTCCTTCCTGACGGTCTCTTGGCCTGCTCCCCAGAGAGGCTGCCCTGACCACCCAGCAAAGGGCCTCGCTGCCCGTCAGCACTGCACTTTTCATAGGCCTCCTCCTCTTGTCTGAAGCTTTCTTGTTGACTCGTTTAGTCATTAGCTGTCTCTGCCTCTCCTCCAGGAAACTGGCCCTGGCTTTCCTGCTCACCATGGTGCCCAGGACCCAGAACAGAAAGGCACGTGGCAGACACTGGTCTTCTTCCTTATCTGTTGAAGGAATGAAAGGGTGGTCCTCGCGGGCAGCACAGGGCTTGGGGCTGGGAGCCCTGTCCACACCCTGCCCCTCCACTCACTCTGGCTGTGTTCCCATCCCGTGCTCCTCTGTAACAGGAGGGGACTGGAGCCACCATCTAAAGTGCACTCCCAACAGAGGACCTGGGAACCAATGCCGGGCCCACATGAGGGTGCACTCCTGGGGAGGCGGCTCCTGCAGGGGACCGCATGTCGCCAGGCTTCTCCCAGGAGCAGATGAGCTTCTCTTCTCAAAGTATTAAATCAGGTCAAGGACCGTCTTTTCCTCTGAGCCTCTGGCCCCAGTCTCTCCTCCGCATTTTGAACTGGCCAGAGTCACGGACTTCATCCTGAGGAGGCTGCTCTGTGCCGTACCCGGCAGGCTCTGCAGAACCGCAGGCTAAAAATAGGAGACGCGAGGCCAGGGCTCCCGGGGCTGCGCTGGCAGACAGGAAGGGACATGGCCTGGGCTTGGGCCCAGGGTGGCCAACATGGGCCTGAGAGAATGGGCATGTGGCCCGTGGCAGGGGAGGCTGGGCTGGCTCCAGGCTCTTACTGCAGCTGACAGGATCCCCACCTGCCAGGCCCGGGCCACCTTGTCTTCTAGGAGCACAGAGAGCAGGTGCAGAACTCGGGGCTGCAGAGGGGTGATGTGGGTTGCCACACAGAAGCAAGCCCTGACCTGGTGGGGAGGCACCGGTGGCCTAGGAGGAGTCAGCAAGCCACCCCTTTTCAGGAGAGTGATGATGATTCTTCACACAGACATGCAGAAGTGCACTCTGTTGGTGGCACCTGGGTTTTCCACCTCTCACTGTAGGAAATGCTGCTGTGAACTTCATTCGAGTTTTAGTTTCTCTGCGTGGACGCCTGAGAGGACTTGCCACGGAGGAGGACGGCGCTGCCAGAGTGCTTCCCCCTCAGCCCTGTGGGCTCCAGTCCCCCGGTCCCTGTGACACTGCCTCCTGTCTGCCTTTTGGGGCCTGACGTCTTGAGTGGGCTGAGGGACCCTGTCCTCTGGTTTCGATTTGTATTTCTGGTGCCCGGCCATGCGACCTAGTGCTCACTGTCCCCCACCACCGGGGACAGCCCTGTGTGCAGTCTGCAGGCTTGCTCCCTGCAGAAGGACCTGGAACCACTAGCCCAGGCCTCCACTCCTGAGGTGCTCCCTCCCTGGGAGCCTGGGCCCCAGCAGGGCTGGAACCGAGGCCGAGGCTCTTCCCAGGAGCAGCTTCCAGAGCTGAGAGACAGGCCAGTTAGGGGCCACCAGAGAGGGGCAGAACTCCAGCTCTGGGCAAGCCACATTACAAGAGCAAAGCCCTAGGCCACAGCAGGGTGGACACAGGAATTAGAGCCATGGGACAGGGCAAGGAGGGCTGGATCCCAGGACCTGCGGGCCCACTGGTCGGGACTGGGCACTGCAGCATCTCAGCTGTCCCTCCAGTCTGGTCTCTGCTGACTGGTGCTGGAGGGCCAATCCTGGGCCAGGGGCAGCTGGTCTCTGCTGGCACCTCGGAGGTATTTGCTGGGTTCTTAGGGAGAACAGGCCTGTCCAGCAGTGGTCGTAGACCACAGTGGACTTCAGAAGACAGCCTAGCTCCCCTCATCCAGGGCGGTGCTGGGCATGCGTTTCCGATGTGGTGTCCACAGGCACCGTCTGTCTTCCTCAGAGCGGGCTGTGGGGAGGAGCAGGGAGAGGAGGCGTGGAGGACGGCAGGGTGGCCCCTCCCAGGCCGCGCTGCACCCGGCTCCTGCTCCCACACATGGTTCAAGGAACCCTCTAAGACATGAGCAGGCCCAGGGCGAGTGCAAGTCACCACGGTGGCAGGTGCGGGACCCGTGAAGCCTTGC
This sequence comes from Urocitellus parryii, assembly GCF_045843805.1. Lineage (NCBI taxonomy): Eukaryota > Metazoa > Chordata > Mammalia > Rodentia > Sciuridae > Urocitellus > Urocitellus parryii. Next base: position 3,912,378 of record NC_135537.1, on the reverse strand, counting down.
CCTCCCGGCTCAGCCCCCACCTGCTCTGCCCCTTGAGGACAAGGCTCCAGAGGCCGGAACGTGAAGGATGATTTTTGCTCCAGAGCTCCAACTCTGAGTGAGGCTGTCCTGCCTCTCCTCCCTGTAACTCCATTCACCTGCCCAGGAGACCAGCAGAAGCAAGGAATTCGAGGTAGACTTCAATGCAAATGTCAGATGTAGGATAAAAAAGGTAGACTCAGAACAAGGAGCAAGGTGCCCAGGTGCTCCGGGCCTGACCAGCTGATGCACGTTTAGAGTCAAGGTCTCAGAGATGGACACACTCCGGCTTTCAGTTGACATGGGTCTTGGGTGGACCTGAGTTTGAGAGGGAAGTTTTGTTCTTGGAGGGCATGGCCTTGGGAGGCGTGGCCTTGGGAGGCGTGGCTCTGGAAGGCTTGGGATTGTCAAGGAACTTCCTTTCTCTCTAGGTGAAGCTGAAGGAGTTCACCTGGGAAGAGTGGCAAACCTCAGTGTGATGAGAGCCAGGTCCTGGGCCCAGCTGTTGGTCTCCTTCACTTCCTCCATGCCATCAGGAGTCCTCTGGGGAAGCACTGGCAGATCTAGAATAAAGTTCTCTAATTTCTACTTCTGGTAAAGACTAGTGAATTTTCTTCTGGTAAATTTTCTCCCATGATAGCATAGCTAGTTGCTAGGTGTGCAACCAACCAACCTGACCGGCCTTCCCTCCTTACCAATGGAAGCCAAGCAACTTGCCTTTTCACACTGGCTGCTAGGAAGCTCAGAATCAAACATGAATCAAGTGAAAGCACCATGTTGGTGCCCAGTAGCTATATTTTCGTCCCTGTGACCGATCCTGTGAGCTGCACACACAGCCCCTCCTGCACGTCACTCCTCCAAGCCAACCAACTACGCCAACTATGGTTTTCCTCCACCCAGACGTTTCACTTGACTGTGCTGAGACAGAGTTTGGAAAAGGAGTCTGAAGCACGGTCAATACCCAGGAGGTGAGTGAGGAGATACGGGCTAGGGTCTAACGCAGGGGCACTGGGCGCATGGGAAGGTAGAGTCAGACCCCAGCCCCGGCTCTGCACCCACCTCTGACCCCGCATTAGGAAGGGGGCCTCGGCTGGGTGCACTGGAGCCCAAGGCAGCTCAGACGTGGAGAGGGGACGTCCCCCCAGACCCAGCATGCTGCTCCTCCTACAGGACACGCACTGACCTGACTGTGGACAGAACACGGGGTCCTCCCCGCAGCACACCAAGGCCTGCGTGCTGGAGCCGGCGCAGGGCTGAACAGCCGCCAAGGCAACCGGCTGCTCCGGGACCCAGTGCTCCCGCTCCGCACGCGGCCGCTGGGACGCCTGTGTAATCACCCTCCAGCCGAGACCGCTCCTGAGGAGCTGCCGCCTCTCTCGGGTAAATAATTTACTTTTACAACTTTTCATTAAAGATTAAAGGGAATTAAATTAAAATTAAAGCAAATTGGAGCTGGAGAAGAGACCTGTGAAGCTTGCGGCCTCCAGTGGGAGGTTCCTGTCCCAAGCCCACGGAGGGCTGGGGCTTCCGGGAGCCCACCGGGGTGGGGAGGGCTCCTCCACCCGGCAGGCCTCCAGGCAGAGCCCTGGGTGCTGGGGCTGTGGACAGGCCGAGCCGCTGCCTTGAACGGCAGAACAGCCACTGCAGGCGGCAAGCCGTGGCCTCCCAACTCGGAGCCCGCGTGGCCGGGGCCTGGAGCCCGGTGATGCCGGGAAGCTCCAGGCTTGGAATGGGAGCAGCTGTGCAGCCGCTGGCACTCAGGCACTGCGTCAGGGGCCAGGGAAGCCTCTCCAGGACCCAGAGCCTGGGCTCCCGCATCTGACCGAGGAAGGGCAGGGCCGAGTGAAGGAGGAGTGCTGGGAGAACTGGGCCCAGAGACTGGCTGGAGAAGGAAGGCCGGACAGACCCCGGGTGCCCACACCCAGGAGGTTCTGAGTTAAGCCAGCCAAATGCCAGGAACTCTTGGCACACCCGGCACCACCCAACCTTCAGCACATCAGAGGCACAAGTGTTGGTGCCATCGATGGGCAGTGGTGAATGGAGGGAGCTGGGCACAGACAGTGAGCACTCACTGCCAAGCCCTCAGGTTCTAGGGGACCTGGTCTGCTTGGGGCAAGGATACTCACCTGCTGAGGGTGCACCTGCAGCCCCAGAAGTCCCAAGAGGCTCTGGTGTTTGCTGCAGGGGCTGGAGTTTCCCTCTGGGATCAAGTGCAATGAGACAGTTGAGTGGAGAGGAACCAGGAGCCAGGCCAGACTGCCTCATGCCTGCGTGACCTCCAGCCAGCACCTAACCTCAAAGTTGCAAATCCATGGCCCAAGACTCAACAGACGGCAGCCAGGCTACTTGAGCAGTGCCAAGTGCACCAGCACTGTCCACTGTCCACTGAGGGTCCTGCAGCATCCCACAGGGGCTCATCCTGCCCCAGGGACGGTCTCCCTGGCACTGAAGCCTGCACATGCCCCACAGCCTGCCTCCTCCTGAGGCTGGCATCTGCTGCTGCCCGTGCTGGGCTCCTATGGCCTCCACCACAGCCCCTGTGCCCTGCTCACAAGCCCTTCCATGAAGGCCCTCCAGGATCCCTTCTGGAGAAGGCTTCAGCTGCAGTGGACGGCAGGTGAAAGCATGCCCTCTCCTCCCAGGCACACACAGACTGCAGCCCCTGCCTGCCCGAAGTCAGGCCAATAGAAGTAGGAAAATCACCCCTCCCTCAACCTGGACCGGAGGCTCGTCTCTCCTACAACCCTCATCTCCGGGCACCTACATGCCAGGACTGGCCATAGGAGCCTGCTCGGGATGCCAGCTCCCCACACTGTGTCTGTCCAGTGAGAGAATCAGCCCCGGGGAAGGAACGGGCACCAAGGAGAGGGCAAAATGTGATCACATTGCAGGGGGGGCTCCTGCAGTAGCTGCCCGTGTCCCCTCCCCTGTGACCACTCCTCCCCAGCATGCTGTGACTCCCCTGCCCTGACATTCTCCCTCACGACCTCCAGAAACATCCATGTCCCTCCTGATGGCTACTGTTGGTCTTTTCAAAACGGCCCCAGTGGTACCTCCTCCAGGAAAATGTCCTGAACTACCGTCCACTGCCTAGCCCGCACCACAGCTGTCCCCAGATGGAGTGACTCCCCAGGTAATGGTGAGCTCCCTAAAGACAGGGGCTCGGGGCCCGTTCACTGACCTACTGGACAAGTGAATAGACAGCCCCGCCCATGGGGAGAATCCCTCCAGCCGTCAGGCCCTTAAGCCCTGCCAGAGGACCAGGGTGAGGAGGTTGCACCTTGGGCCTCCCGAACCCAACGTTAATGGGGGCAAATGCTCCAAAAGTGGTGCCTGCCCAAGCTCAATGTGGAGCATGAAGCCCCGCTGCACCAAGAGACCTGCAGCAAGGTCAGGGCCAGAAGGCAGCTTCCAGGCCACGTTGGGCAGGCAGGGTGGTGATGCGAGCCACTCCCGGCCTGAGGCCCCCAACCACTGGTCACTTTGTGTCCGAGGCCTGCCAGAGCAACCTCCCCAGCCTGGGTCCTTCTCCCCAGGGGCTGGACGCTCTAGGATTCCTGCTCTCAGGCTACAGCAGGCAGCTGAGAAGCAGCTGATTACCAGGTCCCAGGTGCAGAGCCCGCCCCAGCTCCCAGCTCCTTTACCCTGCCACCTCCATCACACACACACAAGACGCACTCTCAGGCTGCTCCCACTCTGCTCGGCTGGAGGGGAGCAACATGGGATCAGGCAGCAGGACGGGTCCATGGAACTGTGCTGGGCACAGGCTGAGCAGTCGCCCAGGCAGCTCTAAGCCAGAGAAGAGGGACATGCTATGTTAGGGTTTGGGTGTGAGGTGTCCCCCCAAACCTCATGTGTGAGACAATGCAAGAAAGGTCCAGAGGAGAAGACTGGGTACCAGGAGTCTTAACCCAATCAGTGAATTAATCTCCTGATAGGGATTCACTGAGCGGTAACTGAAGTGGCAGGGTGTGGCTGGAGGAGATGGCACCGGGACGAGGCTATGGGTGTGTATTTGTACCTGGCAGGCGGAGACCTCTCTGTCTGCCTCCTGGTCATCACGTGAACTGCTTCCTTCTGCCACCTCTTCTGCCATGATGCCCTGCCTCACCTCGAGCCCTCAGGAGTGGACCTGGCTACCTGTGGATTGAGACCTCTGAACCCGGCCCCTAAGTAGACCTTTCCTCTTCCACAGCAGTTCTGGCTGGATCCTTTTGTCACAGTGGCAAAAAAGCTGACTGAAATCCAATGGTTCCCAGCACCGGCTGTGGCCCTCGCTCCTGGGTCAGGTCTCAGGTCTCTCTCCAGGAACTCTGGGGTTCTCTGACAGAGCCTCTGAGCCCCCCGGGGGGGGGGGGGACGAGTGGCCCCAGGGTTTTGGAACAAGGGCTTCCCGTCCTGCATATGATGCACCTGAGGTGGGTGCAGGTTGGGGGAAGCACTTGAGAAAGGACACGCCACAGGGACCATCTCTAGAATTGGCAGGTGGCAGGTCCTGGGCAGAAGGAGGGCTACCATCTCCAGCCAGTGGTAGGGCTGCAGTCAACCACCCTTTCTCTGTCTCCGGCTCTGTAAGAGGGGATGGTGGCATCTGCCTGGCAGGATGTGGAATACCCCTGAGGCCAAGGGCACAAGGGCACCAGGGGCTCTCCATGCTCAGGGTCACTGCAGCTCTCACAGGCGTTGCCTCTCATCCCGAAACCCTTCTTCAGCCACATGGCCGCTGACCGCTCACCTAGCTGTGTTCATGGCACCTGCCCAGCCGGCCCACACTCCACGCCACCTGCACCTGTGAGTCCACTCACTCCCTGCAGCAACAGCAGGGTCACCGGCAGGCAGGTCCTCACCCTGGACAAGGAGTACACCGAGCTTGCACCCTCCTGCGGGCAGTGCAGCTGAGGCTCCACGGGCTCCCAGGGCTGCAGTCAGCCAGGCACGGTGGGGGAAGGAGGCATCCTCACAGCTGGCACCCGGGCAGGCCAGCAGTCTGTGAGGTCATCCTGGGGGATGGCTGGCCTGTTCCCTGTGCCAGTTGATCAATAACCATTTAAGATGAGCACAGTCCAGCCCAGGAGAAAGGTTATGGGCGGTCAATGCAGTTGGCCCTCCCAGCCGTGCATCAGAAACCTCTGGCCCAGTTCTGTCGGGTGTTAGTCTGGAGATCACAGTAGATTTCTCGGCTATGGAGGGATGATGAGGTGGTTGGAACACAGAAGAAAATCTTTTCAGGAGTCTGGAGGTCAAGTCTCTGGTGCCTCGGACTGACGTTAACATTGGCTCTTGGTAAACCTGACCCATCCAGAAATCAGATCACCCATAAGCACCCCTGCTGCAGGCCTGAGGGCCACAGCCTACCCTTGCTCATTTTTGTCTCTGCATCCTCCCAGCTGCTTCTAGTACTGGCGTGGAGATACTAGCAGCCAGGTTGGGCTCTCCTGTTCCATTTCCTGAAGTTGTTGACCTTAGCTTTGTGGTGCTCCCAGTTAGGGTGACCCATATAGCTTCTTCTGTCAACCTAGCCATCTGGGCACCTTTGCTTCAACCCTGGAACAAAGATCTGGACATTACTTCCACCTTTGCAAACTCAAACCACACTAAAGTACATGTCACCCATCCATCCCCTAATCCAACCACCCATTGTCCATTCTTTTATCCATCCACCATCCATCATCTACCCATCTGTCTTCCATCTTCTTACCCATCTAATCCACCCAGTTACCTCCCCACCACTCATCCATCCATCCATCCATCCATCCATCCATCCATCCATCCAATCATGCAATCTTCTAACCATCTGCCCAACATCTGCCCTTCTATCTATCCATCCTCCACCTTTGTACCCATCCATCCATCACCCGTTTATCTATCCTTCATTCAGCCATCATGTACAATCATCCATCCTCCATCCTTCCTTCCTTCTATCCATCCACCACTCATCCCTCCATCCCTCCATCCCTTCATTTGCTCCATGAGATCTCCCACTAGACTTCCCCGCATTTCTCCATTTTGCAGGCTGTCCCATCCTCCTCCATTGCCTGCTGAACTTTTCTCTATCTTTGGAGGGCTAGGTCCACTAAGGTCACCAGCAGCAGCCTTCCCTACTTCTAGATTCTCCATGGCTTCCTAGGGACTTGATAGTACCTTTTCCTGGTTGCCTGAAACAAATAGGCCATGAAGCCTTATGTTTTCCACTTACTGGCTACCTGTCCTTTGGCAAGCCCCTCTTTTTACAAGTCCCAGAATCCTCACCTGGACTATCCTCACCTGAAGGTGTCTGCAAGGGTAAAAGGACATCAGTGTCCCCAGACCCAGTGTTGGCAGCACCTCCTCATCTGCAGGACGAAGGCCTCCCACCTGCATCAGTTTGACTTCGTAAGGTAGCAAAAGCTATATGCATTCTGTGGACGCCACAGTTTGAGGTTTGAGTTTCCATCTCCCAGGCTGGTGACGTGAGCATGATGTTCTGTGGTGCTGGCAGTGGCAGAAGCTGTAGCCCGACTGGCAGGCGGTCAGCAAGGCAGCTGCACTGCAGTGTGCTGTGAGGCTGGGCAAGGCACAAGGCAGGTGGGCATGCCCAGTGCATTTCTCGCATACAACAGGTTTTGGGGACACAGCACCACCACAAGTCAAGGAGCACTGTGTGCAGAGCGCTTGGGGGGCTGTGATGGGGAGATGAGGGAGCCACTGAAGCTCTGTGGCACATGGAGTCCTGGGAAGGACCAGCCAGGCCCATCTTCCTTGACTTTCAGGGACCAGTGGGACAGGAGTTGGTAGATGGCCCTCAGCTAGCCTCATGCGCACCCTGAGGTCACTGTGACTTGAGGTGGGACTGAGGGGAAAAGACACAAAGAACCATGAGCTGGCTCCCTGTCTGTGTCCATCTGGCCTCCTTCCTGTGGTCAGTCCAGAGCCAGCACAGCACCTAGCACATGCTTAGTAAAAGCCATGGAGCTAGCAACACACAGAGCCAACACCTGGAGGAGAAGGCGAGGCCCCCAATCCATCAGAGAGTGTGGTGTTGGGATGTGTCTCAGGAGGCCAGGGCTCAGGGACCACCAGACCTGGACACAAGGCACAGTGTGTCCAATGGCTGCTTTGGCAATGCCCTGCAGACTCATCCAGAGAGAGGTCCCCTTAGCCCAGGCCATCATCCGCTTTAGTGCCAAGGCCAAACACATCTTGTTCATGGGTCTTGGGCTCTTAGAGCCTAATGATCTTGAGCACAGAGAACTCAGGCAGCTTCTGACCAGCTCCACTGCCATGTACTTGCACCTCGTAGATGCTCAGTAAATGCTGCTGGCTGCCCCTTCCTATCCAACAGGGAATGCCTGAGCCCAGAGGAAGGCTGCTGAACTTCACCAGCAAGATCTGCGCCAGGAGGCCACGCGCCCTGCTGCGTAAAGACTTTCCCGTGATGGAGATGCAGCTCTGCAGGAGCAGCCTCCTTGTTTATTTTCAACAAGCCTGGTCCGGGGGATTGTGCCTGGGGCCCACATACCTCCTTCCGAGGACAGTACAGCTAGAAGATGGATGAAGGACACGTTAACCTTGCCCCTTCCCCTTAGGAAGGGGCCTGTGAGAGGGAGAAGGGCAAGCACTTGGACCAGGAGTGCCAGCGTCCCCCCACAGGGCTGGGAGTGGCTGCAGAGGCTGAAGCCAGAGCAAGTGCCACTGAGGGGACAGGGGTGCGTGCGTGTGGAGGAGACAGAAAGGAGTCACTGTGTGGGGTGACTTTCTGATTTGATGGCTGGATGAGAAAGAAATCCCCAGACTGGGCTGGCTCAGGGACGGTTTCCTCAACCTCCCAGCGCCTGCACTAGTTCTCGAGTTCCAGAGGGAGGAGCGGGGGCATCTGGCTGCAGGGTGGGCAATGGAGAGAGGGCGGGGCAGCCCTCCCAGAGTGATGCTAAGGCCAGGGGTGTGCAGGAGCGGCGAGCGCCGGGAGGGCACCAGGCGCACGCAAGGCAGGCGCCACTTGTGAACCCCTCCTCCCTTCCGCCCTCAGAGTGGCCACTGATCACCTACTCAGGCAGGCCTGCTGGAGCAGGGGTGCAGGCACCAGGGCAGGGACCTGGGTGTGGAAAGGCAGGGGCCAGAAGACCCTGTTCAGAAGGGAGAGTGGCAGGGGTCAGACATGTTGGCCCATGACTTTGGGCAGTGACAGGAATGAGCCCCAGAGGTGGAAGAGCCAGATCATGTCACCAGTCAGCCAAGTGAGGTTTGGAAATGGCTCAAAGCCACAGTGGATGAGTCTCGGTCAGTGTTCCAAAGCCAAAGCTGGTGCCACTGCTGCCCCGCGGGAGTGCCTACCCAAGTCTCTCTGGGGCCAGACGGAGGACTTGGGCTCCCTGAGGAGCCTGGGGTGCCATTGCCAGGAGCAGGTGTCTGCCCTCCTATTCTGAATCAGAAGGAACAGCAGGACTGCACTACAAGTCTAGAGCACTGTGGGCCAGGCCCCAAACCAGTCCTCGCAGCGACTCTCTGAGCAGGAGTTACCACACTCCCTGTTTTGTGGATGGGGAAACTCAGGCTCAGAGAAGTTAATGACTAGCCCAGGCTGCACACCAAGTGGGAGAATTGGAGTTTGGGGCAAAGACGTGGAGAATGCCGTTTACTGGTTGTCTCTCATGCTTATGGCACTGCATTGGGCTTTTGAGGCCCATTGTCCCTGGGCCCCTGCCACTGTCTTTAGCCATGGGCCATCTTCTTGAGGAAGGTGAGGGGTGCAGGAGTTGCCTGGCCTGGAACAGGCCACCACACTGGCAATGTATGGACATGGAGCGTCTGCACGCTGCAGCAGCACACAAGGGAATTCGAAGGCCTAGAACAATGTGGCAAGAGTGGACCTCTCTTCCTGCTCTGGGCTGCCCCTCTCTTCCTGCAGAGGAGCAAGGCATGAGGGAGCTTGGTGATTTTTCAGACAAGCCTGAGATGGACGAGCAGCTCTTCTAAACAGAAAACAAAGAGCATTCTGAAAGGCAGTCTCCCTCGGGACATGCCAGCCAGAGCAGACGCTGGGGCGGGCTCTCCAGAGAGGGATGCACATTCAGCATCCAGCTGCCTCTCCAAGGCTCCCAGGAGGCTGGTCACCAGCTCCTGCCCTCCTGTTAGCCCTTCCAGGTGTGGAAGCAAAAGACAGGTCCCCGTGCCTGAAATGGGGAGGGACCAGCACCATGCCCGCCAACAGCTGACTGCATCACCATCCCCAGGACAAGCTCCCGAGCCAGGTCCGCCCAGTTATCCATCTGGCTGTCTCTGCAGGGCCGGTGGGCACGGATTCCAGCCCTGCCTGTGCCTCTGGCCTTCATCTCAAGCCCGAGTGTGTGCTTGCATGTGCATATCCCGTGCACTCTGGCACAGGGCAAGTGGCTGGTGTGAACTGCACACGTCCATGCATGGACATGTGTGGGCACCTGTGCACTGTGAGGGTGCAGGTGTGTGCACATGTATAGCATATGTGCAAGATGTTGTTCCCATGGCTACTGTAGTGACTCGTGACCCACAGGGAGACCAGACCCATTAAAGAGGACAGGCCAGGGCAATATGGGTTGGGGGCAGGGGTGCCTGTGGATTCATTACCCTCTTTGGAAATCTAGAGAGAGAGCTCGCAGATCAGGGAAGGAGAGGGGGTGGTGGCAACAAGCCCAGGACAGGCCCCACCGGGCAAGAGGTGTAGGGGACTGGGTGTCCATCTCTTTGGGATCTGCAAAAGCAGAGACAGGGGCTCCCCTCCATCCCTGAACTTTGCAGACTGTGTGGCAGAGCAAGGAGCACCCACCTGACCAGCTCTTCATTGGTGGCACTGAGCAGGCCTGTGCGTGAGCGCACAGGGTCAGGCCAGAGTGACTGTAAGCATGGGGCTCAGCTAACCAGAGTGGGGTGGTCCTAATCCCCAGGCCCCTCTTGGCCCTGATGCTGGAACAAACGAGCACAGGCAGACTCCCAGATCTCAGCGTGTCCTCCATGTGGTGGGGAATCAGCCCCTGTGGTGGGGCAGCCTTCCCTCAAGGCCAGGGTGTGGGCGTTGGTGGGGGCTGCAGCACTGGGGCCCGGGGCCTCGGCTAGGAATGCCAGGAGAAGCATTCTTGCACAGCGGCGATAGCCAGCCCCCACAGAGACCAGGCTGGACCTCAGATAAACACACGCGGGTCTTATCAGTTCTTTGTCCACTGGCTTCTCATTAACTAAAAATTTTAAATGAAAGAAACCCAACTGCATGTCTCTGGCTTCCCATCCAGAGACCACAGTGGGGCAGCCCCCAGCCCCTCCCCTGTGACAGTCACAGGCAAGGGCAGTGCCAGGGGGCAAGGCTCCGCAGGGTGTGCAGAGGGGTTCGGGGGGGGGGCTGCCACTCTGGTCCTGGGGGTACTGTCGGGGGAAGTTTCGGCTCAGGGAGTGCACTGGAAGGGATAAATGCGGGGACTTGGGGAAGGGCAGGTTGGGTGGCTGGAGCGGGCCTCGGCCTTGGCAAGTACCCTGCTTAGCCCAGCATCCTCCTAGGCTGGCTGGCCCCCTCTCACCATCAAACAAGCACAGCACGTACCTCTGGGCCAACCACGCTGCGTCCAGAAGAAAAATGGAACTTTTGAAAGCAACTTGGAAATGACAGCCTGCGGCACTGGCTATGCATTTTACAGGGAGGCGGCTGGGGATCACTGGGGGCACCCTGCACAGGACTGAGTTTCCAGGTGTGCTAAGGCAGGGGGGTGGACGGGCCAGGCAGGCCCACCAGGCATTCTTGGGGTGCAGAACTGCACTGGAGACCCACCAGCCCCACGAGGTCAGTGAGGCTAAATAGTTAAAAGCTGCCAATGGAGCTAAGGAGCCGTGGCGTGACGTTGCCGTGTCCTTTTAACCTGGCAAATCTACCTTTCTTTACTGACCAAGAAGGCTGAGTTCAATTTAAGTCCTGTAGAGTTCTGGGCAGGGAACTCGGGGAAGGTGACCATGTGGGGAACACTGTCCCCCAGCCCCAGTCCTGGGCTCACCTGTCTTGTCCTCCCCCATCCCTCTCCGCCTGGTACTGGAGCCCCCGTTCTGACCCCAGGCCTGGGGACACAAGGTGTCAGCACACCCTCACGGCCCTCCCTTCCCCCGCCCCTCTGGCTTCTGTTGCCAGGCGGCCCCTATTGGCAATGTCCCAGGGGACAGTCACTGCCCACCCTGCTCTGTCGTCCCTGTTCCAGGTCTGAGGCCCACCCCATATCACTCACTCCCAAGGCCTGCTCCCCACATCCCTGGTGCCTGCAGGTGTACCGCGGCTTCCTCTGCTGGCTCCCCCCAACCCCTATATATGCCCCCATACCAAAGTTCTCTCACTGAGAAATGCAGGATTTTCACAGTGGGTCTGAGCAAAGCCATGCTTGGAACTATAAATGTCCCTCTGCCACACAGCCCTGTCCTGGCTGGACACTCCTTCCTGGACCCTGCTAGCCTTGTGGGCCACTGTGGCCCTGACGCCCTGGTGTTGAGTGAGGGCTGAAGGTTCATGAGAGGGGAGGAAGACCCAGCTTTGAATCGAGTCACACTGACACCTTTGAGATACCCCCACTGCAGCACAGCAGCCACTAGACAGGGTGGCTTTGGAGAACCAAGAAGAATCACTGATAATCAGCATGTTAAGAACTGGTATGCAGGGCTGGGGATGTGGCTCAAGCGGTAGCGCGCTTGCCTTGCATGCGTGCGGCCCGGGTTCGATCCTCAGCACCACATACCAACAAAGATGTTGTGTCCGCCGAGAACTAAAAAATAAATATTAAAAAAAAATTCTCTCTCTCTCTCTCTCTCTCTCTCTCTCTCTCTCTCTCTCTCTCCTCTCTCACTCTATCTTTAAAAAAAAAAAAAAAAAAGAACTGGTATGCAGATCCAAGTCATTCAATCATCTGCTCTGTCACCTTCTTCCTTGACAAGCATTTGCTTAGGAAACAATGGCCACAGCAGTCAGGGGACCTGGGCCTTCCAGATGTTGGACCCTGGCCTCTCATTTCACCCCTGAGCCCAGCTCTGTAGCCCCTGGGTTCTGGAGATAGGGCAGCAGCAGCCCCGGTAGCACCCACACACACCAAGAGAGAGCCCAGGTACGGGCCCAGGTATGGACAGGGCCACTCTCCCTACACCTGGGAGGGGCCATCACCTCCCAGTGTCCTGAAAGCGGTGCATGGGCAGTTGCGCTGAGCACGGAGGCCACTGTGGCCAGAACAACACACGGGCGGGGAGATGCCATCCCAGAGAGCAGCCGGTGGAGCTTCTCGAGCCAGGCTGGCTCTTTGCCTGGGAGATGGAGGTGCAGGAGTTTGAGGGGAGGAGAGATGGGGAGCCCAGGTGCTCTGCAGGCTCCCTCGGGCTGCCAGGTGGCAAGGAACTCGGGGCAAGGAGGAGACGTCCCTGGAGGTGCCAGCCCTCCGGGTGTTCCCCAACTCAGTCAAGGTGACACCAGAACCAACCGTAGCACAGGGTAACTCAGACACGGCCGATGGCTACCTACCAGGGAACCCAGGAGTGGGATGGTGGGCTTTGATCCCTTCTTTCCCACAAGGCCTCGGGGAACCCTGGACACTGGGAGCAGAGATGGGTACTATCCCTAAGGGACGTGCACGCCTCCCCCCTCTAGGCCCCGGCCCCCATTTGTACCACAGGGACTTGGAAAAGGTGGCTCCCCTGCTCCACCATACGGGGACTGGCCAGCCACAGCTGGCTCCTTGCTGCTGGGCCCCTTGAGCCCTGTCCTCACAAGGCCCCTCCCTGGCAGCAGGGGAAGGTGAAGCCTCCAGACCTGGGCCAGGTGGGTCCTGGTAGGCACCCGGGCAGGAGTGGGGTGGGTGTGGGGGCTCCGGAGGAGGAAGGAGGTAGAAAGGCGGTGTGTGTGGCAGCCCAGATGAAGGGGAAAACAGTCAGGAGGAGCACTCCAACCAGGAGGGCTGAGCAGCCGAACACCATGAACACGTGGCAAGCGGCCAAGCCTCACCGGGGCTCACAGACCGCAGTGCGTCCTTTCCTGACTCAGGAGACTGGTGTGCACTTTAAGGAAAATAAAAGTGACGCTGGCAAGAGGGGAGGGAGAAGGGGATGTTCACACATGCTGACGAGAGTCTGAAAGCTACAATATTTATGGAGGGCCATCTCGTAATAATTTGCAAATATTCTTGAAAAATACACAGACCCTTTGCCTCAGCAGCTTTACTTCCAGAACATTACTGATAGGGAGAGATTTGAGTAAAAACGCTAAGAAGCCGGAAACCACATTTCCAGCAAGGCATGGGGGATGGGCCGAGTACAGGCGCACCGTGCCGCGGGATTCCACGACTCGGGTGCGCATTTGGTTTAGAAAGACCCGAACAGCACGGTTTTAAGAAAAAGTGTGTTCACAGGCACAGTCTTTTAGTTGTGCCTCAGTTCTTAAAGCACGTGTGTGGGAAACACCCTGGCAGCGGCGCATCTGCGTTAGCAGTCTCCTCTGGGGTGTGGGGTTCTGGTAAAGGCCCATCTGTTCACTCGTGTTCACCTCCGAGTGTAGTTGTGCCTACAATGATCAGAATTGCTTTTTTATATTAATTTATCGGTGGGGAAGCTGAACAGAAAGCTGACAGGTCCCCTTTATTCTGCTCTTTGTACCATTTCTATTAAATACACACAATTACACGCCACGCCTCGTGTTATGGTCTGGACTGTGTGCCCCCAAATTCACAGGCTCTCGTCCCGACCCCTGGTATCTCAGGAAGGGGCTGTACCTGGAGAGGGCTGCCAAGAGGCGACCACAGTAAAATGACGCCCCCGGTGAGCCCCCCCTCCACAACTGGCATCCCTGTGAGCGAAGGAGATGAAGCACAGCGAAGACCACGCGAGCACCCGAGGGGATGTCAGCAGACAGCGGCCCCAGGAGGAGCCATCCTGCCCCACGGACCTTGGTCTTCAGGCCCTCGGGACTGAGAGAACCAGTGTCTGCTCTTGGAGCTGCCCCGTCAGCCTCGTCCAGACCCTTGACACAGACGTGCATGCAGACAGGGAACATCATACAAATCAGAATCAAGGCCAAAATTAAAATTAAGTAACATGACAAACACCCAAAGATTCAAAATTAAACATCAAAATGACCCAGATCTTAAATGGTGGGCAAGTGAGAGAACTGTTTTTGAGTATTCCCTCTATTTAGGGAACAGCATGGATTACTTTGTATTGGCATTTAAAAGTTATTGAAATTGTGTTTTTAAAAAAGAAAAAAATGTAGAAAACACCTACAGGTTGAATGTCCCCCAGGAGGTGGCACTGCCCTGTGCACGGGAACTGTAGCAGGGGGCTACAGTCGTCCCTGCCCCACAGCTGCCTGGGCACTCAGGGAACACGGGCCATTGGTGACATGCTTGAAGCAGAATCCGCACACCGGCAACCCCAGCCTGCCGCAGCTGGCACAGACCCCAGGCCTGAGCAGAACTGCCCTCCAGCAGGGGGTCTGGCAGACCCAGGGGCTAGGCACGGTGTGCACAGGCCTCTCTGTCCCCTGACTCAGATCAGGACAGCTGCCCAGGTTGGCTTAGCAGGAAGACGACAACCAGGATGACAGCTGTTGGGTAGGAACTTAGTCATGCTGCAGCCCGGCTCAGAGGGAGGCAGGGAGGCTGGCTACCTCTGGGGCTAATGGCCACAGACTGGTCCTGCCGATCTTCATCCCTTATACAGCCTGCATATGAACTCCCTTGGGATCCAGATGGTCTGCACGTGCACCTGCTCACACATCCACTGCACGTGTGTGAGGCAAACATACCAGGAACAGGTGTGTGCACACAGTCAGAGAGGCCCTCAGCAAGGGAAGGCAGAGACCCCAACTGAGTGCCCTTCCGTGCTGCTGCTCTGCACAGACCCTGCCTCACTGCAGAGGACTCAGCCAGGAAAGGTCGACCTCTCTGCAGATGAGCAAACAGGCTCAGGGCTCAGTGACCTGCCCACGGGTCCCCACAGAGCTGGGGTGAAGCATGGCCCCTTTTCCTCACCTCAGAAGGCAGCTGGGGGCTGAAGGTCCAGGGCTGGGTGGGGCGGGGAGAAGAGGACACACTGGTCCCTTCTGAGGACCAGAACCACATGTGGGGACACGGGAACTCTTGCTCTTAGGAGTTGCAGGGTCTCCTTGGAGGGAAGGGTAGCCATGAGGACATATGGGGCAGCAGCAGGGCCAGGTCACGGGGAGCTGTCCAATGCCCCAGCCCTGTGGCTCCCACCATTTCCTTGGCCTCTGTGTTGGCTCCACACCCCTGGGATCACGCTGATGCAGAGGAACCCACCTTCTGTCACGAGCAACTAGGTGTCCGCCTGAGGGGCTTCCCTTCCCCTGGCCAGACTCCCCGTGCCCACCCCTGCCTGGCATTCTCTGCTTATCTTGCTGATGATACCCAGAGTCCCCAGGACCACAGGTGAGTCCAGGTGTATCTCTGCAAGCGGCTTTATGGAACAGGTGGGGCTAGGGACTGAGTGACTAGGCTATGTCCCCTCTCTTCCCAACGTGGCTTCTCTCCAGGGGGCCCAGGCCTGAGCTTTACACCTGGGCCTCCTCCCAGTGGCTTCCCTCTGGGTCAGCGCCTTGCTCCCGATGAAGCCCTCTTCCTCGGCAGGAATGGTGGCACCTGTTGTGAAGGGTAAGTGTCCCACAAGACCCGGCTCATCTAGAAGTCAGTTCCTGTCTTTCCTCATGCTGGTGGCTTAAACAGGCTTTAGCGTAATCCAGAATAAGAGCTACAGCACACTTAGTGCTAACCAGGATCACTGAAATTAATCTGAATGAAGAGAAGGTTCCCAAGGACCCTGATTACGTCATGGAGTTTGTCCTGAGTGTTAGAATCACTCCCAGGAGCAGCAAATGCCAGAGAATGAACTTGCAGGAGACAGAGATCCCAACAAGAAGCTTGCTCCAGGGAGCGGCAGAGCCGTGAAGGGTGGGTCTTCCCCTGTGGCCAGAGCTGAGGTCCCCAGTACAGCTAGGTCCCTAGACTGAGCCATGTGACAGCAGCTTCCTCTCCACGTGGTCACCCCCAGCTCCATGCCCATGGTTGCAGTCACAGCCTGCCCCTGCCCCACCACCCTGTTGCCCACCTTGCAGTCCACCCCCTCCTATACCCTTGGCCAGCTGCAAACCGAGCCACCGCCACCCCTGTGGGTCTCCCTGTGTGGCCCTTTAGCTTGGAACCAACCAACCACCCACCAGAGCATCAGTTCAACTGACCACTCCATGTAGCTCGTCCTAGGGGCCCGACATTCCAATGGAAAGAAAACCTAGATTTCTAGAAATAAGTAAGATATAAAGACACATGAAAGCCTGGTTTAGCAAAGCCCACCTTTCAGTGGGGAAGGCAGAGAAGAGTTGGATAAGATGTCCCCTGTTGGGCAGCGGTCAACCCTGTGAGGGAAGAGGGCCATGGGAGGGGCGTCTGCTGCTAGGGGACCCAGGGAGGCTGGTGGCTTCAGGGAGCTGCAGCAGGCATGAGCATGGGTGGAAAGAGGTCCAGGCTGAAGAGTGAGGGAGGATGAACAGCGCTGGCAGAAGAGGCCCTGAGCCTTCCCTGATGCCATGGGCAGTCAGGCGTTCAACACAAGATTGCCGCCTCCTTCACAGGTCTGAGGTCGCTGCAGCCACCACGGGAGAAGACAGCATGGGCTGTGAGGCCAAGTGACGTGCCAGAGAGAAGGCCCTGGGAGGAGCCTGGGAGGAATGTGGGAACACAGACCTGGATGGGCATGGCGGGGCTGGCCAGAGCTGGCCAACCTCAGGCTGTCCCACACAGCCTCACTGTAATGACTTCCGAGTCCACTGAAGCACACCCCGGCTAGCTGGCCTCTTCCTGCCCATCTGCAGCTGCCCGAGCTGTTTCCCAGGCCTCCTGGGGTCAGCAGAAGCACTGGGAAGGAGCAGGCACCTTCTAACGTTCATCAAGGGCTGCGGGCATCCTCCTTCCACCTTGGGGATGTCTCATGATCACCACCAGCTGATATTTTATTTGTGATAAAACACAAAAGCTCAGGAAGGGACAGAATCTCTCTAATGGACAAGGGAGGGACAGAGCAGGACATTAGCTCTGCCAGCCCAACCCAAGTCCCCCTGCACATCACACTCTCCAGGAGGCGGGGTCAGCAGAGGACACACAGGAGAACAACGGGCCCGCACGCCCCTGCCACTCAGGGCAGTGCTTGGTAAAAAGCCGGTTGAAGCTCTGCCGACAGGGTGTCCGAGGACCACAGCGGCCCAGGAAGCTCCTGAGACTGCTGGGAGGCAAGGGCAGCTGGAGCCATGTCCCGGGTCAGACCCCAGGAGGGCACGGATCTTGCTGAACACACCCACCTGCCCAGGTGACCACAGGACCTCCCGTCCTGTGTGTGCTGGAGTCGGTGAGGGGCTGGCTCCCGGGGCCTGGCAGAGCTCTCTGGCTCACGGCTCTAATAAAAGCAAATGAAGCTAGAATTTTGCTCTCTGGGGACGAGGAACTGGGCAGTGATTATTCATTCTCTGTGTGTCTTCTGTTCCTGTAAACAGTTACCCTTTTCATAAGCTGATAAATTTGCTTTTCCCAGAAACTCTTAGGAAAGGGCCTTGGGCCGAGCTGAACACGGTTCATGCCACTTGTGGCTAGAAGTCAGCAACCACTCTTTCAGGGTGCTTGGTCGTCCAGGGCCAAGGTAGCATCATGCAGGGAGGGTGCAGGCTGGCCAGGAGCAAGCCTAGGGTCTCCCAAGGGACTCTCCGGCCAGCTTGGTCTCTCCAGTGCAGATACAGACTGGTGTGGCCACTGAGACGGGCCTGACTCCTGCAGGCTGGAGTCACTTTGTGCCCTCTTATGTCAAGTCCCTCTTCCCGCTGCCCCACAGTGGGGAAAAGCCAAAACTCTGGGAAGTCCAAGCTCTGGAGCCCCCAGAGCCTAGCTGGCCCAGGCAAGGTGGTGTGTCCTCCGTGGCCATCTTACTTCCTTCCTGCCCAACGCTGGGGCCTCCACGTGCCGTACTGGAGCACATCCTCTCTTTACCACCCCTGAGGCTCAGTGCTGCCTTCAGGGCCACCCAAGGTAGGTCCACTCCTGACCCCTCCCTGCCAACAGGACCTGGAGACTTGTGGGGAGAGCCAGGTTGCCGAGGTCCATCTGTGGCTTCCTGCTCCCAAGCCACCTGTCTCACTGGCATGGCCTAGGACAAGGACAAGAGGACAAGGATGGGCAGCCCTGGATGGGGCCACATGCTCACCCATGGGGACTGGGACCCAGGTCCGGGTCTCTTTCTACCCTGCACAGGAGGGAGGAGGGCTTCCTGGGTCGGGCGGCTCAGTGCACAGATGGTCTCAGCTACAGGAGGCCAGGCCAACAGGACCAAGCAGGGGAGCGTCACCTGCTGTGTGACACCTTCCGCTTGTAAAGAGCACAGAGTGGCCAGGCCTGTCCTCTGTGACCAAGGAGAGGGCATGCTGAACTGGAAGAATACAGTCACGAAGGGGAAGACCAACGTTCGTCACCTGGGGGTTGGCATGGCTTACATGACAGGGACGCGCTGCAACTCTTCCAGG
This sequence comes from Urocitellus parryii, assembly GCF_045843805.1. Lineage (NCBI taxonomy): Eukaryota > Metazoa > Chordata > Mammalia > Rodentia > Sciuridae > Urocitellus > Urocitellus parryii. Next base: position 3,893,831 of record NC_135537.1, on the reverse strand, counting down.
AGATCAGAGCTTTGTGACAAACCAACTGTCCCCCAGGAAGACAGCACCCAGAACCCTCCCTCAAAGCCGCACCTAGAGCCCAGCCTCCACAGGGCCTCTGCCGCGTAGCTTGGCCTCTGCAGGTGCTGTCGCCTGCCCGTGTGCGTGTGTCCAGGCTCGCCAAGGAAAAGTTCGGAAATGCTGGCTTCGGGAGCCGGGTATGGAACAGGCCCCCAGGCCAACAAGAGGAATTATCAATGTTTCTGGGGAAACCACTCAGGGAACCAAAAGTGGCTTCGAGGTGATGAGAATCAAAGCCCGTGGTACTCTGAATTCACACTCAGTGACAACGTAGTCCTTGTTTCCTAGCCACAGACCGCTGCAGCGGGTGGTGCCTCCCCACCCATCCTGTATGCCACCCCCAGGGTGCTGTGGCCCTCGGTGGGGCTCCCACCGCCTCATCTTTGACCTGGGCCCAGACATGAGGTTCACAAAGTCCATCACCTTCCGCAGCTTCTGCCCTGATCACGTTTCCAAATCCACCGACTACCACCTTCTCTGGGGAGGGTTACCCTTCTCCTTTATGGTCAGAACTCAGCATGTCTCCTCTGTGGGCCTCCACTCCACTCCTTAGCAGAAAGTTCTCTGACGGCCATACATCTACCTCCATAGCCCGCGAGCTCCTTGGGGGCTGTGCGAGCAGCCTCTGGCGGACACTGTCCTGGTGAATGTCTGTGGGTCAGGGATAGAGCTTCATTGCTCCAGGCCCACCTGAGACGCCTGCTAAAATGCACTGGGCCTTGTTTCCCATAAGCCCGAGGGAACAGGGTGCAGCTGCTCTATCCTGGGTGGCACCACAGCTCCGCAGAGGCCAGGTAGGCATTTCCTGAGTGAGGAAATGAATGAATGAATGATTTTCTCCTTGACAATTCCTAGCTGAATTATCCATCCTGGCCATGAGACCCACACCCCTCTCTCCCTCTCCCTCTGTCTCTCTCTCTCTCTCTATACACACATACACACACACAGACACACACACACACACATACACACACACACACATATGACCTCTTATGTATTAACACCCATGTCAGTGAGATGAAATCGCATCAGAGCCTCCTGCCTGAGAGAGGCTTCTGCCTCCAGACAAGATGGAGCAAAGGGCCAGGGCCAACCTCCCTAGAACAAACTCACCATCAGACATACATGGGAACGAGGTTTCCAAGCTCTGGCCAGCAGGCAACCCAGAAGAGTGGGAGACCGAACACAGACAAAGGGAGCCCGGCACCCCGGCGCAGGCCCCACGGAGGCTCCAGGCACAGGCAGGGGAGGCAGCAGAGGAGCTCCTGGGGCAGAACGCCAGAGAGAAGACAGATGCAGGGGGGGAGGCAGGAACCCAGACCTGCGAGGGTTCCATTAGGCTCCTTGCAAGACACTGGTGGCATCCAAGGCTGCGGACCAGGGACAGCGAGGGGATTCCAGGGCGCAGGGCCCAGTGTTCACATGGAGCTGGGAGGGGAGCTGGTTCCCATCATAGACAACCAAGCACACGTAGGGCGCCCGGCAGCATGCTCGGGGAGCTCTCACCTCTGCGGGGGGAGATCAGCCCCGGACCAAACCTGCCTAAAACTCCTAGGAGTAAAACCTAACACCATGCGACTATTTCTTATTGTGATTTTTTTTTTTTTTTTTGCACTGGGGGGTGTTTAATCACTGACCACATCCCCAGCCCTTTTTTATATTTTATTCAGAGACAGGGTCTCGCTAAGTAGCTGAGGCTGGCTTGGAACTCGTGATCCTTCTGCCTCAACCTCCAAGCCGCTGCGATTATAGGCGTACACAGCCAAGCCTGGCTGTGACTATTTCTAAGTAACTTAACCGTGTCTTGGAATCTCAAGGGTATTTACATCCACAGCCAGCAGGGTGACCGAAAAACCTACGTCTATGCAAAAACCTTCACAGCAGCTTATTGACAAATGTTAAAACTTTGGAGCAACTAGAGCGTCCTCTGCAGGTGACTGGATCAACTGGTACATTTGCACAGTGAGTGTCCCTCGACAGCAGAAGAGCATGCTCAGAGGCCACGGAAGGCCTGAGGAAGCCTAAGGGTACAACCAAGTGCAACCAACCATTCCTAAAAGGCCGCATCCCAGCTGCATGGCGTTCTAGGTGTGAAAGACTAGGGGCTTGGCAAGAAGGGAGAGGGACAGGTGGGTGCTGGAGTGTCAGATGTTCCTTTGTCCCACCCACAGAATGTGCCTACTCGGGGACCCTTGAGCCAGCCTTGGACTTGGGCCCACCTGCTGTCTCAGCCTCACTTGCCTAGGGCGTCCGATGCTCCACCCCAGGGCAGGATGTCAAGCATTCCAGGATGCCGGGTGGTGGGTGCACAGGGACTCTGCTTCAGGCTCAATTTTGTCATGATATTAAAAATAATGGAATGATAAGAAATAATCAATTCTAAACAAGGCAGGGAAAGAGGAAAATGGAGCAAAGGGCAGTCTGGATGATGGAAACAAGGGCGAGATGAGGGACTCGAGCCTAAGATGTTAATAATGACTGTCAACGAGAGACAGGAACGACCAGGGTGGGCAGAGCAAGAACGAGCTTCAGAGAAACAAGTGGATTAACATCAAGAGCACAGAAAAGGAGGGCCAGGTACACACTGATGTGGGGAAAGCCGAGCAGCTCAGTCAGCATCGGAGCAACGGGCACCATCAAGCCACGAACGCCTCACCCAGCTACAGACAGGAGGACTGCAAACGATGCGCCTGACAGGGGATTTCAAAGCTCAAGAGGTCAACGTGACAGAGCGGAAGAGGGGCAGCCAAGTCCACACGGTGGGGGTGCTTCCACACCTCCCCTCCTGCCAGGGCACGTCCACGGCACCAGAGACCCGAGTGACCCTCTCCAGCCACACGGATTAAGTAGCATTTGTAGAACGTTCTATGCAACCATGGAATGCCCGTGGTTTCCAAGGACATGTTGAGTATCCATCAGGGTAGACCAAATTCTTGACTTTAAGTTGAAAAGAATTCAAGTCATATAAAGTATGTTCTCTGACAATAAAATTAAATCAGGAAACAATAACAGACAGGCAGATCTCTGGAAAATCTCCAAACACTTAGAAACTGAGAAATACACTTCCAAATAACTCTTAGGTCAAAAAAAATCAAACTGGAAATCAGAAATCATTTTCAACTGAGTGAAAATAACAGCACTGCATTTCACAATCTGTGAGATGTCACTAAAGCAATGCAAATGGGGGCTTATAACACTAAACAAGCCAGGTGCAGTGACACGCCTGTTATCCCAGTGACTTGGGAGGCTGAGAAGGAGCTGAGGCAAGTTCAAGGCCAGCCTCAGCGACTTAGCAAGGCCCTAAGCAACTTCACAAGACCCTGTCTCAAAATAAAAAACTAACAGAGCAGCAGAGGTGGCTCAGTGCTTGAGTGCCCCTGGGTTCAATCCCTGTAACCAAAGGGAGGGAGGGAGGAAGGAAGGAAGGAAGGAAGGGACCACAAGCAAACAAAACACTGAACAACTATTAGAAGAAAACAATCTCAAATTTACAATTTTTGCTTCCACTTTAAGAAACTAGGAATAGAATAATTCAAATCCAAAGTAAAGGAGTGAAAGGAAATAATGAATAGAAAGCAGAAATCAATGACCCAGAAAACAGAAGATCCACAGAGAAGATCAATAAGACCAAGAGCTGGTTCTTCAAGAAGCTCCGAAGAGCGACTAGGCTCCAGCCAAACTGGGAGGAGCGGGGAAGTCACAAGTCACCCAGGTCAGGGGGAGAGTCTGCAGTACCCACGTTCCCTACTCTCAAAGGGAAGTAAGGGATAAAATGAAAAACTTCATTCCTGAGGTTTGACAACTTCGATAAAATGTGTAAATTCCTTGAAAGACACACCACTGAAGCTCCCTAGAGAAGACATGAATGACCACATGTTCTTGAAAATATGTTATTGAAAAACCAAACATGCAGTCAGCATCTTTCTCACATTATTCCACTGGTAAGTTCTACTCAACAGAGATGATGACGATTTTCACAGACTCTAGAAAATCAAAGAAATGCTTTCCAGCTTATCCTGTGAGGCTAGCATCATCCTGATGCCAGAATTAGACAGCTACAAGAACACTATAAATAATCCTTGCAAATATAGGTAAAAACATTTTGAAAAGTATTTTGAAACTGAATCCCATATATATATATATGATGATATATCATTGCCAACTGAGGCTGATCCCAGGAATTCAAGGTTGGTTTAGCATGTAGAAATCAATTGGGGTTAATTTACCATATTTACAAATTAAAAAAGAGAAACCGTATCATCATCTCAACCCAGGCAGAACATGCCTTGGACACAGTGTAATACTCATTCCTGATTAGAAACTGGGAAAGAACAACCAGCCAAACAAACAAGCCACAGAACAAAGGCCTCAGAGATCCAGGAGCATCACAGAACCATCCTGGTGGGACTGGGGGCGTCTGTCTGCCAGAGGCTCACGCCTCCCTGAGGCCGAGGGGGACACGACGCTCGGCCTCTGTCTGGCACAGCAGCACTGGGGTGCCAGGCCTCCTGGGAGGAAGGAGCAGGACGCACAGGGCTGGGAAAGGGCGGGCATATCTTCCTCCACTCTGGAAAGCCACTGTTAGCACGGTCACATGAGCACACCGGCTTGAGAGGTTGCGGGATGTAAGCTCAAGACATGAAAGTCAGTGGGCCCCATGCCAGCAACAAGCTGTGGGAAACTGGAAATTTCAAATACCTCATCATTACAAGAGCCTAAAGAACGCTCACTGCTTAGGGACAGCTGACAAGACATGCAAGACCAAGGCCTGGAGGCCACCAAGCCCTGCAAGAGCCGGGAGGAGCTGGGAGGAAGCTGGGCCAGGAAGCAGCTCTGCCAGGCTCAGCTGAGTAGGCAACATCACTCCAATTAAAACCCTGGTGAGCTTTCTTTTTAAAATAGAAAGTGACAAATTGATGAGGAGATTCACACGGAAATAAAAAGACCTAGGACAGTGAAAATGCCACCTGACTTTGTGAGTTTTCAGACAGACACAATAATTAAGACCATGTGGCCATTAGCTTCCAGACAGACAAACAGATCGATAAAAAGAACAGTCCAGAAACAGATCCACAAATGATTTTTGATAAAAGTGCAAAGGCAAGTAGTCAGTCAAGAAAAGAGTCTTTTCAACAGACGGCGCTGGAGCAATCGAACACACATGCATGCTAACATGAACTTCAACCCACACTTTGTGCCACATACACATATTAGCTCAGACTGGATCAGAGACCCAAATGGAAAACTCACACTATTGGCTCCTGGAGGGGCACAGGGGAGAGAAGTGACCCTGGGTTAGGCGATGACTCCTTGAACGTGACAGGAAAAGTGCACTCCAAGAGGAGCTGGGTCAGCTAGCTGGACCACCCGACGAAAGGACAGGGGCAGCCTGAGAGGCCAGCACTGCAACTCACAAACACGATGAAAGACTTTGTATACAGCAAAAAAAAAAAGTGTTTTCAGAAGAATACTAAGGAAATCCAGCAAAACAGTGGGCGATCAGCAAATGGAAGGTACTCACGCCACGGATCAGTGGGAAATGCAAGACCACAGTGAGATGCCCCTCAACCTGCCAGAAGACAAAGGTCAGGGGGTCAGAGGAGCTCAAGCGCCTGTGCGGACCCACCCGCAGGCACTGGCACCCGCCCACCCCAGGTGGGGGCGTGCAGTGGTGGAACCTCCCTGAAGAACACGTTACAACAGACGTGTGCCCAGCAACTAACTCCACCAGGTAGTCAACTGCAAATGAATGAAAGAGTAGGTCACACAAAGGTGCTTACACAAACAGTCATGCCTGCCTCACCTGTAACGGCCCTGAATGGGGAGCAAGCTGAATGTCTGTCAAGTGAGCAGACAAGGAACCGCTTGGCCTGTGCCTGCGGTGGAACACCACTCAGCAACAAGAAAGAGCATGCTGCTGCTACCCACAAACATACCGACGAATCTCAAATGATTATGAGGATGGAAGAAACCAGCTGATACCACGAGTCCATTAGCACATGAATCCGTTCGTATAAAAACTACAGAAAGTGCCCACTCACCTACAGTGAGGCAAACAGACCGGTGAGTGGTAGGGAAAGAGGTCGGAGGGCAGAAGGAGTCGCCACGGAGGAGCATGTGGAAACCGTGGAGTCGGGTAGCTCCGTACCCGGACAGTGGCAAGGCTTCATGGGCAGGCAATTGTCAAAACCTATGAAGCTGCACGTTTAACTGTGTTTGGTTACTGTGTGTCAATCAGCCACAACAGAGCTGTTAGAAAAAATGCAGCTGCCAGTCACCACGGCACCCCAACGTTTACTCTCCCTACTGCCAACACCAAGAAGGCTGCGCCTTCCTATGGCAAAGCAGCAAACTGGCAGGGTGAGGGACTGTGGCCACCTGGCACATCCAAGGCCTGGGCAAATGTTCCGTCACTGCCTGATCTGAATTAGAGGAGGAAAAGTCTTGTTTGGAGGCAACTGAGCAGCTTTACGCCCACAGCCTGGCAAAGAGGGTGAGGAAGGGCAGTGCGGGCTGGACCCGCAGAGCAGCAGAGCCGGTCTGCACCCTGCGGCAGCTGCTTGAAGCTTGGGGACTGTGGCTGGGTATGAGCAGAGGTCTTCCTGCCGTCTCACTGTGGGAGCAGAGAGGTAGAGCCAGATCCCAGGCTGCCCAGCCCTGCCCTCCTCGCCTGGAAGGGGGACTTTCAAGGACCTCACTCAAAGCATACATGTACACAGATCAAGCTGGACAGTGAGACTCACGCTTTTCCTAACTGTCAGGACAGCTGTTAAAAACTGGTGCTTATTGAACTTTGACTTCAGCGACCTTCTTGGGTGACCTTGGGTGACCTTGCGTTCCTCAGGGTCCTGGCACTGGGGGTGCTGCCTGCTAACCTTCTCCTGGCGGTCCTGGGCGTCACCTCAGTGTTCCAGACCCCACAGGAGGCCTCGAAGCCCTGGGTTCCAATCTGGGCCCAGGCTCCAGGCTTGCTTGGGTGGCAGGGGTGAAAGCTTTGCCTCAGCCTCCTCCCCAGGTTACTGGCAGGAGCAAATGAGCTGGGCACAGCAGAGCTTCGGAGGGCAGAGGCTGAGGGGAGGAGCGAGGCACACCGGCTCTGGGCGCTGGCCCTCCCTCACTCCCAGGGTGACCACATGGCCTCTGTGGTACCGCCGAGGGCTGAGCACCTGAGAACCAGGGGCAGGAGGCCCAGCCTGGCAGGCCACTTCCCCTCTGAACCTGTTCCTGCTGCTACAGAGGCAACAAGGCCCCTGTCTAACAGGACCAGGGCAAAGGGGTGCACCTGGCCGAGCCCCAGCAGTGTCTGCAAGCATCCCTCGGGTCCCTCTGCCACCAGGTCTCCGTCCAGAGCCGCTGATGTGTTAGTGCGTGCTGGAGGAGGGGAGGATGGTGGGTTAATTCTAAAACCTAACTTGTTTTCCTTTTCCCACAGGGAAAAGGAGTGGGAACAGGTTTCTAAAAATAGGCTGGCCTGTCAAAACTGTTAGCGATCAGGCAGGGCAACCAGGCTGTCGGGGAGGGAGCTGGAGCCCAGCTGTGGAGGTTCCACATGGGACCTTCCCGGGGCCTGTGTCCCTGGCATGGCCAGTACTGTCTTTTCCACAGGCTTGTGGCCCTGTTGGCCACTCAGGCAGACGCTTCATGACAGCCACTGTCACTGTAGAACAGTGATGGCCACCCCATCAGAGCTGCCCGCTCTCCCACCAGGCTCTGCACAGCCACCAGGGGACAGATGCTGTGACTCACTTTCCCCAGGACTGTGGCTCAGAGAAGAGGGCCTCAGGGGTGCCCAGCTGGCTCACAGCTCCTCCAGGGGTGGTACTTGGTCCTGCATGTGGGCACTGTGGGCCCTGCTGCCTGCCCAGGTCCTGGAGCCTGTGCTGGGCTGGGCCCCACTCACCACTCGCCTTCCCCCCTGGGAAAGAGCAGAATCTGCTGCGAGGGGAGTGCCAGGTGCTGGAGGGGTCCCAGCATTTGGCCACACCTCTCTTTGGACACTCAACTCACCAGGATCCATGAGTCACACTAGGCCCCCCAAGGCTCTCTGCCTTCCTGGGGAGGGTGGAGCAGGCTTCCAGGTGTCCCAGGGACAAAACCAGATACTGGGGCCAGGCTGGCGGCACTCTGCCCAGTCTCCAGGTCACACCAACAGGTGTGAAGGAAGTCCAAGTGGAGAGCACTGATTTGAAAAAAGCCAGAAAATTAACTACTGGATTCTTTCTAATCTGAGAAATATTCTATGCACTAAAATGTATAAACGAGTTATGGGAACTGAGACGACACAGCTAAAATCACCATACATGTTAATCTAAACTTCATGAAATGATATGGAATGTACCAGAAATGCCCATCTGGCGCTCTTGTTTGGGTAAGTGCACCATTCCCCTATGAACGCACTCACACATCCCTGAAAGGCGCTCAGAGGAGCAGCCAACAGCCCTAGCTCAGCGCACGGTGAAACCCACACCTGCCTAGACACGTGCTTGCTGAGGCCTGGCCCTGTCACCTCCATGCTACTTAAATTCCATCCTAGCTGAGCCATGCTTTGCAATGGGAAGAGATGCGCCTCCTCCACGGCTTCCTATGGATCTGGCACTCCAGGGCAATTGGCTACGTGACCTGGCCACACACCTGTGTGCTCAGGCTCCTCACACCCATTTAGAGGCCAGAGATAGGGAGTTGTGAATGTGATGCCCTGTCCACCCCTGCTTCCTAGCAGAGGCTCTGCTAAGGTGGCACCCTCTGGAGCCTGGAAACCCAGAACCCCCTTCTGACTGTCCACCTGCTCCTGAGTCTCCTAGGCCTAAACAAAGGGCAAGAACACCTGTCCGAGGAGGGCTGGAAGAACCTAGAGAAGCTATTACTGAGGGAGGCCTCTGCCTGCACCTCCTCCAACAGCACCTTATTAACGGGCCTGGCTGGAACATCTGCCAGCAGTAATAGGATTAAGGAGGCTCCCTGGCCACCCCGCCTCCTCCCCCTGCCTGCCCCTCCCAACCTGTGGCGAGGACGTTTGGAGTGGATCATCCTTCTCAGTAATGGGGTTATTTGGGGCCTGGCTGGGCTGGGGAACATTACGACGTGTCGCTGCCCAACGGGAACAGCAGGTGTTTGTCGATGCATCTGTGGAAAATGCTCGTGGCACAATCTCTACATCAGGACACACACAGGCAAGGACACCGGGAAATTGAATCTTATCACTAATTAATGGCTCTAATGCCTATGATTAGGACTCAAAAACAGTCTATTTTCTGAAAGATAAGTTTAGCCTGTTTGAACAGGAACTCAAGTGCTCTGCGCAGCTCCGCTAATCAGATTCAGAAGTTCTGAATTGACCGCCTAGATGTTCAGAACTGATCCGGGGATAAAGGAGACCGGGAGGGTGCTTCGCTCTCCAACAAGCAATGCCTGGTGGGGAGGAAGCACAGCGTCCCCTCCCACCGTGCCCTGGGCCTACAGGGAGGAGGCCCCAGACCTGTGAGGTCCTGCCAGCTGTGTGTGGGGCCCTGCACTGGGCGCACGAGGAGCCTGGGCAGCATCCTGGGCACCTCTGCATCCCGTACCCACCCCTGAAGCTCCCCACCTAGGAGGGGCCCAGGCTTTGGGTGCTGCAAGCTTCCCGCAGCTCCTGACCCAGAGGCTGGCTCATGCCCACAGCTGCTCCGGGACCCACGCAGGCCCTCAGGTGGTCAGCCTTTGGGTGTGCCTGTCTGCCTTGGCTGGACACTATCAAAAGATGTCAGTGTGTGTTCCACGTGGGTATAGATGAGCGCCGGTCTGAGCAAGGCGGAGCCCATGTGAGAGAAGCTGAGGGAAAAGCACCCAGGTGGGCACCGCCACCCTCCCTGGTGCGGTAGGGCTTGTGTCTACTTTGAATCACACAGACTGGCTGAGTTTGAGCCCTACTTCTGCAACTTACTTGCTGTGAAAAGAGGGGCAGTCCCCAGGGAGGTAGGGACGGGACCCAGCAGGCAGGTGGGAAAGGAAAGACAGGTCCCAGACTGCCCTGCTCAGAGCTTCCTGCAGGTGTCTGGGGTGGCATCCTCTGAGACAGCCTGCCTGTCTCCCTCTCCTCCTCTCCTCCCTGCCCGGCTTTGCTTTGTATCTTGGCTTGGCATGATGGACAGACTCCATGTCCTGGTCACTCCTGTCCTGCCTCCTGCCCACAAGCTCCATGGGAGCAGACTATATGTGGCTTCTGCAGTGTTCCCAGGACCCGGAACCCTACCTGGCACCATAACCTCACTGCCCACTGACCAAGTACCTCCCACCTCCCTCTGCCTCAACTTCTGTCCACTGCAGATAACCTGTGGCACTTGCCCACAGAGGCCTCCAGATTGCTGTTCACAATCAATCCAGAAAAAGAGGGTTTCATGGCCAAATGGTACTCTTGGTTACACAGGGGGACAGGGTTCTTTCATGTGGTGCTTCTTGGAGCCTTGAGCATGCCGTGGAGTTGGAACTTCTCTCCACGTGTGCTCTGCTGGGCAGCATACCAAACACAGGTGGGCCCTGGGCCCACTGGGGCTGACGTTGGGAAACCCAGGTGTGAGCCCTGCCTAGCATCTATGAGTTCCCCAGAGCAGGGCAACTCCCAGGCCATTTCCGGCCATCCCTGTGCCCATACTCCATGGACCGCTCACCTCCTTCCCTCTTCACAAGTGCTGCTGGTGCTCCTGGCTTCTACCTGGGAGCTCTTGGTGGGTAAGCCTGGGCCAGCCCCCATTCCACCCAGAGGCTCTGGTGGGGACAGGTGCTAATTAAAGACACCCAGGCTGACGCTCCACCTGCAGGAAAGGCCTTACAGCCCAAGTGAACAGCAGCGTGTTGCAGAGTGCTTTGTACTTTTAAGGCCTCATGTGGGTGGCAAAGGCTGCCCCCACCATGAGTCACCTACACCGGGCCCATGCTGAACACGTGCGTCCAACTCCTCTCCTAATCCCCAGGTGAGCTCAAGGAACACAGAGCCCTTGTCAAGCACCTGCCATCGCCAGGCGCTTGTCATACTCAGCCCGACTCAGCCCCTCTCCACTCTGGGGGAAGAGGGAACTCACCAGGGGCTTCAGGGAGACACCAGGTGATAGGCACAAAAAACGGCCTTTGGTATCAAGCCCAGCACCTTCCACCAGAAGATCAGGGAGTTAAGCACCTGGCTGGCCATGGGCAGAGCAAGAGCTCCTGGGTCTCAGAGCAGTGCAGATCAAATCCTCTTTTGTAGGTCTTGAATCCTGCCCAGGATCCCATTTCCCCAGCCGTCACAGTAGGATAAAAGTCACTCCAAGAAGCTGGGCAAGCAGGCGTCCATGGTGTCTGCAGTCAACTTCATGCTTCTCCTGGACACAGACTTCTACACACTGAGTCAAGGCACACGATGCCCCAGGACCCTGCTATCTCTAGCAGCCCTACTCACATGCTCAAACACAGCTTTTCCTTGGAACCCAATATGGATTCATAGCTAGGCAATGCAGCCAGTTGGGTCTGTAATCCAAGCCTGGGGGGGTTGGGGGGGGTGGCGGGAGGAGTGATGTTGTCCCAAGGTGGACGCTCTGGCGAGTAGTTAGAACAAAATCACAACATAACCCCAAACCCAGAGTATACCCCCAAGGTGTCAGGAAACCTCAGAGCTGGTACTGTGCTCTCCTGGGTCCGGTGAGACCTGAGGGGAGGGGCAGATCCCTTGAACTGAGACTCAGCCAAGCACGAGCCAATCATCACTCTGAGATCCATCCTCAAAGTGGCATAGGGAGGAACTGGGATCCCCGTGTGCAAACACTCAGGGTCCTTAGCCTGGGCCAACAGTGCTGCTGTGAGAATAGCACGTCCTCAGCAAGAGCATGGGAAGGGCAGGGGCGGAGACACTTCCGCACTGTGACAAACAGATTCTTAAAACTTGAATACGTTCAAGCAGAACACCCTGCACTGACCGTGGGGCCCTGGGCAGGGCACTTGTGATGCTGGGCTCAAGGTTTATGCACCAGCAAAATGGACCACAGTCATCTGGCGGTTGCTCTCCAGCCCTGGTACCATGAAACATGCTCAGGAGCAGGGGCACCCGTTGCTCCCCATCCCCCAACTAGCAACCACTTATTGAACTCCTGCCTCAAGAGATTTGCCTAATCTGGACATTCCATATCAACGGACTCAGACTCTGTGACCTTTGGTGAACAAATCCTTCCTCTTAGCATAATGCTTTCCAGGTCCATTCATGTCCATTCCTTTCTGCAGCCAATAACATTCCATCCTGTGGATAAGACACACCTATCTACCTGTTCACTGGCTGAAGGACATTTGTGTAGACTGTGCCCACTCCTGGGCTACCATGAGCTATGCTGCTGGGAACACCCATGTCCAAGTTTCTGTGTGTACCTGGGAGTAGGGCTGCGGAAGCACGCGGCGGCTATGTCTAACGTGGGAAGGGCGGCTGGCTGCACCATGGGTCTCCACCAGCAGCACACAGGGCTCCAGTGTCCTGCACGTGGTCAGTAGCACTTCCTGGTGTCTCTTTTTGGTTCCAGCCATTCTCTGCCGGTAAAAGGTGGTATCTCACTGTGGGCTTGATTTCATTTCCTAAATCACTAGCAGAGGTTGGGTATCTTTCCTTTGCTGGCTGGCCATCTCTCCCTCTTTTTGAAGAAATGTCCAATCAAGCCCTCTGACCATTTAAAAATGTCTTTTTGTGCTGTTGCTGAGTTGTTGGGATTCTTTATCTATTCTGGACACCAGTCCCTTATTAGACGTATGATCTGCAGATACTTGTTCCCAGTCCAACGGTTGTAGACTTTGATGGTATAGAAACACAAATGTTCTTAATTTTGTGAAGTCTAGTTTATCTGTTTCTCCCTTTTTCTTATACTTTTGGTTTCCCACCTGCTGAGAGCCACATCCAAGTTGGAATGGCCCCTGGCATTTTGCCAATAGTATTGGTTGAGAGGCAAGCCACTAAGATGATGCTGGATTGATTCAATTGTATATTAGACCTTTACTATCCACCTCGGATTGCCTGGGGAGTTCCCGTTGGTTGGGGAAGTTCCGGGAGGGAGAGAGAGTTCCAGTTGGTGTCTGGTGTGTTCCTGGAGGGGCCACATGGGTGGCGTTGGGGAGTGTGCTGGTGGAGTTCAAAAACAAAGTTTGTTCCTGCTTGAGTGGCTCGTGATTTATGCCCAGCCAGACTGCGGCACCACCTAGGAAGCCGTTGCCAAATGTAAGGTTGTGGAGACCAATCCTTGTGTTTTCTTCTAAGACTTTGATAGTTTTAGCTTTTAGATTTAGGTATTTGATTAACTTTGTTATTCTGCATTTGGAAGCTAGTTCTTCAAGCACCATTTGTTAAAAATACTATTCATTCTTTATTAAATTGTCTTGGCACTGCTGTTGAAAATCAATTGACCATAAATTCAAGTGCTTATTTCTGGACACTCTATTTTATTATATTGATCTGTGTGTCTGTCCTTATGCCAATATCACACTTTCTTTGATTACTGTGGCTCTGTGTAGTTACTTTTGAAATTAGGAAGTGTGAATCATCCAACTTTGTTCTTCTTCAAAACTATTTTGGCCATTCTGGATCCCTTAAACTTCCATACAAATTTTAGGATCAGCAGCTTTCCACTTTTTACCAAGAAGCCAGCTGGGATTTTGACAGGGATTGGATTGAGTCTACAGATCAACTTGGGGAATACCGCCATCTTAACAAAATTAAGTCTTCCAATCCATGAGCACAAGATGTCTCTCTGTATAGGCCTTTAAATTTTTCATCAATTTCTTTCTACAATATTTTATAGCTTTTGGTTGCATGTCATGAGCTTTTTGTGTTAGCTATTATATTCCTTTTGCTGCTATTGTAGGTGGAATTTTCTTCTTAATATCATTTTTTGGATTGTGCATTGCTAGTGTATAGAAATACGACCGATACTGTATACTAATCCCACATGGCAACAGAGACTTTTAAACAGAACTGGGAGATAGAAATGCTACCTTAGTGTCCTATACAGAAGATTCTGGATATTTGGAGAGTAGAGGGGGGCTGCTGTACAAACCCAGGACTGAAGACAAGGCCTGAACAGTAATAGCTGCTCCTATTTGTTTGCGTTTTCCAGAGACAGGAAGATGGGGAGGTGGGGGCAGTGGCCCAAGGGTGGCATCTCAGGATGTGTGCTGTGGATGAGGCAGGCCCTGCAAGGCCGTGCTAAACCACAACAACTGGCGATGGCATCAGCTGGCGCTCAGTGGTTATGTTCTGAGACAACTCCGAATCCTAGGCACCTGGGCAGTAAATCAATATAGGAGCATGCAGTGGGATCTGAGCAGGACTCCTGAATCAGTGCCCCAGGCACTGGGTGGTTTGAAGCAACGGGAGTTCACACTCATAGTTCTGGAGGCCAGAAGTCTGAGAGTCAAGGTGTTCGTTAGCATGGAATTTTGACAAATAAACATGCTGCCTACCTTCTGCATTCCAGGCACTGTTTTAGACACTGGAGATGAGTTGCCAACAAACAAACTTAAAGTAGATCACATGCTATGCTCAGATGGCCTACTAGAGGTGACAGAGTAAATACAACCCATTGGGCAGACAGACAGATGTCTGTCCCATGCTGCCATTTTTGTGGGCATGTATTTGGTCCTGGCCACTATCACTGTGTGCCTCACCAGTGCTGTGACTGTATACCCCGCTTGTCACAGAGATGGTGACCAGAAAACCTGTGCTAACCTGAGCCAGGCTATTTGAGACTCAGGGGAGGAGAGGAATGGGCAGGAGGAAGGTGCCCTAAGCTGGGCCGTTACTCAGCAGCAGGCCCCTGGTGGGCTCAGTGCCGAGGAACTGGTTCTGCCTGAGCACCCAGGCGGGCAGGGCCTCTGGAGCCCTGCGGGGAGGTCCACAGACACTGGCACAGGCCCTGGGTACTCCTGGGCGGATGCTGCACATACCAGAGCATCAACAGATGTTCATCTCTTTCCCAATTTACCAGGGAGAGATTTTCTAAGGATGCAAACCCATCTTCCTCAAAGACAGCCTGCTGCCCTAGCGTGGCTGGGAGGCAGCCTGCTTCTCAAGATGGACGTGGCCCTCCAGCTCCTGTTTTCCAAATCCACTGATCCACTCTATTACCTCCCTGGGGGGACCAGGCTCGGCAGGGGTTTTATTTCAGTAGCTTTGGCAGCAGTGGCAGATAGATCACTTCCCCAAGTGTCGCTGGGGCTTTCAGTGGAGTTTGCATATATAAAGCCAAGAAGCTCCCAGTTTTCCCTCCCCAGGAGCCCCCAAGTCTGCAAACACACCACAGGACCCTGCTGCCACCACCAGCTTGGCCGTGGCTCCCTGTGCTCTCACTGCAGAGCCTCACATGTGCTGCCTCATTCTCAAAGGACCCTCGCAGGAGCCCAGGCCACCCTCCCACTGTCCAGCTGTGCCCATCCTCAGGGAGCCACACCAGTGGGTCTCACGCATGAGCCCACTCAGTCCATCTCCGGGGAGGGGTCCTCAGGTTGGGAGCAGGATGGAGCCCGAGTAAGGCACCTCAGTGGGAGTCCTGGGAGGTCAGACTACAGCTCTTCCCTGCTTCTTCTTAGCATCTAACCCACATGGAGCCCTCCAGAGACTCCTTGCAGCCTTGGCCCCATGGCCAGGGCCCCGGACTATTGGCCCAGGTGCAGAGCAGGCATGTCCCAGTGCCTTGGTGGCCTCCATGGGCTTGTGGACTAAGGCTGGAGGGCAGGGGGAGAGCAGGAGCAAGGGTGGGATGAGCTGCCCTGAGCCCTGAAGTCTGATCACCTCCCCAAGTGTCCTCCCCAGGGCCACGGCTGTGGGACAGTCCTGCCATCATCAGCTATGCCCTGGGGGAAGCACTGACTGTGCTGGGACCTGTTTGTTCTAATGCTTGGCAAGAAAACACCTACTGAGTATCCAGTGTGCGCCAGGCCCTGGGCTTGGCACGTCCATCCTGTAAATCAGGGCTGGCCTTCTCTGTTTTCAGGGCCAGTGAATTAATTATTTCTAAGTAGCATATACTTTGGCAAAATGCAGAGTCCACAAGAGAAATTATACAAAGAGTTCTTAGTAGGAGAGAAAGGGCTGTTAACTCCTGACGTGTGTTAAAAAGCTCAACAATGTACCCAGAAAGTCTGCCTGAGAACGGGGTTAAGTGTGGACTCTACTCCACTGAGCACCAAAGGACGGCTCAGCACATGCTCCACAGCGTCAGGAGGTCCCCTGCAGACTGGGCCGGCATCCAAGCCGTAAGCATCTCAATGAACAAAAGGTGTTTACAGCTGACCCTCAATCCTGTCCTGGCCACACGACGACACCTTCAGAGGTAACTGTGGGTGAGTCCACCGCAGAACCAACTCCTCACTCCTTAGCACGACGTTCAGGGACTCTGAGTGGCTCTCTGTGGAGCGTGAACCAAGAGCTCCCCACATGCAGAACCGTGCTAGGGACCAGACACAGACTGACAGGACTGCCTTACTCCCATGCTGCAACAGGAATACCAGGCTCGGGGGGCCTGGCTGCTCCCCACAGCCAGAGGGAGCTGGGAATGGTTGCCTGTTCTCTGTGTGGTCTCCCGGGCTCTGCCCCTCCCCACGGTGGGTGGGTTGGACTTCCCTCCCCTGTGGTCCAGGCCAGGCTGATTCAGGGGCTGGGGACAGGTTCCTTGCCCCTCTCCTACCCCTGGCAGTCAAGGTGCAGACACATGAACTTGACCACCTGGGTCCAGAGGACATGACCCAGAGACCTGTAAAACTGCCCACAGACCAGCTAAAAGGCCACATGAGGACAGTGTGCCCTGAGGTCCAGGGGATCTGACCAAGTCACAGGGATATGATGAGTCCATTGCCTGTGTCAATAGCTTGAAACCGACCGCTTTAAAAGTACTCGTGTCTCTGGAATGAGCAACTGCTACCAACAGGGCCCGCCTCCCCCCCCCCCCCGAAGGCTAGGTGTGAAGCTTTTATCAGCACAGCAGTGAATGACAACTCCCATGGCCAGGGATTCACTGGACCTCCACCTGGTAGCACAGAGTTTCTTTGATTCTCCACAGACCTTGGCCTGGGAACCTCTAGACTCAAGAGTCCATGAAGAGTTCCAGAGGTATGGCCCCTTCCCAGAGGCAGCTCCCAGGATGCTGGTATGAAGGCCTGTGACAGCATCTCCAGAATCTCCTCTGGAAATTCTAGTCCAGAGAGGGACTGGGGGAAGGGTCGAGGACCAGCAGAGCGGGAGGTCCCATCACACCTGAGGCACAGGCCCACTGGCTCAGCATCTCCCAGCCCCTGAGCCTACCTCCGCATCAAAGGCCAAGGCAGAGCCACTTGCAGACAGCCTTTGAAATAAAAGAGACTAAGAGAAACAGTGGAGAAAGAGGAGAAGAGAAACAGAGCAGGGAACAGAGAGCTTCAAAGGGAGCAGTAATTAATACTCTCAAGAGATAAGAGCAGATCTCTGTCCATTGAGAAAGAGCAAGACGCTATAAAAGGTGACAATCAGAGAACAAGGATGAATTCTTGGAAATTAAAAATGAAAGAAAGAAATTTAAAACACAGACTGGAAATGAAATTACGGGCATTTCCCAGGAAGCAGAATAAAAATTCTGAGAGATGGAAAAGAAGAGAGAGAAAAGAA
Source organism: Urocitellus parryii (assembly GCF_045843805.1). Taxonomy (NCBI): domain Eukaryota; kingdom Metazoa; phylum Chordata; class Mammalia; order Rodentia; family Sciuridae; genus Urocitellus; species Urocitellus parryii. Next base: position 3,876,154 of record NC_135537.1, on the reverse strand, counting down.
AATTGAAAGACTTGCCAAGGAAGTCTAACTGGTGGTAAGCAGGCATTCTGGAAGAGAAAACAGAGGAGAGAGAAGAGGGAATCAGTAGAGACATCATGAAAGAAATGTCTCTTTTTTGTTCTGAAATAGCCCACCGAGAGCAGAGTGCCAGTGAATTTCAAGAGAGGAACCTCAGGTACTTGACGTGAAATTGCATGACACCAGAGGTAGAAGACAGGATGCCCCAGGCCCCCGAGGGAAGAGCGCAGGGCACCTAGGAAGGGCTGAGAACCAGGGACTCCTAGGCAGGAGACGTCCTCGTAGAAACACTGGGAGCTCATGCTTTAAGGCTATGCATTTGAAAGCTGGAAGATACAATTTTTAGAAGCTGGGAGACAGAAGCAACACCTCCAAAATTCTAAGGGAAAAAGAATTCTAAATTGTAGAGCCAGCCAAGACCAAGAGAGAACAGTCACGGTCTCTCCAGACGCACTATTTCAGGAACGGTTTTTCCTGTGCACTCTTCCCCAGCAGAGAGCTAGAGGGTGTGCTCCAGGACGCGGACGGGCCAGCCTGCAGAGAGAGGCCGGACACAGCAAAGCGGGGGAGAGGCCCGCGGGGGGCTAGGGTGACGGGAGGGACATATGGGGACCACAGGCTTGCCACAAGACAAGCAGGACAGCAGGCCAACCAGAAGCAGGCCCTGAAAAGCACCAGGCTCCAAGAATCCCAGGAGAGAGGGCTCCCGGAATCAAAGAGCACTCAGAGCTCAGCCAATGGGTGTGGTGGTCTTGAAAGGGGTATCCTGGCTCTTACGGAAATATCAAGGCAGAATCGTTAAATGTTCACAGAAAAACAAACAATAAAAAATAGGGCAATTGTTAATTCTCCAAAAAGTGAACAACTATGCAAAGGAAGTATCATCATAGTACATACTTGGCTCAGGTTTCAAAAAGGCACACTGACATCTAACAGGGAACCGAAGGACTGTTGATTTAACCAAAGCTCGGGACAGACAGAAGTCAGTAGAGGACATCTAACACCACAGCATCAGGTGAGGTCTATATGCGATATTTAGCACTGAAATGATGTCGTATTTCTTAAACAGCTGGGGAATAGGAGAGCATCTGAAGACCTGCCTCATGGTCAGGACGGAGTGCTGGGGTGGGGCATCAAGGACCACCAGTCTCATTGTGTGCCTTGGGGACAGAGTGGCTTTTCAAATCCTCCTGACTCAGTTACAAAATCTTTACAGAACAACAGCCATCAAAGGACATGGGGGTGAGTGAAATATCAGGCTGCTCTGAGTTAGCGCAAGTGTTTTCTGTACCCCAAACACATTCACCAAGAGCAGGGGCTGTAGCACCCGGACCGTGTCTTCTTGAAAGAGCTGTGCCTCCAGGGGCAGGGGCTACAGAGACACAGAGCCTTGTCCTCCTCAGCTACAAAACGCCATGCTCCAGGCTCAGCCCTGCAGCGAGGGTCACAGTCGCAGGTGCCATGGAGAGAGCAGGGCGGGCCCGGGCCATGATAGGTGTCTCACGCCCCGGTTTCCATGCTGTCTGCTCTGCTCTGCTGGGTTCCACCAGGGAGGGAGGCCCGAGGCCCGAGGCCCAGTGCAGGCTCCTCGGAGGTGCTGCCATCTGTCTCCCTGTCTGTCCACCAGAGAAGGCACAGTCCAGAGAGCACCCGAGAGGGTGGAAAGGGCCCGGGACCTGCTCCAACAAGCTCTGCAGCTGTTTGACCTTGACCCCTTGTGTCTCACCTCTCTCCTCAAAGACTCTGTCCCAACACAGTGCCCACCAAGGGGCTGGCGTGAGGACTGCCCAAGAAGCCCCCGAGGACCGGCCATGGCATCTCCTGCTGCTGCATTTCTCCTGTTGGGAGCCAGAGCCCTCCTTTGGAAGGGCAGGTGATGCCAGTTCTTGGCAGAGCCTGTGGCAGTGACAGGATGAGACGTGGTGCTCTGCTGGGCAGGTCTAGACATGAGGTGGCTTGGGCTCCCACACTGCTGCCCTGCTGGACTCATTATGGCCCCAGGGAAGAGAGGCCAGGGGCTCGGTCAGGTCTGGAGGCTGCCCCTGGGCCCCGCTGCTCAAGGCTGGTAGGGCTGTGGCCAGCTGTTTAGGTCAGCTTTGAGAATGTCCTTGGGTCTGGTCTCACAGGATGCAGCAGACAAAGGCCACACAGCTGATGGTGTGGGGCTAGGGGCTGCAAGTACACTGTGGGACACAGCGGGGACAGTTTGCCCTACTGGGGGAAGAAGTCCCAGAGGCTCCTGGGGAGGTGACACCAGAACCAGCACAGCCAAGCCGACTCTGAGGGCCTCTCCCATCTCATTCCGTCATGAGTCCCCCCTGGAGCTCCCACCTGTGGGCTGGAGGCCCTAGAAGAAGAATCTCATTCCCCCAGCATCTGCAGAAGCCCACCAGTTCCACCCAATGTCCCCAGGCTCCCTGGGGCCACTCATGAACTTCGATGCCAAGCAGGGAGGTTGTGGCCTGTGGGAGAGGCCGCTGGGACAGAGCAAGCCTGGGGCAGTGCCTTTTCCATGCCAGTGGGCTTCCCAGCAGCAGGAAGATAAGAAGCCAAACATGGTTCCACCCAGCAGCCTGCTCAGAACCCCTCCAGCTCTCAGGAGGGGTTGGGAGAACAGGATGCAGGCAGCCAGAACCCCGAGCCCTGGAGGCTGGCATTGCAGGAGGTGAAGGAAGCCTGCCCCTTCCGTGGCCGCAGGAGCCGCGCTTCAGTCCCTTGGTCAGATCCCACAGATCCCTTGGTCAGATCCCTTGGCTGGGACGTGAAACTGAGGCTCAGAAAGACTCGCTTTCCCAGGGCTTTATAGCTAACAAGTAGCAGATCTAGAATCTGAATCCAGGTCTGATTTCAAAGCTTCCCTTCCCCACCACAAATGCTGCTGGCTGCCCCAGAAAACAGAAAAGGAGGACAGTGACTGAGAACTCTGAGCTCAGTATGGATTTTCTAGAACTCCTGGAAAGAGCCAAAGACTTCCCCCACCACCAGGAACAACAAACTGTCACCAGCAGATGACATGGGCTATTCAGACCCAAACACATGAACCCCTGTGTGCACACAGGGTGCTGTGGGCACACTTATAGCCTCATCCCCTCTTCTGCTAGTGACTACCCTTTCTCTTCTGTCTCCTGTTGTCCCAGTTTAAATGTATGCTGCCCTGGGTTATTTCTGAATCCTTACAAACCACTGAAAGTCCTACCTTCAGTAAGGATGTACGCATGAGCGTGCGCACACACACACACACACGCACACACACACACACACACACACACACACGTATAGGCAAGTGTGTGAGAGTCATCACTGTGTGTGACAACGCAGAGTGCCACACACAAGGCCTGGCGGTCGAGGCTCACCAGCTCAACCTCTGCAGTGACCCTTGTCAGCGGGCACTGCAGCGCACTGCTTGGGATTAGACCAAGGGCTGCCCAGAGAGGCTGGGTCACTTGCTCAGGGCACACACTGAGTAACAGGCTCAGGCTTAAAATCTCAGGCTTTCCTGCCAAACCAGAGAGCCATGGGGGAGCGTTCTGGGCCTTTTCAAGAACAAGATTAGAAAATACTACGGATGGCAGATACATCTCAGGAGTCTCTTTGAAAACTCAGAAGTTGCCAAACTGCATGAAGATGGACAGGTGGGAACAATGGTGTGTGTGGCACACATCCAGGCTGCTTCAGGCAGCCAGACCTGCGGAAGGCCCTCAGCTCCCTCTCAAGAGCAGCTGCGGTTCAAGGCAGGCCTCTCTGCCTCCTAGGCCCTCCTCTCCCTTCTCTTTCAGTGACCTGTTGTCGGTCGCTGCTCAAGGGCAGCAGGTGCCATGTGACCAGCGAGCGGACCAGGCACAAGCCCCTGGTTAGTGCTCACAGCACGGCCTTCTCTTTACAAGGTTTTTCCTTTGCAAGTATCCAAAATATTTCAGTGCCTTCCACTGCTGGAGGACACTGAGCTGCTCAGCGTTCCAGGGATAGATGGTGGAAGAGCACAGCTCAGGAGAGGGTTTCAGGAATTACCTCAAGGCCTTGGGAAAAGCAGCGAACAGGACACAGGGTGACCTGCATCCTTGGGCCAGAGATGAGCCTCCATGCATGATGACAAGCACCCCTGACCAGAGATATGGTCTTACAAAGTCATTCCCAGATCTCGGAAGAAAAAGATAGAAAAACTAACAACACAGAAACACTAATGATGTTGTTCCATCTACAATTCTGGCTCCTAGACCTTATGTTTCAGCCACTGATGAACCCCGTGTTGCACAAGGCACACAGATAGCTCACATGCCAGCATCGGGTTCACCACCCTCATCTCATGAAAGAGCACAGAAGGTCTCCAGGCTTGAGGGAAGCCGCCCCTGACCACAAGTGGCTGGCCCCAGGGTTTTCTGACTCCAGGAGCTGTGTTCTGGGTGGCCTGGCGGTGCTTCCTGTCTGGGTGGCTGGCCCAGAGCAGTGACAACATGGCATGACCCCTGCTCCAGGGGTGGGGGCTTCAAGAGGAATGAGGATCAGGCAATTCAGCCAGCAGTGTGTGGGAAAACGTGGCTTTTTGTGTTTGCCAAATTCCAGGCTGTAAGTGCTTCCCACCAATGACTTTAGCTACCCATGTGATGTTGCTGGGCTCCCAAAGTTCCTGAGACCGTAAGCTAGCCCAAGAGCGCATGGCTGCAGCGTTGCTCTGCTCACGCATCCTGTTCAGATGTCGACACCTGGAGAAGGCCTTCCTGACCTCTTTAGACGTGATCTGTCCATTTTCTGTGACTTCTTGGCCCCTTGTACACATATCAATCACAAGGGTTATTCTCTGGCACTGAACACTGCTCTTAGGAGCCCCCTGAAGACAGTGATGATACCATCAGCACACAGAGGTGGGCATGTGGATACAGTAGCATCCAGAGACAACTATAGATAAATTCTACACGACATAGAGCATAAAAGGCAAGAATTCTAAATAAAATACTAGTAGATCCAATTTGACTGTGCAAAAAATAATTTACCATGGCCAAGTACATGTTAGTCTACAGAAGGGTCACATCAAGAAATCTACCAGCATAAATTATTACAGCATTTAAAAGGGGAAAAACACAATTATGCTTATAAAAACCCAAAGTCACTTGATTAAGAAAATTCAAGACTTCTGAAACAAAACAGGAGCAGCAGCAAACTCTTTAAAAGTTACAGTAACTATTTTAGAAAATAGCAAATATGAACATACATACATTTATTCTCTCTCTGTGTGTGTATGTGTTGTTGTTGTTGTTTGTTTTTGGTGGTGGTACCAGGATTTGATCCAAGGGCTTTGCCCATGCTATGCAAGCACTCTGCCCCTGAGCTATATCCCCAGCCCATGTTTTATATTTTTAAATAAAGTGTAAATACTTATAACTGGATCAAATGGACATATAATTAAGAAAATTGTGAAAAGAACAGTGAGACTTATCCCAAAGCCATCATGATAGAAAGGCAGGACCCTGGCAAAGAAAGGGACGATCTTTTCAGAGAAGAGATGAGAGAATCTAGAGACAGCCCCAGACAGCCCTGCAGTCACCAGCTGCACAGCAGTGTTTGGCCAACCATGACTGCCTTTTGATGGGTTCCCTGGAAAGGTTCCAGGGCCCAGAGATGTCACAACCATCAGAATGCAAAGCCTTACGTACGTGCCTGGGTGGTGCAGGTGAAATGAACCCTCCGTGCTGCCCGTAATATGTGCACGCAGCACGGCTGATCACGCACAGTGCCTGCCTGACGCTGCACAGTGATGGACAGCCACTGGTACAAGTGCTCGCTTCACTGTACTAGTCACAGGCGCCTTCTCCTGGAAGGAAGGGTCACAGGATGCCATGTTATGCTGCAGCAGCCTCCATGCTCCTGACCATCAAGCCTGTGTCTTGTCCTCATGGCCCTAGAAGGAAAGGGCCGCCCCACCCCTCTGCACACAACACAGCACAGGTGTGCAGAGCCCATGCCATCGAGGTCCTGTAGGCACACTCTGTGACGTCCACCCACAGATGAGATCGTCTAATGATGCACTTTGTCATTAAGAACACGTGATAGCCTGGGAGGGACGCATTATCGAGGTGCTGTGCTAATTCAGAGAAGAAAAGACGGTGCTTTAAAATAAGTTGGTTCTGGCATAACTGACTAAACACCTACTAGGACAAAATAAGGATTCATCTTATCCATATGTACAAATAAATTCCAGATAGATTAATGTTTTTTAAAAAAAAGAAATGAAGAGAACATGTGTGGATTGGTGGTGGGAAGATGTTCCTGGGAATACACGTGATTGAAGAAAAATGGCCACGTTTCACATGGCAAAGCTGTGGAAAACAGGCCACAGAAACAACAGACCAGGAAAGGAACCCACAGTGCAGACAAGAGCAGGTAGCCAGGTCCTGCCCCAGGTCACAATTTCCTCCCAATGAATAAGAAAAAGACAGACAATTGGTAGGAGAAGAGCAAAATATGTGAATAGGGCAACTGGGGAGAGGAATGCACACAATCAATAAGCAGGAGAGAGATGCCCACCCCCAGGAGGAGTTGGGAAAGGCAAATTAAAGCAATAATGATGTGCTTCACCCTTTGGATTGCAATCTATGACACTGACGACAGAGCACAGTGCTGGGGCGGGGGCTGATGGCCAGGCAGAGGGCTGATGCAACTGCAGTGCACAGAACATCAGCACACAGATCTCACATGAATTGATAATAGCAGGGCTCCGTTTCTGAAAGGCAAATACATCTTATATGCATAAATATATCTGCATACATCTCCATGAGCCAGGGAAATGTGCAGATGGAGGTGGCCGGGGTGCTAGGGCTGCGTTTCTCCTCAAATGATGGAAAGGGAGATGGTGGGAAACTGAACACATTTTACAGTGCTTTGTATTATTTCGCTAGTTAAGATACAGGGGCTACATTTGCACTTGGCAGTGTAATGAGGGGTGGTTTCTAAGTGCTTTCTGGGCTGAGCACCAGTGCCAGTGGCCAGGCTAGTAAGTGGTGTGACCATCAACACTGCTTACAGGACATGAGCTTGTCAGGGCTCCTTTAGAGAGACCAGTAGACCCATGGCACCATGACAGCCTGCAAAGTCGGAATCAGAAAGGTAGCAGCTGCAGATCTCCCCGTGGAGCTCTGCGGAGAGAAAATGAATCACAGCGCCACGCTTGGCTGTTGGCTGGGCCCAAATTGTTCCTCACTCTGAGAATTCGTTAAGTGGCTGAGCAATAAAGAGGAGAGATGTGAGAGTTCTTTCCCGGCACAATGGCCCTGGCTCCTGCCCTCCTCGTGGAAGGGCTTTATTAAAGGGGGAGGGTCTTGCATCATCTGCCTCCCTACAGCTCTGTGGCCTTGAGGCTTTGTGCAGATCAGTCCCCCAATCAATCCAAGCCCTGGCACCTGTGTGAGCTGGGCCTACCTGAGCCAGGCTTTGGGCACACAGAGGTGACTCCTCAGCCTCCTCCCAGGCCATGCACCAGCAGCACCAATGGAGCAGACCTGGAAGACCACTGAAGGGGCTCCTATCCACACAGGGGCAGCACAGCAGCGTTCCGGGTCGTGGCCCTCGTCTTTAAAAGGAGAGGGTTGGTGCCCACACTGCCTTGAAACTCAGTGCTCCAAGAGAATGAGGCTGGGTATCAGGGTGCAGGGCTGGGAGCCTGGTGAGAGGGGACGGGACGCTGCGACTGTGTGTTCACTTCCAGTGGTGCTTGAGGCCAGTGCTATCTGAGTGTGCCCCCAGGGTGAAATGTCAGCTGGGGGCTGCAGATGGCCCTCTGAAGCAGAAGGGAGGGCTTGCCTCAACTTCAAAGAAGAACAGGGTGGGCTACACCCGCCAGAGGAGCCTGCTGAGGGCATGCAGGTGAGCACGTGTCCTCTCCCAAACATGGCCCACTGCCAGCAGGACAAAGTCCTCAGATGCCCCGCCCACAAGCTAGAGAGGGCTCTGGGAGCAGAAAGATGAGTGCAGTCTTGTCCTTGTCCATCTTGGACAGCCACGACAACAACCCCCAGACCACGTGACTGGCACAGCAGACACTGGCTTCTTGCAGTTCTGGAAGCTGCAAATCCAGAGTCAGGGTGCCAGCTGAATGGTACCTGTCAGGGGCCCTCACCCAGCCTGCAGCTGGCAGTACCTTGCTGAGTGCTCAGCTGGCCTCTCCCCAGCACATGTGCCACTTTCTGTGCCTCGTCTTATAAGGACACTAACCCCATTGGATTGGGGCTGCACCCTCATGATCTCAGATAAGCCCTTGGAAACTCCAGCACCAAATACAACCATGGCTGGGAGCAGGGCTTCAACATACAATTTTGGGGGAATGCAAACATTCACTCCACAGCAAACACTCAATAACCCAGGGCCCAGCCACTCCAGAGGCACCCCAAGACAGAGGCACTCCAGTTGCCCCTAAGCTGGATGCTGGTGAGCAGTCTGTGTAGAGAAGAGTGTGCACATGAGTGGGAAGGGGGCGAGAGCAAGGTGGGGACAAGAGCAGGCATCCAGGCTGCCTGGCTAAGGGGCAGAGTGGGTCTGGAGATGGACAGCAAGATGCCCAGAGCAGGGAACTTGAGAGTCCCCAAGGTGGAGAGTTCACAAGGTCTGAGCCACGTGCTTTCGAGCCAGCTGCTAAGACCCTGGAGTCAGCCAGCCGGAACCCCAACTGATTTCACCACCCAGAAGCTGTGATTTGGGGCAGGTCTGTTCATGCCTCCTTGTTTCTCCTTCTCAACCCTAAAAGAGACACCCCCAGGGTAATGGTGAGGCTGAGAGAATCCATCATAGTCCCTGAAGATGAGGGAAGAGTTCTGTGGCAAGAGCCAACAGGATGGGGACCTCCAGGGCTGCTGGTGGTCCCGAGCATGCTCCTGGCCAGAGTGAGGCCTGGCCCCACGTTGAAAACTAGCGCCTGATACTTGCAACAAAATACATGTTTGTTTGTTTACAGAAAAATAAAGAACTGTCCAGGGAGGTGTGTGACTTGTTTTAGAAGTTTGGGGCTGCCCCACAGTCCTCTGCCTGAGGTGTAACAGCATTTGATCTCAAACACACCCCTACAAAGAGCAGTGTCCAGAACCAGGCCCAGGTCAGGGCATCTGGGGACAATCAGGCTGAAGGAGCCAAGGATGGCACAGGTGCAAAGGTCATCATCATAGACACAGAGTGCAGGTCCAAGGCTGCAGGAAACTGCAGTTCCTATTGGTTTTAACAGCCTTAGGGCGAGTCCCTTGCTCTCACTGCTTAAGTCCTGTGTGCTGTTCCACAGTCTTGCTCCAGCTTCTGAAGATACTGTAATATAAGGCTGGGTGCTGGCCAGTGCAAGACGGGGGTCCTGGGGCAGGGTGGCATTCTGAGAGGGGTCAAGGGATGGCCACAGAGATCATGATTGGCTTTCTCAGGGCACAGGTTTGCAAGCACAAAGAGGGGCACAGGTGGCTCTGCCTTTGAACCCAACCAAGCCTGCCACCTGTCCTCAAGCAAGGACTGGTCAGCCCCATTTTGACAAATGAGTAAACTGGGATGGAATCTCCTCCATGACACAGGGTCTATTTATGGTCTATTCAGCATCTTTGGTCCCCATAAGCTAATGTAGGAAACCATATCACCCATTTTCCTGAAATAAGCCAAGCGGCATGGCCCAAGGCCCATGGATGACTGTCAGTTGAAGCTGACTGTTCAAATTTTCTACTAAGTAGATCAAAGATCAGGTTCCATTGAGAAAGGTGATTACTGAATCAGGAAATGTTCCTTTGAAGGAGAAGGATGAGCCTGGGGTTTCTGGGCATGAGGTGGGCCAATGCAATCAGTATTCATTGATCAAAATGCCCCAGGGTATCTGACTTTGGCCTGTAACTTTGATCAAGGGCCAGATGTTTCTGTGTAGTCACGGCTAGAGAGCACCTTGAAGGAACTCTGTCCAGATCTGTCTGGTTCCAAAGCTGGCATCCCAGGACCATACCAGCAGTAGGTACTGAACATCAGTAGGAAGACAATAAATGACAGATTAGCGATACACTCACAAGGACATACAAACCAGGGAGCACCCTACCAAGGAAACAACCAACCAGTGTGGATAAAACCAGCTACAGAAGCCCAACTACAGATGCTCCTTGGCTTAGGATGGGCTTCCATCCTGCTGACCCATGAGTTAAAAGTATCACGGGTCAAAAATGCATTTAAACATCCACCCTTGGAAATGTTACAGCCTGGCCATTCAGTTCTCTCCCGGGTCTCAGCTCTCTCCCTTGCACTCGCTGCCGGATCGGGAACTACAAGTCATGGTGGCTGCCCACTGCTTATCATCAGCCGGGAAAGAACCAGAACCAAGATGTGGAATATGGTTTCTACGGAAGGTGGATTGCTTTTGTACTGTGGTAAAACTGACGCGTCCCAATCTGATCATCAAAGGTCGGGGACATCTGTATGCAGAGTTGCAAGATGGCACTTGGGTCACATCTCCGAGCTAAGCACAGATGTGGCATTCTGGGAAAGGCAAGTAAAGGCACAGCTGCACAACCCAGGAGGTCTTCCCGCTCCTGGGCAGCCTCCCCGTGACTTCCCTTCAGCTGTGAAGACTCTGGAGGTAGTGCCCCCTGCGGGAGGCAGCCTTCACCTCCTGGTGGATCAGCGTCCCTCTCTGTGGGAGCCAGGGTCCTAAGATGACCGCCAGTGAGTCGCCCTGGCAACGCCCTCCCCAGGAGAGAGAGGGGGCCTGTGAGTATAGGACACGACTCCCAAGACTGTGTTCCGTCTCTGGCTGAGGTGGGCTTTCACGGTGGCCTAACCTCCCCAGCAGCAGTGAACCTCGTCGGCTGACCTCGGAAGAGGAAGCCACAGGTGTGAAGCATGGGGGGAGGGGTGCCCAGCACACAATGGCAGGTTCGAGGAGTTTCAGGGAACGGGGGTGGCCTCTAGTAGCTGACAGCAGCCCCTGGAAAAGGTCAGCAGGGCAACCAGAGCCTCACCCTTCATCCCTGGCATCTGAATCCTGCCAGTGAGAACGAGGGTGAGAGCAGATTTCCCATCTCAGTGAGAACTTTCCTGTGCACACCCTGACTCCAGCCGTGGGGGACCTAGCAGCCAGTCTGTGCAAAGCGTGAGGCTCCTTACCTGGATGACTAGGGGTGAGGTGGCTCCCTCAGAAAGAGGGGGAGTGACTGCCCTGGCACATGTGGTGACCAGCTAGGTGACACACAGGGAGGGCATGGCACCTGGTGAATGTCCTACATGACTCTCGGCCCAGGGCCACTGAGCAGTGAGGATTATGGTTGCCTTGTCTCATGGCTGAGGGAGCTGAGGCCCAGAGGGACTGGCTTGTCCATGGTCCACCAAGAAGTCAGGAAGGTGGCCTGAGCTGGGCCCTGGCTCTCCTTGGGGTGTCTCCTTGGGGTGGCCAGGTCTGGAAGCTGACGTCTTCTTTAACTGGTATAGCAGGTGCTCCCGAGGTGGACTGTAGCCGGGGGGAGCTGGGCTGTGCCACTGTCACTCCTGCTTCAAGCTATCAGCCACCTGCCCAAGTAGCAGAGGTGGTGTGTGAGCCATCCATCAGGTTCCAGGCCCAGGGCACCTCCACTCCCCATGGCATTCGGTAAGTCCCATCCCACAGGCTACAGGTCCCTGTTTCAGTGCTGACTCCTAAGGACACAGCAGCCAGGACTGCGGTGAAGATTCTAAGGACAGAGGTGTCCCCTGAAGTGGGCACCAGGCCAGCTGGGCCGCAACGCGGCTCAACAGCATTTGGGTGTTCCTGCCAACTGGGGTTTTGCTGCTAATGAATGTGACCTTGAGCCAGTCACCTCTCCTCTTTGTGCCTTGGACTAGAGCACTGGTTTATACACTGGGGTGTAAGCAGGGCTGGGCCTACTCCCAAACCTCGCCCACTGAACCAGGGCTTTGGCTCGAGGCTCCCTTTGACCAGGCTAGAGCTGCTCTGAATTTGTCTTGGATATTGGGTTGTGCAAACATTCCAGTTGATTAATCAATTTCTAAAGGCACTGAACAAAAGAACCCTGGAGTTTCGCCGCGGCCCTGGCACTCCAGGGCCCTGCAATGCTCACCCTGGCCACCACCTTCTCCTGTGCCACTGTCATCTGCACACGCACGTCTGCACCCGTGTGCCTACCCATCCACAGACATGCACCTGTGCACCTTCCCAGCTCTGTCGCCTCAGGTTCTATTCTCGTATCCATGAGACATCTCACTGATAGCCCTGGGGACAGCAGTGGAGGCATCAAGGAAGGCGATCGAGTCCCAGATGACGCAGAGAGATGCGGCTGCCAAGTCTGCTTTCTTTAATTAAGGGAGAGATTGATAAGAGCTGTCAGAGCAAAATGAAGAGCCTCTAAGCCTCACTGGTTTACTGAGACACGAGAGGGAAAGCTGAAGATTAAAAAAGCAAAAAAAAAGTTTCCCTGGAAAGCTCGCAGAAGTAGCTGCAGCGAGGGGGCAGAGGCCAGCACGATGAACCACCCACAGTCTCAGGTCAGCCTTGAGGGGGTCTGACCTTGAGAGTTGTTTAGATGGGTCGCCCATATCTACCCACCCATCTGTCTATACCTCGACTACAAATAATGGTTTGTACCAGGGGAAGACTGCCCAGGAGAAGGGAGGCACCTCCCTCTAGCTCTGGTGGACATCTGTCTGCCTGCCCCCGTCCCTGGCACTCCATGTAACTGTCCAGCCCAGTCCTCCCCAAGCCCATTTCCCACTGAAGGGGAGGGAAGGACCTGCCCTGGCCAAGCCTAACGGGTTTCCAACAGGGCCCAGCCCAGGCTGGTGTGGACCTTTTGCTGCCCCTGCATTCAGCCCGGTGAGCCTCCACATACTCCAAAAGCACAGGACGTGGCCCAGGCAGATGGACAACTCACAGTTCATTTGGACTCCAGAGAGAATTGAGGAGAAACAGATTTAGTTTCCCAAAAGTCATCTGGAACATTCTATCGAATTCCTGTGAGCAGAGACCAAAGCTCTCAGAAACCTCGGCTTAACATGTTATTTGCTACAAGAAGAAACCAGTGCTCTTCAGGAGGAGGCTTCTGATTGGAGATATTTTATTTTGTAAACTCAAGCATATTATCTTTTATAAACTTTGTTGTTTGCTCTCATTTCTGCAAACCACTGAGATGCTGGGCCCACTCTCCAGGGAAGTCAGAAGTGCTCGACATGGGCTGCTGCTCTGTGTTTCGTTTGTTATTCTTATAAACAGCAAGGAGGACTTGGAGCTGAAAGTTCTGGGTCCAAGCCTGCTTGGCCATGAGACCTTGAGCAAGGGACCAGGACCCGAGGCTCCTGTGAGGCTTGAATTCCACGGTCCCTGCGTTAGTTCAGGAACCAGTGAGCAAGGGACAGAGAAGGCCAGGTGACCTCTGAAGCTCAGGAAACAGCTGCTGGGCAGAGGCCATGTGAGGCCAGAGCTAGATTAGGGTCCACACCAGGAGGGAAGTGAGGGGCAGGCAGGAAAGCTGCTTGAGGCAGGCTTGCAGGTGAGCATCCTGAGTGGACATGCCGCTCCTGAGGCTCAGCTGCCCCAGGGGTCTCCTGGCTCCTGACCACCACCTTTCTCTTCAGAAGGTTTCCTGTCTTCCCAGGGATGTCTGCCCAGGGGAAAGCTGGTCACTGCAGGAGACTATCAGCTGGGACAGACAGTCACCCCAACAGCAGGAGCACTGAGGGCTGTGACTGGCCCAGGAGGAGGCTCTTCCTGCCAACCACATGCGCTTGGCGACCCAGGGAGGAGCCTGCCTGGGTTGTCTCTCTCCTTCACATAATCACTGAGTGGCCTCACCGAGTCCCAGGAGTGGGTCTGGCCCCTGGAAAAGGGTCCAGCTCCAGAGTTGCAGAGTGCTAGCCAAGCACATCCTCAGCCCGTCCCTGTGGCTGATCCCCATTTCCCCCCCCACACACCTCATTTCCTGTCCTTCCAGTACCCAACCTAGACATCAGGGAGGCCCCTCAACCTTCTTTTCTGTCTCCCCTCTCGTTGCCGCCAAGACTGTTCTTCTAGAAGCTATGTCCGTCTTCTGCAGGGCCATTGCAGCAGTCCAGGCCCCAGCAGCTCTGGGCTTGTCCACCTCCAGCCACACGGTCCTCCCCAGGCCACACTGCGCATTCCTTCCAAGCCCTATCGCTACGGCACCCCAAAGCCTTTGCTATCCCCCTGCTCCTGGACATTCCTACAGGCCTCAGGGCCAGGCTCCTCTCACCCTGTGGTGGATTCTTCCACACTTTAAACCTGGAGTCTCGGCAGAAACCCTTCTGCCGCAAGGAGCTTCCCCGGCCGCTGCGCCAGGCACACACCGCTGCCTCCCCCTCCTCCACCCGCGGCACGTCTCTGGAGGGTTCCATGTTCAGCTGCCCTCCTCCTTGCTAGACTGCAAGCTGTGAGCACAGGACCCATCAAGCTTTCCGCCAAGCCCTGAACGCTCCAGGTGGATGAGAGGAGTGTCATGAACCTTCAGAGCACCCAGGGCAGATCCTGGCACTGAGCAGGAGGGCCAGAGCCACCGGGGAGGGATCCTTGCTGGTGTGTGCCTCCAGGAGCTTCTGGACCATCCAGTAGGACTCAGAGCACTTTCCTCCTAAGGGACAGGCCTCCCTGGGGCGAGACTGTTGGCACCTCTGCCTGGACTCTGGGAGGGAGATGAGCCACCTGATCCTCACATCCCAGAACCTTCCCAGCCCTGTCAAAGGCACTTTCATGGTTGTCTCTGACTGATGGTCCCTCCAAATGGGGCTCGATGTCTAGTGCTGCCCTTCTCTGGCCCCTCCCACTCGGCTGCAGGGAGGATGTGCAGGACATGCAGTGGGGCCCGGGCTGCCAGCCTGTGGTGACGGGGAAACCCACACACACAAGGAGACACCCACCCCGCCACCGGGTGGGGCATTTCTTCCTTCACAGGGCAGCCCTGTGGAGGGGACATCTGCCCAGCCAGGCCAAGTATCACCTCAAGATGAGCCAGCCCTGGCCTGTTCCTCAAGACGCTACCTCGGCCTCTGATGCTCTCTCCACCCGTGACTGTCCAAGACACGACTCGGGCCTGGTGCTTGGTGCTGGGGACACCGTCAGGGTGTGAGGGTCATGGTGCTGCGGTCAGGGGCTGCTCAAACTGGGCTCCCAGCCAGGCACTGCACACGGGAGGACAGTGCCTGGGCAGAGGGCTCGTGCGGTCAGGGGCAAGAGTGCTTTCAGCAAGTGACGTCATGCTAAGTGGGGAGCTGGACAGGCCCCCGCACAGCAGGGCTCGGGTGGGGGCTGGCAGACTGTGGCCACGGCATGGTTAGGGGCAGGTTCAGGACAGTTCCTGGGGACCCACAGCAGTTCCGCTGGAAGTGACCTGTGATACTTCAGCATACGCAACACCAGCCACCCTCTGGGGGCTGCTCCTGCCTCTGGTCTTCCCACTTGGCACCACCTAGGGGCTCCCACCCTCCTTCAGGTCACTGCTGAAATGCCACTTCCTCCAGGAAGCCTCTAAGCTTGGGAAGCAACAGGGAAGGAAGGAGTGTTCAGTCCTCGTGCAACGGGACAGTGGAGCAGCACCTTCCAGAGGCAGCAAGCACCAGCCTGCATGGGCCCGGGAGGAGAAGGGCCAGCGTCCTCTCCCTTCCAGGTCTGAGCTCTCAGCAGTTTTTATGTGTTCTCCACTAGACTCCACTTTCTGAGAGGCTACGAGTGTCAAAACACCCTGAGACTACTGACGATGATTTGGTCTCTGTAGTGAGAGCCCAGAGGGTGGACATTTTCCACGAAACGCCTGGGCAGTGGGACTTCCATGGTCTGAGCAGCCACGCTGGGGTCCAGGGAAGTGTGGGAAAGGGCCCAGCCTCCACCCTGAGTCAGAAGGTCCCTGGGCTGGGAACCATGGAAACTCGTGAGACCTGGCACCACCCTCTGCCTAGGGCTCAGGAAGGACAGCACCAGATAAAGATTCGCTAGATAATTCACTGAGCGGATGTTAGTTACCATTCACCAGGTGTTTTAATGCCACACGGTGTTGTAGTTATGGCAACAGAGCAGCTCTGAGCATTCCTAGTGACAAGCCAGCACTGCTCCCCAAGAAACCCAGGGTGATCCAGGGTACCACTGAGGTGGTGCTTGCTGACTCTGAATCCCCAGGGGTCCTGCTGCTGCTACAGCCTGTTCCTGGAAGGCTGGGCCCTGTGGGGGCCTTAGGACCATCTTGCCTGCCCAGCCTCCTGCTGAAGGACTCCCCTGTCATTTCTGCTCCTTTGGGAGAGGCTGCTTTTAATCCCGCTCCATCTAGAGACAGCAGCGCAGCACCCACCACCTCCAGCCCCTGGGGACAATCCTCTGGGGTCGCAGTGCTCCTGACAGAGGTTCAGCTGCTTTATGTGACTGTCTGGAGCTGGGGAGCAGGTATGGAAACATGGGGGTCTTTGGCTGGGTGATGGTGGCCTCGGGTGAGCTGTGTGCCTTCTCTAAGCCTAGAGTATGGATGACATGCCTGGGCCCTGAGCCAGCACAGGTGACAGTGATGTCCTGGAGCTCTGGCTCACAGACGTTCCACGAGCCTGGCGCTCTGCAACCTCTCCTGACTCTCCAAACACTTCCTCTGCAGGGCGAGTGCGTGGAGTGTGTGGGTGGCCTACGCTGTGCCTCCCTGCCATGGAGCTGGTGAAGGCCGGCTGCCCAGGGCCCAGGAAGAGCACATGACTTTGTTCACAGCCTGGGGAGCCATGACCCAGGTGTCTTCACACCTGGGCTCCCTCTTCACATTGAATGGCCTATGTCCGCCACAGCCATCCTCACTCTGGCCCCATGAGGTTCAACGTAATGGTCCTCATCTTGCAGATGCGGCAGTAGAGGGTCAGCCAAGTCATTACATTCTGTAATGTGGTTAGGACCCTGGGCTTTCTGAATCAGATAACTCACACCCTAGGCTGGGCCCAGCTGCGTGTCACCTCTGTCACAGATGGTCACTTAAACAGCTGCACAGCAACATCAGGCACATTACAGAACGTGTGAGACACTGCAGACCCCGAGTTCCGCCAAGCGTGGGGCAGGGGACACCAGGGCCATGAACTGGCCTTGTCTTCAATGTCACAGGAAGGGGAACTTGGGCTACCATTATGAAAAGCCTATCAGGGCCATTGCCCCCCAGTGAACATGTCACCGTGAGAGCTGGCCCTGACAATTCTTGCCTTGGCAAAAGCTCCTCATCTGGGGACTGGCTTGAGGTGGGGTACTAAGGGAAGGTATCAGGGTCCCTGTCACCTCTGGCTCTTGACCTCCTGCGTATTTCACTTGCACACTCACTCACTCATCTATTTCTTCAACAAATACAGAGCACCTGCAGGGTGCCAGCAGGATATGCTCAGGTCCCCCTCTCTCCCTTCCTCACTGGAAACCAAGGGCTAAGGTCTCCACAGGGATTTCTGGGAAAATGGACTTTCAGACTGACAAAACCAGAGCTCTTCTGAGGGATCCTGCCTTCCCAGCCCAGACTTCCCCACGCCGTCCCCTCCCGGGACATGGAGCCCACAGGGGAGCTCAGAGCAGAGGCTTCCTGCTCACGAGCCTGCACAGGCCCCCAGCACATGGCTGCGCCCACCTCACAGGCACACCAGGACCCTGTGTGAGCAGACTGGGGGCAGGGGAGTGTCTGCCCAGAACCTCAGGATCTGACCTTATTTGGAAACATGGTCTTCACAGATACACAAGTAATCAAGGCTCCCTAGGTGAACTCACCCTGGGCTGAAGGGGGTCCTACACTCAGTGAGCAATGCTTACAAGAGGAGGGTGCAGGCACAGAGAACCAGGCCATTTGGCAACAGGAACAAAGAGCAGTGGATGCAGCCACAAGCCAAGGGATGCCAAGGGCTGCAGGGCCACAGGAACGGCTGGCAGAGGGAACAGGACACACATCCACTGGCATCTGACCACAGACTCCAACCCTCCTGCAGGCGCCAAGCTCCACACGCCTTCACTCACTCACGGCCCCTCCTGCCTCTTCTTCCCATATCACATCACTCTTCTGCCACCCTCACTCACTTTTAAGGACCCCATGGTAACACTGGGCCAACCCACAGTCCAGGCTCAGCGAAGGAGTGACCTGGATTCCATCTGTAGCTACCTGGGGAGCATACTCAGGCATGCAGGTTCTGCAGGGCAGGATGTGGACAGGTCTGGTAGTATTGCTCTACCTGGCCCTTGGGAGGAGAAGAACCTGCTGCTCTGGCTGGCATGCCTCCTTGCTATGCCAGGTTTCTGTCCCTTCTCTCCGAGAACCCCTGCTTGCCTGGCAGAAGATGCTTGCCCCATGGAGTCACCAGCAGAGGCAAGCTATGCTGATGGTTAGCACCTGCTGAGTGCAGTCTCCTCCCTTTGCTTAATCCATCTCAGGGCTCAGAGCAGGGCTGGCCAGGTGGAAAGGGAGGTGCCTTGACAGCTTTGTTGTGAATCTGGGGGCTTCTGGAGCAGGCAGAACCCATGCTATTCTTAGTGGGGAGAGGCCCTTGTTGGGCCTAGGAGACAGAGTGGGCCTGCTGCTTGAGCCCAGAAGAGGAGGCCACCACCCTCAGGGAAGCCAGCCAGGCTTCTTCCCTGGTGCTCAAGGTCATTCTGGACGTGGCGGGAGAAAGACTTGGGGGCTGGAGTATGTGAGTGAAGACCCAGGACAAGGGTGAACCTGTCAATCTGGAGAACACAGCAGCCTGAGCACAGCTGATAGCAAGGGAGGAGGACTTCGCAGTAGCTAGCCCCTGAGGCTTGCTCTGGACACTGGAAGTCTGCGCTGGACTCGGCCCCCAGACAGAGTTGAGCTGTCAGCAGACTGTCCTGACGTCAACCTGGCCAGCCACAGCCTCTCTGGGAGAGGAGACAGCTGCTGGGAGTTGATCTCACTGCCTAGTGAAACACTGCTGCTGTTTGGTCTTGGGGCTTCTTCTTCTTCTTCTTCCTTTTAAAGAGCAGCCCAGGCCTGGGGCATCCCACCTGCAGAAATGTGCTCTTTAATCTCCACTGCTATCCAGCTCTGTCCTGAGGAGTGGCCCTCCAGCCAGGCTCCACACTCTGCATTCAAAGTGAACAGCAAGAGTTTCTAAGGAGAAACAAACCCCCCTCCTCACCCCCTGCCAAAGCAGTTCCCAGCTTCCCCCACTGACACCTGGCTCCACGGCAGCCCTGAAGGTAACCATCAGCAGGCAATCGCCTTTTATAAGTGGAGTCAGCATCTCCTCTGCCTTCAAGCTCAGGGCCCTGCTCATTGCTTCCCCTTGTCAAGGGGCCTGGAATTCCACGTGGGTGGGGGCAAACAGGGGCTCAGACGCAGGCCTGGGTACAGGGGTCTGGCTCAGGGGGAAGGGGCAGTGGAGCCATGTCCTGCACCCCAGGAGGGTCCTCACACAGGATGATACAGAAGCACCTGGCCACGACCCCTGCCCTGCAGCTTGCTGTGCTGCCCATCAGCGGTCTCCCTAGCTCCCAGTCTTGCACTTACTGTCTCTGAGGAGCATCACTCCCAGCAGCCCATAGTTCAAGTCCTGTCTAACGGACCTTCCTATGATCCCAGGAGGTAGCCTTGAGGATTTCCATTTCTCAGAGGAGGAAGCTGAGCCAGGGAGGAGAAGCAACAGGCCCAAGGTACAGCTGGTTCCCTGGGCTCCGGCCCGGTGCTCAGCACAGCGCCTGCTTCTGTTGAACAGCGAGGGAAGCAGAGCCGGCAGCTTGCTTTCTACACGGATAGGCTGAGGCTTGGAGGTGGACGCAGAGCAGCGCAGCACAGTCAGGTCTTGGGCTAAGTGGAGCCCCTTGCCCAGGTGCCATGGGAGAATGATGGCCCCCCAAACCCTGGTTCCCCAGAACCTGTGATGTGCACACTTCTGTGGCAAAAGGAAACAGGGTGGCCAACTGCTGCCTGGGGACAGCACCCTCTATCTTAAATTACGCAGGCAAGCCTGAAGTCACCACGGTCTTCAAAAGTAAAGGGTAAATGGCGCTCATACAACCGTGGCCCGGGCAGTTTCCACCCGCAGAGACCTCACCACCACCAAGGTGGAGTGCAAGGACCAAGTCGGTGCCTGAGAGGCGGCATGGAGAGCCTGCTGGCTTCTAGGTGGAAAGGGCCAGGGCTTGGGAGCAAGGAGGCGAGCCACCCAGGAAATGCTGCTGCCAAGTGTGGCCCTGCTGACGCCTCCGCTGTGGTCTGCTAAGGCTCACTTTTGACCCCGACTTCCAGACCTGTATGAGAATAAGCTCATGTGGCTTTTTAGAGCAGCCACAGGTCACAGATATACAGCCCCAAGTCCCAGGGAAAACCCAGAGAGGGCAGGCTTCGCGCTGGGCCCACCCCATCACTAGCGGACACGGGCCAACTGGCCTCCTGCTTCTCAGCACTTGGGTTTCCCAAAGAGACCCACCCAGGCCACCCTGCCAAAAGCACAGAGGGCCTCACAGGACGAAGAACACAAGGACAGTGCAGATCTCAGACCCCACCGCCGCTGGTTCCCGGTGCCTCTCACAGCCTCACTCTCCATGTTTGTAAAAGGGGGCGGCTGATGTCACATCTGGGTGTCGTGAAGGGTAGGTGAGATGGCACTACAAGCCTCCCAGCAGAGCGCCTGGCACAAGGAGGGGCCAGCCAGGGTGCCCCCTCCACATGGAATAATTGGGCTTTAAACATGTCATCGGATGAGGGAAAAGGATAGGGCACTGCTGTCTCATCAAGAGTCCCCTCATTGCTCTTCCTGTGAATAATGGAAGGGCCATTAATTTTCCAGAAAGGCAATCGTGAAAAAAATGACCCTCCTCCAAGGCGTGGGGACAGAGCCTACGCAGAGGACTCGAGAGAGCAGGGGAGGGCTGTTTCCCAGCCATGTCACCACTGGCCAGTAACCCACATGCCACACCTTAATTAAGAAAGGAGAAGGGAGGAGGGAGGAGGCACTGTCTGAGTGTGAATGGGAATCAGCCTCCAGAGGACCAATACCATCTGGGGAGAAGAAATAATTTTCCACTTTGCCAAAGGCAAGTGCTCCTCATGGCCACACCAGCAAGTCCTCTCTCCTGCCTTGTCACAGCCACCAGGCCAGGCTGCGGAGACACGCAGATGCCTTTGCCCGAGACCCTTCGTGGCTACAAGAGCTGCTGGCCCTGGTGGAATGCCCGGCCTCTCCCTGCCCCCAGCCTGCCCTGCTGCCGGCTTCCCCCTTGCCCTGCCCAGGTAGACTACCCAGGATTTCTTTTGTATACCACCAGTCGACCAGCACTCACTTCACCTGACTGAAGTTTCCCCAATTCCAGGGAGCTAAGAATGATGGCGTCTCTGGAGTAAGAAAACCCTAGCTTTTACTCCTGGCTCAGCACTGACTGGTTATCTCTCTTCCTCTCCGTGCATGGTAGGGCTGTGGGGAGGGGTGACGGAGACCCCAGGGTCAGAGGCTGGCTCAGGTAGGCACTGAACAAATGTGTCTCCTGTTACACTTTACACACATTCCTGTCCCAGGCCTAGGGTGGCTGACGTGGCACTCCACCAAAGCTTGTAGAAATTCCGTGAATCGGAGTGACAGACTGCTCGTGGCTTCCTGATGTCTACTTTCCCCTTCTACTACTGAAACCCAATACTCAGCTGGGCACAGTAATGAAGCCCCACTTCCCAGCTACCTTTGCAGTCCAGCGATGCACTCTGACTGCTGCATTCTAGCCAATGGAACACCGCAGGGGCCTCTGCAAATCTCAGGAATCCCTTCAGCAGGGGCAGCCGTGCCCCCCGCCTTGCTTCCTGTGGCAGCTGGGGAGGGCTTCAGGAGAAGAGGAGCCCTGTTCCTGGCTCTGAGCACATCACACCAGTCTCAGCGTATCATCCACGGGATGTGGATGTCACAGAGACATCTGAAACTCGTCGAAGCCACTGCTATTTGGGGGTTTCTGCTACTTGACCCAAATCTAGCCCTAACAGACAACCCATACATAGTCTTTCATAGTCACAGCCAGGATCCTCACCCAGGAGGGCTAAAGGTCTAGTGAGTGACCCAGAAAGTCACAGGAGGGGAGGAAAAGTTCTGGTGAGGACACACTAAAGTCTGGAGCATCTGGGAAGGCTTGACAGAGAAAGTGGTGACAGGAGGTCTCTGAAAGGGCCTGTGAGAGAACAGAGAGAAAGGGGAAGGGTGTCACAGGCTGAAACAGAGGCAAGTCATCAACAGAGAGGCCTCCAGGCACCAACTGTGGTGGCCTTGGGCTTCGTGCAGAGAGTGAAGGAACACCTCTGAAGAGCCGGGCTCAGCAGGTGCAGTCAGACCCGCACTGCAGACAGGCAACTGTGGCCTGGAGTGGGAAGCAGCAGAGGCTGTGGGCATCGTCCTGGCAGGAAGACATGATGGCCTGGGCTCGGGGCTCCCCACCAGAAGCCAACCCTGTCAACCCTAAACTGAATGGAGCTCTGAGCTCCATCTCCCAGACAGCAGGAGCCCAGCAGGATGGCGGCCAGGACAACATTGCTGCTCAGCTCTCCTGCCACTGCCTGTCCATGGCCAGCACCAGCCCTGTGGTCTGCACGGCCCATAGAACTCACTCAGACTCTGCATCCTGCAATTGGGCCATCGCTGGCAGGGCCAGGTGAAAGCACCCTAAAGCAGCCGGCTGCAGTGAATGCCGGATTAGGAGCAGAACAATGGATATCTGCCAACGACTTCAGTGAAATTCTCTCTCTCCTCCTGACCCTCCCTCTCTCCCTCTCTCTCTCTTACACACACACACACACACACACACATACGCTTTAGTGATCTCTGCAAAAAAATATAACCACCTCACTGAGCCCAAGTTAAGGTGTGTTAGCAACCACTACTCCAGGCCCCAGGGTCCGGGTGGCCTCATGGTGAGCAGAGCTGCACTGAGGAAGCACCTGCCCGTTCTCACTGCTGGTGCCGAGCCCAGCACCACAGTGCTGCCACCCAGAAGCCAGGAGGAGCAGCCTGGGCCAGGAGTCTGAACATCAGTGCCGTCTGTTCACTTGATCCACACCAAACCAACAGCTCCTTTATCATCCAAAACTGATGATTCAAAGCCATTAGCAGGCGATGGAAGCTGCCTGTGCCAGTCAATCAGAGCAATCACTCTCTCAATCATCTACTCAATGATGACTTATTAGGAGACGGCTGTGAGCCAAGATCTGGGCATGTAGCTGCAATGCCCTGCAGAGTCCCCAAGCACTGGGCACTGTGGGAACACAGGCAGAACAAAGCCCTGACAGCAGGAAGAGAAGATGACGCAAGGCCAAGAAGCAGCAGACCAGAGGGCACTTGAGGAACACATTCACCTGCTTTCTAAAACCAGGGGTAGGTCAAGAAAACAGAGCAGCCAGGTTCAGCAGGGGCACATCAGATCCTGGGTGCCCGGGGCAGCAGGCGGGGCTCTGGATTCCAAGGAGTCTGGACGTGGGCCTGCGGGTCACCTGCACAGTGCAGATGCCGAGTGGTGCCACTGCTTCTTCCCTTGGCTATCACAAATGGCTTTGGAGGGGCAAGGAAGCACAAGGGAAGAGAGTGGGGAAACACGGCAGGTGACAGCTGGGCCTTGACAGCTGGCCTCTGGGGCTGACAATGAACACCTGTCACACGGCCAGCTCCATTCCCACTGCTCGGAGCATGGTCACACACTGAGGGGCACTACTTATCTAGCCTTCTGCAAGCTTCCCAATCACCCTGCAGAGAGGACATTCTCTGCCTCCGTGGCCCCAAGGTCCACTCTGTCTCCTTAATGAGACAAAACACACTCCAGAGGGCTGCACAGGCGGTGGGTTCCCCACAGCAGCTCCCTGGGGAAGGACTTCCAGGGTCTGTAAACCAGGAGAGGGTGTGGGCACACACATCTATATGTGATTTTATAAATATAGATATAGATATAAATGCAAAATCGCTGAGCATACATCTCAAGTTGGATCACTGTCTATATATAGACCCCAAAACATATAGACACTGCTCTCCACAGATAAATATGCATGTGTGTATACTTCCCAGTCCCAGAAACAGAAACCTATACACTTGGATGAACCACAGTGTCTATGGGGATGAGCTACAGTGTCTACTCAGAGCTGTGCGTGGTGGTCCATGCTAGGCACTCTGAGCCTGCCTCCTTCCCTTCCCAGCTTCCCTGGCCTCCACCTCTGCCTCTCAGTTCTGGAGGGTGCAACTTCACCAGCCAAAGCCCACTGCAGGTCCACTGTGTACCAGACAGAGCCATGCATGTCTTGGGACAGCTGCTTAGCACCAGGCGTCCTGTGGGGTGTCCCGTGGGCCCCAGGAATCTGGTGAGAGCATGACAGAAGGCTCTAGCCTGGTGGAGTCCTCACAGTGCACACAGGCAACTTCTGGGTACACCAACCTGGGCCTTTCCATCTGCCTCACAGTCAGCACAAGGTGCCTCCAGCCCCTGTGGCCCCTGCATGAGATGACAGTGCCAGTGTCCTCTCTCCTCTTGGGTACCGGTCAATGCATCTCCAGCCATTCCTCAGGCAAGACCATTCCTGAACTGCATGTTTCCTGAACCCTCTGTCTAGGGGCCTGGGGAAGAGATCTGGGCCTCCACAATAATCCCAGGGGGTACAGTAGTAGGCAGAGAGCAAGTGGAAATGGAGTCCCTAGGGCTGGACCATTAGGACACTGACAGAGTGGCCACAATCGCTGCCCCTGGGGCCTTGCCTGTGCTACTGTGCCCCTCTCAGGAGTCAGCACCACCACTGCCCCTTGGGGAAGACTGCAGTGTCAGGAACCAGAGCAGAGATGCCACGCAGCAGCCGCTCTTCCTCCTCCTCCAGTTCTGGACCTGCGTACATTCCTCACCGCAACAGCAAGGGCGCTACAGAACAGTCAGCACCGCCCACCGCAGGTGTATGCTATCGGCACACTGGGCCACACATCGGGGCTCTGTACTGCAGCCCGCACCACTCCTTGGGATAATGTCACGAGCTCGAACATTTCTGAGAAGGTTCCACACCCGGAGCTGGGCTCAGTGCCCCATGCCTTCTGCCTCATTGATTTCGCGTTCCTTGCAAGGCAGGTATTAATGTGCTTCTTTCACAGAGGGTCAAGTGGCTGAGACACGAGGTGGCTTCCTCAAGATCACCCTGCGGGGACTCACACGAGTCATCTGACTCAAGGACAATCTCTGCCAGCACAGTTCTCTTCAGCTGGCTCAACACCAGTGCCCAGGACCTCCTGTCTACAAGACACCCTGGGGTCTTTTTCTCCCTGTTGGCCTCCCAGGGGCTCTCCGCTACTTCTCAGTCACCTCGCCAGCACCCCCGTAAAACCCAAGACCCTTCCGGTTCTCCCCGGGGTTAAGCCATTGGGAAAGCGCCCTGGCACCTGCGATTCCTCCTCTGCTGCATCTTACAAATGTAGCAAGGGGCTGAGAAGAGGCTGAGGGATCAGAAAAATTAAGCAACAACTGGAACTTCCATGTGCCCACCATGTGCCCACCACGGTGGCAATTGTTTTAGACGCATGACAGCAGAGCTCGGTTCTGCAGAGTGAGCAGCCCTCATGCTGAGCAGCCAGCGAAGCCGATGCTGGGGCCCAGGGCTCCCGACCCCAGAGTCCAGGCAGAGTTCAGCGCCTCTCACAGGCAGGAGCTTCTACACACTCCCGCCACTGCAATCCCAGATGAACTGTGTCCTGGGGAGAAGCTGGGCTACCTGTGACAACATCTCAACCACAAGTCACCATCACTATCAGTAAGAGTGACATGAAATACACATGCCAATGCATCTAAAATGGATGAGACATAATTTGCCATCCTCAAAGATCTAAGCCACACACTCCGTCAGTGACTTGAGCAATCAGATGACCCGTCCATCCACAGGCGCACACACCGTCTCCACAGCCCTGGTCCTCGTGTATTTACCCCTGTCACCCACCCAACCACCCATCTACTCAGCTCCTGTCCATCCACCCAGCTACACAATGACCCATCAACCATCCACCCCTCTAGCTAGGGACGCATCTTCCCACTCATGTCACCAGCAGCCACCTACTGATGTCCCCACCTGGGCTGGAAATTAGCCCAGATGCAGGAAAACCAAGAACAATGGGATACTACCCGCACTCAACAGAACTCAGTCTAAAAGAGAGGATGCAAAAGACAAATCTTTCCGTCCACAGGTTTTCACCTCAGAAACTTCCATGAGAATAAATAATGGAGAAAACTCACATGGGCCAGCCCCCAGCCAGCAGGTGGTGTCATGGGTCCCTGCCCTGGTGCTGCTTCCTGACCTCGGGGTGAGCAGAGGAACATGCCCACGGTGTCCCAGGGAGCCGTGTGCTGAGCCGTTGCGCAGGGCTGGGGAACGAGGCACGGCGCATGTATGTGACCTGACTTGACCCTCAGCAGGCGCCGCCCACAGCTCACGCCCCCCGACCACAGCCCCCTGTACACAGTGTTGCCAACAACAACTGAGGACTCAGACTCAAAGCCACTCAGAAAACAGATATGCTGACCCCAAATGCCACCAACTGCTCCTCTGTCCTGACTCCAGCAGTCAGGTGCAGGTGACGAACGAGGGCTGGTTTCCCCAGAAAATGTCAGGGAACAGGGAGCAGAGCAGCTCTGGCCTAGCTGTGCACCCCTGGGGTTCCACGGGGAAGCCCAGCAGAGGGCCACGCAAGACGCAGGGATAGAGCCTGGGGACCTGGAGTTGGATAGAGTGGGCTGGAGTTGGGAAGGAAGGGCATCCTGCAGACTGCGGAGCTGCTTGTGCTTAACGATCCAGGGTATTAGGGGCGTTTGTGGTGACTGTGCAGAATGGTTTCACTGTCAACTGAGCTGTCATCAGAAAGTGATCTCGAATCACTAGGCTTCGATATGCAGCTGCCCGGAGGAGGGGAGCTGAGCTCTGCGCAGGAAGGAGCAATGGAGGAAGGACGGTGGTTTTGGCTCATGGTGGCGATGCACCCTGCGGTGGTCTGGAGGGCTGCGGTGGGGACAGCACTCTGCGAGGTGCTGCAAACAGACCATCTCTGAGATCTGAGATCTGAACCCCCACGCACACACTCGAGGCAGGCACCCCCCACCCCCCACTAGAGTACCCAGCAAGCAGTGGACACCCTGCTCCCTGCCACTTATGAAATGCTTCCAGTGGGCAGAGTTTCCAAATGCATAAAGTGACAGTGCAGAGTCGGGCTGATGGCTTTGGCTCAGGGTTCCTGGAGGCACTAATGGTGCTAATGGTAATGATTCTCAGAGTCTCACACGGTCAGACGGAAACCACAGCCTCATCCCCCTCAGGCAGCACAACTGGAGACACCATATCTGCCCCCTCTGGGCTAGAAGGGCCTCAGCATGCCAGTTGCCAGGGGATGCCCAGAAGCTCTGGTGGGCAGCAGACGTTTTTGATTAGAACCATGAAAATGAGTCCACCATCCTTCGTTGAACAGGTTGGGACACAATCTTCCAAACTACAGGAGGACCCTGGGGCGAAGGAACTGTGAGCAAATGTCCTGATGGCGGGCAATGGCCATCACTGCTCGGCCTTCCGAGCATCGGTTGGAGCCGCTGACCAGGACGTCAGTCATTCTTCTTGGTTCAAAATGTTTTTGCATCTTCTTTCCCGAAATGGCTTTGAGACTAGGCTTCCCAAGAAGTGTTCTGAGGTGACACCAAAGTCTGGCATTAAACCACCTATCACTGTCAACTCAGGGAAGTGCCACGCTCACTTCTGGGAAGGCCCCTGGCCCACATGCCGTCCCTGCTCAGCCTGCTCTAGTTAGTCCTCCCACATTCAGCACCAGCCCGAAGTCAAATGCTCGGAGCAGGGATCTGCAGGACGCTGCCCCTGGAGGCCAGCGCCCCATCTGCTGCAGGGTGCTGATGAGGTGACAAGGGCCCGTGATCCCTCCATCTTACTCACCACAGGCCCGAATCAGTGACTGATGTATCTGCCCACAGGGAGGACAGACTGGGAGGAAAGGACAGGATAGCCAGCAAGGCACCAAGCAGACGCTCATTAAATACTTGCTGAGTGAATGGCGGACACACAGGGCTTCAGCCCCGACCTCCCTGAGGGTCTGACTGAGTTCTAAGCTCCAGAAAGCAGGAGGTGGATAAGGCCAAGGCTACTTCCTCCTAGGCCAGCATCAGTTAGGACTCCGGATGGGGCAGGGCCTGCTGAAGGGGGGCATCACACCACATGCTTGCTCTGGAGACCACAGGAGGATCAGGGTGCGTGCCCTGAAGGGCAGGGGCTGAGGGCCAGGGTGGGGTAAAGTGCCAGAGGACGTAGGGGTCTTGTGGCTTGGGGCTTTGTAATTCCTGTGTGAGTGAATAAGCATATTTTATATACCTGTATTGCATATATGCAATTATTGTCTACACATGTATCTATACCAGTAATTCCATATACATATGATTACTTAATGTGTAAATATAAATGTTAATTTGTTTTATTCTCAGGGCAAAATGTCTTGCTGCAAGAGTCCTCCAAGTAAAACAAGGAACCAGGGAAATTAATCCTCTCATCATTCTACGGTGGAAAATTCATCATTTTCCTTCAAACCCTAGGAAGGTTCTGAGGGCTTACCGTGCTCAGAAGCCTCTGAAGGACAGACTGGGAGGAAAGGACAGGATAGCCAGCAATACTCTGCTGCCAGTACTCTGTAATCTTCTCCACTTCCCGTGAACAACTGAAGTCATCTCTCTCTCGGAGTTGCATTCGGATGGCTTAGCTCCAGATGCCACCACCAATGACATCTTGGTGGGGACACAGCACTCCACCCCAGGGCAGGCCTGGTCACAGCCCCACCCTGCCCTGGTCAGTTGTGGAAGCTGGGTGCTGGCACAGCCCCAGGGTCCCCATCTGTGGCCAAGGGCAGAGCAGGTGACACCTGCAGCACACAGGGCATACTTAGTGAAGGGTGGTACTCAAACTACCGGCTTCAGCCCTGGCTTCTCTCCTGTGTGGTTCTGGGGAAGGAGCCTAACCTCTCTGAGCCTTGATGAAATGACCAGGGTTAATAGTGGTCACAGCGGCTACCCTATGAGGAGTGTTAGGGTTGTGCTTGGCACACAGCAGCATCGTCACAAGTGTGGCTCTCATAAACTGTCTTTTGCACTCTTTCTTCTGGAAAAATCTCGTAGACTCCCTGGCAGTGATCCTCCAGGTGGGCCCAAGGAAGTGGCAGTGGCCAGTTCTCCAAAGAGACCAGCAAAGGGGTTGCTGAGCAAGTGCCAGGGCCAGCCACGGACGCCTCAGAGCCTGCGCAGGAAGCACACAGCCTGCTGACCCCTGCCTTGGGAGTCATGCCAGCCCCACAAGGCCGGAGCCAGCTGGAGACCAGGGCCGACAGGGTCCGCTGGACAGGCTTCCGGTACCTTCAGGTGCAACTGGCACCAAACTTCTGAGGCAGGAGCATTAATTATTAAACCATTATTTGTTCACGTCTCAGAGAGGTGAGAGACTGCCTCCTCCACAAACGTCCCTGGAAGACAGTCAGGCCCAGCTCATCACCTGGGCACCAGGAGCTAGGCATAGGCCAAAGGACAGATAAATAAATACAGGCCTGAGGATTCTGAACCTGCCAATACCAAATCAGTGGGTGTGCCTGTCTGCCCAGGTGACGAGGCCACACCTCTGATGGGACATCCAGGCAGCTCCACAACCTGAGACGGCATGGTGCACGCACCTGGCTCTGGGCCCTGGCTGGCAACCACGCTGCGTTTCAAGCTCTGGGCTTGTCCTCTGATGAGTTGAGGCCTTGCGAGGTGAAGGCTGCTCTGCTGTTTTTTCCTGGTAGACACCAGAGCAGCCGTCCAGTGACGAAGCACCAACCTTGGGCCTTGGGAGAAGGATGTTGTCAGCAGCTGCCTGGGAAAGGTCAGGGGCTGAGCCTTTGAAGTGCCTTGCCAGGCTCAAGGTCTGGCTTCAAAGTGGCCCGGAGGTCGGCGCTACTCCAAGGACCACTTACTTTTTTGGGTTCCCCCACAGGAAGGGGCTACTCCCCACACCTCCTAGCAGCGCCTACACTGACCCACATTTTGCTTCCAGATTGTTTTTCCCTGCCAAAGAAAGTAACCATCTTAACTTCGAACACCCTCCATTAAGCACCTGCTCCAGGCTTTGTCAGCATATCCCAAGCACCCTGGGCCAGATACAGTGGGGAACAGGGGCTCCATGAGCCGAGAGCTGCGCCCTGTGTAGAGACCCTTGTCCACCCACCAGTGCAGGGCCAGATGCCCTCAGACCTCCATTCTGACTCCTGCATGGCACAGGAGGGACAAAGTGACCTCAGCTGCCCTGAGCTCCTGTCCAGAGTGGGCTTCCTGATCTCTGAGCACCCAGCATACATGGCCTCGTCCCTCTCTCAGCATGTGCAGGGCATGGGAACCTGAGGGAGCCCCAGAGCCCACTTCTCTGCTGGGAAGCCCAAGACAGAGGCAAGGGCCTCTGAGGCAAGTGCTTCTCTCTGCCTCAGAAGGTGGTTCCAAGAATCCCCACTGCAGCCTCTCTGATTCTTCTTCTCCAAAGGAAAAGGCCACAGAACTGGCTATGTTTGATGCAAAGTGGCATAGCCCCCATGCTGCTTTTACGGGTCATTTCTGTTCCTGCTGAGTCTGGAGCCTGAGCTCAGAGAACGAGAGACCATCTCCTCCACTCACCTGGCAGGACAGCGGGAGGGCACCACAGGAAGCCCACAGCTCAGGGAAATAGGAATGCTCCCTCTTCACTACCAGGAAGCTCCCCTGTGCCTGTAGGGAAGCTGCTTCCTCTGCTGGGGGATGCTCTCCACACTGGCAGGTGGAATCCAGGGTGCAGCACACTATGACCGATCAGCTCTGGGCCCTGTTGCCTGCCATATTGCCAGGCTCTGGGTCCCTCAGATCAGCTGCTGCTCCGGCTGCCCCAAGACCCCAGGAGGGCTGGATGAGGTGGAAAGTGTGGCCCCTGCAGCTTTAAGAACACATAATGGTGGGGGAGTCTACAGAGACCATCCTTAACCACCGCTGCCCTCTTCCCGCCCTGTCTGTCTGAAACTTCCAGCTTGAAGGTTATAGCTAAAAACAGACCCATTCCAAGAAGCCCAGAGCAGAACCTCCACAGCAGGCTGGAGATGGAACCCAGGTGAGGGCTGCGGTGGACATCACCTGGAAAGCTGGTGGCTGCCCACCAGCACTAGGACCGCGCAGCAGCAGGGTGTAGGGCGGCGTCACCACGAGTGCAGCAGAAACACGGTCGGCGCTGCTCAATCACCCCATCCTTCCAGGCACAGCTCTGCAGGCCACCACAAAGCCCCTGCTCTCCTACAATATGGGGGACACAGGGCCTGGGACTTGAGTTCCCCAAGGACATCTCTTATTTCCCTGAAGATGCCTTGTGCGTTGGAAAGGAGTCTGATACCCACTATCAGCTGACTAACCCTCAAGTCATCTCCTGGGCCTTAGTCAGATATCCACTCAGGTCACAAAGCCGGGACCAGAACCCCCAGAGGCCTCTGAGTCCACTACAAGGCTGAGAGGTAGGGCCAGAGGTCACGGAGGAGCAGGGTGCTGCTGGCTATCACCCTAGATTCCTGCCTGCATCTCCTCCCTCTTCCTGTGGTGCAGGGAGTACATCGGGATGGCTCACCTACACGCCCCCGCCTGTGCACACCCTACCTGGAGTCCAGATCTTGGCCATGTTTTCACTCTCTTCCTGTGGAAGCCAAATTCCTCACAAGGCCTGGTGACCACTTAGCCAGGTCACGGGGACCATGGGCTGTTGAGAAGAAGCCTGAGCTTGATTTTCTGATAGGAAAGGAAGACTTGGGGCCAGTACCTCCTCTTGGTAGCTGTCGCAAGGTACTCCCACGCGAAACAGCAGTGGAAGACGCCATCCCCCTGCAGGGCAGGTCAGCCCTCAGGCAGCACGTGTGTGCTCGGAACTGCAGAGCAGGGACGCCTGCAGCACCCCAAGGAGGGAGAGAGTGGGCGTCCGCATCCTGCCCCTTCTCAAGTGAAGCAGAGGGACGCAGGAGGCACCCTGTACCTGTGCCTAGAGCACTTCCTCTCCCGACACTGAACAGGAAGGAAGTTAAGAATTCACAGGCAGGACTAGCCAAGGACACAGAGTGGCACAATGGTGGACATACTCCAGGCCTGTGGGCCCTTCCCCCACCTGGGCTTGAGCTGCTGACACCCAGCACTGGGGACGTATGGGAAGAGCTTCATGGAAGAGCTGGGATCATGGAGGATTTGCAGGGCTGGGAAAGAGGGAAGGAAGAGGGAAACACGGCACCTCTGCTGTGGGAGGCGGATCCTGGGCAGTCCTGCAGGTGCAGGGGCCTCACTTGCCATCTCGTCCAGCCCCCACCAGGTGCTGAGTTCCTCATGGGGCCTGACCTTGGGGCGGAAGAAGCCAGTGGCCCAGGGCTTGGCAGTGTGGCAGGCTGAGAGCTTGATCCATCACAGCACTATGCCCTGGCTTCCCCCTGAGGCATGGGGGCATCACCTCGACAGAGGAAGCAGCATCCTACAGGTGCTGAGGAGCTCTGGGCAGCACAGAGAAGGCAGAGAGGGTGGGGTCCAGGTGGGGGTGGGGCCAGCACCTGAGAGCTGCCCCATGGGACAGCTATTTCTATTTCAGTGCAGGGGCTGGCACCGGGATGGGGCTCGGTAGGGCCCTAAATGTCAAGAGAGATCTTCAGGGAAGAGCAAAAACGGGTGACAGAAGAGAGGAGGCTAGAGACAGGCCCCCCCAGCAGAGACCTCTGGGCAGAGAGAGGCCACTCCTGGGCCTCCCAGAGAAGGGAGAAGGGAAGCACTGTTCCTGTCAGCCAGTCAGCTTCCACCCACCCTGAGGCCCCATGGTGGCTGCTTCTCAGGTGGACAGCCATCCTCAGAGAAAGGTGCTCCCCAGGCCCTGCTTAGGGACGACTGTGGCTGATGCTCCCAGGCAGCTCCCAGCTCTGCAGAAACCTGGCCAGTGTGCTTGTGCCCCTCCCTGAGTGGCCTCCCTGCCAGAAGCCCTGAGGACAGAGGGCCACTGCGAGAAGCATCCCCTCAGCTGGCATGGAGGGCTCTTTAAAATAGGAGGTGACCACTGCATGTGAGCCAGCCGAGCCACAGCCACGCTCCCCCAGCGACTCTGCCGTCACAGCATGTGCTGTTCCCTCTACATCCTCCACCCCAGGGTTGAAAGGCTGCAGAATCCAGACAGGTGAAACTGCCTCATCGTGGAAGCAGCAGGGGCTCATCTTTTTTCTTACTGATGAAGAAACAATGGGAAAACTGGAGAAAAACTGAAACCTCTACCACGTATTTTTAGTATGCTGTGTATCTTCAATTCACTTTATTACTTAAGGGACGGAACTTAAGGACAATGTGACCTAGGCTGCGGCCTATGGCTGGCACCAGACAGGTTTTGATTCAAATATTGGCTCTGTGACTCCCTGGCTGGGTGACAGCAGAGCCCTGGTTTCCAACTCTGAAATGAAGAAAACACACCTACTCCATGGGCCTGCGGGGGTCGGAGGAGGGGAAGTGGTGTCTGTAGAGTGGACGAGAGGTGCCAAACAGCCAGGGTTCCCTACAGGGCTGAGAGCACCGCTGCCCTCCCCAGTGTTATTTCCCTGGTCCTGGAGGGGGAAAAATTCAGCCAATGGAAGGTCCTTAGACCTGGAATGGAACAAGTCACACCCACACCAGGCCTGCCCCATCCACTGGGGTCGAAGGTACCAGAGTTATCTGCCTGCACTGAAGTCCCTTGCTCTTGTGGACACCAGCCAGACACAAGAATGGCAGGACACGGGGATGCTGAGAATGAATCTCTAAGGGATGAGGGCCGGGCAGGAGCTCTGCAGAAGGCATGTCTGCATGCTCTGCCTGCGGCTCCTGGGAAACTTTGGAACTAAGAAGCCCACAGAGACCTGGGCTTGATTTATATCGGCACTAATTAGCACCAATTCAAGCTGGCAGTCTAAATTTTCTTGATTTCACTGTGATTAGGCAGTGGCAGAGGAAAACTGAAGGAGGCCCAGCAAGCAAAGCCATCATCACAGTTGAGGCTGTCCCCACGGGGTCTAGTGGGAGAGCCCGAGATGCCTGCTCTGCACAGAGAAGCAGTCTGGCCCTCGACAGATGTGTTCCAGTCTGTAGGAACAGGCACTGCTCCCCAGCAAGGGGCTGCTCCTCTCACGCACAAACTGAGTGCTGCTCAAGGCTTACGGCTCACGCCTCATTCAACAGCACTTACTTTGTACCCACTTTGCATTGAGTTCATGGAGCATATGAGATAGACACAGGCGACAGGAGAGTCAGGAAGAGCCGGTGTGGGTGGGAGCAGGGTGCAGAGCAGGCTAGCAGGACGGCAGAAGAGGCCGAGTCTCCCAGGATCCACAGGAAAGGAAAGGGGAGGGAGATGCAGCAGGGAAGAGAGGCATCTCAGAAGACGGCTGTCACCCAATGTCAACAGCCTGGTAGCCCCTCCATCCCCAAAAGACTCAGTCCTGAGGCCACTGGTTAGAATGAGGCAAGATATGGCAGTCTGAGGAGAGCTGTTGAGCCTAGGCAGGGTGAGTGGGCATCTGCAAAGAGGGGCTTCTGCTCCAGGTGGGATGTACCCATGTGGCATCCCAGAGCCCAAACTGGAGTCAGTGTCCACACATCAGGGCAGCCTGGCCTGGGTGCCAAGAGTACAAGTGGGAGGGGGAGGCGAGGACCTCCTCACTGGTATCCACAGGGTCCCCTGTGATGAGGTTGGGATCCTGAGGGTGTGAGCGAGTGTCAAGTGGAGATGGGAGACGGGCTTCGTGCAGGGGACAGACAAAACAGGAACTACTTTAAAGCTGGGAAGTGAGGTTCAAGGAAGGAAAGGAGTAAACCAGGAAGAACCACCAGCACTGGGCTGGATGGGAGACTTGGCTGACGGTGGCCATGAATGGGTAGCCTCAGAGGGAGGTGCAGCATGTGTGTGCAGCAGTCCCTGGTGTGCAGGCAAGTGTGTGCAGCAGTCCCTGGTGTGCATGGTCCACTTTCTGGCTCTGGAGCAGCAACACCAACAGGAAAGACCACTGCTGTGTCTGGCTCCTGGTTCCAGGGTTAGGGTTAGGGTTCCAGTCCTGGTTTTCACTGGAGGGAACTGAGACTCCTCAGAGAGATGGTGCTGTTGGGGTGACTTTAAGATGAATCTGGACTATCTTACGCTGAAAAGCCAGGCATCTTCAGAGAAGGCTGGGGAGCCGGGAGGCACAGCAGCCGCTGGAAAGAGGGCCCACGGCTGAACCTGGGGCAATGCAGCATCAAAGTAAATATCGACAGCAACATCTCTTAACCCAATGTATAAAATAGGAAAGGATGAGCCATAGAAATATAACTAAAAGAACAAAGGAAAGTTGATGAGGAATTGGATATTTACAATTCCAAAGTACCTTCCCACAATGTTCCAGTTACAAAGAGGAAAATATAACTGCAGCAGAGAAGCCTGGCAAATGCCACCTTCATCAGATGACCAATGGCCACTGTTGGCAACAGAGTCAAATGCCACCTTCATCAGATGACCAATGACCACTGTTGGCAACAGGATGAGCAGAGATCATGGCCTACTTGATAGATGTGGCACAAAGGGCACATCACTCCTGTGACATTCCTGCCCAACGGCATAAACTGGATCTAACCATAAGGACCTACCACACACCCAAACTGAGGGCAGTCTACAGAACTGCTGCTGGTGGCAAGTCTTGGGAGTATCAAGGTGACAAAAGTCACAGGAAGACTGAGGAGCTCTTCTAGCCCACAGGGGACTATTGATACCTAACAACTCAGTGCAACTAGAGACTCTGACTGAGACCCCAATCCCTAGGTGGACAGAGGACTAAGGTAACCAGCAAAATATGAATGGGGCTTGGTATCCGAGAGTTACATTTCAATGGTAACTTCCTGTTTTGGTGGCTATATTGTGGTCTTTTATGAAATAATGTCATTGTTTATAGGAAATGCACATTAAACAATTTGGTCAATCATTTACCCTAAAATAGCTCAGGAAGAATCATTCTCACTATTGTACTTGCAACTATTCTGCAAGTGTGTACAGGAGGATGTTCCTTCTCCCTAGTCATCAAGGAGTGCGCTGCAGAGGGATATTTGGTTGGAAGTCAGCTGATCAGGCTCGGGATCCAGCTGCAGGCTGATGTTTAATTTTGTGATCTGGGACGTGCAGTACATGGGGGGAAACATGGATTTTGAAATCACTGCTGCTGTGTTCCACTTCTTGCCAAGCAGGCTGAACAACTTTCTTACAAACACTCTTGAGTTTCTCTTCCCTAAAGCAGGAGGATCACTACCTGCCTCAGAGCTGTATTGTGAAGGTTGTCTTTTATTAATTCCTTCAACAAATAATTAAGCATATATTAAGCCTTCCAGTGACAATTCAAGGTTCTGAGAATATGATGTGGAATAAAGTCGTTCCTGGATGGAACTTTTACTCTGGTGGGGGTGAAGAAGGAAATAAAAATGAAATATTCACATAGTCATGGTGCTGAGTGACAGGGACGTACATAAAGAAACACAATGAAATGGCCCTCTACATACCTGGGCTACGTGGCGGAGCCTGTTACTCCTAGGCTACAAATCTGTCAGGAATGTCACTTCACTGAATGCTTCAGCAACCTTAACATGTGGTTAAGTATTTGTGTATCTAGACTTAGAAAAGATACAGTAAAAATACTAGGCAACAGAAATTTTTCAGCTCCATCTTTAAAAAAAATATTCTTCTTCTTTTTTTTTTCGGTAATATTGGGGATTGGCCCCAGGAGTGCTCTTCCACTGAGCTATATCCTCAATCCCGTTTATTTTTGAGACAGGGTCACCCTAAATTGCCCAGGCTGATCTTGAACTTGCGATCCTCCTGCCTCAGGCTCCAGAGACACTGGAGTATAGGCATGTGCCATGGTACCCAGCTCCATAATGACCTTAGGGAACCACCATCATATATGGGATCCACACATCCAGACGGAACATGTGGGGCTCATGACTGTATAATGAAATTTCAGAAAACAAGAACTGTGAAGAAAGTAAGGGATTAAGACCTCAGAAGGAGATGGGGGTGGGAGGGCAGACAAGAGATGCAGGACAGCTTGGAAAGAAAGAAGAGGAAACAAAACCATGCAGAAAAAAAAAAAAGCCCAGAAAGCACACATCACAACAGTCAAGATTGAAAGTACAAAAACCAAAGCACTGGGCACTGGGTCCTGGACCCCACGCTTGGCACAGTGATGTGCACGACAGTCTCGGCCACTCGCCAGGGGAAGACCCAGGAGCCCCTCGGTGAGGAAAGCCCCAGCGCCGCTTCCACCAAACCATGTTTCACAAAGTGACTCTCAAAGGGTTCAAACCAAAGTATGGATGAAGGGAAGCCAGAAGCAAAACGGAGCAGGTGTGGCAAGTGTCAGGCGAGTGGGAATGAGCGCCAGTTCAGAGGAGACCAAGAGCACACAGAGTCCTCAGGCATGGCACACAGACGCTGGGAGCACCAGCACACGAGGTCTCTGGCACGCAACCACAGAGAGGGGTCACTGGGCAGAGTGGACCCCCATCAGGGAGAGCCATCGTGCACCCCTTAGAGACCAGGGCAGATCAAGTAAGTAAGGCTATCAGACTTGCCCAACTTGATCAGCAAGGCACAGCCAACACACGCTGACAATGAGGAGCGGGCCTTCTTCCTGAATGTCCTTGGAGTAGTCACCAGAAACATGCACAAAGAAACCGTGATAAATTCTGAGGTGAGGCTCATAGTGATTATAGAATGATTACAATGCCATTACTTTACAAAGTCATGACAGAAGCAGACAAACAAAAACACACAGAAGGTTCTTGAAAAAACTATCCTTTAAACAATATTTTGGACAGAGATAAAACACAAACTAGAATTGCAGAATGTCTAACAAATATCAGACATGAGACTGTTGAATTCTAGAACATGGGGCACAGTTAAAGCAGTGACCACAGGAAAATTAATGGCCTTAAAGATTTATATTAATAATAAGAAGTTACCTAAAAATTTCATAGTGCATTATAGTTTTGCATGCTAGTGGGTTCACTGGCACACTCAGAGATGTATGCAACAAAGCTTATTTCCCTTCAACCGTCCCTACGTCCCTACTTCTGTTGTCCCTCCCCTCTGACCCCCTCACCTACTCTACTTGTTCTTCTACTTAGTTACATGACTAAACTATGCTATGTGTGTATGTGAAGAGATCACAATGCATTCCAGTTTCATATAAAACTATAATGTACCAATTAAAAATAATAGGAAGCTTTAAATACATAATTTAAACACTTAATCCTATAGGTGAGTGAAAAATACCCAGGAAGCCCAAATAAAACAGAAATGAGAAACTCATAAAAAAGAGAAGCAACAATTATTGAAGTAGAAAAGAGAAAGGGGCAGAATTGATACATAAAGTAATCATCTATTGGCCAGCTTGATCAAGGAAAAGGAAGGAAGCAAAATCACATGAAAAAAGAATGGGGAAATGCGCACAGGTGAGAGTCAGTGGTGGATGCTTGTTTCTCAAGTGAGTTGGACGTGCACTTTCTGAAATTATGCAAAAATAAGCACCGCAGATGCTGTTCAACAGGTGGAGACTTTCAGTTTTGCAAGCGAAAATTTCCAGAGATCTATCATACAACAACATGTCCACAGTTGACACCACTGAACTGCACCCTGAGATGTGGTTAAAATGTCAAGTTCATGTTAGGTGGTTTTAAAAAACCTAAGTAAGAAAGGCAAGAATATAATACTGAGGAAGACTCCCAACAGCAGATGTTAAACTATACTAGAAAATATAACAGCTGCACCCAGGTAGATCAATGGAAAAGAGTCAAAGCTTTCCTTAAGCTTAAGAAAAGTGAGACTTAAGAACAAGAATCATATGATCATCTAAATAGATGCAGAAAAAGCAAAATACAGCATACTTTGACAAAATACAGCATACTTTCATTGTTAAAACACTAGAAAAACTAAGGATAGTAGGAGCATACCTCAACACTGTAAAAGCTAGCTATGCTGAACCCAAAGCCAGCAACATGCTAAATGGAGAAAAACTGCAAACATTCCCTCTAAAAACTGGAAGAATGCAAGGATGTCCTCTTTTGCCACTTCTATTCAACATCAACCTTGAAAGTCTAGCCAGAGCAATTGGACAGAAGAAAGAAATTAAAGGGATACAAATAGGTAAAGAAGAACTCAAACTATCACTATTTGCTGATGACATGATTCTATATCTAGAAGGTTAAAAAAATAGAAATTCCACCAGAAAACTTCTAGAACTAATAAATGAATTCAGCTAAGTAGCAGGATATAAATCAACACCCATAAATCAAATGCATTCCTGTATATCAGTGATGAATCCATTGAAAGAGAAACTAGCAAAACTACCCCATTCACAATAGCCTCAAAAAAATAAAATACTTGGTAATCAATCTAACAAAAGAGTGAGAGACCTCCACAATGAAAACTCTAGAACACTAAAGAAAAAAATTGGAGGAAACCTCAGAAGATGGAAAGGTCTCCCATGCTCTTGGATAGGAAGAATTAATATTGTCAAAATGGCCACACTACCAAAAGCACTATACAGATTTAATGCAAATCCTACTAAAATCCCAATGACATTCTTTGTAGAAATACAAAGAGCAGTCATGAAATTTATGTGGATAAATAAAAGACCCAGAATAGCTAAAGCAATGCTTATCAAGAAAAGTGAAGCAGGATGTATCACAATACCAGACCTCAAACTATACTACAGAGCTATAATAACAAAAATGACATGGTATTGGCACCAAAACAGACTGGTAGACCAATGGTACAGAACAGAGGACACAGAGACAAATCCACATAAATATGGCTATCTCATACTAGACAAGGGTGCCAAAAACATTCACTAGAGAAAAGATATCCTATTCAACAAGTGGTGCTGGCCAAACAGGTAATCCATATGTAATAAGATTTCACCTGGCACAAAAATCAACTCAAAGTGGATCAAAGACTTAGGCACTAGAACAGAGAACCCTGCACCTCATAGAAGAAAAAACAGGTTCAAATCTTCACCACGTCTGCCTAGTATCTGACTTCCTTAACAAGACTCCTAAAATGCAAGAAGTCAAGTCAAGAATCAATAAATGGGATGGATTCAAATTAAAAAGCTTCTTCTCAGCAAAAGAAACATTCAATAATGTAAAAAGAGAGACTACAGGTTGGGAGAAAATCTTTACCACATGCACCTCTGATAAAGAATTATTTTCTAGGATCTATAAAGAACTCAAAAAACTTAACACCAAAAACACAAATAACCCAATCAATAAATGGGCAAAGGAACTGAACAGACACTTCACAGAAGAAGAAATACAACCAATCAACAAATATATGAAAAAGCATCCAACACCTCTAGCAATTAGAGAAATGCAAATCAAAACTACCCTAAAATTTCATCTCACCCCTGTCAGAATGGCAATCATCAAGAATATAGGCAACAATAAATGTTGGCGAGGATGTGGTGAAGGTATACTCATTCACTGTTGTTTGGACTGCAAATTGGTGCAGTCACTCTGAAAAGCAGTATGGAGATTCCTCAGAAAACTTGGAATGGAACCACCATTTGACCCAGTTATCCTGATCCTTGGTTTATACCCAAAGGATTTAAAATTGGCATACTATAATGATACAGCCACTTCAATGTTTATAGCAGTTTAATTCACAATAGCTAAACTATGGAACCAACCCTAGGTGTCCCTCGATAGATGAATGGATAAAGAAAATGCTGTACATGTATTCAATGGAACATTACTTATTTAAAGAAGAATGAAATTATAACATTTGCCAATAAATGGATGGAGTTGAAGAATATCATGCTAAGCGAAATAAGCCAATCCCCCCAAAACCAAAGGCCAAATGTTTTCTCTAATATGCGGATGCTAATTCACAATAAAGTGGGGGGGGAGCACTAGAGAAGAATAATGTTACCCTAGATTAGATAGAGGGAAGTAATGGGGGGAAAGGGGAGGAAATGTGGGGATAGGAAAGACAGTAGAACAAAACAGACATTATTACTGTGTGTGTATATGTGACTGCATGACCAGTGTGATTCTACAATATGTACACTCAGAAAAAGGAGAAATTATATCTCATCTATGTATGATATATCAAAGTGCATAAATGCATTCTGCTGTCATGTAGAACTAATTAAACACCCCGCAAAAAAAAAAAGAAGAAAAAGAAAAAGAAAGAAAGAAAGAAAGAAAGAAAGAAGAAAAGTGGAACTTCTTATGCGTGGAGAAAGCCAGATTATAGATTATGGCTTGGTGTCAACTAAGATTTCTGGAAAAAGAAAGGGTGGCCCCATCACTCACATTATAACAAATTCCAGATAAATAAAAAGATTTCGATGTTAAATAATTGAGGTCCCAAAACACTCGGAACAAACATGGCAGAATTAAAAAAATAATAATAATCCAACTAGGGAAGGTCTTTCTAAGTATGATTATAACAAACCAGAAGATATTTTTTAAGAGATTGCTCAATTTGAAATAAATGCCCTACAGTGTGACTTACTTGTGTAAGGGATGACATATTTACAAGGAAACTAATTGCAACAATGTTTACCACAGCAGAAGATCAGAAACAACTTGAGAGCCCATCAACCACACAGGGTAAATAAATGGCAATACATCTCCAGAGCAGCCTGGTGGATTGAGATGGGAGTGAGAGCCACTGAAGTCCACCATTCATCACCCAGTGAAACAGAAACCACGCAGCAAAGCGCTCGCACACCCCTCTTGAGGAAAGCCGCCCAAGACAAGATGGCATCTGGAGACAGCCAGAGCTGGGGAGGCTGGGATGGGAAAGGTGTTTCTCATCATGCACCCTCCTGTGTCCCTTAAACTTTGAAGTATATTTGTGCACATTTTATCTTTTCAAAATAAATACTTAGTTCATAGGTTTTCAGAGAGCACCTTGCAGGTAGGATGATTCACTGTATTCCGGTTCTTTTCCTGGGGCGGGCAACTTGGGCATCTCAGGGCTAGACCATGAAAGGTCTTCATTCCACCACTTACTTGCTGGACATGGTGAAATGACCTTTCTAATTTTGGAGCTTCCCCTCTGAAGCAAGGTTAGTACTCCTACCTCCTGGATGTGAGGACATGACAGGTCCCTGTCATGAAGGATGCTCAGTCTAGCTAGTTGTGGCACTGGCTGGTGACAGTCTGGGTGCTGAGATGTTTCTTGGCTTTGTGGCACTTTGGACAGGCACAGAGCATGCTATTTTTACCTGGTTCTCATCAGCCCTTTTCTTACCAGGACTGGTAACGTGGAATCAGCCACCCTATGGAGAATTCAGACTTTTCCTTAGTGTTTTCTGAACATTTGAAAATGCCATCAGGTCGGCCCTTTTCTCAGCACGTGAGCTGCTCTGTGGGCAAGTGTTCTGCCTTCACCTCTCCTCTCCCAGATGGCCTGCCCTGGTCAGTGAGCAGAAGGTACTAGCAACACCCCAGCTCCCACATGGGGAGAGCTGTTCCAACCTGAAATGTTCTGGGTGTCAATAAGTCAGTCCCACCCTCCCCCAGGGACAGGCACCTCTCCATAATGGAGACGTCTCCTACAGAATGTGGCACACAGCTGCAAGAAGGGGAATGAGCAGAGGCTCACAGGTGGCCCCCTAATCTGGTACAGAGGCACTTTGGGGGTGAGTGAATGGGGGGTGGCAGGTGGAAGGCAGATGGGCAGGTGGAGGGGGTGGATGTGTGGTGGTGAAGATAAGAGAAAGTAGAAGGCTAGTTTTGAAGAAACTGCTAATTACTGGGGATCCCTGGGAAGACCCAGAAGTCCCTCCCAGACCCCCTCCTCATGGTCTGAGAGGATGGCAATATTTGCTCATCTGTCTTCTTCATC
Organism: Urocitellus parryii; assembly: GCF_045843805.1. Lineage (NCBI taxonomy): Eukaryota > Metazoa > Chordata > Mammalia > Rodentia > Sciuridae > Urocitellus > Urocitellus parryii. Next base: position 3,833,279 of record NC_135537.1, on the reverse strand, counting down.
AGAGGCTGAGCAGCAGGTGGACACTGGCTACCAAGCCAGCAATCACTGTCCCAGCTCCCTGGATGGACAGGCCCTCTTCCTGAGCAGCACTGGTCCTCATGTGTCTGCCACCCACCCCACCAGGCTGAGCAGGAGCGCGGCACCAGGCCCTTCCTGAGCCACCTGGGAGGCTTGCAGGGCACCTCCTCCACCTGCCCCACGAGCCCCAGCTCCCAGGGAGACAGACATAGAAAAGGACAGATGGGGCCCAGGCAAAGGCATCCCTGGGCGCTGAGGGGTGAGATGGGGTGCTAAATGCAGCGGAGGCTCCTGCGTGGAAGAGGCCTGAGAGGAAGGCCAGGGTTATTTCAGATGGAAAGAGCTGTGGGGCCACGGGCTCTGAACTCCACTGGGCTTTTGACCCAGCCACTCTCATCCTCTGGGCTTCAGTACTCTCCAGGGACCTGGCTCAGAAAGACTCGGCCCTGGCTCAAAGATCAGACCCCGCGTGGTCCTACTCCTCCATCCTCTAGGCCCTGGCGTAGCCGGCTTCCCTGTCGGTGGCTGTCTCTTCTTCCCAGCCCCTTCAGCACCTCATGGGTGTTCAATGTCCATCCACGGGTAGCAGTCTCAGCAGCCAAGGCTTCCCTCCTCCTGTGTGCTCAAGGCTGAATTCCAGCCCAAGGCAAGGATGCCATCCTTCCAGGTGACGTCCATGGTCCTGTGCTGATGTGCCCACATGCACTCAGATGGTTCCCTCTTGTTGCTGATTGATGGCTTCACCTTCCCCTGGAGACCCCGAGGCAGGCGTGCTCGCCCCTCCTCCTGACAGCCCTGTTGTTCCGAGGATCAGCTGGCGCAGTGCACAAGTTCTGTGAGGTTTTGCAGGCCGGTGGCCAGTGTGGCCGCCAAGGTGGTTATATTGATCCATGCCTGTGCTGGCAAGGAGAGGCCGGCCTGCCTGAGGCTACTCTGTGTTTGCTGTGATGTGAAGCAGCCAGTAGGAGAAGAACCTGCCCCACCCAGGCATGGGCACAGGTTGAGCCAGGTCCAGCCTCACCAGTGGTCCTCTGCTCTGAGGCTAGGGGCCTCTCACTCTCCCCTTGGTGTGTTTGAGTACAGACTGACAAGGAGAACCATTCCTTGGTTCTTCCTCAGGAACACTGTGGCCTGGCTCACAGTCCTCCTCTGTCTCCTGGGCTCCTTCACCCTCCTCTTCTTCCTCTTTGCCTCACTGTCTTTCATTTCAAGATGCTGTCTAGGACCCTACTAAGTTGTGAGGTTTCTGGTCCTGTGGAGTGCTTCTGACGACAGGCCTGGGACTACGTGCCGTGTGCAGCCCTCACTTATTCTAAATGAGAGCCCAGCAGAACAAGCACTGCTGTGTTTTTCCTGAGAGAGACCAGAGGGAGGCGGCCGACATTCTGTACCCCTCCCCCACATGACTGAGCCACACATGGACCTCAGGAAGTGGACTCAGCCCAAGCTGGTCAGCCTCTCAGACTCACCCAAACCACCCCAGTCAGCCCCTGGGTCCCAGAGTACTGACGAGCACTTGGGCCCAGGATCAGATGTTTGGAGAGGGAGGTGGCGCTGGATACACCCAGAGAGCACTGCTGCTGTCATCTGGGAAGGAAGCAAGGGGGCAGTGGGAAGGCCAGTGGCAGGGAGACTTGTGTGCCACTGACCATCCTCCCTGCTGGCTGGGAGCAGCCCTTCTGCAGGAACCTCCGGCTAGACACAGACCAAACCTCTCACGACAGATCCCTCTCTTACACAGTTTGATGAAAGACACTTTTCAGGAGCAGGCGCAGCATGGACGTGTTTCCCCACAGAGCCACAGGAGGCCCACGCTCAGGCAGCACCAGACCCAGGCTCCTGCATAGAGCTGGCCAAATGCAGAAGTGCATGGGAAGGAAAAGTGTCTTTTGTCCTGGGGGCTGGGGGCTCCGCAGCCTCCTGGAGTCCGCTCCAGGGAGACCCGCAGGTGCTCACAGGCACGGTGCCACACCCCAAGCACAGCACAAGCTCCTTCCAGTCAAGGTGACAGGAGAGCTGAGTGCCAGCCCTGCTCCCATCTCTGCTCCAGAACACCTGCACAAGGTCTAGGCGCGCACACACACACACACACACACACACAAACACACCAGGACATGTGCAGATGGTGCAGACCAACCCAGTCCCCAGCACTCACCACATTGTAAGTGTCTCCTGGGCAGGGATTGTGTTTAATCTGTTCTTGGGTCCCCAGGCCTGAGACAGTGCTTGGTGTCCAGTAGCTGGGCAGTAGATATTTATTCAACAAACAGATGACACCATCAATACAAGAACCAATCCATCAACCCTTGGCACCCCCATCTACATCTTAATAGACCAAAGGAAAAAGTGATGGTAATGTCCAAGACTCATGCCAGTTCAGGCCCAAAGGGTGCTCCCAGAGAAAAGGCAGAGGAGCGCCCTCACCGAGTGTCAGGTGACCACCCAGCTTCCTAGACGGCCACTGTCCCCACTCCCACAGTCCTGCCTCCACATCGCAGCTCAGATCCTGGGAGCACAGGTGGGCTTACTCAGTGGTTATTTGGAGAATGTGTACTAAAAATGCCCACTCTGTAATGTAGCGAGAACCTGATTTGTATTCATTGAATGTCTATGAATGACAGCTCAAGCAAGCATCGATGTATCTAAGAAGACATAAAGAGCTATAAAGAGAAAAGTGTTATCAGTTCAAGAAGGAAGTAGCGGGTGGCACAGCAATGGGACACTCCAATCAGTGTGGCAAGCAGCTTAGCCCCATTAGTCACCATGACCCGGTATCTATGGAAACGTCTGGAAGATGGTCCTCAGCATAGACAGGCAGAGAGGCACACTGGCTTTTGCAAGGGGCACAGACAGGCCCAGAGCTGCTTCCTTCCCACTGGGAGAACAGCCCATGGACACATGTGTGCACCATGCACAAACACACTCCATTTCCAGAACATTCAAGGACTGAGACAGGAGGTATCTTGGAAGCTCCTGCCCAGTGCCTGGACTCAGAGTCCTGTTGTGAGCCTGGCCCTGCCTTTGGCTGGCTAAGCCCCAAGTCCTGCCTTGCTGTTAATGACGTGGTAGAAGACGCACACTGGGTCCTGAATTTGCCCCCTGGAATTTTAGTTTCCTTATTTCTACAACCAAAAGTAAGAATTATAATCCCAGAGCCCATACACAGTGACTTCTCACTACTAGGGCAAGGAAGTATTTCCTCCTCTTTTGTGTTCAGTATTTACAAATGAGATGTGGAGAACTGGACCCCTAGCCCAAGCCACAAGTCATCATGGGGTAGAAGAGCCTGGGATGAAACCCAGGTGGCTTTCCCAACAGCACCAGGCCTGTCTGTGCCCTGCAGCTGTCGCTACCACCTCATGGTAAAAGTGGGAATCCACACTGAGGCAGTAACCCCCAGATTCTAAATAAAGCTCTGTGTACAAACCTGGGTCTAGTGGTCTAAAACGTTTACAGCGGTAAATACTTTCAAACAATCTAAAATTTCAACATCAGGACAAGTGTTAAATTATCTTGTATCCATTTGATGAAACACAGTTCAGCCTTTACCTATGTGTGTAAGACGTGTTTATAATACAGATGATGTTTATATTTTGTTAAGCATAAAAAAGGATATGGAAGTATAATCGTGACACGACCATTTCCATGAACCAAGTTACAATTGGAGGATTGCAAGATAACTCAGAACTGCACAAAGATGAAACAGAGGTGGTTTGGGATAGGAAAGGGCTGGCTGTCCTCTGCTGAATTCCTCTGGTTGCTTCTCACTTTTTGCTGTGAGAACATATTACTTCCATAAAGTGACCCCGGGGGAAGGTCACAATTCAGGTGTGAGCGGCTCAGAACCTAGACTGTTCTTCTGCAGCTGTGAGCCCCAGGTGAGACGAACTTGGGTCTGCTCAGCCTCAGCTCCTCCTTCATGGGAGGGACACAAGAGCATGCAGGGTCATTAGGGCCCAAAGTCACTGCCCAGCCCTTGCCCCTGGCCCAGCAGGTGTGACCATGTTTACAAAATGGCTGTTTAAAAATAGCAACCTTTTTCTTTAATTGACCTCCTGAACCTGCTCTCAGGGAAGGAATAAAGCTGGCTGGGCGAAAGAGGTGTGGACTTCTGAGGCTAAAGACCAGCATGCCAGGGGACAAGGGCCTGGCGGGGGCAGGCGGCCCACGTGGTGGGCCCTTGAGGTGCTTCAGTCTAGTCCATCCTCGCAGGAGCCCCTGGAAGTCTGCTTAGGGTAGCCCAAGTCAAGAGTGAGTGTGCGAGGTGCAGGGACCACGGCAGCCCAAGAGCCTGGATACGAGCTACGTCGCGCAGGGGACAGGGAAGGTAGAGGGAGGCTGAACTGAGGCCGGGGTGAAGACCCTGAACCACTGGTGTGCCACTGGTGGGCTGAAGGTCCAGTCGGGAGGAAGGGAGGCAGACAAAACTCCCTTCTGCCCCTCTCACCACTACTGGCTCGCTGTGGCCATGCAGAGAATAGCCACCTTCACTAGCATCCCCTGCAGCCTGAACAGGTAACCCCCCAGCAGCAGCTCTGGTGGCATCTCCTAGGTCTCTGCCATCAGGTACCCTGACGGTCAGCCACACTAGCTGGCAGATACTTATCTGAGACAGAGGGTAAGGAGGCCACCTGCTTCCCGCCTCCCTATCCCAAGTCACTCTGCTCTTGGCTCTTGGCCCTGTTCTGCCCATGACCAGCCATTCCCTTACTTCCCCATGAATGTCCTGCTTATTTGCCAGGTGGAACCTCCTCTGGAGAGAAGTTACATAGGGCTGCTCACTGAGACCTTTCCCAGTCCCTGACCAGGAAGGTCCATGTGTCTGACCTCCCTGGCCAACCCAGTAAAAGCAGTTCACTGTGCCCAAGGAATTGGGAGATAGGACATTTGGACCTGGACAAGTCTCTGGACAGTGGGGAAGCCTGCAGAGGCCAAACTGTGACACGCTCTGCAGAAAGGCCAAGTCTTGCTCCCACTTTAATGGGTCAGAGAGGAGGAAGGGAATCCATCCCAGTGGCCAGGAGGGCACCGCCCACCCAGCTGCCTGGGTTCTCCCTGTGAGGAGCAGGGCCAGCAGAGGAGTGGGGGGATGCCACAGAAAGGCCGGCTCTCTTCTCCAAGCCCTAGGCTGATATTCAGGCATCTCCAGCATGCAGAGGGGCAGCTCCAGCTTATCAATGAATTGGCCAATATGGACCTTCTTAAAAGAACACACACTGACTCCTGGGTGAGGAGGAGATAGAAGGAAGGTACGTATTTTAGCAGCTGACTGCCACGGATTCAAAATAGATTATCTAATGAAACAACTCCAGGGAACAGAGACTTGTGCTCCAAAGAAATACTCACTCTGTCTCTGAGCAAGACACCTTTAAACACTATTTAGAATTGTGTGGCCAGGGCACAAGTTTTCAAGAATGAGCTCCATGGCATGAGTTTACGGGCGCAAAAGGAACAAACAGGCTATGTGTTAAGTGACCGTGGTCTCAAAGGACAGCTGAGTGAAAGTGTTTAGGAGACACACACTTCCACACACGGGTGTGGAAATCTGTCAAAGCTCATTCCAGGCAGAGGGAGGCCATCACACCTGCCTCTGGTCCCCCATCCCAACTCACTCCAAGTTCCAGAAATATCTGCAGAGCACACCTATCCAGACACAACAGCACCTCTCTAGCGGTAGGCAGTCCGGGCCAGGTTGAAGCCCACCCACACGTCCATGTTGGGACAGGAAGGAGTTCTTGCACATCAGGGCCAGGAGGACTCACTGGGGACGCCAAGCTCCTGAAGAGAGGTGCCAGCGCTCTTTCCCCAGTTTCTTGAGGTGATCATCAGCACACACCAACCTCTGAGGAACCCCCCAACCCGACACACCCAAGAACTTGCACAGTTGAGAGAAGGGGCCTGTTCACCAGCAGTGACAGGCAGGGGTACTCACCCCACTGCAGGGGAGCCAGCTGCAGGTGCTCCAGGACCAGCTGGCTCAGAACACCCTCCACGCTCGCCTCCCCGCTGCGCGTCAGAGAAGGGTGAGTCCTGGTCAAGGAAAAGCCAACAGCTGCTGAGGTCCTGGGACTGAGAGAAGCTCTGCAAGATTATAGTCAGATACTTGGACGAGAAACCTCCCACAGCTAATGTCCCCCTCTGCTCAGCCGGCGGTCGACCCAACCACTCCAACGTCACTCTAAGACAGAAAAACTTATTGGGCGCCCTCTTCCCTCACCCCTAAATCCATTCAATGAAGTGACTATTATGTGAGGAAGAGAAATCCACTGGGGTGATTTTAATCTGACAACTACTCTTGCTGGGGAGAATAAAGAAGAATGGGAGGCCATTTTTCCTGAATGAAGTCTGCACGCTATGGTTGGCCATTCAACGCAGCCGTGTTCTCCTGACGTGTACTGGCCTTCAGGATGGCTTCATGGCTGCTGCCTTCCACATCTCGAGGTAATTACAGAGACAATCACCAACCAGCTCACTTAAGCAAAATCACAACTGAGGAAGCCAAGGCTCTCATCAAGTACCAGTGGGTGAAGAACCTGGGCTGAACAGAGACCACAGAAGTCGGCCAGGTGCTAACATTAAACCACCAGTATGGCTCAGGGGCAGGAATATAAGCCTCTTTCCCTTTCTTAGGAAAATTAAAGCCACCATTTGTAAATTGCAATCAAGCAGGAAAAATTTAGTTCCTGACATTCTCTAGTGATTGGAAAAGGGGAGGAGAAACCCATGTTCTTCTTCCAATGCCAAATTTATTCCTTCAACAATCATGTTTGGTGCTTCTGAGGTGAGGCAGGCCCAGAACCAGGGACAGAGGTATCAGGATGCAAACCCTGAAGTAGAGTCCCGTGCACTAGTCTTAACTGCTAAGATAGCAATGAACAAACAGAAAATCAGATTTGCCAGAACTGGGGACAGCTGTGTGGGAACAAAGTGCAGGGCCAGGAGCCCGAGCAAGAGAGGCAGGACTGGTAAAGAATGCGGCTCATGTTCCCGGTCTCAGGCCGACTGGATGGAGTGTTGCTTTGGAGGCATGGAGTGCAGAGTGAGCACGTCCCTCCCAGCACCCAGCCCAAGGGGCATCCACAGTCGGAATGAGCGCTGCCTCAGAGAGCTGGGCTAGCACCTCGGCAAAGGCTTCACCCAGGATGGCTGAGGCAGTGATTCAGGGACCTCTGCCTACTCCTGGACTAGACGGGCTACTCTGGCCTTCTCCCCACTCATCTAAATTACCACATGCTCCCTCCAGCCCCTCCACATGCTATGCTTTCTCCTCTCTCTTCTCCTGCCTAGCCGTGTTCATTATTTAAGTCTCAGCTTGGACTCAGCTACCTACCTCTGGGAAACTTCCTTGGCTGCAAGACTTCTGTGGCCCCTGGCAACTGATGCTACATGTGTTGTCTTCACCACCGTCCTGGAGCTCAGTGAGGACACAGACTTCATGCTGGGACCTAGAGCAGGGCCTGGCTCTGCAGCTGCTCAGCCAGCAGTGCTGGGTAGTAAGTGGATGCCAGCAAGCAGCCTCGCGAAGCAGTGTGGGGGCCGTGCCTGGCACAGTGGACCCGGGCCCCGGAGACCAGCATGCTTTGCTAATGTTTGTTGTTGTTGTTGTTTTGAATTCTCAGGGCTGCTTTGCATGGGACCTTGTCTGTCCTAGCTCCAGGCACTGTTTCATTCCACACCCACCTGAACAGCCACCTCTCCCCTCCTCTCTCACCACCTCAATGGAGGATCTGAGAGCCTAGCAGCTGTTTCTGAAATATCTGGATCAGCGAGAGTTATTGCAGCCCCTGCAAAGCTCTACTGGCTCCCTCCCCTGGAGCTCAGCAGCTGAACGTCTCAGCCCAGCTGTGAATCCTGGTGCCGCTGCTGCTGAGCTCTGGTCAACTGACCTCAGACCATGGGTCTCCGTTTCAGCGTCTGTGGCACGGGACGAGAGCACCAGCCTCCCAGGGTGTCGCGAGGTGTGGGTGGAAGCACGGCGCCCAGTGGCTAGCACTGCCTGCTCTACCCTCTGCCCCTGGCTCAGAGGTTCAGCTGCCCCGTGCCGCCTTGGTCTCCACACTTTCACACACAATTTATCAAAGAGCTCCTTCCAAAGACAGCTCTCTCCTATGAAGAACCCTCCATTCTTCTCCATCTCATCACAGAGGGTGTGTGTTTGCTGTCCTCCGTGATATAAACCCCACAGTGCACTTCTAATTCTCTCATTTGGTCCTGAGGAAATCCTGAGCTGGGACTCCTTATTAGTTCAACAAGAGCGAAGCAGATCCTCAGGAGTACTGAGCCAAGACTGCAACCTGAGCACAAGGCGGACAGGCTGGTGAGGGCCAGCCACCAACCTTGTGGCCTCCAGCATCTCTGCTTCCGGGTACGATGTATCCCTGGGGGAAAGACCCACGCAGACACTCGCAAACCCATCACAGCAGCACGGAGCACAGTAGCCCAAAGGTGGAACAACCTGTGGTACAGCCACAGATGCAGGGACCAACCAGCGTGCACATTCATGCCACCCTACACTACTCAGCCCTCATGGAGGGGAGGCCTGGCAGGGGATTCAACACACACGGGCCTTGGCGGCAGTCTAAGTGAAACCAGCCAGTCAGGAAAGGACACATGCTGCGTGGTTCTGCTCTTGGGAAGGCCCCAGAGAGTCGAACGCAGAGAGAGCAGAATGCTGGCTGCCAGGTCTGGGAAGGGGTGCAGGGGCTGCCGAGCTGCTGAGCAGTGGCTTAGACACGGGTAAAGCGCAGTTTTTCGAAGATGCTGATTGAGGGAAGATGTTGGTACTTAGGGAAAGGGGCCATGGAAGCACAAGGAGCAGGAGCCAGGTGTGGAGGACTGGGAAACTGCCCCAGGAAAGGGCATCTGAGCGGAATGCTGGGCAGGGTTGAGCACCGAGGCAGAGGCCAGACCGATGAGGGTGTGGAAGCACCCAGAACAGCAGAGAGGGGTGCCTGCTTCCCCCTCAGACAGAAGAGCACTGGAGACCTGCAGGCCTCGGGGGAGCAGGCTGTGTGCCCACCCCTGAGCCCAGGCCGCCCACAGGCCTCCCTCCTCCAGCCAGCCTCCACCTTGAAGCGGCCTCCCCTGATCAAGCACGTGGCTGCCCCTGTCTCATTAATCTGTTACCAACGGCTCCATTTCTCTCCTCCATCAGGTAAGGGGTGCACCCTGCTCAGGGTGCTGTGCCAGAGGCCATCAGTGAGCGACCCCCAGGTCCTTCTCTGGAGCGCCTCGGGCTTCCTAAGGGAGCAGGCTGGCAGGCTGAGTGGGAATGGGGCCAAAGCCCAGGTGAGGACCCCTCAGGCCTCTTCTCTCAACTTGAGGGTGGTGGAGGCAGAGGCTGTCTGTCTCGTGGGCTGGGTGCTCCTGTCCCCCTCATAGCCCAGCTCCTAGCCAGGGTGCTGGGGTCCTGCATGGTCATCTCTGATGGGCTAACTGGCTCCCAAGTGGGGGAGCTGTGTGGGCTAGTGGTTAGAACACCTACTTTCACAGGTGTGGGACCCAATAGATTCGTTTGCCAGTTGCAGCCCACGGGTGACATCACCCCTGTAAACAGCCAGGTTCCCCAGGAAGTGGCCACCCACTCAGCTTCCTGGAAATCTAATCTCCCTAAGAGGAGCTGCCTGGGATTCAGCACTGCTACTGGCTGGGAGGACCCCGACGTGCATGAACAGGACACTGCACGATGCTCCTTTTCCAGGAATAGTGAGGGAATTCTTTTTCTTCTTTTGAAGATCTAGCTGATGTGACTCAATGTACCTTTATTAAGTCGGTTTCAAGGTGAGGATGTGAATGGATGGGAACCTGACCAGGAAAGGGTAAAGAACCTTTCTGAAGGAGGGAAGGGGCAGGGCAGAGACAGGAGAAACCAGGGAGTGGCAGGTACTTGGGTAAGGGGTTCACCCACCCCAACTGGTCCTTCTGGAGGAGGTATGGGGCCAGGATGGGACGCGAGGACTGTAGGGTCTACAGCCTACGCTTACCTGTGCACTTATTCACGGACTCGGGTCAGGCCCCCTGCTGGACATGGGGATCAGCACTGACTCAGTGGCAGAGGCACACAGTGAGAGCCATCTGCACCCAACTCTGTGCTGAGGGTTTCTCAGTCACCTACTGGGGATGCCCAAGGGACAGCGAAAGGGAGTCACTGTTCTCCTTGTTCTAGGAAGAGAGCTGAGGGCAGTCTGGACCAGGGAAGGCCTGTTTCTGATGGACCATCCATGAGGAGACACTTACTCTTTCATAAAACAACAAACAGACATCAAGACCCCTCCCTTAGCTACCACTCCCGAATCCCTGCCGGCAGGGCTGTGGTTGACCCTAACCTAGGCAGGGGCAGTGGCAGGATGTGCACCGTGCTAGCAGAACAAGTTTCAACCCACTGGTTCTGATTCGGGTACACAGCTACTGCCTCCTAGCCCAGACGGCACACAGGTGTAGGATTCATCCTCTGGGCAGTGACCCACTCCCAAGGAAGGAAATCTTCCCAGGGCTTCTAAGTCTCAGACTCAAAGTCACTCCACTGGGTCCCAGAGAGCAGGAACGAGGAGGGGCACCTTGGGGGACATTCCTGAAAGGCGCAGACTCCACGGCAAGGCTCTATATGCACCCTCAACTGGGCAGGCAGCCATGGTGACAGGTTCCTGCCTGAAGACCTGGAAGCCAGAGTGCTCCTGGCTCCGCCCCAGTCCACCCACTGCAGCGTCCTGCCCCAAGTGCCTTTGGCTCCTCCATCCAAGCTGCTTCCCACAGCAGAGCACCTCCAGCAAGGGAAATGACCAGCTCAAGAACACATAGCTGCAGACTGGCTAAAACTCCAGACTGAAGAGCATCCTGGCAAAGGTGTGGCCATGTGGCACCTGCTTCCTATTTCACCATGGGAGGACAGCGAGACAGCTCTCTATGAAGTCATCCAGGACATGTAGAAAGTGGGAAAGCAAGACTCAAACCAGAACATGCCCTCTGTATAAAAACATTAGGGTGAAAAAATAAGGCTGCATTGGCATTTACTTACAATGTCCAAAAACAAATCTGACAGTTTATATCAGGAGCAAATAAAACTGGGCACTCTGGGAGGAGGGACAGAACAGGGCAGGTGGGCACGTGTACTTGTTGAGAAGAGTCCAGAACTGTATGCACCTGTAACAACACAAAAATACTTGAGAAAAAGAAAGAATAAAGGGTCCTTAACAGTGCCCCAGACAAGTGCTGAGTGAGCTGCAGGCCCAGGCCTGCAGATGCAGCTGAGCTCAGGAGGGGCCTCTCCCCAGCCTGAAAGGAGAGGAGGACTCAGGGTAACATCATCCACGTTTGAGTTTAAAATGCACACTTTTATGTTTATTTCAGCTTTCCTTCCTGATTCTCTCCAGCATTTATTGTCACCTTTGTGAAATTAAGACTCCTGAGAGTGGAGTTTCTTATTAGAAACTCATGCCAGGCTCCCAAGGTGGAGAGAGGCTGTGTCTGCAGCACAGAGCAGAGCCTGCAAGAATTCAGGGACACGGGGCTCAGAGAAGATGAGCCAGAGAGGTAAGGTGGCATGTGGGTAATTACAAAGTTGCCAAATGGTACTGGGCTTTGGAAAGCACTGCAGCAGCACATTTCTGTATTAATTTGCTTTCGGACCTGAGCCATAAAATCATACAGCTGAGCTAATAAAGCTAATTACCTGCATCTGCAACCTCCTCTCTTGCAGCCATATAAGCCACCAAAACAGCCTCACATCTGAACCTGTGCCCACGTACGGTCAAGCTGGCTGGCTGTCAGCCACGGCTACCGCCCATGGCGCAGTGTCGCCGTGGGCCTGGTGGGCTACTGCTTCTTCAACACACAGACCCTGGCATGGGGTCAGGGGCTGAATAAATACTGACATGACCGGAGCAAAGCCTGTCACTACTGCTACTGTGGAGAACATTTCCAAGTGCCTGCCGGGAGAGGCCCAGTGGTGAGCGTCACCATGAATCCTACCAACCTAATACTAGTTCCATCTTGAGGCTCCAGAACATTCTGGGTATGAATAGGGACTGTGACGCCCACTTCAGAGACGGCTGTAGAACCTCGGGCCCATGGCTTGGATGCTAGCAGGTGGGGCCCCAGCTTGAACCTAGCAGTGTGATAAGGAGCCCTCACACTGCACATTCTGTCGATTCTTCACTGCAAAAATGGCCCCCACATGACACTGAGGACCCTGCCACCCACAGGCTGGGTCATGCCAGAGCCCTGAAGTTGCCAACGGCTTGGGCAGCATCCGCGGCCTGCCTGGCCCTGTTCTCTCCAGAGCCAGGGAAGCGCCGTGGGAACTCTCCGTGGTGCTGAAGAGGCCGACTCCAGCAAGGCTTCCCAGTCCCTGGGACATGACATCACATTTCCTCTCTCAGGGAGCCGCCTGTGCAGAGAGCAGGACCTGGCAGCAGCAGGACTGCGGCATCAGCTGTGGCATGTCTCCTGACCACACCCCTGCAAAGTGGCTGGGGCCTGAGGCCTGCTGTGAGAGACCTCCAGCCCCAGCTTGCTTAGACCAGCTCATGTGTCCGGCTCCCGCAGCACAGTCTAATGCCCCAGCCGCAAGCACAGGTCCTGCTCACGGTAGCCCCGGCTCACCACACTCTGCCTCTGAGACGTGGCTGAGTGAGTTGGCTTCCACTATGGTTAGCCTGCTCTTCCTACTGGTCACGGACCCTCAGAGGTGGTGACTCCAAGGACCCGAGGCTGGGCTGCCTCAACTCGGTTTAACCTCCTGCCACCCCCACTCCACCAGGGAGTCAGTGAGCAGCCCTGCCACCCCAACTGCCAGCTTTCACTTTCCTGTAGAAATGGCTACGTACAAAGAACAAAAACCACAGAGCAACAAGGAAAAGAGCGCAGAGAACACCTGGTTCTAAGCCACAAAGCCCCCAGAACGGTGTCCCAGGCACCAGCACCATGCTTGGCATGCAGTAGAGGCTCAATAAACACCTGCTGCCTTTCACTGAGCAACCAGGGAGACTATCCCACCTGTGAGGATCTAGATTACTATGCCGGCATTATATCCTATTCATTATTATTAGTCATTCATCATTATTTATCACATTTAATTAACTGGCCAATATTTGTGCAGAACCTTATTTTACACAGACATTCATGCATGCCATCTCGGTTCATCGAGAGAACCATGAATGATCAATTAACAAATCTCTGAAAACCATAGCCAGACACAAAGAAAATGCAGAGGGCAAGTAAAATCCCTCTCCTCTCCCACTGTTGGCTCAGGCAGAACTAGTGAAATATTTGGTCATTTACCATAAGCCCAGGCACGTTTGAAACCACTGTACAGATCCTGTCTCTATTTATGTGGCTTATAAGTATTCTGAAAAAAAAAAAAAGATTGGTCAACCAACTTGCCAAAGTGAAGAGATTGTGAGGCTGGACCCACAGAGCTGAGGTGTGGTGGCCTCTCCCCTCCAAGGAGAAATAAGCACCATGCTCAGAACAGCTGGGCATCATCGAGGGTCTACTGAACCAAATGGAAACTATGTCACACACACACACACACACACAAATGGACACTGAGGTCTTCCAGCTGGCTGCACGGTGAGCAGGGCTCTCTGGCCAGCCTGCCTGCCCTTGGGCACCCCTCCCCTGGAAGACAGGCTGCGTCCCACATGCCAGCTCTGGTGCGAAGAACAACAGGAGCAGGGACTGAGCCCAGCCCTACTTCAGCTCAAATAAATTAGCAAATTGTCATAAATAGAAATTACACTAATGGAAAGTCTGCTTTAAATGATTAATGAGCCTCTTTCTCAGGACTTTGTTTTCTGATTTGCAGCACAAACATTGGGACTGCTAGAGTCGCTGCTCTGCTTCTGGCCGAGCTCCCTGATGTCCTAGGCCCTAACTGGACAGGTCACCACGTAGCAGGACACACTGTCAGGAGAAGCCTGCACTACTCTGAGATGGAGCCAGGGCACAGTTCCACCACCCATTAGCTGGCTGATCTGAGCAAGCAAGGGAACCTCACCAGACCTGTTTTTTCCTCAATGGGATGTGCATTAAAAACTGCTGCATGCCCAGAGGAAGTGATATAGGCCAGATCATATTGTTACATTTGTGCATGCAGGAGCAGGTAACAATACCCATCAGTATGTGTAAATACAATGCAGCAATGAAAAATGTGGGAAAAGCTACATCAGAGAGTTATTGTAAAAATTAAGTGAATAACTCTAAGCAAACTGTTCAGATCAGTACCTGGCATCCACCCATACTGCCATATGGGTGGTAGCTGTTACGCTCTGTAATTTTATGACTATTCTATGAGATGCACATGTTCACAGTAATGATCATACCAAAACTACACAGAATTTGTTCACACTCAGCACACACACACCCAATCACACACACACCCAATCACACACACCCAATCACACAAACACAATGCACGTCAATTCATGCATGCATACACACACACACACACACACACACACACACCCCTAAACCAGTTTGTACACAAAACTGCCTTCCCCCACTTCCTGAGCCAGCCAGATCTGACATCTATACTATGTGTTAACTCTGACTCCTTTCAAATTCTGAGGTGTGTGTGGTCACTATTTGGATTTGGGGGAGACAGCAATCAAATTTACATCCATCTAACTTCACTCCTCTGTGCCTTGAAGGGCAAATGGCCAGGGCGATTGGATTCCACTGCCAGTGAGGTGTCTCGTTCCTCTGGCTGCAGAGATTCCCTGCCACAGGAGATTAAAGGCCTCTGAAGCAAGTTATTACAAACAGCTCTAAAAGCCAGACTCCCTGAAGGCAGATACAAAATGCAACCCTGCATTTCACTTAAGATGATCAAGGAATCAGCCATACTGATGACAGGAGCTGTTTGTATTAAAATTCATTTAGATAAAACTATTTCTCCAAGCATGACTATTAGAAAAATGTAGTGTGCTGTGGTTTAAGAGTCTTGTTTAAAGAGACGGAATGTTTTTTCGGGAGATGAGAAGACAGTGCTCCATTAAGAAGCACCTTGGAGAAGAACCGAGAAGCCATTAGAGACCCTGAAGGGGCAGCCCAGGGCAAGCAGTTCCACCCGCCTGTCATACAAGGGAGGAGTGGTCGGGGGACAGCACTTACCCTCCCTGGGAAGAAAGCAGTCTTGGAAATTCAGAACAGGGCTCAATTGGAGCTATATCCAGGGGGACGCGCTGGTTGTCATCAACCAAATGCAGGACATGGTACCTAAAGTCCTTGAAGGGCTGTAAACTTCTGGCCAATGTCTCAGCCACTGGCGAATCCCCTGCAGCTTATACAGAGTGGCTGATGTCTCTGAGGCCAGGCAGCAACACCCTCAGCCATGCACAGCCAGGAGGGGACCCCCTGTCTGGAGGGTGGCGGCTCAAGGATGTGAGACCCCCACACTCAGGACAACAGCTGCACTCTTCCTCATCCTTCCACTTTCCAAATCGTGGACGCTCACTTGGCCCCTGCATCCTGCAGACTCCCACTCTCCCAGTCTGGAGTACTGGTTCCCAGGATCCAAAGCCCAGTGTGCCCATGAACCGCCTGAGCCTCTCCTTCACTCTAAAAAGCAACCAAACTGGTCAAAAATGCTTCTCCAGACTCAGCAAGGGAAACAGACACAATCTGGGCACCTGGCAGAGAATGCCTAGATGGCCCAGGCCACAAGCCTCTGTGCAGGGCAGTCAAACTGCCCTAGCTCCTCCTCCTCCAACCTGCACAGGTGGTTCCCACAGGCCAGCAAGTGTCTTGCCAATCTCATAAAGGCTCTTCGAAGGGACATTTGTAACATGGCAAGGAAAACGAGGAGGCGAAATGACAGCAAGCTTGCATAACACTGTGACAGCCATGGACAGTCTATGCAGGGCCAGCTCTGGAAGAGGATCCAGGTTTCAATTCAGACTAATCCTTCTGGTTGCAAACTCCTTTCATAGACTATCACAGCACTCAGCTCAGGGCAACTAAGCTGGTCACCTTCTGTGGGCTGCATCCTGGAAATTATAACGTCTCATTCACACAGGTTTTAAAACCTACATGCCAGAGATCACAGTCAGCACTGGGGATGCTCTATTGTGACAGGGTCCACAGCTGCTCACGGTGGTGTCCCCCAGTGCCAGCCTAATGTCTGACATACAAATGTCCCTAACAAATAGCTGTGGAGTGAATGGGAGCCCACCTGACCTCCAGGCAGCATAATCTCACAGGAGAGACAGACTTCAGGAGAAAACAAATCTCCATGCTTCTTAGGAGTGTAACAGAAGGGGAGGAAGCACCGGGAGCCGCGAGCTGCCGAAGCCAGGCAGGAGGGAGGCTGGGGGCTGGACGGCTCCCTCCGGGGAGGCTCATCTTGGAGGAGCCTTGCCTGTGCCAAGTCACAGAGTAGCAGGAGGGCTTCCACAGGAAACTGGGGGATTTCCAGCTGTTGACACCTTCAGGGTCAGGAACCATGTCTGTGCCTCTCAGGCTTGACCTCACTGAAGTAGTCAACAGCACAAGGACACGGGGTCCTGGATATCCTGCCAGCTACCCGGGCTCTATAGTTTTGGATTTTCCAAAATCCCATCATTTAAAAGGGTTGGAGATGACCTGCTTTGCAGGTGGAGGGTTAACAAATGCCAGCACACACCTGGCAGGAGATCAAAAGAGCCAGTGGGACTGAGAACTGGTCCTCACAGCAACCCTCTGCAGCAGCTGTCACCATCCTGGCCAAACAGACACGGACACAGCACCCTTCTAGCCACATGGCCTCCATGTCAGGGTGCTAAAAGCAGCAGGGCCAGCCTCACCAGCTCAGGCTCCAGTCCTCACAGTTCTCTCCTAAAGTCAACTGTGGTGAGTCGGGACCACACTGAAGGCTACCATCCACTGCTAAGAGGTGACGTCAAGTAAGCCTGCTTCCCTGGACCAGAGGCTGCCTATACCAGGCAGAGCCCGACCTCCAGACAGCTACCCAGACAGTCCAACCACGTCAGTTCTAACTGAGACTGTTAGGTGCAAGGTTCCCTCCAGACATGGCCAGGCTACTTGGTGGCCTGGTGGAGGTGCAGGCAAGGTAGAAGGTTTTGAGTATGAGAAGTCCTTTGTGAAAACTTTAACCCTGGGACAGAATGAGGGTCAAAGCAGACAGACCGCAGAGGCCTCCTCTGTGGTGTGGCCACAGGACACAGTGGGGAGAGGCTGCCACCTCTACAGGAGCCACCAAGTGCAGCCTCAGCTCAGAAGCTCGTGCATGTCTCCTGCAGCCCGTGGCACAGGAACTGTCAACAGCTCTGCCTCAGAAAACGAGAACAGAGAAGCACAGAGGGACTCGGGGCATGGCAAAGATAGTGAAGGGAGGGCTGGCTCCTGCTTGCTGGGTGTGTCCCCAACCTCTGTGGGACAGAGGACACAGGCAGTGTGGAGCAGCTGACCCCGAGGAGGCACAAGCCGCAGCTCTTCCTGGTCATAACGACTCTGAACAGGGTTAGGACAGGGGCTTCCTGAAGGGAGGGAGGCACCATCACAGGAGCTTGTCCAAGCAGGCCCAGCAACAAGGGCACAAACGCCACCCCAGAGCCAGTGCCGTCCGGCACAGAAACCACGACCCAGGTGCTCACTGTCCACCACCCCTTGGGGAGCTGACTGCCATGAAGTCACTGGGTCCCACAGGTATGGGTCCTTGTCACCTCTCCAGGCAGCCTGAGGAATGCAGCTGTGAGGCCCACCAGACCCCAGCCACAGGCTGGGGAGGAATGGCCGGCTTCAAGGCTGTGATCCCCAGTGTCTTCTCTGCCACCTCTGTCCCAGGCTCCTGTGACAGACTCACCCTGCTCTTCCACAGAGCAGGTGGGCATCTGGGTTCGGGGGTAGGGACGGCCAGGGGCTGGTTAGAACCACCTGAGGGATACTCAGGGGCAGGATGGCCCCTTGGAGGAAGACTCTCAGGTGGATACTGTGCAGAAAGGAACACAGACATCTAGAGCAAAGACCCCAATTTCCTTTAAAACACATCTGCCCAGCATTACATGCTGCATATGGACGATTCCTACAGCTCTGGACAGGTGCCAAAGTAGGCTCAACAATTGTTATAGAGTCTAAATATTTAGAAAATATTATTAAAATGCATAATAAAATTAGTAGCCAATTCAATCCTTGGTCTTTCCATCTGCTTGAATTCAGGTTTATAGTAGCAAAAGTCTGCTACTCAACCATGCCAGATGTCATTTTCAGATGAGAGAAGGAGAAAGAGACAGAGAGAGGATGTCCCCAATGTTGGTTCTCTTTAACCAAATTTGCCTACAGGGACAGTTGCTCATAAACTTACAATTAGGAAACCTGGGAGACGGATGTGTATGGCACATGCTAGGCACTCCATAAATATTTGTTTGAAGAATTATTAAGCAAATACAGAACAGGATGACAACCTCTTAAAGGAGTCAAGGCTTAAAGAGAAATGCAAAGACATTTTGTGTTAGTGTTTGAAAAGCATGAGAGTTCTGCCGGTCAACATGACCCTGAGAGACAACAGACACTAGGCCAGGACCACAGGCCAGGGGAAGGCTCAAGGGGTCTGGGAACCAGCTCTTCCACTTTCTATGCACGAACCTGAGTCACCTCCCATCATCTTCCAGGCAGGATGGTGAATCCACGCTGAGTGGGGAGACAAGGGTTACTTAGATCCAGCACAGCATCCAGAAAGTGGTAGCTATGGCACTGACCAGATGCAACTGTGTGCCCAGCATGGAGGGGGTTAGTAAGGGGGTCACAATTCCACCCATTTGAGGTTTCCCGTCTTTATCTGAGCCTCAGAGTAACAGCCTTCAAGAGTGAATTCCTCCCTACAGTGCCACTTCTCCCTCTGGTCCTGCTGTCCCATCAGGCCCATCCTGCCCTGCCCTGCCCTGCCCTGCCCTGCCCTGCCCTGCCCTGCCCTGCACAGATCCATGCCTAAAGCTGAAGCTCCAAAACTGGGGAAGGGGCATCTCTTGCCTAATGGCGGCTTCCACAGCAGGCACACACAGAGCCTCTCCAACCCCTCTTCCCAGAAAGACCAAGTGGCTCCCTGCTCCAGCATCATGGCCAGCCCCTGGAGGTGAGGGCCCAGCCCCAAGCCAGCATGTGAACATCTGCAGTGGCGGGTGAGTGTGCTGTCGGCAAAGACCTGGGCTGGTCTCCGGCCCCACCACTGACTGGCCGGCCTCATGGGAACCACAGTGCCACAGACAATGGAGTGGCAGATGATGCTCTTGTGTGAAGGCTGCCTCACCTGCTAGCTCGCTGCTCTGCTCCTGCAGTCGGCAGGAGAGGAATGCGCCTGGCTTTGTGCGGAGCTCAGTGGGGCATAGGGAGATAAGTCCCACCACCCACCTGTCACATCTCTCTGTACCAAACACCTCCAACTGCACATGGACTGCTTTGGTCACCCAGGAGTCATTGGTGTCCAGCTCACAGAGCCGGGTGCTACATCTAAAGTTCATATTTTGTTATGAACTGCTTGGAGACATCTACCAGGCCAGACTCACATCAGTTCAAAGGTAGGAACTTGCCTCAGGTCCCAGAATTCATGGCACAGATAAATGGAGGCTACTTTTTTCAGACTCTAGAGAGGCTCTCCAGAATGATCTGACCATCCCCAGAGCCACAGAATCCACACACAATGACGATGATTGACGGACACTCGCATCAGAGTTGCCTCTTTCTGAAAGGCCTTCTCTGAGCAAGCCACACCCATGCCTTAGTACCCCTGGGCTTTCCCCATCCTGTCCCTGTGATAAACGTCTAGCCACCATAACAGCCCACTCACATGTCTCCCACTCCATGAACTTTCCTTGACTGCGTCTACCCGGCAGCTGCAGCTCGTGACCCCTAGCACCTGGCACAATGCTCTGCCCTGGCTGCCCTTCTGCCTACCAGACAGGACCACCACACTGAGGCCTTGACTTTGCTGCTCTGCCTGCTTAGTGCCTCATGCAATGCCTGACCTACTTTCAACAAGTGGACCTTCAGTCTCCCCAGAGCATTCCTTCGTTCAGCTACATGTCTACCGTGAGCCAGGCACAAGCCAGAAGTCGTAGCAGGCTCCATTACTTTATGAAGTACTCTTTCAGAGCACAGCCCTTCTGAAAACTCACTCAGTCTTTTCAAAACAGCATCTTCATGCCTCACTAGGCTGTACAATCCAATTTCAGTTTCCCAGACAATTGTGTCTATGTTTTCAGTTGTCAGCCTGTGAAAATGCTTGAGCCCAGCATTGATGGGTGGCCAATAGGACTGTCACTAACATGAGTATCAACACTGGCAAGGAACAGGTGATCCAAAGTCAAGAACAACACCAGTTCCAGGAAGACCTTTCCGCACTCAGAATCAATACTCGTTAAGTGGGGCTTCTAAAGCGTGGAGTGGTTAAGACAACGCCTGTCAGGGCCTTGTGGAGCTACCTGGGGGTCAGGTCCAGTAACTAAACCCTCTTGGCTCCTTCTCAGCACTCAGAAGCCCTAGGCACAGATGCATCCCAGTTCAAGGTAGACTGCTGTTACGGTGTGGATGTGAAGTGTTCCCCAAAAACTCATGTGTGAGACAATGTAAGAAGGTTTGGAGGTGAAATGATTGGTTTGTAGCCTTAACCTAATCAGTGAACCAATCCCTGATGGGGTTCACTGGGTGGTGACTGGAGGCAGGTGAGGTGCGGCTGGAGGAAGTGGTTCTTTGGGGGTGTAGCTATGGGGTATATATTTTGTCTCGGAATCTCTGCTTCCTGAGTGGGACAGAAGACACAGGCTGTGAGGACTCTTCATCACGTGAGCCACTCCCTCTACCACACTCTTCTGTCATGATGCTCTGCCACACCTTGACCCCCAAGGGATGGAGTCAACCGTCTGTGGACTAAGACCTCTGAAACTGTGAGCCTTAAATATATCTTTCCTCCTTTCCAGTTTAATCACTGAAGCAAAAGAGTGGACTAACAGCCACCATCAAAAGGATATGACCCTCCAGCGGATGTCCAGTCTGCTGTTCACCTCCAGGCCTCGCGCTTCCTGCCGCTCCTCTTCCAGCTGCTTCGGATTTGCAAAGTGCCCCTTCTCTCCTGGGCATTCGGGGACACTCTCAAAGTTGAACTTGTCCACTTGTATGGCCATTCTAAGAGAAGGGGGAGAACAGCAGAAAATCAATCAGTGGGGCGAGTTCCTCTGCGGGCTGTTAGACAATCAGCACAGGCCAGCGTGAGACAGCATAATGAATCATTATCGTTAGTAATTCATCACAGATTCATTCCAAGAAAAGGAAAGCACAGGCTCTCAAGGTGGCCCAGCCTGCAGAGCTGGCTCAACACAGGAGCTGAAGACGGTCTGCAGATTCAGAGCCCCAGAAGACCCACATTGCCCCAGATGGAAACTTGAGCTCTGTACAGGGAGGACGCAGAGAGGTCCCAGAATGCTGCCCAGATAGTGGACTCGGTCATATCTTAAATTTCTCCATGGACAGTCACAGAGAATGCTAGCAACTTCTTGACCACAGGGGTCCCAAACGCCCAAGGGAAGACCCTCTCCATCCCCACCTACTCCATCTCCAGCCAGGTGGACGGCAGCTCCCACACACACAGCGTGCACAGCCCCGCCTCCCCCTCAGCTTTCTGCACCTCAGACCCCACAGGCTCCGGCTGGGTCCCTGCTCAAGCCCACGCCCTCCACACAGAACCCCTCGCCACTTGTCCAGCCCTTTGACCTTCTGATGGTTTCCAAAACACACCATTCTCCCTGCCTGGACCTTTGCACCTGCTGCCCTGCCCCCGGGATGTTCTCTGAAGCCTTGAAACAGCTGCGCCCTTCCACCTGGGAGGCTGGAGCTTGTGAGCTCTCCCCAGTCACCCCAGCTGTGCAGCACCTTCTCCCCCTGCTGCAGAACTCCATTAACTTCTAGCAGAGTATGTACCACGAGCTTCAAGACCTCTCTGGGACTGTTACCCGCCTTCAGTTCTAGTGGTTAGATCCCTGAGGGCAGAGATCCTCTTGGTCTGTTTTCAGTTTACCCAGCCCAGAATAATGCCTGGCATACTGCTGCGGCTCAGTCAACAGAGCTGAGTGAGTGAGGGAGTGGATTCAAAGCCTTCCTGATACCAAAAGCCAAGACTTCTCTCTTCCTGCTCACCACTCACCCAGGGTCTGGCACCTATGCCCACATCTGGCTGCACCCTGGTTCCAGCCTAACACCTGGCCTGTGGGAAGAGGCACCTTCATTCTGGATGCTCTATGACTGTCTATAGCCTGTCCCCACCCTGAACCATCATTTCACAGAGGCAGAGGCTGACTCACTGATGTCTGAAACGCCACCTCTTAGTGCATAGGCAGGCAGACAAAAGGCACTAAATAAGTGTGCATTACATGGATGGAAGAAGGGGGTTTTCCACCTGTGAGGATCAGAGTGAAAGATGACAGCGTCAGTCACGTCCACAGACAGCAGCAACAGGGAGGCGCTAAGCAACCCAATGAGACTCTGCCTCTAAATAAAACACAAAATAGGGCTGGGATGGGGCTCAGTGGCTGAGTGCCCTTGAGTTCAATCCCCGGTACCCTCCCTCCATCCAAAAAAAAAAAAAAAGCTCATGAAACATGTGTCTTTCTGTCTTTCTTCCACATCAGGGGAAGCACAAGAGCATGCAGCACAAAAGAGTCTAGTTTTCTACCCAAAGTGCTTCTTATCTTCGCATCCCAAAGGTAGACTGAAGAAAACCAATGCTGTTTCCAAAGAGAAGGTCAGAGTATTTCCCATGTTTCACTAAAAAGGCCAATTTAAGTTCAATGCCAGACAACCCCAAGGAACTACGAATTTTCCTCTTCTGACTGAGTTTGCAAACAGACCCAGCACCAGGCTATCTTCCACAGAACAGGGAAGGGAGGGACACCCCAGCAGCAGTAGGCATGGGTTGGAGCACTCTAGGCACTTGTGGCCCTAGGACTAGTGGATGATTATCTAAGAGTATCTTTCCAGCCATTTCTGGTTGTGAGTATCATACGATACCACCCATCTCCAACCTCAACCACACTGTAGCCAGGCATACCCTGAAAGCCAAGGAGGGAAGAAAATAAAACTGAAGAGTGCCTCCTTGGAGCCAAGCCCTGTGCTGGGTGTGCTGCATTTGGATTTATCTCACGACCACATACCAGCAGGGGTGGCTGCAATTTGCAGTAGGTGACAGGGCTGAGTGGAAGCCTGGCGTGAGCACCTGCACAACACCCCCACGGTGGGCACCACACAGAGGCTGCCTCCAGAACTGACCCTGCTGCATCAGCTCCCCGTGCTTAGGCTGAGCACCCAAAATGAGAGGCTTTACTGCTGGTTCAGTTCTAGTGGTTAGATCCCTGAGGGCAGAGATCCTCTTGTTTTCAGAGCTGCATGGGACACGGACCCACAACTGCAGAGCCTGCCCTCCGAAGCCCGCCACCTGCATGAGCGACTGACCATATCCCAAATTCACTACAGGCCTCCTTCTTCCTGGGAGCCCTGAGATGCAGAAAAGGGAGAATCCTGAAGCAGTAGCCCCTTTCCTACAAGCAATGAGACTGAGACACCAAGGAACTGAGTAGCCAACACAGGGCCACCCAGTGTCCAATCCTAGAGCTTGGATTCCAGCACCAATGGATCGACTCCAAGGCCAAGAATTATCCCCCAAACCACAGAGGAGCATGCCCAGCTCCTCTGTAGCTCTAACCTGCCCCTGCACCTCCCTGCCCACCAGGAATGGAGGACAGCTCTGTGACTGGCAGCCTGGAAGCTGCAGGAGGTGCTCCTGAAGAGGAACTTGCTACCTGCGGCAAGATGGGTCCTGTGCTATCCAGCAGCTTCGAGGCCAGCACCTTTGAGGAACAGCCAGCATTGAGGCTGCCCTAGTAGGGGACCCTGCTCTAAAGCCAGCGAAGGACTGGCAGAGGCTTCAGTGAGAACTGAAACCATTGTGTTTAGAGGCCTGTCACATTTAAAGACACCGATGTTACTGGGAACGGCAAGCCACTTGAAGGATTTGTATAGGACAGTGTGGCAAAACCCAGGCGTGGAAAGCAGGAGGCCAAGTACAGAGCCACCAAGGGGAGGGGGGGGGGGCAACCGCCTGCTGCCATCACTCCAAAAGGGAAGGAGCTGAAGATGAATGGTGGCAATTTGCCCAGGGCTGCACTGGGTGCCAAGGTGCCAAGGCACACTGGGGCAGAGGAGGGAGTATGGTGTCCGGGCTAACCACTGGGGCCAGATTCCTAGCTCTCCACATCTTGCACTGGATCTTGGTCAAGGCCTTCGTGTCCCTGAGCACCTCTATGAAATGTGATCATACTGCTTGCACCTGGAGGGACAGCTGAAAGGACTGCAATGTCTCTGTTCAGTGCCAGCTGCGGGAGCTACCACAGTAAGTGCAAGTTGATGGCCAGCTTAGTGCCCAGGGCCACTTTCTGACTGCCTTCTCAAGTAGGGAGCACTCTTTCATAACAGTGACGGAATCTTGATACCTCACTGAAAACACAGTCCTCCCCTCTTGCCTCAATGGCCTTTGCAGGAAAGCCCACCCACCTGCTCCTGCCACTGCAACCTTGTGCACACGTCCCTGTTCGCATGGGGCACTCAGACTGGCATGGGGCAGCGCACATCAGGGAATAGCTGCACAATCTCACGCTAGAGAGAGTCCAAAGTAGTTCCAAAACATGGCTCATGCTTCTGGCTAATTGCAGCAAAGCCCCTGGAAATCATTAGCCTGGGAGACCACATGAAGAGGAAGTGGGCCAGCACGCACATGGCCCTCAGCCAGCCACTTGCCTCCTTTGGACCTAGGGTATCAGAGTCATGACCATCCAAGCAGCTCCTACAGGGTGGCAGCGCTGGGTCTTTGCCCAGGACACACTGGTTCTAACAGTTCTTTGGTGTTGTTGTTCCTAACAGCTATTTCTGTTTCAGGTAAAGAAGATGTTCTGCTGAGGGCTGGGGCTGGTCACCTCCTGTGAATGGCTACCCTGGGACAAGAATTTGGCCTCTGGCTCCCTGTCCTCCCAGGAACAGGAGAATATATTCCAGGACATCAGAGTAGAGGCATCTTCCCAGTGAGTGGGCAGAGGGAAGAGGAGGCTGGGCCTCTCACAGCCACCTGCCGGCCGCGGGAGCAGTGCCGGGACAGGCCAGGAACATGGGGAACAAGCAGCTCTCCCCCTCCTGGTCCTCTTCCATGTGCTCCTAACTCCTCTACCACAACCTGATTCTGAAAATAGGGACGACTGCTTACAGGGCCAAGGGTCACCGAGGTGGGGACACTGACACATGTAACACCCTTGGCACTTTGCGATGGTCTCTATAGGTTCACTGAAGGGACTAGACGTGAATCCCAGTGGAGGGGAGGGCCAGGCCCTGCACATGTCTCCCAGGACAGAGCTTCTGTGGATGTTGTAAAATGCATGATCACACTACTCCAGGGCTTCTGGAGGCTCGTCCACGTGCGTTTTCCTCTAGTCTCCGCACCGCCTTGCTACCTTAAAGTACTTCACGGTGCAGACACCATGGGTCAGTTTTCATTTGCTGGGATAAATAAACCCTAATGTGTAAGATCCTGTGTAGTATGAGTGAGAGGGTTCTGGAAGGCCGTGAATGCATGCACTGTTCCTGGGTGCACAGGCGGCAGCCTTCCCACCCCCTGGCCTCCTGTGGCCTGTGCAGCTGCAGGACTGGTTTCTAAATCTGCCTGGGTCCATCTGACCCTGCAGGACACTGAGGACAGGGAAGACCCCCCCCCCCCCCGCCGCCGCACCCTGCCCTGAGCCTGTGCTGAGAGAGC
Organism: Urocitellus parryii; assembly: GCF_045843805.1. Lineage (NCBI taxonomy): Eukaryota > Metazoa > Chordata > Mammalia > Rodentia > Sciuridae > Urocitellus > Urocitellus parryii. The sequence goes on along the minus strand of NC_135537.1, from coordinate 3,807,484 downwards.
CATACACACACAGTCTTGTCTATGCTTATGTTGAGCCTATGATCCCACCCTCACTTGACAGAGGGGTAAATGGAGCTCAAGAGCATCCGCGGAACCCAGCATGGTCTCTGGAGTGCAGTGAGAGAGCAGGCAGGAGCTCAGGCCCCACAGAGCACCCGAGCTCGGGGGCCCACCTGGCCCTCCCTCCGGGGCTTCCCTGAGTCCCCTGCCACCCCTGCCCTGCAAGCCCACTGGGAGGGCTCTGTAGCCAGCCCTTACTGACCCTCACTACTGGTGTCCAGGCTTATGGGCCTAAGGTTGAGGGCCACATCTCAGTTACTTTAGTCTCCGCAGCCCGGAGCTGGCTCTATACATTCGTTAAGAGAATGAGTGACACGGGGCAGGCAGCCCTTGAAATGTTCCCTTCAACACTGATACACACTCACATTGTTTGAAAGCATTTATCCTGCATTAGAGGAAAGAGCGAAGCTTCCGCTGGCTGCAGAGAAGCTGGCCTAGAAGTGTGAGGACAGCAGGAGCTTCTCTGCAGCCCCAGCCAGCACGGCTCTGGGGACAGCAAACCCTTACCTTGCACTTCTATAGAGGAACATTTATTTTAGGACCTTCAAGTACTTCCTTTCCTCAGCACAGAAGGCAGTGCCTAATAAAATAAGAGACACCCTCAATGCCACTGGCTGCCAGCCGCCCTCCCTCTGCAAACTGCAGAGGCACGTGGAGGACTGAATTCTGTGGGCTGGGGGGTGGCCATTTTTCACTGATCTCCCTTCACTCAGGCTCCCGAGAAAGCAGCTTTTCCATCAGCAGGGTCACTGGCCCCCCACACCATCTGATCACAGGTGTGGCGCAAGCAGGGCCCACATTCCCCAAGGCCTCCTGTCGCAGGAGTCCAGACGTGCCTGCTCCTTGGGGGATGCCTGTCCAGGCTCTGCCCTGAGTTGGCCTCAGGGGGAAAGCCGTGTGGAGGGAGGGGAAAGGCTCTGGGGCCTCACTGGCTGGACTCCAATCTTCTTTGTGTGTCAGATCTGTGACCAGGGGCAGTGGCCCAAGTGCTCCCAGGCCTCAGATATGTCACCTGCAAAACGGACATTCCATAGTGCAGGGTTGGTGAGGCCCTGGGAGAGTCCACTTGTCTTCCTCAGTCTATAACTGGGGCTTGAAAAACCATAGCTGATACTTTTGGGGTGTCAAAAATGTTTTGAGGTGGACTGTGGGACACTGCACAACCCCAGGAGTTACCTGGGAGCCACCTGGTTGTACACTTCAAGTGGATGAATTGTACAGAATGTAAATCATGTTTCAATAAAGCTACTGTAAAAAAAATATGGCCATTACAGGGAGTTCCACTAAAGATCAACAGGAGAGCTTTTATGGAGACATTTCATGAGCTATAAATGCTAGATAAATGCTGGTTGTTTTGTGTATTCTTTTTTAAAAAATTTATTTATCATTCTAATTTGTTATACATGATGGCAAAATGCATTTCAATTCAGAGTACACATAGAGATCACAATTTTTCATGTCTTTGGTTGTACACAAAGTAGAGTCACACCATTTGTGTCTTCACACATGCTCTTGGGGTACAATGTCCATCTCATTCCACTGTCTTTCCTACCCACCTGCCCTTTCCCTACCCCCTCTCTCCCCTTTGCCCAATCTAAAGTTCCTGCAATTCTCCCATGCCTCCACAATCCCCATCAAGAATCAGCATCCTCATATCAGAGAAAACATTCGGCATTTGTTTTTTGGAGGATTGGATAACTTCACTTAGCATTAATATTCTCCAACTCCACCATTTACCTGAACATGCCATGATTTTATTCCCTTTTAATGCTGAGTAGTATTCCATTGTGTATATATGCAGCATTTTCTTTATCCATTCATCTACTGAAGGGCATCTAGGTTGGTTCCACAGTTTAGCTATTGTGAATTGTGCTCTATAAACATTGATGTCGCTGTGTCCCTGTAGTATGCTGTTTTAAAGTCCTTTGGGTATAGTCCGAGGAGTGGGATAGCTGGGCCAAATGGTGGTTCCATTCCAAGTTTTCCAAGGAATCTCCATACTGCTCTCCAGATTGCTCGCATGGATTTGTAGTCCCACCAGCAATGTACGAGTGTGCCTTTTCCCCACATCCTCGCCAACACTTATTGTTGCTTGTATTCTTGATAGCTGCCATTCTGACTGGAGTGAGATGAAATCTTAGAGTAGTTTTGATTTGCATTTCCCTAATTGCTAGAGATATTGACTATTTTTTCATATGTTTGTTGATTGATTGATTGTAGAAGTATCTGTTCAGTTCCTTGGCCCATTTATTGATTGGGCTATTTGGGTTTTTTTTGTTGTTGTTTTTTTTTTTTGGTGTTAAGATTTTTGAGTTCTTTATATATCCTGGAGATTAGTGCTCAATCTGATGTGCGTGTGGTAAAAATCTGCTCCCATTCTGTAGGCTCTCTATTCACTTCACTGATTGTTTTTTTTTTTTTTTTTTTTTTTTTTTTTTGCTGAGAAGCTTTTTAGTTTGAATATATCCCACTTATTGATTCTTGATTTTATTTCTTACACTATAGGAGTCTTATTAAGGAATTTGGGGCCTAATCAAACATGATAAAGATTTGGGCCTATTTTTTTCTTTTAGGTACAGGGTCTCTGGTTTAATTCCTAGGTCCTTGATCCACTTTAAGTTGAGTTTTGTGCAGGGTGAGAGATAGGGGTTTAATTTCATTTTGCGGCACATGGATTTCCAGTTTTCCCAGCACCATTTGTTGAAGAGGCTATCTTTTCTTTTCTCCAATATATGTTTTTGGTGCCTTCATCTAATATGAGATAACTGTATTTATGTGGGTTTGTCTCTGATTCCTCTATTCTGTACCACTGGTCTACCAGTCTATTTTGGTGCCTATACCAGCCGTTTTTTGTTCCTGTTGCTCTGTAGTATAGTTTAGGTCTGGTATAGTGATGCCTCCTGCTTCACTCTTCTTGCTAAGCATTGCTTTAGCTATTCTGGGTCTCTTATTTTTCCAGATGAATTTCATGATTGCTTTTTCTATTTCTATGAGGAATGTCATTGGTATTTTGATTGGAATTGCATTAAATCTGTATAATGCCTTTGGTAGTATGGTCATTTTGACAGTGTTAATTCTGCCTATCCAAGAACAAGGGAGATATTTCCATCTTCTAAGGTCTTCTTTAATTTCTTTCTTTAGTGTTCTGTAGTTTTCAGGGTATTCTTTTCATGCACTGCTCCATGTTCACAAGCAGCATTTCACTGAGGCTAATGTCAAGGTGTCTGTCTCCCACTGCACCATTACTCCACTGGGGAAAGCTGTTTCCTTCATCCTGCTTTCCCTTCTGCTGAGTTTCCCTCAAGCACAGCCCAGAGAAGGACCTGGACAGCCACTGGAGAGCACCTGCCCTGGTGGTAATGCACACTCAGACCTTGGGCCCCCTGCAAGTCTGGCAGAAGCCTGCCCACTGCGCCTGAGCAATCCTCCCAGCACTTCCAAACATGTGCCTCGTCTCCAAGAGTGGGTTTCTGGGTTTCCCCAGCACTGCTCACTAGCTATTCTGAGGACATTTGCCCTGAGATTAAAAGACCTATTAAGGCCAGGTGCAGTGGTACACGCCTGTAATCCCACAGGGTGGCCAGAGGCCTGCTGTGTGTGGGGGAGGGCATCCAAGGTGAGGTGTGGCCTCCTCCCTCCACTCCAGGTGACACCCAGAATGGTGCCCAGAGGCCTCAGGCCAGGAGCCAGGTCTGTTTCCAAAGGAACTACAGGACCGTCCTGTGCCTCACGCTGAAGCAGGGAGGGAGGGAGCGGCAGAACTCACCCAGCTCACACCAGGCCGGCGGGGCCAGGGTGTACACCTGTCTTCCAGCTCGAGGTCAAGAGAGTCTGGAAGTTTTAGCAGTTCTTCTCCTGGACGTCTTGGTAAAGGAAAGAGGCCAGAGCAATCCACAGAAGTGTGACCCCTGCACTTGAGAAAGCCCAGGGCAGCTTCTCTCATCAAACCAACCAGAGGCCAAAGAACCAACATAGTCAAATCCTTAGGTAGCTTGCTAGAACAGCTACGGCTGGATCAGACTAGAAAACCAACTCCACCGCAGCAAGGACTCTGGCACACAGCCGTTCCCAAGGTAAATGGAAACAGCAAAGGACTGAAGGACCACAGGGCTTCCGTTATCCGCCTCCATGGGAACGAGAATGCCCAGTATCGAAATCTCCCAGTAAGTGGAGCTGAACCTATAAAGATTATCACGCTGCTTCCGTCTTTCCTGGCGAGAAGTTTTCCCTGCCAGCTGCAAGGATCCTCCTCTGGGACGCCAGGCGGCTGCAGCCCAACTAAGCGCCGACTCTCCCGGAGGCTGCTGGCGTGCAGAGCAGCAGAGCCTGGACACCAACGTCAGCCTCAGGCTGCACCTGCATGTAGGCCCAGGCGGCTCCAGGGAGAGCTGGCGTCACAACATACTCGCCAAGGCCAGGTGTCCACAAGCCCCTCATTTCACCTCCAACTGTCTAAGGGTGGTGACCTATATTTGACAGAAGAGGAAACTGAGGCTTGGCCCTTGCCTACGTTGTGCCGAGCCACAGGAGCCGCACCTAGTGGGTCATGTGAGCTCTGACAAGGCAAATGTGGCCCCGTATCCAGGGGAACGAAGGCTCTTTACAATACACAGTTGTGCCCTGACAGCATCACAGAGAGCCCGCAGAGGCCACTCGGTCCCCAGGGCAGAGCACCAATGTGCAGAAGGCATTGCAGGTTAGCCTGCCATACAAGCTGTGACTCAGAAAAGTGTCCTGGTCACCATTAAATCAGAATGTCACCTGAAAGGTGCACAAAACTCTTATCTAAACAGAGATGGCGTGGTTTAACTGAGATGGTATATTCTTAATCAGAAAACCTTTTCGGAAATTCTGGTTGCTTTACTGCTCTTGTGATTCCCTCAATCTCAATATATCCAAACTAGACCCTGTCTCCAAGACTGCTTCTCCCAGAAGTACCCTTCCATGTGCCCCTGGCACAGAGGGCCTACTCAGCCACAGCTCACCATGAATGGCTCCTTCTCCTTCGCCTCTGGTCCTGGTCAGGTGCCAGGTGTGGTCACCTGCCCTTGCAAAGTGTTCCCCTCTGTGGGCCCGCTCCCCAGTCTCCTGTCTCCTCTGCATACCTGGTGCAGGCCTCCAGCCTCCCTTCGGGGGGATACGGTAAGGGTGACATACCAGCCACTCCCAGCTCCTACCCCCCCTCATCAGCCTCCCCTCATCAGCCTCCCCTCATCAGCCTCCTTGTCTGGCAGCTGCTAACCTCCCTTGGGTAGAAATCAGGCCATATGTGTGCCCAGCTGGCCTGGTGGGGCTGACATGTGAGAAAGAGGGTCCAGAGCCCAAGGGCCTGAGCATGTGGAGGCAGGGAGCAGAGGGGCTGCACAGAGACCAGCCTGCAGGACTGCAGAGGCCCTTCTCCAGACCAAACAGCCGTCAGGAGAACAGAAATACCGAGTCGGGAGTTCTCAGAGGGATTCTCAACTGGAGACTGCCTGATTATCATCTGTGTATAAAATAACACTCTCATCACCATCAACAAATAGCATGGATACCAAATATATTTATAGGACATATATATGGAATAAAACGATACAAATTTAGAAAATAAAATTTTATTTCCAGAAAGTCAAAATTCACTCACAGAAGCATAGTTCACAGGCAGAATTAGAATGAGAATTACCAATCCTCATACATGCTGTCTTCTGTGGACCGGGCCCTGTTCTCAGATGGGCTCAGGACCACAAAAGCAGCAGCAGGCAGGACCCAGCATTCACAGCCACCAACCCCACATGGCCCTGGAGCCCCGAGGGGCATGCACTGTTCCTCCCATTTTTACTGATTTGGAAACTGAGCCTCCCACAGAATTCCCAGCTACTGGGAAGGACAGCAGATGGGCAGGGACACACTTCCCGGGGTGGCAGCACTACTCTGCGACAGGAGGGGGACTGGGCGTGCTGAGGCCTTGAGGAGGTGCTGGGAGAGTGACCTCACCAGTGTGGCACTAGCCGTGGTCCCAGCAGGGAGCCATGTGACCATCTCTGCCTGGATGAAGGAGCCAAGAGGAGGGGTCAGACCAGAGCCAGAAAGAAGGGAGCAGGTGTGGCTGGCCTGGGAAGACTGTGGGCTGGAGTTGGGGAGAATGCAGAGAAGCGGGGTCCTCCACGGACTGAGGTGTGGCCTTCACTCTGGGTGCTGATTAGTCCTGGTAGCTGCAGCAACAAGTTGCTCTGGGACAGCTCCTGACATCACAGCACGAGAGCCAGCACAGACCGCAGATGCCAGCCCCACTGAGGCATGTCCACCAACACGGGAGGGACTCCTCCTTTCCAGCTGCACAGGCCCTGCCAGGGCCAGACTTAACACCTGGATCTGCACATTAGACAAAGGGACGCCACAACACAGATCACACACAAGCCTGGCCTCCACAGTGTACAAAGAACTCGCAAACTCAATGATGAGAACTCAGCCCAACTGTTTTTAAAAAATGGGCAAACATCAATGTTTCTAGCAGCTCAATTCACAATAGCTAAGCTATGGAACCAATCTAGGTGCCCTCAACAGATGAATGGATTAAAAACGTGGTCTATATACACAACGGAATACTCAGTCGTAAAGAAGAATGAAACTCTGGCATTTGGTGGTAAACGGATGGAACTGGAGACAATCGTGCGAAGTGAAATAAGCCAAAAGCCAAATGTTCTCTCTGATATGCAGATACTGATGCACAGTAAAGAGGCGGGGAGAATAGAAGTGTTTGGATTAGACAAAGGGGAATGAAGGCAGGGGATAGGAACAGGAAAGACAGTAGAAAGAATCGGACGTAACCTTCCTACGTTCACACATGAGTACATGAGCAGCATAACTCCACATCACCACGTACAGCCACAAGAATGGGGAGTCCTACTCCATGTACCTATGATATGTCAAAATGCTCTCTACTGTTATGTGTAACTAAAAAGAATAACAAATTTTACAAATCTGGAGAATACAGAAAGAAATATAGAAGAAAATAAAAGCACACAAATTTCAGCACTTGCTAAAGAAAAAAAGGGCAGTCGGGGAGAAGACGAACAAGCGGCCCAGAGGCACACGAGGAGATGCCAGCATCCACAGTCGTCAGGGAAATGACATGTGAGACCACCGAGAGATGCCCACCTCCACTGGCAACACAGGGAAAGGGCTGCTGCAGGAGCTCTCCCTCCCACAGCTGTCCGCAGGCCTAGACAGCATCGCCCCTAAGGTGTTCACCAAGGGAGCCGGAAACCTGTCCGTGTAAGCCTAACACTTGCACGGCCATCGCAGTTCTCAGCAGAGCAGCCACCAGGGTAGAAGACCTGAATGTCCACCAACAGGGGAGGGACACGCATAGTGTCACATCCTCACAATGGAACACTCATCAGCTGCGAGCAGAACAAGTCATTGCTGCATGCTGACAGTGTGGGTGAACCTCAGAATCACTGTGATGAATGTCAAAGACAAACGAGAACGCAGCGAAGGGCCCTTCACATAAAATTCCAGGACATGCAGCTGATGTGTGGTGCCGAAGGCAGGGCAGTGGGTGCCTGGGGATAAATCCCAAAGGGGCACAAGAACTTTTGGGGGTAAAAAAGCATTTGTATATGCAGTGTGCTGGAGATTTCTTGGGTTCCTATGGACATCAATAGTTATCAAATTGTACATTTTAAAAATGTGCCATTCACTCTAACTCACTAATCCCACAGAGTTGCATCACAAGACACACACAATGTTAGTGTCTCACCCCAAAAGTATTTAGTTGTAAACCGAGAATCAGAAAAGCCTGGGTCTGAATCCTAGTCTGGCCAGAGACTGAATCCCCCGACTGCAGCTTCTTTGCATGGAAAGCAGGATAGTGTCTGTGGGGTGCAGCGCCATCAGGGCTGGAAGACCTGTGTCCACTCCCAGTTTAGGGACCCTCCTGCTCCTGCGCCTCCGCCTGGAGTTCCTGCCTCTGAATGCCAGACTGCTCCGTATGGGCTGCTGATGGTGCCTCTCCTTTTGTTGTCTGGCTTTCCATCTCCAGGAGGCCAGGGGAGCCTGCAGGAGCCCACATCACACTCTTTGGAGGCACCCACAACTCGTGGCTGCTGCCGCACGGACAAGGCTTAACCACCGCTTGTGGGGAGAGCCTGCAGGAGCCCACGGAGTCTCCACGGCATGTACCACGCTCCAACAGCAAGCCCATTTTGTGGAAAATTTGTGACTATCAAGTGCCTAATGATATTGGTAACTGTGGTTAGTTCCAGTTTTAAATCTCACAAAGTGACTCTTCAGAATGTACTAGTTATTACCATCCTCGGAGGTTCGGTGCCCTAGGATTTCTTGCTGCCTTCCCTGGCAGGTACCCAGGTGACAACCCTGTCACTTGTCAGGACATAAGTTCTCCAGGTTTTTCACAGCACCTCACAGCAGAGTTGAGAGCAGAGTTGAGCTGTAGGCAACACACTTACTGCTCAGTGCCACCACAGTGGAACAGCATCAGTCACATTTAGTAGAGAAAGTGCCTTTGCACAGCTTTAGGAATCCTCTCTCCTGAGACGATTCAGACTTGCAGAGGAAAGCTTGGCCTGTCTCGAGGCCGGGCAGGGGCTGGTGCTTGGTTCTGGTGTCCTCTCCCAGCAGTCACCATGCTGCCAGCCTCTCCTTCCTTCCTGATTCACAGGGCTCCACCGTCTTCCAGAATGACAACAACAGGCCTTTCTGAAACTGAGACTCGGAACACCATGGGACCGTTCCCACCAGGAGCTGGTGTGTGAGGGGACTTTGAGTTACCCCTGGCTGCAGACTGTTGCCAAGCAATGCTGCAGGGACCTGCAAGGGTGGCCATGAGACAGCAGTCATGCAGGCCCAGGCAGAGCAGGCGGAGCCACAGCCAGGCCCCAGGCCTGCCCTCACTCCACTCCTGGCTTGGCCCTCTGCTTACAACCCTTCACTCTCTTCTGGGGTCCAAAATGTAGCACGTTCATCTGCAAAAACGTTACCACTCCCCTGCTGGTTCCAGATTCTCCAGTCCTAGAAGCAGCACCTCACACACAGAAAGCCATTGAAATAAGTGTTTGCTGCTGTGAGTAGGTCGCTGCTCTGAACCTCTCTGCTATGCGTGGGCAAGACAAAGCAGGTACGTGAAGCCACATGTGGCCCAGAGCTGGGACGGACAGCCATAACTCCACTCCTCTCATTCCTGGGACCTCTAGGATGTCTTAGATGTGACAGATCAGAGGACAATGCTTATAAAGGGCTGTGCTCCTTGATGGTTGTACATGCCCTTACCCCTCCCTCCTGACTCTCAGGAAGGGACAGGCATGCGGAGGGGCCCCAGAGCTGCAGCCAACCTGTTGTCAAGTTGGAATGTGAGAGACGGGAGAAACAGCTAAATGCAGGCAAAATTATTTCTCTCGGCAAATCCAACCAGGGCATAGGAAGGAGGGATGGCTGGCCCAGTATCACATGGGAAGACGGGAGTTGATGACTGGATCAAAGCCCTGGAAATGATCATCTGCTTTACATTCACAGCAGACAAGCAAGGGGAGCCAGCCTTCAAGGAAACAGACTGCTGTCTACAGTCCCTTATCCCAGCCCAGACATTGAAAGGACAAAAGGTGCCAGTGACAGATTAGCAGGCAAAGGTAATCTCAACCCTCCTGGGCCCTTCTGACAGAACACATACTCACTGGTTCGTAGCCCTAGTGGAGGGACATTAATTACACAGAGTGACTTCATCGTCAACCAACCCTAGTGACTCGTCTTCTGCAGCGGGGGGCCCTGGAGACCCAGGCTTGCACCACCACTTTCTGATAGAAAAGACAAGTAAGGCTCAGCAGGAGGGGGGATGTTTGGAGGTAGCCCCACAAAGGTTACCTGACAACAATATCTTAATAAAATGTTACCTGATGACAAAGGTTATCCTGATATTACATCACTGGGTGCTCACCTGTCCCAGAGACTGTGTGAGTGCATCAAGCCCTCAGAACACAGCCCACACCCAGGGCTCCGCTGGGACCCCTGCTTGGATGCCAGGGCCAATCCCTTCATCCTGGATACCAAGCAAGCCCAAGGCCCTGACCCTAGTTCTCCCACCTCCTGGCCTCAAATCCAGATGAGGCTACCCCATCTCTGCAGCTCAGAGCTCTGGGGTCATTGAGAGCTCACTTAACCTTGTGGAGCTCTTCTCTGCTCTGGAAAAAGAAAACTACCAATAGACCAATGCTGTTTACTGAAAGCCAGCCCACAGGGCCCCATGCCACCTACAATCCCCTGGGAGCCAGGCATGAACACCCCAGTTCCCAGAGCAGGAAGGGGAGAGTAAGGGCAGAACCCGGACAAGGGCTCACTGGCAGGACCACATACAAGGACAGGCTCATCTCCAGAGTCTGGCACACACACCTGAAGACAGCTAGCTCCCCCCCCCCCTCTCCCCGCTACTCTGTCTGCAGCATGAAAAACTTACAGCTGAAAGGGACCTTACACAGCACCTAGTCCAGTCCTTGTTTGCACAGGTAAAACAAACCCAAGCCACAAGGTTGCACAGAGCGCTGGGTCTGAGCCTCCAAGCCTGTGGGCTAGACAGAGCTCTGCTCTCTAGAGAGCGCATGGTCCAGTCTGCAAACTGACTGCATAGTCTTGGGAGGGGGACGCAGCAGGCTGTGTGTGGATCCTTGTCATTTGTCCCCCCATCTTGATAAGACCGAGGCCCTGACCATCATGTCTTATCATTGCCATTAGGGACTGCAAGTTTCATGTGCAGAGGGAGGGAGGGAGACATGAATACCACAATGAGAAATTAAAACCACTTCACCCTGAAAATGTGACTCTGATTTATTGCTCTAGAGCAGCTGGCGATGACCTGTCAGAGAAGCCGTGTTGAAAATAAAGAACAAAAATCACCCAGAGTTGTTTTGCCACAAATCCAAATTAGAAAATGCCATTCTCTGGATGATTAATGCTTCAATTTTCCCCCTCATTCACAGAGGATTTGTCAAGCATTACTGCAGCCCCTGAGAGCAACAGTACCATTCCAAATGAAAGGACGGGAGGCTGCGAGTCGGTGCTCAGTCGGGCTCCCCAGGTTCGGCCCCTGGGGCCGCTTGAGGCAGGCAGCCCCTGGCCATCATGCACCACACACAGGCCCCACTCAGTGTTGCCACAGGGAGGAGGACCTCCTTCCTCATGGACATCAGGCTCCACAGGTGGTTTTGGCCACCAGGCCTGAGCAGAGCAACCCACGCCACAGGGGTCAGAGACACCTGGGACTGTCATGTGGTCTGCCATTTCTTTCCTCTAGCAAGGGCAAGGTGAGGCTGGCCAACCTGACTTCTGGGACTGACAGGGCTTATAGGGGAGGGTCCCGAGACTCCCCCAAACTCTTGTGATGTGTAGTGTGACGTCGAAGAAGTCAAGCTTGGCTTTAATTCCCTGACTTTAGGAAGAGTCTGCCGCCATGGCTGACCAGCGGAGCGCTGCCCGGAGCCTACTTGTTCTATCTGCAACAGAAATTCCAGAACCAAGATTTCTCCTAACATTGAACAAACATGGCCCAGTTAGAACACAAATATGTGTCAAATGAAAGTCCACGTAAAGTGCTGCCTCGGAACCCCAGCACTGGGAGGAGGGCGTCTCTCTGCAGAGGAGCTCCGCCGTCCTGCATCCTCGATGCACGGAGCTTGAGGACAGCTGCAGAGCTTAGATGCCGCATCAGAGGAGGACCCTGCTGACCCCTGCACACAGCCCCACCCATCTACCTCAGCCACCACAGGACACTTCTTCCCGGCTCTGCCCACACCTGCACACACTATGGCAGGTCTTGCCTCCCAGAGGACCAGAGAGGACACATCTCAAACATGGGCCCTTTACTTCTGCTAACTGGTCAGTTTCCTCATCCTTGCTCTCGGCTGGTCCCTGGCTCTGCTCTGCTCAGCCCAAATTGAGCTTTGGGACCATTTTGTACACCTTTGAGATCTAATCAAAGTCCATGATCAGTAATGGACTGAGACAGATTTCAGGTCCACCTGACACAGCTGTGGGAGCCCAGACACATCACCTGACCTATGTGAACTCTGTTTCTTCATCTACTTGATGATGATGATGATGATTGGATGCCACCAGGCATGAGTACGGAGAAGATGAGCAGTAACACAGAGAAGCACCTGCCGCCGTGTGGCTGCGAATAGGTGGCATCCAGGATAAACCTGCTGATTGTAACAGCCTCCCATCCTCAGCAGACAGGAAACCACAGAAACCTACCTAAAGAATTCACTTTCAAACAAGCAGACTAAGCCCGGCCACCCCTCCACTAGTGCCCGCAACAGGATGCCCGAGTGCTGAGGCCACTGCTTTAGGTGAGTGCACTGCCCACGTGAGCTCTTGCTACGCTGGGGAAACGACAGACTGCAGAAGAGTGAGGCCCAAGCAGTCCTTGTGCTGCACCCTGAAGCACACGAGGCACAAGCAGCCACCTGGACGTGGGTCTGGGCAGGCAGGCTATTATCTCTGGGTGGTGGGATTAAGTGTAATTTAGAAATTATGTTCCATACACTTTCCCTTATCTTCTAAAATGAACACATGCTACTTTCCTATTGGGTTACCGATGTTATCTCCGGAAAAGAAATCCTGTTCCTGGGAGTTAGGTGGAAGCAGCCAGGGCCACAGGGGTGGGAATGAGGACAGGGCTGGGCCAGCAGGGCCTGGAGCAGTCTCAGCAAATGGGGGGCTCGGTGTGAGCAAACAAGCACTGCAGAGAGGCACAGCAGCAGCAGCAGCAGCAGCGCGGTGGGGGCAGAGCGGCTTGGAACAGCTCCCAGCAGATGGGCAAGGCCGCCACTGAAAGCACCAGGCAGCCTGGCGTGAGGGCCATGTTAACACAAATGTCACGTAGATCACCGCTGCCACCATGGTTCCAATCGAGTTAGGCACGGGTGATGAAGTTTTCTCTGACCATCACTTGACAAGGACATTGCCGCTCAGCTGCCACCATGGCCCCACACTTGCTTCAGTGCCTGACATGGCTCAGAAAAGCAGACAAGGCAAAAAACATGTCACTAAGACACGCAGAGAAAGTCACACTTCCAAAGCTGTTTTGCATCTTTGGGGATTTTAAAACAGAGAAGTCAACCTTGCTGGAGATAGATTCAACTAGAAAGATCTTCCAGGAGTGTGACCTAATATGGAAAATGCCATAGTCATTGAGATGCAAAGATGAAAAAGTCCTTAACAGTAGGGGATTGGCAATTAGGAACAAGAAAGAAATGTGTGGATTGAAGCAGTGGAGTCAGGGGCTCCTCTCGGGCAGGGCATGTGACGGGCAGGGCTTTGGGGGGAAACCAAACAAAGCAGCAACTGCCCTTCTCCACCTCCCAGGCCCAAGGCCCCTGCACCAAAACCTGGTGAGAAACCACACAGCAAGCTGGTCATTTGAATGCGAATACCTTATACGCAATCCCTCAAGATCCAAGAGTCATTCCACATCACTTTTTAAAGACGAAAGAGGAAGTCAGAGGACTGAATGAAGCCTCTGTCCTCAGATCCATCTCACTCCCTTCCCGTCCCCCAGGGATGCCAGCTCCTCAGCTTCCTCAGGAGGAACTGGGAGACAAAGGCAAAGCAAGCATGGTTCTGCATTCAGAGAGCTGCCAGATACTACGGTTTGGATGATGTGAGGTGTCCTCCACAAGCTCTCTTGTGAGACAATGCAAGAAGGTTCAGAGAAGGAAAGATTGGGTTATGAGAGCCTTAACCCAATCAGTGAACCAACCACCGGATGGGACTGAGTGGTTCCGAAGGCAGGCAGAGTGCGGCTGGAGAGGGAGGCACGGGGGGAGTGGCTTGGGGCTATATATTTGTATTTGGCAAATGGAATCTCTCTGCTTCCTGATCCTCATGTGAGCCACTTCCCTCCCTGACACTCTTGTCCTGCCTCACCCTGAGCCCCTAGGAATGGAGCCTGCTCTCTATGGACTGAGACCTCTGAAACCGTAAACTCTCAAATAAACTTCTCCTCTAAAGTTGTTCTGGTTGGGTCTTTTAGCCACAGCAGTGAAAAAGCTGGCTGAAGACCAGACGTCCCAGGAGAGGGACAGGCAGACAGGCAAGCAGGCATGTGACTCTTCTGTACTTTGGTAACAGCTCAATTTGGGGGACATCGCCTAGAGTCAAAGACTGGAAAAAAGCCCAGAAAGAGGCCACAGAAGGCCCTAGAAGACGTAACGCCTTGGCTGGCCCCAGAGACAGAAGAGGTAAGACAGCCTACAAGCCAAGGCCTGCACTGTGAGTGGGCAGCGCACAGTAGGGACTGCACACGGCAGGTCAAAACCTACAAAGGAGGCCAGCCATGGGAGCCAGCAGACTCCCTCCAGACCAGGACATCTCTCAAGCTCCAGGTCTACAGGCGTAAGGACATAAGCACCTCCAGGCAAAGTGCATCAGGTAGACCCCAACCCAAATCATCTACCCCTGGGGGCCTCTGTGGATGCAGTCAGTGGTCCTGGTGGGCAAGAGCCAGCATGTTCCAACTATCCAGAAGAGGCTGACCAGGTCTGATAACAGCTTTAGCTGGCCCCATATACTCAAATCCTAAATCCTAGAACTGGGAGGAAATGTGTACCTTTGCAGTGACAACAGAAGTGTCCCAGGCCCAGGAAAAGGGGCCGCAAGAAGGCAGAGCCAGGGCTCCGGGGCTGCTCACAGCAGCAGACAGAGCCAAGCGGCGGGGGTGGATGACAGGAGACCCCAGCAGCCACCCGAGACAGCAGATCTGATGTTTACAGAGAACTAGAAAGCAGATTGAATCTGAAATCTCTATATTTTTTAAATGACAGCTCAATTTGTTTTGTTTTGTTTTTTTTACATGAGGAAGGCTGAATACATCTGCGAGCCAGACTTGGCCTGCTGGTCGTGCAGTCAGGACTCTCTGACGGCCACTTGGTTGACACACCCTCCCGGCACCCCAAGTGCCTTCTCAGAGGACCTGCCGTGGCAGCGCCGTCAGGAACAGGGAGCTCAGGCACAGATGGGAAGTCGCTCTCGCCTGAGCGCTGGGTTCCTCCAGTTTGTCTTCATCTATCTCCTGTCATCTCTGCAGATACTGACACAAATTATTGGACAGAGAAATAGGGAGGAAATCAAATACTAAAGTTTATTTTAATTGCAAAGTTTTGCTATGTTCTATTCCAACCAATATTATCATCTTCATCATCTTCATTTTAAATTTCATACTGTGAAAGCCTCATAGTGCCAGATGGAAGGAAATGAAACACCATAATGAGATGGAAGAAGGTTTAAAAATTAAAAAGCGAATGAATCAGAGACCCAGCTAGAGCTTACCTGCTCTCATGCAGAGAGACAGCGCTCAGGCTTGGGTCTATCCAGCACAGCTGCACAGGCAGAGGACTGCAGATGCTGGCAGGGACCTGGGGAGGAGCATACCCCACTCAGGCCAGTGGCAGCTCCACTGTCACCGAGAGCAGCTGCTCCAAGCAGCCCCAGCTGCATCAGCCAAGGGCAGTAAGCAAGCACCTTGGCAGACACCCCTGCCCCCAACCAGCCTCAAAGTCTAGACAGTCTCGGACACCCTCACGGCACCATGGCCCCGGGGTGACCTGAGAAGCCCTGGACTCAACGTGTTCCCCTTGGGGGTGGAGACTGTTTGGGCAGCAGGGCTGGGTTGGGGTGAACGGGAATCAGGGAGTGGTTCAGGGCTGTCCCTGTCTCCAAGCACCTACAAAACCAGTGTCAAGGCTGGGCACCCACAGCAGCCAGTGGAGGGGGCCGGGGCAGCATCTCCCAGCACTGTCCTCACCAAGAGGTGACCTGCGCAGGCCCTGCCTGGCTGCCTTCTGTAGGCCCAAACCCTTGGCAGGGTTGAGTGGAAAGGCGGGTTGGGCCTCAGCCATGGCGCTGTGCAGTGCAGCAGGGAGTGTGGCTGGGACGGAGCCTGGGGAAGACCGTCAGCCTGTCCTTAGAGGGGTGGGGTCCCTCTCACCCCTCAGCCCTTTGCAGAAGGCTGCCAGGTGAGAAGGGAGAGGCATCTCACACCTACCACAGCCAGGAACCAGGGATGGGGAGACCTGGTGCGGTGAAGATGGAGGCTGCCTGTGCAGGGTGGGCCGTCCAGGAGGGCCAGGATCTGACAGGCCAGAGGGTGCCAGGATGCAAAGATTGCAGGGTAGGTCTATTTTACTCCAGACGTGACAATGGGGCCCCAAGTGGCCAGCCTAGAGGAGGGTAGGACAGGGGCTGGGCAGGAGGGTGGTCAACAACCAGATCCCACCCAGCCCAGACAGAAGGAAGGAGGAGCTCACTTGGTAGTACAACTACAGCACCTTTTGCAGCAAAACAAAGGGCCCTTTCCAGCCCAGGCAGAGCTATGGCAAACTGGTTTGCCCACAGACAGCACGGCAGGACTGAGGTCAGCCAGTGGCCCCAGTGTGACTGTCTTAGAGAGGGTCTCAGGAGGCAGCCAAGCCAAAGGGTGGTAGAGGAGCAGGGGCTGCACACCAGCCATCTCTAGCCCACACGTGTCTAGGGCTTGGGCTTCCGTAGAGCTCCACCCAGTCTTCCCAAGGCAAGTGGAGGAGGTGGCAGAGCAGATCTGAAGGCCACACAGAAAACAATCTGGAGCAGCATACAGGCAGCAAGACACATGAGGAGCTGGAGAAGCCAGCTCTGGAGTCAGACATGACTGGGTCTGAGCTAACCCCATGGCCATTGAACTTCTCCAGCCTCAGTCTCCTTACGCAGCTGTAACAGGGACTAGAGAACTGGCTTCACCGATTCCTGAACATTGAGCTGCTGAAGAAGTGAGGACACTCTGCAGATCTGGTGCAGGTGATAATGAGGTGTGGCGCTGCAGCAGTCTCCCTGGGCCCCAGCGGGGGTGCTGCCTACCTTTGCCTAGCTCCTGGGTGTTCCCTCATGAAGGTCAAGTAAGGGATGCGCAGACAATAGCTTCCATATACTATATCACTGGACCTTGACCAAAAAGCATCCTGTTTGGATCAGGAATTGGGTCATTTTTTTTCAGAAAATAATGAGAATTTTGAAAGCTTCTTAAAGGAAGCCTACAGGCTTGAAACAGAATTTTCCAGGATAATGCAGAAGGATAATTGGTCCCATAACTTCCTGTCGATGTTGTAACAGGAGTCCAGAGTCAGGCAAAATTGGAAAACACAAAAATCTTTAAAAGTAGGAAAGTTCTAAGATGTCTGGGTGAGCTCCCACTGCTCCTGCAAATGACAACCACAGATTCTGGACAAAGTCCATTTAAATAAACAACTAGAGGGTAAAGAAAAACAAGCATATCATTTTACTAGAAGAATAAAAGAAATGGAATTAGTTATACTTCAAGATTTTGGGCTTGAGGCCAGGCCAGGTTAGCTCTACATGGAAACTAAAACTCTACATGGACACATGTACAGAAGCCACCACAGCAAGGGAGAGGGGAGTGTGGGAAAGGAGAGGGTGGCGGAGGAGGAGCCCAGGATGTACCCAGACTCTGCCCCAATCTCAGCATCAGTCCTGAATCAGATGTGCATGGAAGAGTCAGTGAGGTCCAGCCAAGTCTAGAAGGAAGACACTGAGACCTGGGGTGCCCAAGAAGAGGTTTTGATTAGAATCCAACAAAGATAAATCCCTGCTACATAAAATTCATATCAAAAAAATTCTCTTCAAAGGAATATAACAGAATCTAGAGACTCCAAAACAAAACATTACAATGTTCAAGGTGTAATAAAAAATTATCCAAACTGTAAAGAAGCAAGACTGTGACTGCTTCTTAAGAAAAAAGGAAACCCATAAATTTAGATCAATCTTGAGATGATACAGGTATTGCAATTAGCAGACAGTTTTTTTAAAGTTACTAAAACTAAACTTAAGAACATTAGGGAAAATATTCTGGCAAAAAACAAATAGATATAAAAAGCTCAGAAAAGATAAGAATGATTGGCCTGCACTGCGACCGCATTGCTGCTGCCTCTGATTCCTCTGCTGCCAGCCTGAGGTCACCTGGAAGACTACTTTCTGGGTGCTGCTGCCCAGCACTGCCCTGGATGCAGCTGAAGCCAACGCTGTCCTGACCCCTGGAGATCACCTGGTGACGCTGCCCCCACAGCTGCAGTTGCAGCCCACACTTCTGCTGACCCGCTGCCTGCCGCCAACAACCACCACTACCTCGGCTACCACGGCCTAGAGGACTGCTCTGGGGGAGACTCCAGGGTTGGTTACATGTGGCTGCACCCATTTTGGGTCACCAGCCAGGGCCTGGGGCCTGGGGCCTGGGTTCCAGCAGGTTTACCAGCACAACAGCCTCTGTGTGGGGACTCTGGCTGGGACTTGCAGGTCCAGTGTGGGGGTGCCTGCGGGTTTGGAGGAGCCTGTGGTCTTCCTGCTGAGAGTGCTGGTGGCCCTTGCTTGCTGCTGCATCTCGGGGTTGCTCCTTTGCCTGGGTGTACCCCTGGTGGTCTCTCTGCAAGTAGGAGCAGCACTGAGATCTTGGGACGGCAGTGTGGCCGAGCCTGAGGTATCTGAGGCCCAGATGGGTGGGATAGAGACCGGGTTTGTGAGGGCTGTTCTGTGTTTGGTGATCCTGAGAGACATCAGAGACAGGGCTGAGGAACTATTGAACACTGACAGAGACAGTTCAGTTTTCCATCAAGATTTATTTTATTTTTTATTTTTTTTTTTAATTTTTAAAATATTTATTTCTTACTTTTCGGAGGACACAACATCTTTTGTTTGTATGTGGTGTTGAGGATCGAACCTGGGCCACATGCATGCCAGGCGCTACCGCTTGAGCCACATCCCCAGCCCAGCCCAGCCCAAATCTTTTTTTTTTTTTTTTTTAGTACTAGGGATCAAACCCAAGGCTTTGTGCATGCAAGGCAAGTGCTCTACCAACTGAGCTATATCCCCAGCCCTTATTTTATTTTTGGATTCACTAATCTCTCTACCACATTTGGAACAGGATGTTTTTATGCATCAGTGTGTGGAGGACAATGATATATGAATGGTGTTTTGCATTTCTGTTGTATTCTTATGTCTTTAATTTTTTCTCTTTGTTCGTATTCTTCCTCTCTCGTCAGTTTTCTTATATTTTCTTTCTAACTTTTCTCCAACCAACAGCCAATCTCTGTGGGCTCCTCTTTCATTCTTCCTGTGAATTTTTACCTCTAGCTTCTCTCCTCCTCCCTCCTGAATACTGCATATCTCACTACCTCTGTTCTCTCATCCACAATTGGAAATTGTAAACCATTTTAACAAACATTCTGTTTGTACTATAGATAGTTGTTGAACTCATCATTTTGGTTTAATGTGACAAAGCAGTAGACACCTTAGTTGGGAGCTATTAGGTTTAAGGCTATATATTGTCTACACTGGGTGCTGCTGATATTGGTCTCACCAGTAAAGGTGAAGCACTGGAAACCTTCAGGGACACTATAGGTCTACAGGGAAGAATTTATCCTGCCTTAGATCCATACTTTTAGATGGGAAAACACATAACAACAAGAAAAAACAAGGGAATAAGGCACCCCAAACAAACCAAGATGCTTCAACAACAGAAGCCATGATAACACAGTAGAAGAAATGTCCAAGATGGAGTTCAGATTGTACACAGTTAAATTGATATGTGAAGTAAGGGATAGTATAAGGGGTGAAGTCAAAGAAAAAACACAGGAAGTGAAAGACCACTTCAATAAAGAGTTAGAGATCATGAAAAAAAAAACAAGCAGAAATCCTCGAAATGAAGGAATCAGTAAACCAAATTATAAATTCAACAGAAAGCATCACCAACAGACTAGACCATTTAGAAGACAGAACCTCAGACAATGAAGACAAAATATATAATCTTGAAAGTAGAGTTGTACAAGTTGAACAAGAAACCATGAACAGAACATCTAAGAATTGTGGGGCAACATGAAAAGAGCAAACTTAAGATGTTATTGGAATAGATGAAGGAGCAGAGATACAAACCAAAGCAATGCGTAATCTTTTCAATGATATAATAGCAGAAAATTTCCCAAACCTAAAGAATGGAATGGAAAATCAAATACAAGAGGCTTACAGGACCCTAAATGTACAAAATGACAACAGACCCACACCAAGACATATTATAATGAGAGTGACTAACACAGAGAATAAAGATAAAATCTTAAAGGCTATGAGAGAAAAAAATTAAATTATGTATAGGGGGAAACCAATTCAGATCTCAATTGATTACTTAACCCAGATCCTCAAAGCTAGGAGGTCCTGAAATAATATAGATATTATTTCTTTCAGACTCTGAAAGAAAACAGGTGCCAACAAAAAATTTTATATCCAGCAAAATTAAGTTTCAGATTTAAAGATGAAATTAAGACATTATTCTATGATAAATAAAAATTAAAAGAATGCACAAGTAGAAAGCCTACAATATAGAGTATTCTCCACAAAAATATTCCATGAGGATGAGCTGGAAAAAAAAAGTGAAAACCAGCAAAGGGAAGATCTACACTAAAGGAACAGTCAACCAAATAGGAAACTAAGACAAATCAAAACCAGAAATAAGTCAAAATGGCAGGGAATACAAATCATATCTCAATAATAACCTTGAATGTTAATGGCCTCAACTCATCAATCAAAAGACATAGACTGGCAGATTGGATTAAAAAGCAAGACCCAACAAAATGCTCTCTTCAAGAGACTCACCTCATGGGCAAAGACATCCACAGGCTGAAGGTAAAAGGATGGGAGAAAACCTATCACTCATATGGATTATGTAAACAAGCAGGGGGCCGCCATCCTCATCTCAGATAAAGTAGACTTCAAGCCAAAGTTAACCAGAGGAGACAAAGGAGGACATTTCATACTTCTTAAGGGAAGTATATATGAGCAGGACATAATGATTATGAATATTTATGCCCCAAACAATGGAGCATCTATATGCATCAAAAAAACCCTTCTCAATTTCAAGAGCCAAACAGATCTCAATACAATAATACTCTCACTACTAGACAGATCTTCCAAACAAAACTAAATAAGGAAACTAGAACTAAATGATACAACCAATAATTTAGACTTAACAGACATATATAGGATATTTCCTCCATCAACAAGCAAATATACATTCTTCTCAGTAGCACACGGCTCCTTCTCTAAAATAGACCATATCTTATGCCACAAAGCAACTCTTAGTAAATACAAAAAAAAAAACAGAGATAATGCCCTGCATTCTATCAGACCACAATGGACTGAAATTAAAAATAAATGATAAAATAAAAAATAGAAGCTACTGTAACAAATGGAGACTAAAAAAATACACAATTGAATGATGAATGGATAGTAGAAGAAATCAAGGATGAAATAAAAAATTCTTAGAGGTAAATGAGAACACTGATACAGCATATCAAAATCTCTGGGACACTATGAAGGCAGTGCTAAGAGGAAAGTTTATTGCATTAAGTTCATTCTTTAAAAGAATAAAAAGTCAACAAATAAATGTCCTAACACTACATCTCAAAGCCCTAGGAAAAGAAGAACAAATCAACACCAAAAAGCAGTGTAAGACAGGAAATAATTAAAATTGGAGCTGAAATCAATGAAATCAAAGCAAAAGAAACAACTGAAAAAAGTGACAAAACAAAAAATTGGTTCTTTGAAAAAAAAATAGATAAATCCCTGGCCACGCTAACCAAGAGAAAAAAAGAGAAAACTCAAATTACTAAAATACAAGATAAAGGAGCAAATATCAAAACAGACATATCTGAAATGCAGAAGATAATTAGAAACTATTTTGAAAATTTTTACTCTAATAAAATAGAAAATACTGAAGACACTGACAAATTTCTAGAGACATATGACTGACCCAAACTGAATGAGGAGGTCATACATGATTTAAATAGATCAATTTCAAGTAATGAAATAGAAAACGCCATCAAAAGCCTACCAACCAAGAAAAGCCCAGGACCAGATGGATTCTCAGCCGAGTTCTACAAGACTTTCAAAGAAGAATCAACACCAATATTCCTCAAAGTATTTCATAAAATAGAAAAGGAGGGAATCCTTCCAAACTCATTCTATGAAGCCAATTAATATCGCACGGAGACCAAAACCAGACAAAGACACATCAAGTAAAGAAAACTTCAGACCAATATTCCTGATGAATATAGATGGAAAAATTCTCAATAAAATTCTGGCAAATTGCATACAAAAACATATTAAAAAGATAGTGCACCACAATCAAGTAAGATTCATCCTAGGATTTCAGGATTAGTTCAACATACAGAAATCAAAAAACATTAAATCATCATTTTAATAGACCTTAAAACAATAATCATATGATCATCTCAATAGATGCAGAAAAAGCACTTGACAAAATATAGCACACCTTCATGTTCAAAATACTAGAAAAATTAGAGATAGTAGGAACTAGTAGGAACTAACAAAAACGGCAAGGTATTGGCACCAAAATAGACTGGTAGACCAATGGTAAGAGGTCTACCTTACAATCTTTTCAATGATATAATAGCAGAAATTTTCCCAAACCTAAAGAATGGAAGGGAAAATCAAATACAAGAGGCTTACAGGACTCCAAATGTACAAAATTACAGCAGACCCACACCAAGACACATTACAACGAGAATGACTAACACAGAGGATAAAGATCAAATCTTAGAAGCTATGAGAGAAAAAAGTTAAATTATGTATAGGAGGAAACCTATTTGGATCTCACCTGACTTCTCAGCCTCAAAGCTAGGAGGTTCTGGAATAATATATTTCAGGCTGTGAAATAATTAATATCAGAGCTGAAATCAATGAAATCAAAGCAAAAGAAACAATTGAAAAAATTGACAAAACAAAAAGTTGGTTCTTTGAAAAAAAATAAATAAAATAGATAAACCATTGGTCACAGAATAGCAGACACAGAAACAGACCCACAAAAACACAGATATCTCATATTAGACAAGGGTGCCAAAAACATCTTGCAAAAGCTATATATGCGAAACCCAAGGCCAGCATCATTCTAAATGGAGAAAAATTTAAAGAATTCCTGCTAAAAACTGGAAAAGACAAGGATGTCCTCTTTCACCACTTCCATTCAGTATCATCCTTGTAACTCTAGCCATAGCAATTAGACAAAAAGAAAGAAAGAAAGAAAGAAAGAAAGAAAGAAAGAAAGAAAGAAAGAAAGAAAGAAATTAAAGGGATACAAATAGGTAAAGAAGAACTCAAACTATCACTATTTGCTGATGATATGATTCTATATCTAGAAGATCCAAAAAATTCCACCAGAAAACTTCTAGAACTAATAAATGAATTCAGCAAAGTAGCAGGATATAAAATCAACACCTATAAATCAAATGCATTCCTATACACCAGCGATGAATCCACTGAAAGAGAAACTAGGAAAACTACCCCATTCACAATAGTCTCAAAAAAAAAAAAAAAAGGTAATCAACCTAACAAAAGAGGTGGAAGACCTCTACAATGAAAACTCTAGAACACTAAAGAAATAAATTGAAGGAAACCTCAGAAGTTGGAAAGGTCTCCCATGCTTCTGGATAGGAAGAATTAATATTGTCAAAATGGCCATTCTACCAAAAGCACTATACAGATTTAATGCACATCTTATTAAAATCCCAATGACATTCTTCATAGAAATAGAAAGAGCAATCATGAAATTTATTTGGATAAATAAAAGACCCAGAATAGCTAAAGCAATCTTTAGCAAGAAAAGTTAAGCAGGAGGCATCACAATACCAGACCTTAAACTATACTACAGAGCTATAGTAATAAAAACGCCATGGTATTGGCACTAAAATAGCCTGGTAGACCAATGGTACAGAATAGAGGACAAAGAGACAGACCCACATAATTACGGTTATCGCATAATAGACCAGGATGCCTAAAATATTCACTAGAGAAAAGACAGCCTATTCAACAAATGGTGCTGGCAAAGCTCGAAATCCATAGGCAGCAAAATAAAATGAAACCTCTATCTGTCACCCTGCACAAAAATCAACTCAAAGATAATCAAAGATTTAGGCACTAGAACAGAGACCCTGCACTTCATAGAAGAAAAAGTAGGCCCAAATCTTCACCACATCGGCCTTAACAAGACACTTAAAATGTAAGAAGTAAAATTAAGAATCAATAAATGAAATGAATTCAAATTAAAAGACTTCTTCTCAGCAAAGTAAACAATTAATAGTGTGAGGACAGAGCCTATAGGTTGGGAGAAAATCTTTACCACATGCACTTCCAATAAAGCAGTATTCTCTAGGATCTATAAAGAACTCAAAGAACTTAAAATACCAAATAACAATCAATAAACGGGCTAAGGAACTGAACAGATACTTCACAGAAGAAGAAATACAATCGATCAACAAATACATGAAAAAGTGTTCAACATCTCTAGCAATTAGAGAAATGCAAATCAAAATTAAGATTTCACCTCACTCCTGTCAGAATGGAGTTTTAATTTAATGGAGTTTTAATTTAAAAAATCATCAAGAATACAGGCAACAATAAATTTTGGCGAGGATGTGGTGTAAAAGGCACACTCATACACTGCTGGTCGGACTGCAAAGTGGTGCAACCACTATGGAAAGCAGTATGAAGATTCCTCAGAAAACTGGGAATGGAACCACCATTTGACCCAGCTATCCCACCCCTTGGTTTATACCCAAAGGACTTAAAATCAGCATACTTCAGTGATACAGCCACATCAATGTTTATAGCAGCTCAATTCACAATATCTAGACTATGGAACCAACCTAGGTGTCCCTCAATAGATGAATGGATAAAGAAAATGTGGTATATATACTCAATGGAATATTATTCAGTTTTAAAGAAGAGTGAAATTATGGCATTTGCCAGTAAATGGTTGAAGTTAGAGAATATCATGTTAAGTGAAATAAGCCAATCCCACAAAACCAAAGACCTAATGTTTTTTCTAATATGCAGACGCTAATTCACAATAAGGTGGGGGCAGTAGGGAAGAATAGCATTACCTTAGATTAGGTAGAGGGAAGTGATGGGAGGGGAGAGGATGTGGGGATAGGAGAGATAGTAGAATGAAACAGACATTATTACTGTATGTATATATGTGACTGCATGACCAATATGATTCTGCAACATGTACAGAAAAAGGAGATATTATATCGCATCTATGTATGATATATCAAAGTGCATGAATGCATCCTGCTGTCATGTATAACTAGTTAAAGCAAATTTAAAAATTTTAAAAAGGTAACAACTATTAAAAATAAGTAGAAGAGTTGAGATTGAGAAATAGAAAAGTTTTAATTTTAAAAAAAAGCACTGAATGTACTTAACAGAAGAATGAAACAGTCTAAATAAGTAATCTAATCCCGAGAGATAAAGAATGTGGAAAAAAAAAAAAACAAAAACAGAGCTTCTAAGACCTGTTTGGTAAAGATACCCAAAATCCTAACTTATCTGTCCTTAGAGTCCCAAAAAGAAAAGGAAAAATAGGAGATGAAGAAATACATGTATTTAAACAAGCAAAAGCAAAAGTCTCCCAAATTTGGTAAAAGAAATACAGACTCAAACATTTCAGCCAAGCCCAAGCAGGATAAATGCAAAGAAATCTACGCCTAAGCACCGCACAGACAAACTGCCAAAAACCAAGGATCAAACAAAAAATCTTGGAACTAGCCAGAGAAAAGTGATATACCGCATACAGACAAGCTCAAGAGGCACCAACTCAAACCAGCACTGATTCTCTTCCACATTATGGAAGCCAGAGCACACTGCTGAGCAGACTCCTGAAATGCTGAGGGAAAAGAAGTCAACTGGACCTTTATATCCAGCAGAATAGCCTCCAGGAATCAGAGCAAAATAAAAACGTTTTAGATGAAAGGAAAATAAGAGAAACTGTCACTGAAAGTCTATCACAAACACTAGAAGTAATTCCTTCAGGCTAAAGAGAGAAATCAGATGAAAACTAGGTATTTTGATAAAAGCAAAGATCATCAGAAACAGTAAATACTTAGGCAAATATCAAATATTTTGTCATATTTCTTTTAAATATACAGGACTTCTTATAGCAAAAATTAGAACCCTGTCTTGTGTGGTTTAATATGTATTAATATACTGACTACTACAGTTTAAAGAAGAGTGTGGGCAGTGAAACTGTATGGTTGGAAAGTCTTGCTCTTCTGCATGCAATGGAGCAATAGTAATTAAAGTTGATATTAACTTAAATATTAACTTAATACTTAAAAATTAAAGTTGTGTTTTGTAATCTCTATGGCAACCACAAAAACCATCTGAAATGGTATAGGCAAAAATTAGATAAATCTATATGTGAATATATAATTCATGTATAAATGCATTTGTGCATATATAACATTACACTATTACATATAACTAAATAAAATGGTGGGAAAAGGAGGACAAATGAACAAAAGCAGTGAAGACCTATGGGGAATATTAATAAACTCAAACTCTAACAAGAAGGCAAGTGCAGTTACAACAGATAAAAGGGCAAAGGCCAAGTATGTGTTGTCTACATGTGATGCAATTTAAATATAAAACCTAGGAAGGTTTAAAGTAACTGGGTTGATGAAGGTATCCCTTACAAATAGCATGGTCACATTACCGTGCTGGAGTAATTACATTAATATCAGACAGGTTTCAAGACAAAGCATCCCCAAAGATAAGAGAGAAAAGTCCACAAAACAAACAGCCTGGATTTACCAGCAGAGCCTAATAATCATGCACATTCAGGGACGCAGGAAAGGGCTTCAAAATCCACAAAGCAAAAATGACCACAATTAAAGGGATCACAGACAATGCCACATCACAGCTAGTCCCTCTCTTGGCAATTGACAGAACGATTAGATTTAAAAAAAGAAAGAAAGAAAGAAAGGAAAGAAAGAAAGAAAGAAAGAAAGAAAGAAAGAAAGAAAGAAAGAAAGAAAGAAAGAAAGAAAAAAATACAGTAAAGACACAGTGACCAAGACCACCAGCTGCCGAGCATGTGCCCTCACAACACTCATTCTGTCCAAGGGCAGGAGGTGAGCTCACCAGCACAGGCCAGATGTTGGGCCATAAAACAAGTCTTAATGGATTCAAAACACAGAGCAGGCATTGAAATATAGTCAACAATGTGCACACTGAGCTTTTAGGGAGATGTATTCTGAGGCTTACAATTTCCCTTAAAATGCATGAACAAAATATAATGGACATATAACAGACTGTGATGAAGCAAGTGTAGCAAAATATTAATGGCACCATTTAACTTTACTGTATATTTAAAATTTTTAAGAAAAACTGGATATGGTGGCACATGCCTATAATCCCAGAGGCTTGGGAGGCTGAGGCAGGAGCTTCACAAGTTCAAAGCAACTTAGCGAGACCCTAAGCAACTCAGTGAGACACTGTCTCTAAACAAAAAATCAAAAGGGCTGTGGATACGGTTCAGTGGTTAAGTGCCCCAAGGTTCAATCTCTAGTACCAAAACCCAAAATCTTTTTAATAAAATAATATATATTTTTAGTCATTTTGTTAAGTAAAGAATCTTGAGAGTCCTTAAAACACTATTGAACACTGAAATCTTAATGAACAGAAAATGGCTGCACTGTATTTTCACATCTTATCTTTGAAAAAATACCCCCTTCCTGCCCTCTTCTTTAAAAAAAAAAAAATTATTTCTTTTGATACTAGGGATTGAATTCAGGGACATTTAACCAGTGAGCCGCATCCTCAGCTCTTAGTTGTAGTTGGACACAATACCTTTATTTTATTTATTTATTTTTATGTGATGCTGAGGATCAAACCCAGCCTCTCATACATGCTAGGTGAGTGCTCTACCACTCAGCTACAATTCCACCCCGCTTTTTATTTTTTCAATTAAAAAAAATATTTATTTTTTAGTTGTAGTCAGACACAATACCTTTCTTTTTATTTACGTATATGTGGTGCTGAGGATTGAACCCAGAGCCTCGCACTTGCTAGGCCAGCGCTCTACCACTGAGCCACAACCCCAGCCCTTATTTTTTCAATTTTGAGACAGAACCTTGCTGAGTTGCTTAGGGCCTTGCTAAGTTGCTGAGGCAGGCTTGGGATCCTCCTTCCTCAGCCTCCTGAGCTCCTGAGATTACAGGTATGCACCAATGCACCCATGCACCCAGCCTCCCTGCCCTCTTCTAAGGAAGGCATTGAGGACAGAGAAACTCAAAGGCCAACAAGCTGAATGGGAGAGGCTGGCCAAGCCTGGGGCTAGGCAGACGTGGCCTTCACTGTAATGTCACTGATTCCTCCTTGGGCAACCCCTTCCTATCTACGGGTCTTAGTCTTATCGCCTGTAAAATGGGGTTTCTAACTGCATGCCCTTGAAGGCCTATGTGGCAATCAAATGGGGCCAGGTGTGTCAGCAACTGACCTCAACAGCTGGTATACAGTAGATGCTGGGCAATTACAAATGACCTCTCCTGGCCCTTCAGAGCTGACAGTGATGGCTTGGGCTTCGCCTCCTACTCTGTCTCTGTGGGGCTCTCCGGAATGAGTGGGGATGGGGCAGCAGGAAGCCTGCCGTGCAGACAGGCACTACAGAGGACAGATGCAACGTGTCACCAGGGTGTTAATAACTCTGCATCCAAAAGGAAGGTCCCAGCGGGAGAGGGCGGTTGCAGGCCCTGCATGAGGAAATCGAGTTTGTGCTCAGACTTCAGGGCCTGTGAGAATCCTCTGGCAATCCAAATACCAGCACTGCAGCAGGACAGGAGGCACCGTCAGTGAGACCCCAAGACCATGGGAACAAACATAGGCACCCCACGTGCTTGGCTGCTGTGAACACGCTAAGGCTGAAGGTATCCACGTGCACCAGCAGCCCCTGGCAGAGAGGCACCCCCAGAGCTGGCCCGCTGCTGCTGTGGGAGGGGGAGAGGAGCCAGGCCAACGTTCCTGAGCCTCGGGGCAGGAAGGATGCTGGACCAACAGGCCAACAGGGAGAGGGAGGGGCGACACTAGAGCTCTGCTCTGTATACCAAAGTCTCCCCAGTTTTGACCTGGACAAAGTTTCATGTTGTCCTTCCTGAAAAGTAGAATCTAGGCTCTGCTTCTTCCCTCTAAAGTCCTTCATGATCAAGATGCAGTGTGGGCGCCTCTGGATGGAACAACACAGGCTCTGACCTGAGTCCAAGGGACCTGGATTCCCACCTGTCCCGCCCGCAGGAGCCGAACGACCCTGAGGAAGTTGTTTAGCGCTGAGCCTGGGTCTCATGGTCTGTGGAGTGAGGACAGCAACACCAGCAGAGGGCTTTGAGGGTCAGTTCCCTGTCATTCAGAAGCCCCCAGAGAGAACAGGATGGGGAGCCCCGCCCAGCTGAGTGTGAGGGTGGGCGGGGTGAGCACATGTGAGCTGGAGGCCAGCAGGACCCAGAGCCCGAGGCGAGGCCTGAGGCCACGCTCCCCACCCCTCTCCTTTAGGAGCCCCCCTCCACCCAGTTTGGTTCAGGTTTCTGGGGCGGCTGTGCAGCTGTGGGCAGGCCTTACTCCGGGCACAGCCTCTGCACCTTCCTGTTGTCAGGACACTCGTCAGCCAGGCCCCACTAACCCCCAGACAGACACGCACTCACTTCGGTGGAAGTCTCTGGTAAGAATGATGGAGAAGGCACCAGTGAGAACATGGAGAACAAAAAACTGACTTGGTGACAGAGACTAAGAGAGCAAAAAGGTCAGAGAAAATCGTGAATAACTCCCTGCCAATAAATTTTAAAACTCAGATAAAATTGGCAAATTCCCATGGGAAAAAAATATATGACTCACCAAAGTTGATTCAAAAAGAAATTTTAAGTTCAAGCTAGCATTACCATACAACCCAACAATTGACTCCCTGGGGACATGCCCAAGAGAAGTGCAAACATGGCAGAGAAGTGTGTGCAAAGACATTCCTGACAGCCCTGCTCGGAACAGACAAGAAGGAAGCAGCCGAGGGTCCATCTGCTGACAACTGGTGAATACAGCGTGCAACAACCGTGCAATGGAATATATCTTGGTGATAAAACAGGAAGAAGAAATGATACTACTGTAAAGTGCAGGAGCCACAAAATGTTACACTGAGCCAGTTACACGGCCACACCTCATGTTGACACTCTGCTAAGGGTTCCGAGCAGTCGAATCTACAGAGGATAAAAGTACATCAATGGTTGTGCAGGTATTTTTTTAAGGGGGGGGGGGGTGATGTTCTAAAGTTGATGTGGCAATGGCTATGCAATTTTTTAAATGCATCAAAAACCACCAACTTGTACACTCTGAACGGACTTATGGCACGACATGCTAATTCTATCTCAATGAAGCTGTTATTTAAAAAGAAAGTAAATTGCTATTGATCCTGTCCATCTGACACAGTAACTGCCCCTCTTCAGCAGACATCTGAGGGTATCGACCACACCTTGAAGAATGAGGTCTATAAAATCGCTCAGAAGACAGAGGCATCCCCTAAGACAGCAACCGTTTCAAGATGGGATAATGAGCAACTAATCCAACAGGGACGGCTAGAGAGCAGCTGAAGTTCTTATGGCTAGAGTTACACCAGACGGACCAGGGTCCTAGGCCCAAAGTCAGGTTTTGTCTGTCCACTGCCGTGTCATGAAAGTGAGTGCTATCCCCAGCTATCACTTGAGGGATTAAAAATGATAGTGTGGAAACACTTTGCACAATTTAGTCTCCTTAGGATCAGCATGCTTAGTGGGATCTGAGCCTGTCAGCAGTTGAAATCAACAATTTGATCCCCATTGACTGATTCTTCTTCTCCCCCCAAGTTCAGGTGGAGGCAACTGAGGTCAGAGTGGTTGGGGAGTGCATCCAGAGTGCAGTTGCTAAAGCGCCCAAGAAGTGAACGAGGGCTCCACAGCCCTAGACCACGGCTAGAGAGGCGAGTGCCCAAGTGGCCTCAGCATTACCTCCAACAGGAGAGTTCACCTTGCTGCTGTGAGGTGTGAACTGGTCAAACTGACGAGGCTACCCTGGCCTTCCAAGTTCTGGTGATGACAGAGCAAACACATAAATCTAAAAATAGTGCAGGTATAAACCAAGCCTTTCCCTAAGTACCGTTATTTCTTGGCAGGCACAGAAACCAGCAGTCTTAAACTGACAAACATAAGTGAACAAACTTGGTTTCTGGCAGTTCAATGAGGCCACAGGAAAAGGACACTAATGTTTCCAGGTTGGGTCCAAACCCACAAGTGCACCCGTAGCTCCTGCAGTTTTTCTGTTATGCACCAAAATGTACTGGCATGTGCCACAGGCTCTGCAGTTGGGAGGGAGAGGACAGCGTCCCTACTGTGTAGTGAAAACAAACGAAGCAAAGAGATTAAATGAGTCCACTAAGGACTCAGCCCTGGCCAGCAGTGTGCCTCCCTCTGTCGCCAGGACCTGGGTGGCCCATTCCTGCCTGGGTCAGTTAAATCCCCTTTCTGAGCTCAACTTCTTCATCTCAGGAACTGGGAGAACCCTTCTCAGTCCTAGAAGATGGGCAAGGGCAACAGAGGCATGTGCAAGCTCTCCAGCAAGCAGGCAGGGACGTGCTGAGCCCCTGCAGCTCTGCCTGTCCCTCAGAAGCCGGCCACAATGAGTGGAGGGCTAAACAGATGGGTTGAAGACAGCCATCTTCTTTGGACCTTAGCATTCAACACAGTGAACAAAATCTGTCAAGAGGTCAAAGATTTAGAAGAAAAAAGGAGGTTGCCACTGCCACCATGATGGCCTTCCCCACCTTGCCCAGTCCTCTGTCCCCAGTGGTTACCAAGTGCTTAGACCTTGTTGAGCTTCTACACTGGACCAGCATTTCTGGGGGGCAGCAGGTGTCAAGTCTGTGCTGCCTGCGTAGGTCATAAATGCCCATTTGGCAGCGGGCACTGAGGTTGGGAGCCGACTTCAGGCTGCAGTCTGTGGCCTGGCTCCAGGTTCACCACCTGAGTCTGTAGCAGTGGCTTTGAAGGGTGGGAGAGGAGCTCACAGAGGTGGTCCACAGCCCAGAGCATTGGTGGTGACAGTCCTGTCACGCCTGCCGCCCTGTGGCCCAGTGGCAAGTAAGCACCCGTCACTCACCCCTTCACCAGGCACAGCCAGTGAGGGGTGTTCTGCCACCAAACTGCCACGTGTAACCACCTGCTGGCCAGGTTTGCTGATTTCTAGGATTAAGAGGAAGGAGATGAACTGTCTCTCAGGCCTAAGACCTGAGGAAATACTTTGCTTTCTCTCAACTCCACAACTTCTGCTGTTGAAATGGCTGTTTCTCCCCTTTGCCTTCTGTGGCTAAAGAACTAGATTCGTTGATAGTAAGCATGTGCCAGCCACTTCCTAAGGGGCTTTTGTGTCCAACTTGGAGTTTCGTCTGTGTAATAATCCCAGGAAGCTGTTCTTTTTCTCATTACTGAGGAAGAATCGGGCTCAGGGGCTCTAAATCACATGGTTAAGTAAGCGACGCGATCCTGGTGTGAGCGGGCCTGCCAGCCTGCGCTGCGGGGCCAACGCTAATCCTCTGGATTCCTAGGGAGGAGCAGGGCATCACGCAGGCCTGAAGAGGCGGGGCCCGCTGCTGGAGCCTCCTGGGCTCCCCACAGGCTCGGGAGCACAGGTCCTACAAAGTGGGCACCCACTAACACAAGCACGGAACAGCACCGAGGAAACGGAACAGGAAACAGGAAAAGGCTCTGACGCAAAGATTCCGGGGCCCCTAGGGAGAGCAAGGAATGGCAAGATGAGACAGGCCATGGAAGGACAGCGCTGAGGTCCTGGCAGTGAACTGAGAGGGGAGCTGGGGACGTGCCAGCCAGCAGGAGGGAGCACTTCCTCACACAGCACGCTGGCTACGTGCATCTGGTCCCCGTCTCAGAGGACGTCACAGCAGCCCTAACAAACTCATCCTATTGTTGGCCACTTCACAGATGAGGAAGCCAAGGGCTCAGAGGTCAGCTGACTTTCCAAGGTCCCACACCTAGAAGTGGCAGAGCTGGACTTGAACCCGAGCACAAGTGGAACCTGACGTGGAGCCAATGCCAGGATGAGCCCAGACTGTCTGCCACCCAGTAGGGGAGGACAAGCAGGAGCACCCGGTCAACAGGAAGGCAGAGGGCCTCTGGGACAGCTGCCACCTCTAGGCAGTGAGGGAACCCTGAACCCACCTGCACCACCACGGCTAACTCTGAAGGTAACACGATCTACCTGTAAAGCCTGACACTGGGAACCCATAGCAGCAGACACAACAGAAAATCTCCATGGCCTTAGGGTAGGCAAAGACTTCTTAGAAATGACACCAGAGGCGTGACTCATAAAAGCACAAACTGACAAACTGAGCTCATCAAAAGTAAGCACCTCTGCTCTGCTGAGTGGCTCTTGAGAAGATACCCCAGAACTTACAAGCGTTTACTGTAAATCACATATTAAATCAATGTCTCATATCTAGAACATGTAAAGACCTCAAACTCAACAGCAACAAAACAACCAACCCAACTTAAAAACAAAGCACTCAAACCCACACTTCACCAAATAAAATTTACAAATGGAAAATAAGTCCACAAAAAGGTGCTTATTAGCCATCAGGAAAAATCAAAGAAAAGCCATAAGGATACACGACCACACCCATTAGGAAGGCCGAAGTGGACGAGACTGGTCACAGCAGGTGTTGGGGACGACGTGGAGAGACTGTCCATGCGTTTGACAACATGGACAGGCACCCAGCAGTCATGACGGCAGAAGCCAGACAAAAGGAGTGTGCACTGCATGAGCCACCTGTGTGACACCTTGGGAAACGCCAGCTGACCTGCAGGTAGGAGGGCGGGCTGGGACTTCCCTAGGTTGGCCAGGGAGGGAGGAATGATGGGCTCAAGGAACTCTGGGATGACAGGCACGTTTGCCATCTCAACTGTGCGAGCCTTCCCTGGGTGCACACGTATGCCCAAACTTACCAAATCACACGCTTCTATACAAGCACTTGTTACTGTGAGCCAGTTACATCTGACCAAGTAGTTACGAACTGAGCCATCTGTGCGCTCCCACGACTCACACACTGGAGCCTGACGTGACAGCGTGGGAGACGGGGCCACTGTGAGGGAGCTGGGGTGTAAGAGGTGGTGAGGGGGACCTCCAGGACGGAGTTGGCGTCCTTTAAGAGAGCAGGGATCCCGTATCCTCTCTACGCATACCACACTGCACAAAGGCAGGTGAGGACATGGCCAGCCTGTAAGGGGGCAGAGCCCCGACTGGCACCAACACCAGGGATGCCCTCCGTCGGCCCGTCCGCTCTGGGGCTGTGGGAGGTAAGCCTCTGATGTTTCCTTCCAGCTTCCCAAGCAGATGAAGCCAGTGCTGAGTCAGCAGGGGTACGTCAGGATCAGTTGGTGATCATCTCCTGAGAAGAAACCACTTGTGACCTCAGGACTGCACTCCCACCACTGCCAATGTCACTGGCTAACCATAACAGAATGGTGAGGGGACGCACTTGCACCATGGACACAGGAAGGACATTAGGGCACGCCAGCGAGGACTTTGCCCTGGCTGGGGCACCCGTAAAGGTTGAGGGTGCAGAACTGTCTCCCCGCACACAGCCATGCAACAATTAGAGGACGGGCCTGTAGCTGCCAAAGCGAGGCTCACAATCCTGCCAGCTGCTGAGCTCCACTAACACACCTAGCCAAGTTCATCTGGCCGTTTTACATACACTGCATGTGTCTAACTGGGCAGTGCTGCAAGCACAGGCTCCACACTGGATTTCACGCCAACACATACTTAGCTACTTTATTACAGTGTATTTACACACATAGGGGGATCAGGACACTATCTCACGTGGAAAAAGTGAGCCCCCATACCTCTGTGGCGAGGGCGCTGCCATCCTTCGCACAGTGGCCTTCTAGCCTCACGCCCCACCATTTCCAGCAAACTAAAAAAGAACTATCAGACAGGAAGTGATCTTGCCAAAAGTGACCTGTGGGGCTGATGCGTTTGGTTTCCGAGATCTGAGCCAGATCAGTCCCTCCTTGTGAGTTCTCGGTGTGCACAACACACAGAACTGGCCCCACATGCTGGGAGAGCCTTGGGGGGCTCCCTGGGCCCCTCTAAGATGTACCCAGAGCAAAGCTGGTTTCCAGTGCCTTCTCACATGTCCAGTAGAAGCAGATGAAGCAAATGTGGACATTGAGGCTCTTCATGTCCAGCTGCCCCTTTGCCAATGCTTAGACCAGAGAAAAGACGGTCAACTCCAGACGGAAAAAGGCCGTGCAGTGCAAGGCCATCCGAAAGCTGTGACCATGAGAAGCACCCAACTGGAGAATGACAGCAGCAAAGAGAGGGGACATGGTAAGACAGCTGCACACGGTCTGAGAGTCTGACCCATTAATGAAGCTGGAGGCCAATGTCCTTCAGGAGAAACCAGAGAGCTCCTGCACCTGCCCCGAGCACATGGTGAACGTGCTGTGCATGACTCCAGCCCTGACTTCTACCAGCTCCTCAGGTGCATTCAGCACCAGGAGCGAAGGCCCAGACTGAAGCCGCTTCCTCC
The DNA here is from genome assembly GCF_045843805.1 of Urocitellus parryii. NCBI lineage: Eukaryota > Metazoa > Chordata > Mammalia > Rodentia > Sciuridae > Urocitellus > Urocitellus parryii. The sequence goes on along the minus strand of NC_135537.1, from coordinate 3,771,933 downwards.
CCACCAGTTCCTCCATCCCTTGGCTGAGGGAAGGTGGCTCTGAGCTCACAGAGAGCAGGTGAGAGGGCAGAGTGGCTCCAGAGCTGGATGCGACTCTCCTTGTCAGACCCAAGGCACATCATGGCCATTTCAACAGCTTTCAGCTGGTCCCATGCTACCTTCCTCCGTCTAGAGTTAATCCTCCTCCCTCTGAACTTACAGCATTTGCCAAGGGGGAGCTGGACCTCTTTCTGCTTCACTCTGGAGGCTCCACTGGGTGTCCCCAACTGCTCCAGTATAGAGTCCCCTTTACCTAAGGGCCCATACCTGGCCTCCCTCTCCATCCTCCCTACCAGCCCCAGCCCCAGCAACTGCTTTGTAAGACTGTTTGAGGTCAGGTCAGGCCCCTTTGGGATGAGGAACAAAGATCCGGGTACTGGGACAGCCTAGCCCAGCCCCCTGGAGCCTAATGCCTGAAAGCTATTGAGGCAGGGGGTCATGTGCTTCCCGGCGGCTCTGGCACAGGATAACTGTCCTGTGGAAGGAAACCAGACACCAACACTGAACGCTGAGGGACCAGAAAGAGGGTGAGGCACGGGGTGCTCTGGGGCAGACGAGGCCAGGTGGAGCCCCGCACTGTGCTGACGGCACATGTAGGTGCTAGAGCCAAATGGCAGCACTGATGGCACACACCCTCGTGGGCCCACTCAGGGCCAGCACAGAAAACTCACTGGGACACTGCTGAGGGCCAGGTGCTGCTCAGGGACTTCTTCAGTAGCCCTGGTGGAGTAGCCAGTCTGCACTAGTGTGGGTGAGGGCTTCTCCCAAGAGCGCCCTTCTCCCCATGGCCACAAGAAGATCAGAGGGGAAAACACAGCACTGAGTCACCAACCAGCAGGCAGGATGGAACTCTGGAAATCGTTCAAGGCTCATCCTTTCATGCCCAGCTAACCTTGACAATAGGCACAGGGTTGAGACACCATAGTGACCATGACATCCTCCAGATGGAACCAGGCTGGCTATGCCTACACATAACCCTCACTCAGAGGCCAGCACGGGGTGGCCCTGGCATGGGACCAGCCCCTGCAGTGCTGGCTCTCAGACAGCCTGCTGGGACTCTCAGGCCAGTCACACATCTTCTGTCCCCTCCCCCTGCAGACGCCTCCTCATCCTGAATACAGCACCTTGCCTCCAGGCCAACTCTGGGCAAATGAGTTTGGGTTGGTGAAAGACGCATCACTTCTGATGAGTGCAGAAACTCTGCCAAAGAGGAGGAGAGCCCGCGGAGGCCAAGGGGCGTCTTGGAGTGCACCACTGTCAGAGAGAACATGGCGTCAGAAGGCGGCTTGCTCAGAGGTGGGAACTCACATTCCACACGGGCATTTGTGCTCTGAGAGCAGTTTCTCCCGTAACATTCCTAAGTTAAAAGATTTTCCTCACAGAAACTAAAAATAGCTGACACCGTCCTGATTAGTCTCATCAGCAACCTGTGTCCGCAGAAGCCTGGGCCAGCCCAGGCTGCGAGAGTTGCCATGGAAACAGCTTGGAAGATGCCACGAGCAAGAAGGACACATGGCATCCACCTCTGCACTGCTCAGGACTGGGACAGCAGGGAGTGGGCCGCCCGGGGCGGGTGCAGAGGACGGGGCCGCAGGTGGACAGTGTGCCGCCCTCCAGCACTCCAACAGGAAGCTGGCTTTCTTTCTTTTCTTTCTTCTTTTTTTTTAAATAAATAACAACACACATGTTTGGAGACAGCAAGAACTCTGGAGTCAGAGATGGGGTCATCAGGGGACCCTCTGCCTGGTGACTGCTGGGACCAGGTGGATCCCTGTGTGTCTCGGCTTCCTCAGAATAAAATGGGGTTAACCAAGCCTGTCCTGTAGGAAGGTCATGGGACAGTGCCATGTGCCTCTGGCGTCCAACACAAGTGATAAGGAAACAGGGCTGTGGTCTCGCTATCTCCAGCTCCATGCACTTAGGGTGAAGGTGATATTCCCTGGCACGGAAGGGCATGGCGTCAGGCCCACCTCAGAGAAGAGCTGTGGTCATCCCAGGGGCCAGCTCGCTTACTTCTGGTTCAAAAAAGAGCAAAGCATGGAGCATGGTGTGCACACAAGCCACTTTGCTCCCTAGGGCTGAACCAGGCCAGCCAGGCCCTGCCCACCACCCTGGCCTGCACAGGGCTCCGCCCATCCTTCCCCTAAAGAGACCCTGTGCTCCAATCGCACCCTACTGTTTAGCGTTCCCAAACTTTTCAGTCTGCCAGTGCCTCGTGCCATTCACAGCCCTGCAAGGAGAGCTCAAGAGCTGAAAGGCCTGGGGTGGCCAGGGGAGGCTGGTCAGCCAGGGAGGAACACTTAATCTAAACCACCAGGTGCTGACATCCTCTTTGCAAAATGTGCAGGAGGCACAGACCCAAGTCAGTGGATGGTGGGGACCTGAGCCAGGAGGACTCGGCGTTGCGTCAGACTCGTGGCAGCCAATGCTCTCAGGCCATGTGAGGGGAATGAGAGAAGCTGCTGGTGGGCAGGAAGCCCAGCATGCTGACAGAGCAGGGAAGAGGCCCTTGCAGGCCCTCTGCATGCCCATCTCAGACTCATCTCCTGACAGGACACTCTGCTTCTTGAGCTGGCATAGAGCTGGCTCCTGCCACCAAGTGTCATCATTTTTTTAACCTCAGTGTCTTTTCTTCATTTGTCCCTCTTTACCTCAGCACGGTGGGATCCACTGTCTCACAACTCCAAGCTTAAAGGCTGCATGAGGCTCACACCCATGGCCCTCCCGTGAGCCTGCAGTCCCCACAGGGCCTGGTTCCAGGTACCTGTCGCCTTCCCTGTGCTGTGGAGCAGCACACCCCTGCGCCTGCTTGTCCCCTCCTGCAGACAGCAGGCTTGGCAGCGCCAGACACATGGCCTGGACCAGCTCCTCCACGGAGAGGCCCCGGGTTCCGAGGCCTGCCTGGCTGAAGGGAGGGCCAGGCACTCTGCAGCTGCAGCTGCTGGGGGTCTCAGGATGGAGAGGCTCCTCCTTCATCTACAGACACCTCACAAGTAGGAAGAGGCACTAGTAGATCCCAGGATGTGTGAGGAAGTGTCCTGTCCCTTCTGGGGGCCAAGGGAGCTGTGCAGATACCATAAGAGGCCACAAACACAACTGTGTCCCAGGAGCCTATGTCTGACCCACCGGAGTCTCCAGCTGTGGGGAGGCCAGAGTCCTGGGTTCTGTGTCACACAGTGGGAGTGCCCCAGCTTGGCCACTTTCTGGATAAGTGACAGATAACAAACTTTTTAAGCACAATTATCCCCGTGCAGCCCAAGGACTGTCCGGAGGGTCTCACAAGGGTGTGCTTGTGATGCACCTGGTCTGAGGACTCCGACTTGCATGAGGGCTTAAGTATCACTTCTATCTAAGGTTTGCTAAGTTCCGGCCATCTGCCAGGTACTCACTAGAAGCCTCAATACCTGTAAATCCATGGCCTGCCAGATTAGCCCACAAAGTAGGTCATTATCCCCACTTTACAGTGAGTGAAACTGACACTAAGAAAGGAAATGCATCCCACAGCTGGTAAGCCGTGAAGCCAACCCTGATCTACGCCGCCCAGCCCAAGTGCCATGAGTAGCAGCCCCTCCCCTGCTCCCTGTGCCAAAGAGCTTTGCATGGGAGACGCACCAGCAGAAGGAAGCACCAGAGTCCACTAGCCAGAACCTCAAAAATACTCCCACTAATGAAGTGAGCTATAATGACAGGCACTGCCTCAGCTACGAGAGCCACTTGGTTTACTAGGCCAGAACCACGCAGGGAGGGAACTTGTTGGACAGGCCCTGGGCGGCACCTTCCAGAGCGGGAGGGACCCACGCAGCCCACCCAAGGGCCCTGTCCGGACTCACACCAGGTGGATAGAGAACTTGAGGCCACCCTGGTGGCTGTTTCAGATGACACAAGACCAAGGAGTCCCATCATAGCCTTGATTTATGTCACAAGACACCAAGAGCAGGGGCATGGAAGGAGGCAGGGAGGCGATGAACGGAAGAGGCTCACAAGGATGGTACACTTGTGGGACACTGGAGGGGACGTCATGCGTGAGGTCACGCAGGATCCACAGGTAACCATTTTCCAGACATGCACAGCAAGATGCCAGGCTCCCTATCCTCCTCGAGATCAATGGCAAGCCGTTGCCACTCCTGGCTTTCAGAGGTGACTCCGTATGGCGCCACGCTGTGACTGGCATACTGTGGACTCTCCAGCTCCACAAGCTGCAGCCACAAGGACCATGACTGTGTCTGTCCCTTGCCAACACATCTACTGATACACAGACCCGCCAGGGGAGAAGGTCCTCCAACATAACCAATGCCTGATAACTCCCATCATGGCAAATGTGCCCCTCTAAGGCCACCCAAGGACACAGCGTGGCTCCTGAGCTCCTGACCCCATAGAGTGGAGGCTTCCACCACGAGAAGAGATACCTTCCTTGTAAGGGCTCAGTAAGGACAAGGAGGTTCTTCGGGGCTTCACCCCAATCTTCAGACCTGCCTTCAGGGTGCAAGTGCTCCCAGCACAAAGTGCTATAAAACATGCAGACAAGTGCCAGCAAAGCCCTGGCTTCCCTAAGCCCTCCGAAAGGAAAGGCAAGCAGAGCCGGCGACAGGACAGTAGGGCCAGCAGGGCCCGCCTCTCTCCTGGATCGGTGGAGGAGCAGAAGCTATGCATGGCCACGGCAAGGGAAGAGATGGCATGGCAACGTGCACGGATGGCCCTGGGAAGGAAGGCGGCTGCTCCGGGTGCGCAGCCTTGTTCTGGGCATGCTTCACAGTCTGTGAGATACCTACGCTAATTGAATTGTAGTTGTCACACCAACAGAATAAAAGCAACAGCCATTCCACAATCAGGAGACGGTAAGCAAAGACACACAGGATAGAAACCCAAGTCAGGTGGCTTTCGTTCACCCATCCACTCAACACTTTCAAGGACCAGAAGTGAGCTGAGCGGCTCCTGCAGCACAAGATCCAAGCAATGCACACAAGAAGTCAGGGCCCCACCGTGACAAAGGCGAAGCAGGTGAGAGAAGAGAAAGGGTTAAGGACAAAGCATAAGAAGACATGGGTGCTGGAGGCTGAGGAGACCCACGTAGGGAATAGGCAGGTAGGAGCCCAGCAGGCAGCTCCCAAGAGGACGAGACGCCAGAGGATGAGAGGCGGGGAGAAGACCGCAGGACACGCACAGGGTGGACTGTCTACTCCAGGGGACGGGCTGTGTGGAGGAGGCAGGACAACCTGCAGCAGGTCACAGGAACGCGGGCTCAGGAAGGTGGGCGGGGCGCGGAGCCCAGGGGCCTTGCTGTGTTCTACCCGTGCCTCCTGGCGAGACAGTCAGTTTTCAGAAGTAGATCAGGTCTTCTGCTCCAGGCCTGGAACAGCACCAGGCATGACCTCGCACACCTGAAGAATGGATGGGAGGTGAAGGGCAGAGGGAGAGAGACGGCCTTGCAATGGGGTTTGCTATATTCTGCAGATATCTCTGTGATACTCCTGAAAGGGCAGGACAGACTACATGGAGGAGCGCGTCTGCCGAGTGGCGGGTGGCAGGTGGCAGGGGCCTGAAGTTGAGTGTATATTGGTAGATCTGGAAACAGAGGGCCCTGCAGGTTAGTGAACAGGGAGTCAGGATGCCATCCCCAGAGGCAGGGTGAGGGAGGACAGCTGAGGAGAGCTACCTGCAGAGAAGGCATTGACCAGAGGGACCCATGGTGACCCTGCCTCGTGTCCAGGGCTGATGAACGTGGAGCTGGCTTATAACAACCTTGGTTCACTCTGGGGTGCCAGAGAAGGCATCAGGCCTGTAGCTGAGAAGTCCTAGTGAGAAAGAACTGCAGAGCTGGTGATAGGAAATGAGCGGGAAACCCCCAGATGAGCAGCGGAAGGTGGTGGCCCCATAAGAATTATCTCCCTTTAGGGAAAGTGACCCAGAAGCTACTTCCACTCAAGTCTGATTCACTCTAGGACTCAAAATGCTCAACTCCACAGGGCAGCCCTGGCCTCATGGGGGCTCCAGAAGGTGCTGGGGGGGGGGGGCTATGGGAGTAGAGATGCAAAGGGAAAGTGTCAAGTTCAACTCTGTCCCAGACACACAAAATGATATAAATGGGGTGAATGATATGGTGTTGCTCCAAAAACCAGATGGCAATTTCAAACACGGTTGAAGGGCTCGCTGTCACACTCGTATATGAAACAACAGTGCTGCAGGTGCGTTACAAAAATGGTCAACACAGAAGAGAAACTCCCCATGGCCCTCCCCACGGCCACGCTGCTGCCTTTCCTCCGCACAGGTACACGAAGGCTGCTGCCAAGCCAGGCCAGCCTCGGGCACTGTGCATCTTGTTCTAAATACCATGCCATGTCTCCTTCTCCTCGTAGCAAGTGGTAAGCATCTATCCTCCCACATGCCGTACCCAGGCGAGCCTGCTGAGGGTGCAACACTCGACTTCCTGTCCTGGGAACCCAGCTGCAGCTCTCCCAGACTCCACGGGAATGACCCCAATGTCACCACTGTGGTGGGGCGGGCAGAATGAACATAAAGGGGAACACACCAACCTCCAAGGAAGGATCCAAAAGTTTCTGCAAAACCATGACCAACACACGTCCATCAGGAGGGGTCAGCAGTAGCTCGGGGGGTACTAGGCCTGCTGAGGTCCAGGCTGCTGGATCTCCAGCTTGCTGTGGCTACCTCTGTCTGTGAGGATGTTCTCTCTACTTGCATTTGGGGACTTGTCTCTTGCCTGTGCTGGTTAGCATCACTATTCTCTTTGTGACAACTGAGCCCACCAGCATGATTTCCTGGTAGCCATGCAACAGTCAATTACAGAAATACACCACAATTTACTTCTCAGGCCTGACTGTTGGACATCGTGGTTGCTTCCACTGTTTATGTATTATAAGTAACAGAAACAGGCATCCTCATGTTTGGACTTGGTCTGTACAGCAGAATGGATCGGACATCATTTTCCTGTGTTCATATATGAATATACAACCAGTGAAATTACACATCATGTACAACCACAAGAATGGGAAGTTATACTCCATGTATGTAGGATATATCAAAATAAACTCTACTGTCATGTACAACTAAAGAACAAAGTCAAAAATTGTAAAAAACACTTGGTTTGTAGTTCAGATTTTCTTTCAAGAGGACAGCCTCCCAGGAGGGGGTGCTCACCGGCACCAGTGCTTTCCAGGCCCTGGGTCAAGTATAACTTAGCACCTGTGTAGTAAGGCACAGGTGTTATTGTCCTGGACACTGAGTACCACCTGAAAGCGAAAGGGAGAAGGGCCCACGTGACCTGAGGCCCTGACAGGAGGACAACTGTGTCACCTTCAGTTAAAAGGTAGTGTCACTCATTCCTCCCAAAGTTCCTAAGTACCTGTGGCCACCAAGAGCCATGGCCATCCAGGGAAGGAGGAAGAAGTGAAAAAGCCCCTGATCCACATCCTCAAAGCCCCCACCTCAAGGAACCGCACCCAGCAATGCAAGAGCAGGGTGAGGACAAGATGTAGACCTTGCAGGTGCCCAGCCTGGGTCTTAGTGCAAGGCCGAGGGTGGCACTGCTGGCACTTAGTGCAGCCGGTCTCAAGACGAGCCCACAACCCACAGGAAGCTCAATGACAGACCCTCTTTCCATGCACTTTACCCAAGAGATACGGGGAACCAAACCATCTGCACTGCGTCCCAGGCAGGCTGAGCACAGCAACTGTGTGATTACAGTGATTGCCCAGCTTGGCCCTGGACACCAGCAGACATGTGCTGGAGTGGACAGCAGCTGCCTGATCCTGGGCAAAAAGCCTGACTTCTGTAAGCTTTTGTGTTCCTGTTTGTAAAGGAGGGTGCTAACCCTCTTGCCATCGTGAGTGCCACCGTGAAAGCGAAAGACTTACTGGGAAGAGCCCAGTGAGGGCTAGCATGATGGACAGCATAGGGTGGGCATATTCCTTACCATCACACCCAGGCCAGTGCTGAGAACAGGCCACGCAGGAGCATCCCAAATGTCCATGTCAGGACCCCTCAATCTCCAGTGAATAGAGCTCTCAGAGACTGAGAACTGGACTGAATACAGAAGCAGAGATAGAAGGAGGGACTTGTTCAGCACCTGGAGTCTGAACCCTAAGGGCTCCGGACTCAGGAAACAGGTTTGAAGGCCCCTCTAGCTCAGACCCAGGAGAGCATGTCAACCCAGCAGCAGCTCCTGCTTCACAACCTGGCATGGTTTGCAAAGCGAATGTTCCTCCCACTCCTCTTCTCCTTAAAAGGTGGGGGAGGAATGAGGAGACGAGGTGGAGGAAGAGCAAGAGCCCAGGTGATGTGCTGATGGCTGGTGCAGCAGACAGAGCCTCCACCCAGCATCCCTCTTGGCCACTGGCCACCAGGCTGCATCTACTCTCTCAGTGACGGTATTAGTTCTCCACTGTTGCTGTAACAAGTAAAGACAAGCTTAGCAGCTTAAAACAGTACAAATGTGTCCTCTCTGTCCCACGGGCCAGGGTCTACCAGTGAATAGCAGGGCTGTGCTTCCCCTGGAGGCCCTCTGCAGCTTCCCGGGCCACCTGCACTCCTGGCTCAGGGCCCAGACTCCCTCCCGCCTGCCTCTGGGTGTACATCCCTTCTCTTATCCCACCCTATTCTTCTCTCTTGCCCCATGAGGCCCTGGTGATCATGTGGGGCCCACCTGAAGGAACCAGGCTCCTCCACTTAAGCACATCTGCTGGGTCCCTTTGGCCACCAGAAGCTCTGCCTCCTGCATAGCTGACATGAGGCACTCCCACAGGTTAGAGAACAAATGAGGCCCAACCCCCACCTATGGGGAGGGACACCTGTAGACATGTGAAAGGCACAGGGACACTGCAAGAGGGGCCTAAGAGGAGCTGCAGAACACGGAGGAAAGGCAGCGTCTCAGGCCAGGGGGCCATGGCCGGGAAGGGGCTTGTCACCATCCAGGAGATCAGGGGCCACGCTCCAGACCCATGGGCAGGAGACCAGGATCAGTCTGCTCCCAACTCGGCCGGTACACCCCCTCAGAGAGCCCTGCCTTGGCCCTGGCTGAGAACCCGCTGCCTTGCGGAAGACCAGGTAGCCGTGGCCTTACAAGGCAGAAACCCAAGCTCCAGTCTGGGCTCTTCCAGCAGCTTGTCATGAGGTCATGAGAAGGCCACTCTGTCCCCTGAGACTCAGGGCCCACATTTGTGGAGCCAGGGGGTGTGGGCTCGAGGTGCCTCAGGGACCCCTCCCAACTTCAAGATTCCAACCTTTAAGGTTTTCGGAGGCATTTTTCGGGATACTCATTACCAATGTTCAGAGCTGCACCTCCACAATGATGCACGAGTAGTCATTTGAGACAGCACTAAGAAATGATCAGGGCAAAGCCTCGGCAGGATAACCTAACTTCAGGCACTCAGCAGATGTGGGGAAACAGCTTTTGATGGAGGCTGGATTCTTAATTTCCCTAAAATACTTGATGTTTCCACCGAGGAACTCTGACCCAAGTGCTGTCCACTCAACACTGAGAAGGCGGCTCAGCGACAGCAGGGCAGGAAGGCTGTCCACCAAACACCAGGGCAGCAGCTGTTCATACCATGGTGATGCAGACACACTGGACGCAGATAGGGAAGCACGGCTGGCCTCGGCGCTCTGGGCTGGTCAGTTCTGTGCAGGCCAGCAAGACCCTCTGTAGACTTCTCTGTGTTAGTCCCCCCATCCTGGGGTCCCTGTGGGGCAGCACTGGCCACCTTCCTCCACCCCCTGCTAAATATAAAGAAGAAAACACTCACTGAGGTGTGGCCCCTCAGTCCCTAGCACAGGCACAAAGAAACGACTGCTGATAGAAACTGACTTCCCAGAATATTCCTGCTGATTCTGGAATGCGCCCTCAGTACTAGCAAAGCTGGGCTTTGCTCCGCTCTCTAAGGTATTGATTCTCTCCATGTTCAGCCTCTGAAAACTCGCCTTTCTCCAGCTTAACCCCCAAGGACCACAGCGGGTCCTGGCTCCCTGCTGCCTCACTAGGTCCCCCCACCCGGACTTGGGCTGCATGCTCTTCCCAAGAGGCTCAGCAGGCACCCTGGCGCACAAGCCTCAGAACTTTGGCTCACAAGTGGTCCTCAGATTCCATTTAGCAGGAAACTAAGCATTCATGAATTTTTAAGAGTCAGGGAAGTTCTCAGGAAAAAGAAGGAAGGTTTCCAGGGCAAAGCCACTTTGCCTCCCGGTCTCCTGGAGCCTGTGACCAATGTGGTTGACAGGGCTTTCCCTATCGAGGTGTCCATTAGCCTCATCAGCCATGAGCTTGGCTCCTGGCCCCAGAGGCCTCCTGATGCAAGGAGCAGGCACAAACAGGGCAACTGCTCTTGAATACCAAAGAGGAATCACAGGGAGGGAAGATGCCCCACACCACACACGCTGCATCGGAGCAGGCTCAAGGGTGGCTAATCAGAAATACAGAATGTCCTTCCACCTCATCTCCAGCGAACCACATGAAGGGAGCACGGTGGACTGACACCCTGGAGCACGGTGCTGCATATGTTAGGATGCCTTCCAGCACAACGCCCGAGTCCCTCTGAAGTAAGAAGTCCCTCTGGGCTTTCAGGAGCACCTTCCTAGTAGCAGGCACAGGGATAGTTCTGCCAGCACTAAGGAGCACCTGCCAGGTGCCACAGCAGAGGTGAGGACCCAAAGGCAGTGGGAGAAGGCCCTGGCTTGACGGTCTCTCTCCTAGAAGGCAGTGGACAGCCCCTAGGTTCTGCTCACATGCCCCAGAGCGTCAGCTTGACTGGTTCCTGAGGGCACCAGGCAGTGGGAACACAGGACACCTCTGGGCCCTGCCTGCTCCTCTGATTGACAGGGATGGGAGCCCCGTGGCACGGCAGGGTCTTCTCCCAGCACACCTGCAGCACTGCGGCCACAGCCCAGGTGGGCTTTGAGAGAACACCCTTCTGGTTAGTGTTGTTTTAACTTGGTTTTTGTTTGCGAAACAGGTATAAATCTACCTGTTTTTCCAGTGGGCAGGGAACACAAGGTCCAGTAATGCTAGGTGCCCAGAAATGTTCTGATCTCCTATAACAAAGATGTCTTTTTTAAAAAAAAGTTGTTCTTTTTAGGTATACATGGCAGTAGAGTGTATTCTGACCTAGTATACATACATGGCACATAACTTCCTGCTCTTATGGTTGAACACCATGTGAGTTACCCTGGCCGTGATTCATACATGAACAGGGGAAACTTGTGTCCAATTCATTCTACTGCCCTCCCCATTCCATCCTCCCTCACTCCCTCCATTCTTCTCGGTCTAACCCAGTGAACCTCTATTCTTCCCTCCCCCTCCTCACTGTGGGTTGACATCCACACATCAGAGAACAGTCAGCCTTGGGTGTCGTGGGATTGGCGAAGCCTTCTTGAGAGCAGGCGCCAGGCTGTTTTCCTGGAGCAGCCACAGCAGGTCGAGTCCAGTAGGCGCTCAGCGAGCCCCCATTAAAGCATCCTGTGCCTCATCCGCCCGCCAGGCAGATGTGTGCATGGTCACAGGTCGCCACAGACGTCAGGTTATCCTGTGCAGCCCTGCCAGCACTTCGCCCAGCATGCTGTTGGCACACAGTAGGTGCACCATGTCAGTCTTCTGAACAAATACAGGAGCACAGAAGAACAGAGCCCACGTGAGCAGTGTGACACACGAACATGGGACGAGGAAGAAGCATGCATCCTCTACAGAGGGGAAAACGAAACATGACGGGCAGGTTGCAAGAGGCGTGGTGGTCAAGGCAGGCTGTGTGACTGTCCACGGCACACAGTGTCCCTTCCACAGGCCATCTGCCTTTTCCCCTTTGAATCCAGCCTGCCCTGTGACTTGTTCGGACCTGCACGATGTGCCTGGAAGAGACCTGAGCCCCTCTGGGCAGTGTGCTTGTGAGCCCACGTGCTGCTTCTCTGCCCTTCCTCCTCTGCCTGGGAACCTGCACATCTCACGGAGGACATGGGTGGAATGCAAGCAGCACTGCAAGGCCAACCATGAGGGACACACAACTTGCATGAGAAACAGATACTCTTCTTACTGTGAGTCACTGAGGTTCTGGGCCACTTGTTCCTGCAGAATGACCTGTCCTCTCTGAATGATGTGAATCAGGGTTCCGTTTCCACTGTACTGGGCACCCGTAGAGACATGAGGAGGGACAGGGTTCCTGCTAAAGGTGCTCCCCATGGACAGACCCTGAACAATGATGACACGACTGTGTGGCAGGCGCAGGGCCCAGGGATGGCGAGCCAGGGAGCACATGATGGCAGCACAGCAGGGACCCTGAGGGAGTCTGAAGGCGTGAGGAGGCGAGAGGCAGCCCAGGCATGGACAGCGCGCTCCAGAGGGCAGCGAGGCCTCGGCCCCACGGCACTGCACTCGTCTTTCCTGGTCTTTCCTCCTCTACAACAAGAACAGAAGCAGCACATGAAGCAACAGAGTGCTGCTTTGGGTTTTCAAAACACACCGGGATGCTTGTGCGTGCTCTCAGTGTGGAACTCAGAAAGCCTAGCGTTGCCCTGGGCCTGACTGCCCTGCTGTGATGTGACCCCTGGTCTCCAAGCAGCCCTGGAAATGGGCTGCTCCCATCGAGCTCAACGTGTCCTCCCAGGAAGGCATGCCCGGTCTGCCTGCCATCTCTCTGGATCTCAGGGATCGCCAGGGGAGAGGAAGACTCTTCCAGAGGGGACAGCAGCACTGGCAGGCTTCGGGGCCAAACCAACCTGGACTCTCACAGTGTTAGTGGACGGGTCTGTGCTCTCAGAGTCCCCCACTGCTCAAGGTGGACGGTAGCTGCCTCCTTGTCTTACAGTCTTCCCTTTGCTCTGCTTTAAAGAGGAGCACACCAGCTTCCCCAAGGAAAGAGAAGCAACTTCTCCTTAGAACCCCTCACTGAATACTAGGTCGGCACTATGCCAGGGATGAAAGACCCCTCACCCCAAGGGCCCCCAGCAGCCCAGCAAAGCCGGCTAGCAGCATCCTGGTGCTCAAAGAGGCTGAGGGCCCACCAACAACCATGTAACACAGCCACGGTGAGCGGAGGACTCTGGCTTCCAGAGCCCTACGCTAGAGGACCTTCGGCAATGTCAGCTACACCTGCACTTCAGACAGACCCCATGAGCCAGAGCAACCATACTCCAGACAGAGGGGGAAATATTCACCATCTTACGTGTCTGCAGGCAGCCACGTCTCTGAACACGTCTACACACATGCTGTGTGTGTCTGGTAGGGCCACTCCCAAACCTCTGCATGGTCAGCAGAGGCAACAGACAAGAGGGTGACACAAGACAGCTTCTCACTCCACACTGTGCTTCACAAGAGTCACAATGCGTGGGGCCGCACGCTGCCCACCCACGAGGGCCCAGGATCATCTGTGCAGCCCCTCTCCTCCACTGGACCCCAAGGGCTCAACACCACTGCCCTTTAACACCTGTATTTCTGGTGCCCAGAGCAGGGCTTAGTTCCTACTAAGAACCTAGTTCACAGTGGGGACCAACAGGTAAGCAAGTGCGACAGAGCTCTCCACAGCAGGAATCTTAGTAGGCACTCAGTGGGCATCCTGACCGACAGTCTGGCAGTGCCAGCCGGGGCACGTCACTTGATCTCCCCTAGCCTGTTTCCCCAGACGGCCAGTGGGAACGGTGTGAGGAACCCTGGAGGCCCTTTTCGGATGGCTCTGGAAACCTGCTATTGCTGAAGGGCCATGGCAGGTGAACGGCACGAGAGGAAGGTGCGAGCAGAAGGCCTGGGCAGAGGCACGGGCACCCTCCTCCAGTGCCAGGGGCACCAACGTCAAGCTCTGGAGGCCAAACACAGCTCCTCTCCGATGCTGGCTTTTCTGTGTCTACCTTGGGCAGGTTCCAGTAGCTAATGGGTCCTCTGAGTTAATGTGACTTCTCAAACACTTTCCAGACCAACACAAATTAAACAACTCCATGACGTCAGCCTCGTCTCACTTTGGTTTTGCCACCAACAGTTCTAACAGGCAAGCACTTTGCTCTCTGCCACCACCTCGTTATCAGAGTTCCTAGCCAGTTCTCCAAACTGAAGTGTTTTGTTTTTTTTTTTTTTGAAGTATTTCTTTCATTATGTAAAAAATGTTGTGCAAGCTGCAGTCCAAGGAGAGACACAGCAATTTTTCTGGGCCATAAACGATCTGCTGACAAATGACAGCGGGCCTTCCGTGACACGCTTTCCCAAAGAGGCGAGAGCTCAGACTGGCTCCTGCCCCACAGATCCCTGTGGACCCCTGACCAGGACGGCAGGCCAGGCTGTCCCACAGTGAGACTCAGTGACTTGTCTCAGCCTCCCCTTGCCACCTTCTCCAAGCCACAAGGGACTCAAGCTCCATCCCTGGGCCAAGGGGCGAGGTACCAGGTTGGAGCGACGTGCTTCCCACGCTGAGGAAATGGAGGCACCCACGATGCCCACGGGACTGAGCAGGGCCTCAAGAGCCATGGACAGGAGTGCAGTCCAGGCTCTGCTATCGGAAGCCGCCTGTGGCCGCAGCCTCTCTGCACTTTAGGGCCACTTTTGTGATGGTAGACCCTTGACTCCAGAGCCATTCCTAGCACTGCTGCCATGTTAACTCATTCACTGCTGAGATGTGAGCAAGTCTTGGGAATTAGGGACCCCATTCCCTAAGGAGCAGGTCAAAGCATGGTCCTGTCTGGTGGGACAGGAGCCCTGCTCCAGGGACCCTGGCCCAGCCTCTCCCTTACAAACCCCTACCAGGGTGGGTGCTCTGCCCCATGCCTGGCTCTGCACAAAGACCTGCACCATTCTCAGCTGGGCCATCAGCTCACATCTGCATGGCAAGCAGACATCTATTGAACAGATGCTGACAGCTGGAAGCAGGAATGGAGGCCCCAGAACGTCTTCAAACATTCTGTGTGAAAAACCCACCCTAGTGGTGCCCCACTCCAAGCCACGCACCACCACCAAAAGCCTGCAGGGAAGGTAAGGAGGTGCAGGACAGGGGTCAGACACCACATCTCCATTTACACCTGGTGGCACAGCTCTGAGGAGGGGTCAGGCCAAGACCCGGCCCCAGAGGTGGTTCAGTGTGGGCTGTTTCCCTTGCTCTTGCCAACGCTCCCAGCAGTGGGCGCAGCCAAGACAGTGCAGAGCCCCACCGGGAGGGTGCACCCAAGACCATGGCACATCAGTTTTCCTCTGCGAGCCAGTCAATGTGCCCATGGTCCAAAGTGCCACCTCTGGGCAGGCCACTCTTTCAAATCACACGGGCTGTGGAAGGGGCTTCAGGCTGCACGCAACGAACACAAGACACAACCTGCACCACCATATGCCATGGCCTTGGCACAGCTCAGCCCAAAGTGACTCAAGCCACTAATACCAGGGTCAAGGTGGTTCCTATCTGAACCTCAACCAAACCTCCACATTTGAGGCTGGACCCCTGGGGCAATAGAGAGAGCAACAAATTCAAAAGCCCAAAGAATTTCTGCAAAACAAAATATAGGATGAAGAACAAATTTAATTATTTTCCACTGCCAAAATGCCTCACAGACCTGTAAGATGGGGAGAGGCGGTCAAAGTTCAGCTTCTCCACAGCTGAGATTCAGGCCCGGCCCTAGCCAAGGCCTCCACCACCCAGGAGGCTGCACAGCAGTTCCTCTTCTGCACAGTGGCCCCAGCTGACCCCAGGGCTGAGGGAAGGGAAAGACCTGCATTACCCAACAGAGGACAGAATAAAAGAGCTACTTTTTTTTTTTAACAGCAAATGTTTCTACTAAAAGAAGTGTGCTTCAGTTGGCTACCACACTCCTGCACGAGCGGATGTCAACGAAACCGCATGGTGTAAGCACATGGACCTTACGTGGCTCAGCCTCCAGGGCTCCCTCTGAGGGGAGTCTGAGCTTATGGCCCCGTCTCAGCAGCTGAGCAGCTAATCTGGCAGGCAGAGGCCACTAGCCAGCCTCCAGTCCAGCGTGGCCTACTGCCCTTGCATGCCTACCACAGCCATCACTGTCTCCGAGCCATTCTCAAAAGTACCCAGGGTCAGGCGCAATAGTGAGGAGGGCTGCACGGCTGTGCATGACCAAGTCAGTGTACCTAGGAGGCTTGACTCAGGTGAAGTGACAAATGTCAAAATCATAGAAATGTTACACTAATGTTTTTTAAAAAAAAAAAAAAAAAAAACAGAGGGGATATCAACGTGGAGAAGACCACGGAGAAAGTTCCAGGAAGTTGGAGAATAAACAAAGTGGTTTCCCCACGTCTGGAGTGCTAACCCTGGTTAGAGAAGGCCAGATGAGACCCCAGAGCTCTGCGCAGCTCAACCCAGCTCAGGCTCAGGCTCAGGCTCAGGCAGCAATATTTAGGAGAAAACTGGGGTGGGGGGTGGTTAAAGAGCCAAGTTATAGGCGATATCTCACCTAAAACAGCAATTGTCTTGGAATCCGCATCTCAAGGATTCGGATGTACAGTTTCCCAGGAAGGACAGGAATTCCCCATGTGTCTCTGGAGACAGTGCTAATACTGGCTGCGAGTCCACACCTGAAGAACCACAGCTCTAATAGGGGAAAGACCAAGGTAAAGGCATCCTCTCAACGCCCCCCAAACCCTATTAAGAACACCATGGAGATAATTCCTTTCCCCCGGCACCCAGATCCTCTCAGATCTGGCCTTCAAGGCCCTCATCTGCCCTACAGTACCAAGGGCCTGCCCACAGGGTCACCTCTCCTGTCTCAGCTTCACTCTGCACCAACTGTCCTGTCCACCCAAGCCCATCCTCCCCTCTCCTTTGAGGTCCACAGCAGCTGCTGCCCTCAACCGAGTCTTCAGAGTAACCCAAGCACTTGTGGTCCACAAAGGCCTCTGTGCGGAGGACACTGCTTTCCCTGCTGGCCTGGAGCAGATGGAGGCCACGTGCATGGGATACTGAAGCATCTCTTCACATCATACCCAAAACAACCAGCTCAAAAAGGACTGAAGAAATAACGGAAGACCTCAAACTGTGAGACCTGCAGAAGAGAACATAGGAGGAAATATCTCTGACCTTGGAATATGCAAAATTCTCCTGCATATGACACCAAAAGCACAATTTTTAAGAGAAAAAAATACAAGATTGGACTTTGACATTTAAAACTTCTGTTCACCATGAGGAAAATAAAAGGATGACTCATAGGCTGGAAAAAAATATCCTTGTGTCATATATAATATGAAAAGGGGCTAGTACCATAATATAGAAACAATCTCAGAGCTCAATAAGAAGATGGCCACCCGCCTGATCAAAAGAACACTAGACTCAGACACCTCTCCAGATGAGACCTCTGAGTGGCTCACAAACTCTTGAAAAGATGTGATCATGGGTCACTAGGAAAATGCAAATCAGAGACACAGACACAGCAGGCACCTTCGGGACGACTGAGACCCGGAGCTCACACAGCAGCCTGTCCAGCCGCATAGGGAGAATCCACTATCACCTGCTTCCTTCACCTCCTGCTGTGGCACTAGCCTTGGAGTCATTTATACATGGGCATTGATACAGGAGCAGAGCAGGGGAGAGGGCCAGGAGACACAGGCGCCCAGGACAAATTGTTCCGGGTGCCCTCTGAGCTCGTGGGACTCCAAGAGATGTCCCCTTCTGATGGGATAACCCTTGTCAAGAAACACATACACATGCACAAAGTTACAAGCTCAAGTTGTTATTAGAGGAAGCAGCCTAACATGACAATGGACACGGAGGTCATTTAAGCAAGTTTGTGCCAGAAAGTCCCAGACATCCAACTGGGCTCACCCCTCTCTTGCACCCTGGACACATCTGTGGGCAGCTCACAGTCACTCCCGCCTGGTGCTCCTCCAGCAACCCGTCCCCAGCTCCAGGCTGAGTTGGCCACCCCAGGGTGCTGGGAGGTCTCCAGGTTCTGCCAGGCCTCAGAGAGCCTGAGAGGCCAAACGTCAGCACTGCCCACACCCCTCCCCAGCAGCCACAGTGCAGCTGATGACACTGGACTATCAAGGAGTCTGGTGGTCCAGAGCCGACAGGGTCCTGTCCTCTGTCATCTCCATACCCCAGACAGGACATACCTGGTGTTTTGTTTTGAAGAACAGCTGGGGTTTCTTAATGTCCACTGGGCTCTAGGGATGGAAAGTCACTCATGGACTCTCAGCAAGGTATCTGGGTACAGGGCCAAAGCAGGGAACAACAAGGTATGCAAGTATGGGTCCCTCCAACAGGCAGATGCAAAGCAGCCGTGGGGACACACCGCTGGGCATGGCCAAGCCCCTAGATGCCGCTGCTCACTTAACAAGGAATAACGAAGCAGCAGCCAGAGAACCGGCTGAGCGCCAGCCCAGGCAGGCAGGCAGGCAGGCAGCAGGCCCAGCTGAGGGGGGCTCCCAACAGAGAAAGAGAGGCACAGGAAACCCACAGACTGAAAATGGATTTGAGACACGGCAGTAGCTTGAATTCTGAGTCAAATGAATGTTTAATGATATGAGAGGGACAAATGGAAATTTAAACAGTGGGTACTCAATAATGAATTGTTAACTTTAAAGCATGACATGGTACTGTGGCCTTGAAGAAAGAATCCAAGCATTCAACAGGGAACTGTGTGCAGATGAAGCCGTGTTTCCTGGGCTTGCCTCACAGTAACAGGAGCTGGGGACGAGGCGGGAGGGTGGGGCTGCTGCTGTGAGAGCTGTTTGTCCAGCAGGGTGGCAAGTTCATGGGGGTCCAAAATACTATTTGGGCACCTTTTTTACGTATTTGAAAGCTCCACAGTAAAGTTTTCGATGAAAAGAATGTGTCACCATGCTTCACGTGTCCATGGCACACGGCCATCAGCAGCGACCTTCCGCTGCGGCCTTTCACGGAAGTTGTCTCAGGGGAGGAGGCGAACTGCAGAGGAGGGCAGCGTTTCTGACACCTTCTTCATCACTGTGACCAATAGACCCAACAAGAACGACTCAGAGGAGGGAAGGTTCAGTTGGGGCTCACTGTTTCGGAGGCTCAGTGCCTAGACGGCCGACTCCCTGCTCTGGGCCCAGGTGAGGCAGCACACCCCGGGAAGGGCATGGCAGGGAAGGCTGCTCAGGGCAACAGGAAGTATGGAGTGGGGGCTATGCACCCTTCCAGGGCACAGCCCAGTGACTCACCTGCCCACAGTTCCCACCTCGCCTTATGCTGATGAGGTTATAGCTCTCATAATGCCATCCTGTCACCTCTGAGTGTTCCTGCATTAACAGGAGATTTGGGGGGCACCTCATCTCCACCACAAAACAGGAGGTAAGGTCCCAGCCCAGCACCAGCAGAACTGGGACAGCCACCTCCGCCGCGTCTGGGGACTCCCCTTTCCCAGGAGACCAGGTGAGTGCCTTTCCTAACAGATGGCAGAGACGGCTGAGGACAGAGTCGGGAGGGCTTCACCTGAGGTATCCAGGAATGCGGCTCAGCCCCCGGACTCCCGCCCCTAGGAGGGGAAGGGCAAGTGAGGTCCTCAGGCCCATGCAGGACCGTGGCCAAGGACACGCTGGCCTTGGGAGTCACTGATAAGCCCTAACCAGAATGGAAACACCCAAGAAAATACAAGACTGGGGCCATGGCTGCCCACTCTTCGGGGTGAACAGAGTTAAACACTGCCACGCTCCCCTGAGAGACCTTCTGACCAAGTCAGGCCTTGCTTGACGACCAGGCAGGACCAGAGTAAGAGCCTGAGGCGCCGGGCCCTGCAGCACAGGACGCCAACTCACTGGCTCACTGACCAAACCTTTCCTGAACACCAACCAGCCAGTGCCAGGAGGACCAAGCGGTGGGACAGTCACAGAGGAGCCAGACACAGACGCTGATCTCACCAATCTCAGTCTGGCACTGGGAGTCCTGCTCTTGGCAGTGTGTCTGTCGCAGGGGAGATTTGAGTCTCCCAGGGCCCAGGATGCACCCACATCACAGGATCTGCAGGCTGGCGAGGGCAGGGAGGGCATCCCTCCTTTTTTGAGCTCACTTCTGTTATACATGATTTGGGGTTCATTTTCACACAAGTATCCAACGTGCTACATAATCTGCTCTGATTCAATTCTAATACTTGCCCTATTCCTGCCCCTCCACCCTATTGATCTTTCTTCTATTTATTTGTAGTTTTTAAACAGTCAGTACCTTGTGAATATGCATGAAGGTGAGATTCATATATATACCCAGGAAAATTAGGTGAGATCCATTGCACCATTCTTCCCTTTCCCCATCTGCCTTCCCCCCTTCAATCCCCTCCCTCTACTCCACTGATCTCTCTTCTGTTTTCGTAGTAGAAGTCCCTCCCCTCTTTTGGTCTAACTTCTGCATCTCAGAACTTTGATTCTAGGTCTGGCTTTATTCACTTGGCATGATGATCCCCAGTTTCATCCATTTCCTAGCAAATGCCATAATTTCATCCTTTATGGCTGAGTAGTGGTGCATGTATACATATACCACATTTTCTTTACCCAATTATCTGTTGATGGGCACCCGGACTGGTTCCATAGCTTACCAACTGTGAATTGTGCTACTATAAACCATGATGTGATTGCATCCCAATAGTATGTTGATTTTAGATCTTTTAGATATGTAATATTATGGTTTAGATATGAGGTGTCCCCCAGAAGCTCATGTGTGAGACAATGCAAGAAAGTTTAGAGGTGAGAAGATTGGTTTTTAGAGCCTTAACCTAAGCAATGCATTAGTCCCCTGAGTGGTGATTGCAGACAGGTAGGTGTGGCTGGAGGAGATAAGTCCCGGGGGTGTGCCTTTGAGGTAAATATTTTGTCCTCCTAGAGTGGAACAGTCATTACCCCACCCTCTCTCTCCTTTCTGGAGTGAGGGTACCAGCTGCTTCCCTCCACCATACCTTTCCACCTGACGTTTTGCCTCACCTCTGGCCCAGAGGAAAAGAGTTGCTATCTATAGACTGAGACCTCTGAAACATGAGCCCCCAAATATACTTTTCCTTCTCTAAAATTGTTCTTGTTGGGACTTTTGGCCACAGAAGTAAAATAGCGAGATCAAACATATACTAAGGAATGGTATAGATGGGTCATATGGTGGCTGCATTCCCAGTTTTTTGAGGAATCTCCATACAGCTATACAGAGTGGTTGCACTAATTTGCATTCCCATCAACAACGTATACATGTACCTTTTCCCCTTCGACGTAGTCAATATTTACTATTATTTGTATTCTTGATCATTGCCCATCTGACTGGAATGAGGTAAAATCTTACTGTAGTTCTGACGGCGTTTCCCTGATTGCTAGAGATGTTGGACACTTTGTTAGATACTGATGGTCCTTTTGTAGTTCCACTTTTGAGAAGAGTCCGTTTAGTTTTTTTGCTCACTTGTGAATTGGGGTTTTTTCCCCCTGCTATCAAGGTTTTTGAGTTCTTTATATATTCTGGATATTAATCCACTATCTGAGGTACAGGTGGTAAAGATTTTCTCCCTTTCCACAGGCTCTTTCCTCACACTCTCATCATTTCCTTTGCTGTGCAGAAGCTTTCTAATTGGATGCCATCCCAATTATTGATTCTTGGTTTTGTTTCTTGCCATCTTGTTAAGTAAGTCGGTGCCTGTGCCAATACATTGGAGAGTCGAGTCAACATTTTCTTCTAGCAGTTGCAGAATTTCTGGTCTCAGTCCTGTCTGAGGTCCACTCTGGGTTGACTTTTTGCAGGGTGACAGAGAGAGATCGTTTCATTTTTCCACATAAGGACACCCTATTTTCCAAGCACCATTTGCTTAAAAGGCTACATTTTCTCCAACATATGTTTTTGGCGTTTCGTCAAGTATAAGATAACTGTATCTACATGGTTTTGTCTCTGTGTCTTCTGTGCTGTTGTGTTGGTCTTCAGACCTGCCTTAGTGTCAACACTATTCCTTTATTACTATACCTCTGTAGTATAATTTTTGAGATCAGCTACTGTGATGCCTCCAGCATTGCTCTTTTTTCGCTCAGGACTGCTTTGGCTATTCTGGGTCTCATATTCTTCCAAATGAATTTTAGGACTTCCAAATGAGTTTTCTAGTTCTGTGAAGAATGCCATTGGTGTTTTGATGGAGATTGAATTTAATATATATAATGATTCTGGTAGTAGGGTCATTTTGACAATATTAACTCTGACTTTCCATAAACCTGGGAGGACTTTCCATCTTCTAAGGTCTTCTTCGACTTCTTTCTTCAGGGCTCTATAGTTTTCATAAGGGAGGTCTTACACCTTCTTCATTATATCAATTCCCAAGTTTTATTTGGTTTTATTTTATTTTGAGGTTATTGTAAATGGTATACTTTTCCTCATTGCTTTCTCAGCAGATTCACTATTGGAATATAGCAAAGTGACTGATTTATGTATTTTGATCTTCTATCCTGCTATTTTGTTAACTCAGTGTATCAGTTCTAGAAGTCATGACCTGAGTCTTCTAAATATAAGATCTAAATATAAGATCATGCCATCAGCAAGCAAGACAATTTGACTTTTTGTTTAAAGAACACTGAATTGTATACTTTATTTAGTTATTTTATGTGGTGCTAACAATTGAACCCAGTGCCTCCTACCCGCTAGGCAAGTGCTCTACCACTGAGCTACAACCCCAGCCTCTGACTTTTTTTTCTTCCTATTTTTATCTATTTAATTCCCTTCTCTTGTGTTATTGCTCTTAGTTTCTGCTTATCATGGAAGGTTTTTGTTTCATCTTCCATTCTGAAGGCAAATACTGCTGGTATAGTAAACTTGGTTCGTCCCCACTTTCTCTCAGGGCTTGATATATAATATTCCAGGCTCTCCTGGCTTTTAGGGGGTAGGCTGAAAAAAAAAAGTTGAAAACAACTTTGGTTTATCTCTAAATGTGACCTGCTGCTTTCCTCTTGTGGCTTTGAAAATTCTATCCTCTTCTGTATACTAGGCATTTGTTTTCACTATAACGTTTTGGAGGGGATCTCATTTGATCTTGCCTATTGCAGAGTTCATTATGTATGTTTTTTCCCTCTTTTTTTCTTTTCTTTATTCATCTTGGATTTGGATTTCCATTTCATTTCTAAGATTTAGGAAGTTTTCTATTAATGATTTCATCAAAAAGATTGTGCATTCATTTTGTTTGTATTTTGGAGCTTTCGTCTACCTCAATGATTAATTTTTGTCTCTTGATGGTATCCCAGATTTCTTGAATATTATGGTCATGTTCTCTTAACATATTTCCTTTATTGTCAACTTTATTTTCAAGATTATACTTCAAGGCCTGAAAATCGATCTTCAGAGTGGTCTGTTGGTTTCATTGAATTTTTAATTTAATTTACTGAGCCTTTCATTTCCAGGACTTCTGTTTCTTCTTCAGAATTTCTATGTCTTTAAGTTACTGTATTTTCTAATTTTACTCCTTATGTCTTCTTTTAGCTCATTGAACATTTTAACCATGAATTTTCTAGATTCTTTCTCTGATATCTCCTCCACTCTGGTCTCTGTGCAGTCAGTTATTGAAGTGTTGTGGGCTGTTTGGGGTGGTCTGTGCCCATGCCTTTTCATACTGCTTGTATGTCGACCCATCTATTGGGAAGGTCATTTCCATAGAAAGGAAACCCACACCCTTGATTGCACACCCTTCACCCAGGCCCTGGCCTGCTCTGATTTTCATGCGTGGTGCACAGGCATGGTGGTAGGTGTGTGGCAAGGATTAATTTTACTATTTAGAACACTTGTCAGACATGAACTGTTATTCCTATTTTATGCAAAAGCCCTTGGGACCTCAACAGGCTAGGTGACGCACCCCAGACACTGAAGAAGCTCAAGCAGAGCCAGGCTGGGAAGGACTCCTGGGCTTCAAGCCTGCTCACGGGCCTCCGCCATGGCAGTGAGCAGCTGAGGGTCTAAAGACAGGGCGAGCCACACATCAACAGGGGCCCTCCTGTCTGCCCCACACTAAGGGAACACTCAGACATGGTCCCATAGGGGAAGTCATCAAGAATAACAGAGAGAAATACCC
The DNA here is from genome assembly GCF_045843805.1 of Urocitellus parryii. Classification (NCBI taxonomy): domain Eukaryota; kingdom Metazoa; phylum Chordata; class Mammalia; order Rodentia; family Sciuridae; genus Urocitellus; species Urocitellus parryii. The sequence goes on along the minus strand of NC_135537.1, from coordinate 3,747,945 downwards.
AGAAGGAAAAGCTCCCAGCTAGGATTTTTAAGGAACCAAAAGCATCGAGGCGTATGCAAACCCAATCAAGCCGTCATATTTTTCTGTACTCACAAAAAGCAAAGAATTTCTCCTGTCATCTGAGTCTTCAAACCACCGCATCTTCCAAGTTACTGAACCTCAATTTCAGCTGCTTCTCGGGCTGAACTCTGGCATTTCTGCTCTCTGCCTATTGATCATTAGGAGGCTTCCCTTGCCTCAAGAGCCATCTGGGTTTCTATTAGAAACACTTCACAAGCTGCTCTGGACAGGGCACTAGAACCCCCAGCTCTACCAGCCCTTGCAGGGTAGGCTAAGCAAACCTGAGCCTCAACCAATGGTGCAAGAACACATAGGTGCCTTTTCTGAAGCCAAGTCTCTGAAGGAATCTCCTACTTTCCTTTCAGATTGAACAACTAGGTACACAGAAAAATTTTTTTTAATTATATGTAACTCAGAAAGACTGCAGAAGGGAACACCCAGGCTGAGAGGTGGAAAAGTGCTAAAGTATTATAGGTAACATTAAATAACAACTAGTGTTATGGTTTGCATATGAAATGCCCCCTAAACAACTAGCTCATGTGTTAATGCATTTGGAGCAGAAGAATTGGCTAGAAGAGTGTAATGTAGTCAGTGGATAATTCATTTGATAGATTAATCCATCTGATGGACTAATAATTTGAATGGACTGAGGAAGTGGTGACCCTAGGCAGGTGTGCTGTGGTGGAGGCGGAAGGTCACTGGGGGTCTGCGCTTAGGCCTTGTACTTTGGCCCTAGTTCTGTTGCTTCCTGGTGGCTGTGAGCAGAGCCGTGCTCCTTGACACCTTTCTCCACGACGTTCTGCCTCACCCTGAACCCAGAGCAATAGTCAGCTGGCTACAAACTGAACCTCTGAAGCCATGGGCCAAAATAAATTTCCTCTTCTAAGTTGTTCTTCTGGGGTATTTTGGTCACAGCCACACAAATATAACTGACACAATTAGTGATAAAACTAGTCTCCCTCCGCAGATTAGGTCTCACTTTGACGATCCACAGTGTTCCTTGGAGTGTCTGAAGGAACCAAATGAGAAACAGCGTTACAGACAGCTGGGGGAAGAGCCAGGTATGTGCCTTCTGTGCTGTTCTGTGCTTGGACGGGCAGGAATAGGAATGTGCGGCTTGGCACAGTCCCTGGGAGACAGAGCTACACAGAAAGCTCAGGGCCCCCGAGCTGTGGGCTGTCCCCTCCTGGGTCGTCCTGCACCAAAGCTGCTCTGTGGTCCATCTGGGTACACTGACAAAGCAGACAACAGGGTGGGTCCATCCAGATCCTCCAGGCCCCAAACCCTGCCATGTGCCGACACTTCAGTGCCAGGTTTCCTGCAAAAGAACGCAGTCTTCCGCAGCACAGGAGGACAAAACAGTCTCTTGAAGCATGTAATGAGACAACATCTATCACCATAAATTAAAAATAGATTTATGCATTAGTGAGGGTTATTGTGAAATTTAATTTTAATGGTTTGATAATTAAGCAAACAACAATTATCATACCTTAATTCTGGTCTGTTTGGGGCCAGTGTCATTCTGACTCAGAAAAGCCTTCCACCGTCTCGGGTGCCTTTCTGAAGCTAGGTGAGAAGGGATGCCCAGCTCTGGGGACACAGCCCAGCCACAGAAGACAACTCTCATGAAGAGCTGTGCAGCTGGTGCCCTGCAGCCACAGTCCAGCTCCAGCCAGCTGTGTGGCCACGGCAGCCTTGACTCCTCTCTCACAGGGAAAACAGGCTCACAGTCCATGCCTCAAAGATCAGCGGTGAGGGTGAAGAGGCCGAGCAAGAGACCTCAACAGCACAGGCCTGGGCAGGAGAGGAAGGCTCCCACAGCCGCAGGCCTGGCAGGACATTTCTATCCACGTCACGACCGACAGTGGGGAGCACAGAAAACGTACTCACCACAGAACCAGCAGCACTAAACCTCTCATCAAAAGTGAAGCTCACCCACTGTCCTGAGTCACAGACGCACGCTGAGCAGGTCCCCGAGACTCACAGCTGCGAGACGCACGTGCTCTGACTCCCAAGGGCCCACAGAGAAGAGTTGGAATGTGGAGAAGCACCTTCTACACACTCTGCTGAAATGCTGTGCTTTAAATCAGAAAGATTTCTCTAGGAAATGCAGTGGTGAGGGGGTGTTCCTAATCTGTAAAACCCAAACCCTCAGTCTCTGGACAGCTCTTCCACCACTCCCTGCACATGCACTCCACCCCACGGTGATGGAATTAGGAGGGGGAGCCGTCGGGAGGTAACTGGGTCCTGAGTGTGGCCCCATGAACAAGATTAGTGCTCTCAGGAACCAAGAAAGGCCCCTCCCTCAGCCTCACCTGAGGAGAGTGATAAGCCTCTCTGCACAGCAGGAGGCGGGTGAGGGCCAGGCAGAGTCAGCTGGGCCTCAATGCTGCCTCCAGGGTGTGAGGAACAAGCTTCTCACAAGCAGTGGTTTGATCTCAGTAGCCCCAGGGGTCAAGACAAAAACCTGGTACTAAAAGTGGGGGCTGCTGCCACAAAGACGTACACCGTACAGCAGCTGTGGGCTGGGGACCAGGCAGACCCTGGGAGGGCTGCGAGTGCACCTGAGAACAGGCCTACACTGCCACGAACACCTGTCAAAGGCGACTCTGCCAAGGGTCGTGATGTCGTGGTGTGGACAGATGACTCTTGTGAAGAGCTGTGTAGCTGGTGTCCTGCAGGTGTCCCGAAAGAGCAGGGAGGGCTGGAGAGGCTGCCAGTGGAAGAGGACATCTAGCTGACGCCCCCGGGACCTGGCTGGTGATGGCCACTCTGAGGAGACCTCAGACGGTGGTGCAGATGATGCTGCAGCTCAGAAGCAGAAAGGCACCTGGCCATGGCCAGGCAAGACCACAGCTGGCGTGTGCTCACGTGCCAGTGCTCCCTGGGAGGCTGAGCCTGTGAGCAGCCAGCTGGAAATTCGGCAGAGGAGAACATCAGCACAGGGTTGGAGGTGCGGCTTGGTTTCTCTGGACCTCTTAGAGCAAGATGAGAGAATGATACAAAGACAGATTGTAACCCAAAGAAAAGCAGAACATAGAAAATTCTGTCATTCAGCCTGTCCACAGTGAAAAGAAGAACACAGAGGGTGTGACCAGGTCACTCAGGTGGGTCACTCAGTCACCTCAACAGAAGCCCAGGACTCCCTGTCCCAAATGGCGAATGACCCAAGGGCACTTCAGAAGTCATCAAGGATGGCCCTCACCTCACAGGCCCAAAGTGCAGGAGCCTGGCGCAGATCAGAAAGCCACACTGGGGCAGGGACCATGGAGCCACCAGTGTGACAAGATGGCTCCTGCTCAGAAGAACACAGGCACTTTAGGGGCTGGATCTCTGCCTTGTGGAGCTGCAGGGTGCTGGGTCTGGAAGGAGGCCCCACCTTCATAGGTCTGAAATGGGGGCCCATTCTGGTGGATCTGGAAGGCCAGCATCAAGCCAAGAAAGGCTATTCTCCAGCCTTGGCTGCTCAGCTGCGTTCTGGACTTGCTTGGGATGAGGATCTTTTTCTTACTCTTCCCTGTAGGAATGGGAAGGAACATTTATCCCATGCCTATCCCACCACTGTATTTCAGAAGCCCGGAACCAGACCCTTAGCTGGAGAGCATCTGCCTTGTGATCAATGGAACCCTGAGTCTTGCCCACATTGATGCAGACAGGTAGTGAGGCTTGGGACTAAAGACTTTTGAGTTGATGTCAGAAAGATCTGAGCTATGGGAATGCAATGAATTGATTTGGCAAAAAAAAAGAAGATATGGCCTTGGGAGAGCCGGGCATGGAATACCATGGCCTGAATGTCTGTGTCCCCAAATTCACATGCTGAACTCCTAATCCATGATGTGATGCTGGGGGGGGAGCTGTGAGAGGGGCTTAGGATGAGTGCTTTTGAGAAAGAGGCCCTGAAAACTCCCTCACCCTTCTACTGTTGACACTGTAGAGAAAACACAGCAGACTCAGAAGCAGCCCTCGCCAGACAAAGAACCTGCCACAGCCTCCTCGGCAGGCCCTCACCTCCAGAGACATACCCTGTTGCCCACAGCCCTTGCCCGTGGCACGTTGTTTGCTGTGGCAGCCTGAGGGGCCTGGGACGTCCTGCAGGTGAGCAGACTCCTGCCAGGGAGCCACAAGGCCCTGTCCCAAGCAGCCCCGCCCCCCCCAGCCTCCCTGCACTGCAGGAGGCCTGGCCCCAGCAAATGTGCAGCTGATGAGTTGAAAGATGGATGAGTTCCCTGAAAGCCAAAGATTCGATTGCTTCCCCTCTGCTTTGGAAATCATCTGACTGTCCCCCAGGGCCCACTGTGTCCCAGACTTCAACCCAGAGCAGAGCTACAAGGAAGTGCTGCGGAACCTCTGGGAGGCGAAGAAGGGGAGGGCTTAGCACAGTGGGGACTCGCCCTGGAAGGCAGACTTGGTGGCCTCTTTAGAGTTCCCCACTCATTCTCTCTCTCTGCTCCTTGTTCAAGACATGATCACTTCTTGCTCCCAATGTGCACTCCCACCACTGTCACCTGCCAGGTAGTATGAATATGCTTTTTCTCTTTATAAGTTAGTTACCTCCAGTGTTTTGTTGTAGCAATGAAAAGCTAACACTTCCCCTCACCCTTTCTTCTGCTGGCGGAAGGTGGGATTTTCAATGTTGAGCACAACTCAGCAAAGGCCACACAAAGGTCCCCGATGGAGAAGGGGAGTGCCAGGAGAGACTGGGACCAGGCCCGGGAAGAGAGGGGCCCAACCCTGTGTGAGTGGAGCTGACGGATGCCTAGGTGTGTAAGGTGCATCCCATTGCGGCAGCTGCTACCACTGCCTTGCCACCTCCCCCCAAACTGGCCCCGAGAACCAAAGGACACGAACCCTCTGTGCAGACTGAGCATGCACCTGACCACAGAAGAGAACTGTCTTCCTGGGCCTAGGCCTTGGGGTATCTCCAGCAGGGGCTCACAACAGAGTCCTTGGGGGTTAGTGGGCACCCCCAGTAGTGGGGACCCTGAGGACAGTGCCCAAGATGACATTCCAGGCAGACCTAATGTCAGCCTCTCATCTGCCCACCATTCCTCACCCCACAGGGACAGCAAGGAGCAGGGGGCACCCACCTGGGCTAGACCCTGCAGTGCCCACACAGTGCTGCCCTGGCCGAGACGGGTCCTCATCCATTGACCTTGGTGCCCCTGCAGCCTGACGCGGGGCTCACCCCATAGCAAGCTCTCTAACCATCAATATTTACTGAATGAATATTTTATGAATGACTAAAACAACATGTGAGTTGCGAGCTTTTGGAAATGAGAAGTTCAGCAAAACGCTTAATAAAGCAGCAGCCTGAAGCACAAAACCAAATCGCAATTATTTGCGACTGGGGTTGCTAATATTATTCAGCCTTCCTCACTGCCAAGAATGAGTAAGCTACACCACAGCACACGCTTGGCAACGCATACTTCTTAAAGTGTTTTATATTGGTATCATAAGAAGACCAGATTTATGTTCTCTGGGATCTTGAGCTACAGCAAGACCTCTAGACAAAGAGGACGGGGCAGAGGGTTCCCCTCACAGCTAAGGAGCAGGGCAGCAGCTGGCACCACTGCCTCAGAAGGCTCTGTCCTCCTCCTGGGAGCCTCCGGCACATTTGCCAGCAGAGCACAGGAGCCTGAGCGGGCACACACTGCACAGAAAGTCCTGCTGGGGGTAGGGAGAGCCAGGTGACACTGGGAGTGTGCTGGGAGGCGCTCTGCTCCTCTCAAAGGAGGCTCATAAATGCCCCCAGCCACTGGTCTCCAGCTTCCAATTATCTCCCACAGGGCTGCAGGCCCTTGCTCTACACTCCTGTGTCATTAACAGTCATATTAAATACCAGTATCCTGGGAGCCTCATGGTGAGGGCATCGGCATAGAGACGAGCCAGGTGCCATATTTACACAGTGAAATATTAACAGCAGTCAAATGAAAGAACCGGATTTGTCACTCCAAAGAGTAGTGCTTATTTTGATTTTCAAAAGGACATATATGATAAGGAACCACTTAGGCCATTTAAAAAAAAAACACACTCAGAATACGACCTGGCTCTGGGTATGTATATATACAATGAGAGTGGCAGAGCATGAGGCCAACCCACATCACCTCCTCGGCAGAGCTGCCCCCGGGGAAAGGAAGATGGCACCACGTGGATAGGAAGGGGTTCAGCTGTTTTTCTTTTGCTTATTTTTCCAATATTTTCTTATTTAAATGATGCCCAATATAAAGCTGAAGGGTCTCACAGTGAACGCCTTGCACACCCACTGGGCCAGACCTGCTTCCATGCGTATCTGTCCCTCCACTCTCCTCTCCAACCGGCATCCAATAAATGAGTTCTGCACTTCAAATACCATTGCAGAAACGCACCAGGCCCAGCCCCTTCGGCGTGTGGATCAGCAAACACTGAGGCACAGTGTCTGTTGACAGTCTTTCTTTGATGTGAATTGCATACAGGGAAACACCAGACCATCACCCAGGAAACCACCTTCTGCCCTTTAGGTCAGAGCCATCCCAGCCTTTCCCGCCGCAGACTGGCCCTGCTGGCTCCAGGCTCCTTCACTACTCTGGATGCCCCTGAGGCTCACCCTCAATGAGCAGAGGAATAACTCCTCTGTTTGTGTTGGGGTACTACCCCATTCTTAGGAAAATGTCACCAATTACTTTTCTTTCTGTAAGGGCACCAGCACTCTTTCTAGTTTTTGGTTTAGAAACACTCTTGTAATGCTCTTTTGGTGACCATATGTTTGGTTTTTCTTGAGTAACTAACTAGGGCTGGAGAATCTGGGCAAGGGTCAGGGTTGGTTTTATAAGAGCTGCAGCCAATTCTTCCAGCAGCTACACTTCTTACAGCCTTCCAGTTGCTTCACGTCCTCGCCAACACCATTCTAACTGTGCTGAGGACTCGCGGTGGATCTGACTGTGCTCTAGATTTGCATTTCCCTGCTGACTAATAATGTTAACATGCCAGGTATTTTTGAAAACATTTTCTTTCCTTAAAATAAGACAGAAGGGGGTGGGGAGGGAGAAATCTGGAGTAAATATAGCAAAACGCTTTTACTTATATTTCTTATTTTTCTGTATGTTTTAAATATTTTGCAATTAAAACCTAAAAAATAGTATCCCTTCTCTAGGTGCACAGCCCTAACCCCCAGCCGGGCCCAGAGACACAGCTTCTTGGTGTGGAGAGCCCGCTGCTACTGCCACACTGCCACTTCAGGGCCATCCCTGGGCCCAGCCATGCTCCTGGCAGCAGGCAGAACACTCACCGCTGGCACTCGCCGGCATGCAGGGTGAGCTCCTCATTGTTCCTGGCACCGATGGTCAGCTCGTGCTCCGTGGAGTTGAAGACGTCCAAAAGCAAGTGGCACTGCCGGGTACTGTGTTTAAAGACAAGAGAGAGTTCAGAATTTTCCAGAGCCCATGAAGAGTGACCACCTCTCCTCCTCTCTGAGTAGGCACCACGAGGTGCAGACGTGCAGAAGTGTGATTTACCAAAGGCCCCTGGGTAGAGAGGATCACCCAGCCCTGTTCTGCATGGCTGAGCTCAACTCATTCTAAAGTGAGTCTGGGTCTCAGGTCCTCCTTCGTCCTGGGGACATGTATTGCAACTCAGTCATGCCTACGGCATACCACAGGCCTTGGAAGACGACTGGACGCATAGGAGGACTGGAGCAGCCCACACCAAAGGAAGATCCCCTGAGCTCATGGCACACAGCGCCACTCAACAAAGGTTGTGTAAAGAGAGGAGCCCTTCAGCCCCCTGGCACCACGCCAGGTGCTGCACCCTGGAGCACGGAGAACTGGACCCCAGGAGTCTCTCCCCCCAGGGGTAAGGGTTCCACCTTACCCTTCGCAGCTGTGGCAGCACCATAGGCTCACATGCCACCTGTTGGAAAGCTCTACTCACTGCACTGGCTCCTCACGGCGGAAAGCAGTCTACGTGGCAAAGCTCTAGCCAGGAGACATGGCTCCTGGGACCTGCTCTGAAAGAGAGCTTGTGTCCTTCAGCCTCCCTCACCCCTATGCCTCCTCCCCAGAAGTAAGCTAGACACCTCAAAGCTCAGCAGCCCTTCAGGGACGAGGACAAAACCACAGCCTGCAGCGAGCGAGTGGGCTCAAAAGGGCCTGTGCCCACACCGTGCTGAGGGGCGGCTACAGCTCCCACTGCTCCTCCCTCTGGACTCTTCAGCGGCGTGGTCGAGCTGCTTTTTAAAAGCCAACAATGCTTTTTGTGTGTGTTGGTCACTATTTGTGAGGTCCCCATCACAGCTGAATGCTTGCCTAAAACTAACACAGTTCTCCAAATACCAAGCATCATGGCGAGCACATGACAGGTAATCGATACGTGTTCGCTGGCCCAAGTAGCACAGCTGTACCCAGGACTGGAGCTGACAGAGAAGAGGGCACAGGGCAGAGCTCATCCATCTTAGAGGAGGAGAGTGAACTGTCTTTATGGCGGGAGGGAAAGACATGGAGACAGACCTGTTGTCTGGGTCACTTCTAGTTTACTGCGGCCACGGGGCGTCTGAATTCTCATAGGTCTCCCCCAGGTGGGAAGCGAGGCCCTGCTGCTTTCTGGGAAAGCCAAGCCCAAGGAAAGGGGAGGAGGACAGACCCTGCCATGTGCCCAGGCATCCCAACTCACCTAGGAGGCAGCTCCTGCCCCTGTGCTCCCCTGAGGAAGGGAGGCCCAGGAGAGGACAGAGCAGGGGGGTGGTGCCCAAGGCTCCACCTTCACGGCTGCCGGGGACCTGGCTTCCTGGACCGCACCTGTCCTTGCTCCCTGTAGAGAGGGAAACCGAAGTGCACAGGGGTGCACCAGCACGTCCAGGGCCCCAGGCACGGTCCTGGCTGTGTGTGTGTGACCTCTCAAGAGGAAGGCAGAGGAACAACATCTTGTTTCTGGCACAGACAACAACACCGAACCAAGGTGGCAACACACACCTTCAGGTGACAGGTTCACACTGGGTGATCCAGGGTCAGGTTTGGCACTTAGAAAATACTCATGCACTCCGAGGGGTGCCTACGAGGGGCTCTCCCTCTGCTCGCAGGAAAGTGAGCTCCATGAAGCAGGGTCTGTTCTGCCTTCATCAGAACTTCATGAAACCCTTACACAGCAACATCTTTCCCCAGAAACGGGAACTTGTAAAACGTTTACCAGAGGAGGAAACCAAGGCGATGTCTAAAACTACCAAGTATCATGGCTAGCACATGACAGGTAATCGATGTGTGTTCGCTGATCTAAATAGCACGGCTGTTTAAAGCCTGGAATAAAAGGCACAGGTACCCGTTGCCCGCCGCCCCCCAGGGCAGCGCTGCGGGACGCGCAGGAGCGGGTGGCCTCAGTGCACAGCACAGTTCTCCTGGGCTGTGCCTCTGACTCACTGTCTGTGTGTGGGGGCGTCTGGACCTCCTATTCCCTCTAATTGCTGACATGATGATGCAGGGGTGGGTCTTTGTTTTCTGTCTATTACTCATAAGTTAATTCCCTTTCCCAGACTGCAGCAGCATTTGTCCCCACAGTAATATCACTGACTCTGGGGATCTTTCCCCAGCACTTTGGAAGATTTTCTCCCAGGCTTATGCTCCACTTGAGCTCAGAGTACTTTAAGTCTTGTTTGTTTATGTTTTTGTTTTTCTGGACCTATCTTTCTAAAGAATAGGAAAGTCCAAGGAAGCTTCCTGGAAGAACTGAGATCGAAGCAAGCTCCGAAGGACAAATATGTTGAGCATATAGCAAGAATATAGAGAAGGGAGCAAAGACCCAGCTGCAGGGAACAGCACAGCATTTGGGAGTCTGAGGTGCAGCTGGGCAAGGGGGCTCAGGCTGCCACCCAGAACACACTCTGGCAGGGGAGCGGTCTGTGGAACTGCCTGTGCATTACTGTCCCCACCCAGAACTGGAAATGTCATTAACTCCCCTGACCTGTGTTCTAAGCAGGGACATGCAAGTGAACAGGGACCTGGGACCTCAGCTTCACATGAAGTCTACAGGGAGGGAGGGTAAAAGAATTCTAGTCTTTGTTTGTTAAATTAGAAAATAAAATGGTTTAAAAAGATCGCAGAATAAAGAGTTAAGGCACAAAATCAATAACATTACTATACATTAACTAAAAACAATCACAAGGTAAATTTTTTAAGAAAATGAATTTGTAATAGCAATGTAGTCCATAATACACATCCAAATAATAAAAGTGACACAGTGTATGCAAGGCACATACGGAGGGTACCTGATGCTTCACAGAATGACAGTAAAGAAGACAGATAACACAGAGATGGTATTACACTCAGTGCTGGGAAAATACTTCTAAAACAGTCGCTATTTTCCAATTTTACATAGATCCAATGCAACTTAATAAAGATGCCCCAACAAAGGCTTGTTCTTGGCAAAACCTGATGTGCTTTTCCAAATGTTCTACCAAAGGGCTGAGAACATGAAAACAGGGACAAGAAAGGCCTTCAAAGGGATTCAACCTACAAGGTATTGATGAGGACCATAGGGCTGCAGGTGAAGGCAGACATCCTGGGGCAGTGGCAGGTACCCACGTGGGCAAGTAAAAAGAGCCCAGAGGAGCCGTGTGCACATCAGGGGCTGAAGGGGTGATAGCCATGAGCATTCAACAGCACCCAGGACAAGAGGTCACAAGGGGCAGAAATGATCTGCCAGCTCCCACCACAGGCAAACAGATCCCAAGCAGACGGAAGTTCTACCTAAATATGAGAGCTTGGCATTATAATCTTAGGTGAACAGAGAAAGATTCCTCAAATGACTTACAAGATATACAAGACATAAAAGAATAAAATGTTTGGTTGAGTTAAAATGAAGAACTTTGGTATAAAAGAAAACATTAAAAACCAAAGAAAAACCAAGCCACTTTGGCAAAGGTGTTTGCACTACCTTAAACTAACAAGGATTAGAATCCTGGATTTCTAGAAAATTCCTATAAATCAATAACAAACGGCAGTAGAAAATGAAGCACAGGGCAGAAATTCACCTTGAAACTGGAGGGAATCCACTGGTCAATAAACAGTGATGGCTCAATCCAGCTGGTGGCCAGAGAAGCAGAGATGAGCCTCAGACACTGTCTCCCACTTGCCCCAGCGGAATAGCAAGACCTGTCCTTGCACAAGCACTGGTGAGATCTGCATCAGCAGAAGATGTGGAATCTTGTTCACAGCCAGGAGGATCATGATCAGTACGCCTCCTCCAGCGAGGACTGTGAGCACCCAGGGCTGTTGCCCATGAGACCCCCCGCCTGACGTTTTACTTCTGGCATGTGCTTCTTGGGGCAACTCAGAAGACAGCAGGGCACTTCCAGAAACATCTGCCACAGTGTCATTTGCAAAAGCAGGGGACTGCTTCTGAGGAAGTGCTCGTCGGCAGGAAGATGGGCGGCCTGGGACAGCCACAGGGCTGCAACCTGACACAGTGAAAACAAATCCAGAGCAGCTGCCCACCAGGAATGAAGCTGTGTCAGTCAGGCTGGCAGGGCTGTTGAGAACACACTGTGGACATGCCTGTCAGATGCTGACATATTTTAAAATATTCAACATTGTTTGTAAAGATCAAATTCGGGATAAAAGCCACTCCTGCTGAGTGAAAAAAAAAAGTGGCTCAGGACAGGGTACAGGGCATCCGTGGTGCACGTAAAACAGCAGCAAAGACTCAGCAAAGTGTCGACATGGCTTTTAACTGTTGTCCTGTGAGCTTTCTTTGTTTCTTATAACAAAAATGCTTTATAGAAAGTGTCCCATAAGTCACTTAGACTGCTGTCTCAGCTTGGGTTTTGCATAGAAAGTGGAGCCTGAGAAAAGCCAGGGCTCCGAGGAGAGGGGCCAGGGGAAGGTCGTGCAAATAGAGAGGGGGAGGTGGGACAACAGCACACTGTGTCGCCCTATGCGTGATGGAGCTGGCCCCGGAGGCAGAGTGGAGACAGCAGAAGATGTGGAATTCTTGGGAACTGTGCACCTGAGTCACAGAAGATGGAACAATGTATCCACTGACTCCTGACTGCACTGGTCAAGGTCTTCCTTGGGGATCAGCTCTCATACTTCATGCATGCTGTGCAGAGAAAATGCCCATGGTCATCCAATTCTGTAGCATTTAGAACATTCCAGAAAGCAAGAGTCCCTTGGCACTGTGGAGGCAAGGTGCTCTCAGGTAGCACTTGCAGAAATCTGGTTGCTGTGGCAACAGGGAGTGCAAAAGGAGGCTGTGGCATGCAGCGGGCAAAGACCCATCTGATTCCAGTAGGTGTGAAACCTAAGTGCACCTCTGAGAGCAGGAATTTAGGGATGATTTCACATCCAATGCCCACCGACGGCCTTCCTGAAGAAGTGACATTTGAGATTTAGGTGACAAGAAAGCAATCCTGTGACGGTCCTAGAGGAGAGCTTTCCAGAGAGCATGGCAATTAGTGCAGAAATCTTAAGGTACAGCGTGATCACAGAACAGGACAGTGAAGAAGAGAGTGGCATGAGATCAATGACAGAGGAAAGGCCGTAGGACAATACTGGTTTCATTCTAGCATGACGGGAAGCTATTTTGAGAGTTCTAAGCAGACGAGTGGCATGAATTGGTTGATGTGAAAAAAAAAAGGATGATTTCCAATCCTGAAAAAGAGGAGCAAGCACAGCCACCCTGACTGTCCTTCTGCAGGCAACTGACTCCTGTCTGCAGACCACAGCCAGATGGACAGCGCTGGGCCCTCAAACAGAGAACTACAGAGGACGAATCAGAGCAGAGGCCAGGAGCAAGTTCTGAACTGGGAGAATTTCACTCTCCCGCCCAGGGGCCCTGGCCTGAGCCAAATGCAGCTGGGGGCTGAGGGGCACGTGTGGGGCGGTACAGCCACAGAAGCCCCCCTTCCTGTAAACATCATTTACAATAGCCTCAAAAAATAAAATAAAATACTTGGGAATCAACTTAAGGAAAGAGGTGAGGGACTTACAATGAAGCTAGGGGACACTGCGTGAGGTACAGCAGGAATGGAATTCCTGGCTTTCCCCTCTGCTCCTCCAGCCCAGCCCTTGGCAGCACCATGAGATGGATACAGCACCAGTGGCCAGCAGGCCTCGCCTGAGGTGTGCCACTCCCTGACTCAGAAGCTGAGTTGGTTCCCAAGCCATGCCACCTGGTCCCCTCACTTTGCTCTTCCTCTGAGTCTCTGGCCAAGTGTCCTGCATGAGACACACAGAAGGGGAAACCCGGAGCCTGGCTCCAGAGCAGCCCATAGAGGAGGAGGCCCTGGGAGAGCTGGGGAGAGCCTGGGCAGAGACGGCTCAGAGAACAGCCTGCCAAAGCGAGGCACGGACAGCTCACCGAGGAGCACAGCGCAGGGCGCCAGACCCACGGCTAAGCTCCAGGGAGAACGCAGGTGGCCCACAGGAGGGCTGGTCGGAGGGCACCACGGTACCATGCAGCTGGACCTACGCCACAGCCCACACCAGGCCTCTGCACTGTGCCAAGAAGCAAATCCCTATAAACAGATGCCCCCCCCCCCAAAAAAAAGAAAACCTTCTCAGGATTCAAACAAGGCCCCAAAGGCTCACAGCATTAGGTTGAAATATTCAGAATATCACCAAAAATACCAACTTCCAAGGAAGAAGAAAATCAACAGGCAGAATCTCAAGATGACTCTCTCACAGAGAGACGCTACCCACAGTCCAACAAGTAAAAGTGGACACCCCTGGAACAAGTGGAAGGCGAGAGCTCAGCAGAGAAAGAAAGGTGCACAGAGAACAACCAAAGAGAAACTGTGGAAAAGAAAGAACTGGACTGAAAAATTCATCAGATGGTGAACAAGGGGCATGGCCACCTGATCTGACTGCAGCACCCACGTGGCAGACGCTCACGCTCCTCAAGGGCCTGCACCTGTTTACCAGGTCCTAGGCCAAGGCAGGCGCTCTGGCCACTAAAAAGAAGAGAGACCACAGGAAGAAGGCTTTGGAACCCGAAAGGAAATAAACTAGAACATTTGAAGATAGATTAATAAATCATCAAATAGAAATAATAGGGAGAGAAAATTATCATAAAAAAAAATAGTTCTATGGAACAAAAAAAGCCACTACAAATCGTGTCGTAGGAAATTCAGAAACAACGAAAAAAGCAACTACAGCTGTGAAGAAACGAAGGCTCAACACCTCCCAGACGGGCAGAAGCCACACACAGGTGCAGGAAGCTCGGCAGACCCCAAAGGGAAAACCAGAAAGAGATCCTCGCCCAGGAACATGCCTCGGCAGAAAGCTAAAAAGACAAGGAGAGCCGCCCGCAAACAGTGCCTCCACACAAGGCCACCGCGAGGGCAGAGGGAGGAGCGCTGTCCAGGTGCTGAGAGCAGGGGCCCTGGACTCCAGGCTGCGCCCAGGGATGGAGATGCAACGAGACGCTCTCCCGTGAAGGGGACCAGGCCGGCTCATCAGCACAGGGACCCCTCTAAGAGAAACACCAAGAAAGCTCTGCAGGTGAAAGGGCAGCCACCTGCACAAAGAAGCCCAGAACGCAGCCACTCCTGACCAGAAGCATGAGGCATGACAGCTTCTGTGACACTGGACACCAAACCCACACAGGGGAGGACAAACCAGCGGTTGCCACTGTTCCCGGCAGGTGGAGGGTCTGGTGAGGGCAATGTGATGGTTTATTTGTTGTTGCTTTTTCCCCCCTCAGTACTAGGAGTTTTATTTTGAGATAGGGCCTTGCTCAGTTGCCCAGGCTGACCTCAAATTTGTGATTCTCCTGCCTCAGCCTCCCCAGATGCTGGGATTACAGGTGTGCACCACCATACATGGCCATGATGAAGTTCTGAATGGAACTGCTTGTCCTATTACAGTAAATACACAAATATGTGTATATTAGAAGTCATAAAAATGTAAGCCAAATAAGTCTGTTTTACTGCGTTAGTCAATTTTTTTTAAACAATGCAATTAAAAAGCAAACATCACTACGAGTGTGAAATCCATTCCAAACATGATCTGTTGCCCAGAAGGAGTCAGGGCATCAGCAGGCTCTTTAGTTTCTCCGACTCTCAGTTTCCCCAGTAGGAATTTTCCATGACATTATTAGTAGGCTCCAATGGACAAGTGACGGTGCTTTGTAAAATGAGAGCAAGTGCTACACACACAAGAGGGCCAAAGATGACCATGTGCCTGGCTGCCGTCTGCAGAGCAGCAGAACCTGCTGCTGGTCAGCTACAGTGAGTGTGCGAAGCCCAGCCCAGGTCTGAGCATGGTGAGAACCAGGCGCTGTACAGGAGAGCCTATGGGCTCCCCTGCTTCCAGCCTGCTGCCATCCACGAGGCCTCCGCAGGCCCCGCCATCATGCTTGGCCACTCCCAGGAAAGAGGAAAGTGGGCAACACAAAACTAAGGCAGGCCTGATCTGTGTGGTCTTCTAAACTCCACATATGCCAGCCTGCTTCCTCTGCTGCCTTCCTTCTAGAAAGAACAGTGGACCTGAGGCTGGAGAGCTTTCTCCTAGTCTTAGGACAGCCATGGAGCCTAATTCTTTCTGAAGTCCAGAAAAACGCAGAAGTCAGAATTAGAACATTTTCTGGTGATAGAATCGTGACCTGGCCTCTGCTGTGCTGCATCACAGAGCTCCAGAATCCCACAGCAAAGACTGAACGGTTGCCATCTGCTAGACGGGGTTTCTATGACACCGCCCACAGCCACTCAGGAGGACTTGAGGGTCAGAGCCTCTGCAGTGACCCCAGGGACCAGGATGCATGCTGGGCTGGGTTTCACCATGCGTGCAGGATCCAGAGAGTCACAAGATGCTCAGATCTCAATGGAGAAAGGAGCACACGGCAAGAAGGCAATCTGGGTAATGGCCACAGAAGGTTCTAGAAAGGAAGTGACACTTCACTCACAGGCTTGAGAGCAGGGAGAAGGTCTTCTAGACAGGGTAAATGCCATACGAAATGGTTAAGCTCATAACAGCCAAGAGCCACGTGGGATCAACCCAAAAGTAAATAACCAGTGAATGAATAATCAAAATGTGCTATATTGATACAATGAAACATTATTTAGCAATAAAAAAATGACGTACCAATACTTCATTGTGGGTGACCCTGGGAAACACTATGCTCAGTGAAAGAAGCTGTTCAAGTGTTACTTGCTTCTATTTACATGAAATGTTTAGAATAAGAAAATCTATACAAAAGGAAACCGACGGGTTGGGGGAGGGTGGGAGGAGGAATAGGGAGCAGCTGCTAATGGGGACAGGGTTCTTCTGAAGTGAAGCAAACTTCTAGAATTCGATGATGGTGACAGCAGAGTGACTCTGTGAGTGCACTAAAATGATCAACTGTACATTGAGTGGGTGAATTGTATGGCATGCAAACTGTATTTTAATGAAGCTGCTGTAAAAGAAAGCAAGCATCTGAGAACTGAGTGTCTCCAGCAAGATGCCCAGGAGTTGCTGGAGATCAGACAAACACTCACGGCCCTCTCTCCACCTTCCAGCCCATAGCCATGGTAGTTCTGCCAATCGTGCAGAGGAAGCTGCTAAACTACATAATGTGTGCTCAAGTGGCCCAGTGGCTAGAGAAGAGGGCTGTGAAGCCCACACACTAACAGGGGTATAAGAACGGTTCTGAAATTGTGCTCCAGGCCTATGAGTCATGATCATCTGCCACCACTCAACTGCAGCACCTCAATGTACTGTAGTGCATCAAAAAACAAGGCTGAAGAGATGGCAGGCAATGCCTGATGTCTGTCATCCCCGTGACTCCGGAGGTTCAGGCAGGAGGATCACAAGTTTGAGGCCAGCTTCGGCAACTCAGCAAGAACCTGTCTCAAGCTAAAAATAATTTTAAATAATGGGGATGTGGCTCAGTAGTAGAGCCCCCTGGATTCAATCCCCAATAACAGAAATAAAAAACAGGACAGCATATGATGATGACCACATCCAATTTGGATTTTCATCTCTGGGAATAAAGAAAATCCACATCCACCAATGATTATTTGAAAAAAAGTAATTGCAAATAACAACTTGAAATCATGTTTCATGTTTCATTAGTTGGGAATTAAACTTTACAATGATTAAACAAACCAGCTGAACTTGAAAAATGCCAAATGCAAGAAATCAAAAGGAAACACTGGCCAACTATTATACAAAACAACCCAGCTATTAACATCCATTCAACCCCCAGCCAAATGTGACATGCTCACTTGGAACTGATGTTTACAAATCAGGCTCTTAAATATGTTAACAAATATATGATGTTTGTTAAATAGAAAAAATTTCAAATATTTTTAGATAATATATAATGCTGTTTTAAAATGAACACCAACATCTAACACCTAATAATATGCCAATCTAGAATGAAGTGTGTGTCACATAAAATTATTGGTGCTAATAACCTGGCAGCATGCACTAGAAAGAGAGCACAGAGCCCCTGAGATACACCTGTGAGCAGAGGCAGAAAGAGCTGTGGTGCTCCTTAGCAGGAGGTGTGCTTGGGAGACCACCACTGGTTCAGGCTGGAGCTGGGAGGGGCTAGTTGCAGAGCCAGCATCAACCTGATAGAGGCTCTGCCTGCTCCTGTGTGCCACGCTGGGCCCCAGTTCCTGTCCTGTACACACCTACAATATGTTCACAAATGAAAAGGAGACAAAAGCCATGCTCATTTTCTCAGAAGACACGAGCCAACAGGAAGGGATGAGGTCAAGCGAGTGCATTCCACTGTCAAGAGCCCTTCCAACCCCAGGGTCTATGGACTGACAGACTGCAGGGGCAGTTTGCGGGTAGGGTGCTGAGTGCAGCCTGCAGAACCAGTGCCCGAAGCTCCTCCAGCTTCCTTCCCTCACTAACGCAGGCCTCGGTACAGATGCCCTACCCTGTTGCGTACACCTCGATGGCCCACCATGATGGGTAACCAGTGGGCAGAGGGTGGAGCAGAGCCATAAGCAAAGGCTTCCCTCTTGGAAACACAGCCCCTTCCTTCTCCCCAGCCACCAAGGTGGAACACACCAGCTGGGCTCCCTCTGCAACTTCCACAAGAAGAGGGGAGAGAAGGGCATCACCTGCCCTAGAATAGTCTTTCTGAGAATTTCTGAGACATTGATGAAACACTGATGACCAAATCTCAATGATAAAACCTCCAGTCAAAGAGGGAGTCCAGCTGGCTTGACCTCGCCCTCGCACGAGGGGCAGCAGCAGAAGCACAGCTCCCAGGGGAGAGCTCCTTCAGTCTCCTGCATTAGCGGCCAATCCCCTTGTGGCCACCACCCCTCATCTACATCAGACATCTTATTATAGACACTCAGTGTCCAGAAACAACACTGGAAGGCTCATCATATTTAGAGCTATCACCAAGAGATCTTCATCTGGAACTTAAAATACTTCCTTGTGACATTCACCTTCTAAATGTCCAACCACAGAGCTGAGTGCTGTGTCCCGGGAGGGAAGGCGAGGTGCACAGCGTACAGGACACCTCTCTGCATCTTTTCTTGCAACTCCCTGCAAATCTAGAATTATTACAAAATAAACTGAAAAGATGGCATGCACTGAACCAAAACAACAGAATCAAAACTATTTCTATTTTCAGGCATCTGAGGAGAGCAGGAAGGTAGCCCCATAGCTCCCTCCAGGTCTTAAAAGCATGGTGGAATTAGAATAGGTTTTTCCCTGTAGAATTGTACTTATCATGAAAAAAGGGGGAGTCTGAAACCTCTACTCTTTTAGAGGAGCGTCCATAACACCATACTCCAGTCAGCAAGCCACAGGCAGCTCACGTCACCTGTATGTGCAAACATAGTGCCCCGGCGCTAGCAAGGCACCAGGAGGTACACGAGTCCTGGTCCAGTTCATGATGCATGTAAGAAGTACCACGCACAGAGATCAAGGGTACCACGTCTGTGGCTACAGTGACAAGAGTAGAAAAAGAACAGTGAACGGTATTTTATACTTATTTATGCCTTGGACTTGCTCAATCAGCAAAAGATAAAACTTGTTTCTCCTCCAGTTTTTCCTCTCAGTACATGGTACCTGCATTTCCCCAGTTTCTCAGGATGAAAGCCCTGCACTGTTACACCTTCTGAGTAAGAGCAATTCTTCACCTATGTACTGTTCTTTCAAAGTACATTCAGAACCTAGTTAATGATGCCACCTCTGCCTGCTGACACCCAGGATTAGCACACCAACCACCCAAGTGGCACTTGCTTCTGTCCTCGCTCCGTCAGAGTCGCTATTTGTTTCCATAGCTCTTGCCATCTGGCACCTCTGTGTTTTCTGTCCATGCCCCTGGCACGCATACTACCTGCATGTTGATGCTCAGTGCTTCTCTCCCTGCTGAAACGTGAACTCTCTAGGCAGGAGCTTGGCTTTCTCCATTACTGTGTGCAGTATCCAGGATGGTGCCTGACACAGAATATAATGCAAAAAGTGTATGTTCCCAAGAGAAAGAGGGAAGGAGGGAAGGAAGGAGGGAAAGAAGGAAGGGAGGGAGGGAGGGAGGGAAAGAGGGAGGAAGGAAACCATGCTGACAAGACCATTCGGAAATAGACAGGCAAGCCTAACTGTGTCATATACTGGAAATCTCTTTTAGGCAATTTAAAAATACACACTAAATCTAGAAATTACTCATAAATTTTGTCTGCATTCATTATTCATTTTTACTATAAGTAATAAATTGAAATTTACTTTTTAATAGTTAAGTAAATTTATATAACACTTCACATTTTACAGTGTTTTTTGGATTTTTATGGTTAAAAAATTTGTTCTCAATCTCACAGTTTATGCAAACATAAATATGAATAAATAAACATAAAAAATGTAAAATTATAAATATATTAGCAGAAAGCCAAGGGGAGTATTAATGTAATATGAGTTGAGAAAGGTTTTTCAAAATGATATATGACACTCAAAAGCCACTAAGAATAAAATGATAATTCTACACATAAAAATGAAAAAAGTATACAATCAAAAGGCCCAAATTATATTACATTAAGACACAAATATAATTTGTATTAAAAATGTAAATGACAAATTAGGATAAGATTAAAATATATAGCACACAAGCGTTCCTAACAATAAAAAAAGGATCAATAAAAAATTTTAAATAGGATCAGATTCAGACGGGAACACACAAAAGAAAGGCAAGTGTTCAATATGCACATGGAAAGGCATTTACCTATTCAAAATTAAAGATATCAGAAATCAAACAAAAATGAGACCTTCCATATCCATCAAGCTGCAAACAATAAAAAAGAGTTTGATGATATCTATGAGGCAGAGAAACTAGCATTCTCACACACTCTTTCAGGAGGGCAAACTGTGGAGCAAAATTCCAAAGCATATAGTAAAAGTAAAAATTCTTTGAACTTCTATTACAAAAACCTATTCACACATGCTCAGATTTACGAAAAAGCTCAATGTAAAACTATGTGAAATAGTAAAAAAATAAAATAAAAAACAGCCAGGCAGAGGTGTATGCCTGCAATCCCGGTGGCTCAAGGGACTGAAGCAGGAAGATTACAAGTTTCAAGATCAGCCTTAGTAACTTAGCGAGGCCCTAAAAAACTTGATGAGACCCTATCTCAAAATAAAACATAAAAAGGGCTGGGGATGTGGCTCAATTCTGAGTTCAATCCTGAGTACCAAAATAAATAAATAAAAAACAATACAAATATATCTAAATAGAAAAGGCATTAAAACATCATGGTAGGGCTGGGGACAGAGCTCAGTTGGTAGAGTGCCTGCCTGCCTGCCTCCCTCTCATGCACAAGGCTGGGGGCTCAAACCCCAGCACCACAAAACAAACAAACCAACCAACAAACAAAAACATCACATCATAAAATATCTACACATACAAGATATAGGAAGAGCAGGCAATTTGAAAATGAATAAGGGTAACTATATGTCCTAATATGAAAAGATGATTCACATAAATTGTTTTTTAATTCATGAAATATGAAGATTTAAATTTTTATTTCAAAAACGTAACAAAGAGCATACAAGAAGTAACTTGAAGACATCTGTATCAAGCCGGCAGCAGTGTGTCTGTGAGCTGCCACTGGAAATGAATAGTGTTGGCACAGTGTACTTCCTTGCACAGGCATAAACTTGGTGTAACAAGTTTGAATGGCTTTAGCCTTCAGAAAAAAAGAAGTGGGGGAGAAACATAATGCTCATATACAATCTTTCCACTATTCTAGATAAGGTCAGGCAAGGCTCAGGGCAACCCAGAGTCCCAACCAGGGCAAGAACTAGGCCCCATCCCAACTCCACACCCTCTGATCACGATGCCCTGTCATAAGTTGTTTGCTATGTCCCTCACATGTGCCAGTGATCCTGGGGATTCACTTCAACAGAGGAAAGGTAAGGTGTGGCCTGCAACCCACCACAGAGGCTGCACACAGGAGGAAGGACACTGGGACAGCAGGATGGAGGAGCACCTGGCTCTGCTGCACACACTGATGCGACATTTCTGAGTTAATCCTCGCGACAATCCCGCCAGGAGCCTCATTTTATAAAGATCCCAGGCTTGGTCAGCGTGGCAGAGCAGGGATTCGGGCACCAGGCGATCGGCCTGGCCTCCAACTCCCATCTTTTTCAGCCCACGGCTGCGCTGTCTCCTGCAGACCAGCCCAAGGCTCCCCCAGGAACTGGGATGTGCAGCACAGATGGGGCTCACACGCAGGTGCAATATTTAACCCAACTCAATGGAGTCCTGGTGCTGGTCTGTTGCCATGCACCCTGCTAGGTGCTTAGGGGACACTGCTCTGGCCTTCAGGGGCTCACAAGAAGGCAGGAAGGAAGGCCAAAAAAACAGCCTGAGCACATGCTAGGCAAGAGACAGGCAGTCCCCAGGGCCAGCTGTGCAGAGCTGGGCTCACAGGACTGGCTCATACCCTGGTGCTCAGAGCGCGGCACATGGCAGAGTGCACCACATGGCAGAGTGCACACGAGAGAAAAGACTGCTCTTGGCACCGATTACCCACAGTCGCTGCTGCTTTAGACATTGCATGCGCCATTTTTAAACATGCAGTTTTGTGACATGCAAGATCCACATTGCCTTCATTTCAGGATGCAAAAAGAATGGTGCAGGGAAATGCCATGGCCCTGCTCGAGACTACAGAGCAAAGGAGTCACTGCATCAAAACCTGAGCTCAGATACAGGGGCGTGCAGTTCTGAATCCTGGCACTCCCTAAAGTTCTAAATTCTTGTTAAACTTACAACCAACTTGATAAATAAATGTAGCAATTTGAAAAATACCTAGCAGGCTTTTAACCCTCCCTTAACATAGCCTTTACTGCTTATCTGTGAGCACATGCTCCCTAAGGAGCTGAGCTGTCCCTCCCCTAGGGGGGACGAAGTTTCTCTAAATGACCTCGAGCAAGTGCTGTGGTTCCTCGAGAGCTAGGATTCCTATTAATAATGCAGCAGCTCCTACACCCTGCTCCCTCCTCTGAAGAGTGTATTTTCCACAAAGCTCAGCGTAGAAATGTCTAAGATTGGATCATTTATTCTAACAGGCCAGAAGAAATTGCTCCTCAGGAGAGAGGGAAGCTCAGCACTCAGACAGGGACAGCGTGGCCTGATCCATTTCAGTCTAGTCCCTAAGAACATTGCCAGGCAGCTCTGTTAAAATGTGAATCTCAGAGGTAATTGGTCTTATAAATAAAAGTCAACTGAGACCTATGTACACCCTAGAGGGAGAATGCTAAAAAAAAATTAATAATAATAATAATATAATGAGAATTCCATCTCACATCTATATTGTGCTGTGGCATTTAGAAGAAACAGGCTCTCCCATTTCATTTGATTCTCTTATCATCCTGATGCGGAGCGCGGAGCTGCTATGATCCCTGTGGCGAGGGCTAGGACAGCTGCAGCTAGGAGAGACAGACTCCACCATGACCACAAAGTCTGTCATGAAGGCCACAGAGCACGGGAACCAGCACCCAGGGCTGGGATGCAAAGCTCAGGCAAGCATGAATGGCGCCTCTAGGCTGCAGTTGAGGCCCATCTCTTCCACCCCGCACCATGCACACCACACCAGCCACTGCACCCGCCTGCAGCAATGCCACTCTGAGGCTCTCTAAAGGGCAAAGGGAGGGCTGAACTCAACATACCTAGGCACTCCCTGGAATAAGCAGGCTTAAACAAAGAGGATTTCTCCTCTCCCTTTCTCTTCTAGAAAACTACCACTTAAAAACGATCAATATGCAAAACTGCAGAAATTATCAATACTAATGAGAGGGGCAGACACACAGACCATTCCAGGAACAACTAATCCACACCATTTATATTTTGGTTTCATAATAGAATATAAAATTTTGTTTGTGCCAGCCATAGAGTGCTCCTCTGACGTATATGTGGCTCTGGTTTGAATTTCCATGCAGGCTCAACCTGACAGGTACATGCTCCTCTACCTATCCGCGCAGCAGCGGCCTTGGAGCCAGGGCATCTGGATGGCAGCGTGGGCCTCCTGGGCCTCACTGTAATGCAAATGTGCTGAAACAGGCCATCTCCAGGGATGCATATGACTCTAACAAGACATCGTGCTCACAGAACATCTTCACCTGGGAACAAATGGGAGACCATGAGGTCCTAAGGTTCTGTGTGTCACCGTGCATCAGGCTGACAAAGCTGAGTGTCACGGTGCACGCCAACCCTGCTTCGTCCATGCATTTCACATGGGTCTCTGAGGAAACAGAACTTCAGCCTGGCTCCAGATTTTGCAGAGTTCAAAACCTAGAGAGGAAATAAAAAAATTGCAATGTGCTTCCCCTCCTCTACAACTCTGCATGGAATCCTAGTCATCTTTGGAATTAATACCCTATTCCACTTTCTATGATGTCTTTACACATCTCTCCAGGAAAACTTAGGTGCTGTCTTCAATTGTGTACCTAGTTTTTTTGCAGAAGTATCACACACTTTCCATTAAGGCATGACTGACCAATAAGGCATCTGAAGTGTACATATCAATGACTTGCCATGTTTGTCCCCAACCGTGCAAGCCATCCCCTGCCAAGACCAACAGCATTCCATCATGCCAGAAAGACACTCTTCCTTCTAGGGAGGCTGAATGTCCTGGTCTGCCCCAACCGAGGACCTTCTGGGGGGCAGGCAATGTAGATCCGAAGCCAGGGAAATCCAGGCAAACAGGGTGGCTGCTAACCAAGTCCCCTCCTGTCCCACCCACCCTGACTACATTCAGCTCCAGGTCAGGTGGCATTTATCAAAGAAGAGGATTCCCTGTCCTAGAAATCTGAACAGTGGAGTCTCACAGGGCATTTTCCTCTGTGGCTGGAGTCTTTGATGAGCACCCTGATTCTGGTTTCTCTCTGCAGGCACCAGAAGTCGCTCACTTCTAAGTGGAATCGCCACTGGGCTGGTCTTACCCCTGTGGAGGGCCTACTATAAACATATACTTGGAGTTATTTATTAAGAATAAAGTTGTTACAAAATTCTTACAGAAATCTTTTTGTGGATATAGATTTTTATTTCTTGTGAGCAAACATCTAAAAATGAAGTGGCTGGATCATCAGAGAGGTTGCCTGAATGCTGAGGAGCTGCTGACCAGCTCCCGAAAGCTTGCCTTTCTGCACCTGCGGCAGCCACGCGCATGCGCTCTGCCACCTCCCTTCTCGAGGGCACTCGCCATCAGTTCTCCCGTCCAGCCATTCTGGTGAGCATCGAATGACATCTCGATGTCGTTTTAACTTGTGTTTCCCTGATGCGGATCACTGTTCGGAGGTCTGTATGCCATGTGAGAAATATCTACTCCAGTATCACAGCATTATTTTACAGTATGACTTGCCTTATGTGAAGAGAAGTTTTTAATTTCTGTTAAATTCATCTTTTGTCAACCTTTTATTTTATGGTTAGCAAGTTTCTGACCCCATCTAAGACATTCAAGATGCTCTGCTATGCTTTCTTTGAGGAGAAAGGACTTTGATTTTCCCCATGAAATGGTTTTTGCATCTTGCTAAAATCAACTGCTGACAATCTAGCCTGCTGAACCCTTTTTCTATCTTTGCATCAAGACACTCTGAACATTACATTATGTTTTAAAATCAGATAGCTGCAGTCATCCAAACTTGTTCCTTTGTGTCAGGCAACCTGTCTATTCAAGGTCTGTTCCATTAAAAAAAAAAAAAAAACCAATTTAAATAGTTTGTCAAATTCTACTGGAAAACACACTAAGCTTTTGATTGGGGTTATAGTGAATTTATAATCCATGTTGGGAAGACTGACATTGCAATAATAATTGACTCTCCAGTTACTCAGGTCATTAACTTCTCTTAGTCATGTTTTATCATTATCTACTAGACATCAAATTTTTAGGAATTCATCCATAGTTTTATGCTTTAGACTCTATTAAACACACTGCTTGCAAAATTTCATTTTCAAAATGTTAGTTGTTAGATTATAGAAAGACAAATAATTTATAAATTCTGAGTGGTTTCTGCTAAATTTTTGGTAAGTTCTAATAATTTATTTTGAGTGGCAGATTTTTAGGATTTTTTATTCACAATCACTCGGACCTTGCATGTGATCAACAACCACCTCACTCCTTTGTTTCCATCTTTTAATGCCATTATTTACTTATTTATAATCTTATTGTCCTGGGTAGGATTGCCAGAAAAAAAATAACCAATACAGTGGTAACCGCCAACACACTCACCCAGTTCCTACTCCTGGAGAAAGGCAAGCAGACCTCCACCGGAGTGTGGCTTTCCCCGGAGGTCTCTCCACATGGCCTTTCTTGGGCTGAGTTCCCGCTGACCCAAGTTTATGTATGTTTTCAGCTAACTGTTAAATTTCGTCAAATGATATTTCTTCAGCAATTGCATAATATGATTTTCCTCTTTATTATGCTAATGTAATAAATTTCAATGATTGATTTTCCAATAACGAAAATCCCTTACATTTCTGTGAAGCTTGAACGGCTCCTGCTGTACCGTGTCTTTTCACACACTACTGAAGTTGGCTTGATTAGCACTCTGTTTTCATATTATACACATGTATTCGTGAGGCTACGGGTCTCAAGTTTCCCTTCTCGTGATGTCTCTATGTATGTTTGAGAGTAAAGTGATGCTGGTGGCATGGAACAGGAGGTAGGAAGGATTCCTCCTCACGTGTTTTCTTTCTTTTTTCTGCCCATATTTTTTAATTGGTGCTCTGTAATTATTCATAATTGTGAGATTCATCATTATATATTCATGCATACACACAATATAACAAAACAAGGAGGCCAATATCATTCCCTAGTATTTCCCGTTTCCTCCCCTCCTCCCCTCCCTGTTATGGATTAGATATAAGGTTTCTCCCCAAAGCTCAAGCGTGAGACAATGCAAGAGTTTAGAGGTGAAATGACTGGGTCATCAGAGCCTTAACCTAATCAACGCATTAATCCTTCGGAGGATTAACTGGGTAACTGTAGGCAGGGAGGGTGCGGCTGTAAGTCGGGAGTCCAGGGGACATGACTTTGGAGTTTATGTTTTGTGAGCTGAGCCTAGTCTCTCTGCTTCTTGAAGGCCATATCCTGGCCTGCTGTCCTCCACCACACTCTTCTGCCGCACCTCAGGCACAGGCCAATGGAGTTGGCTCCTATGAACTGAGATCTCTAGCCTCAATTAAACTTTTCTTTCCCTGATTGTTCTGGTCAGACCTTTTGGTCACGGCAATGAAAAAGCTGACAAACACACCCTCCCCTCGATCCCTCTCCTCTACTCTGCTGACCTCCCTTTGATTTCCATGAGATCCCCTGGCCCACCTTTCTCCTCCTTCTTCCTTTCTGGCTTCAACATGAGAAAACACACAACCCTGACCTTCTGAGTTTGGCTTATTTTGTTTAACACAATGGTATTAATTTCTTTCCATTCTCCTGCAGATGACATATTTCATTTTCTTTATGGCTGAATAAAATCTCACTGTATATATACTCTTCACCCCTTCATCCACTGATGCACAGAACTGGGCTGCTGTAAACATGGGTATGCAAGTGCCACTACAGATGATGACTTTAGCTCTTTAGAATGCATATGAGGGGGGCATAACTGGGTCATATGGTTGTTACAGGCCTAGTCTTTTGTGGAACCTCCATACTGATTTCCATAGTGGTTGTACTAATTTACATCCCAACAAGAGCGTTAAAATGATCCTTCTCCCCATCATCTCCAGCACTTATAATTATTTTTAATCTTGATGGCTGCCATTCTGACTGGTGTAAGATGAGATCTCAGTGTGGTTTTGATTTGCACATGATCACTACTAAAGATGTTGATCATTTTTTTCAAATATTTAATGGCACTGTATATTTCTTCCTTCAAAAAGTGTCAGTTTAACTCATTTTACCATTTATCAGTGGGGCCTTTTTCCTGTTTTCTGAGTTATTTATATATTCTGAATATTAATCAACTGTCATAAGTTAGCAAATATTTTCTCCCATTCTGTAGGTTCTCCATGTTCTTAGTTGCTTCTTTTGCTGTGCTGAAGTTTTCTGATTTGATGCTATTTCATTTGTAAACTCTTGGCATTATTTCCTGAGCTTTAGGGGTCCTATTGAGAAAGTCATTCCAGCATATATGTGTTGGAGTGTGGATCTTATGTTTTCTTCTAGGAGTTGCCTATTTTCTGGTCTAATTCCTAGGTGTTCGATACATTTTTAGTTGGCATTTGTGAAGGTTGAGAGATAAGTTCTAATCCCATTCTTCTGCATATGGATAACCAGTTTTCCCAGCACCATTTGTTGAAAGGCTGTCTTTTCTCTATGTTTTTAGCACCTGTGTCAAAGATGAGATGACTCTATCTGTGTGGGCCTGACTCGGTGTCTTCCATTTTTTACCATCGGTATATGTGCCTGTTTCCATGCCACTACCGTGCAGTTTTTGTTACTATAGCTCTGTAGTATAATCTGAAGCTATGTATTGGTTTTTTTCACTTACAATAACTTTGGTTATTTTGTATCATTTATTCTTTCAAATGAATTTTATGACTGTTTTTCCTAGTTCTACAAAGAATGTCATTGGTGTTTTGATGGGGATTGCATTAAATGCATATATTGCTTTCGGTAGTATGGCCATTTTAACAATATCAATTCTGCCTGCCTGTGAACCTGGGTGGCCTTTCCATCTCCTAATGTCTTATTTAATTTCTTTCTTCAATGTTACATAGTTTTCATTGTAGAGGTCTTTCTACTCCTTAGTTAGATTTATTCCTGGGGTTTTTGTTTATTTGTTTGTTTGTTTGTTGGGCTATTACGAATGGGATTGTCTTCCTGATTTCTGGCACAGTAGATTCATTCTATACTGCTGTATAGGAAAACCACTGAACTTTTGTTTGTTGATTTTGTATCCTGCTACTTTGCTGAATTTGTTTATGAGATCTAGCAAGTGTTCTGGTGGAGTTTTTTGGATCTTCTAAGTACAGGAGCATACCATCAACAAACAGTATTAATTTGAATTCTTCTTATTTTCTCTCTTTCATTTCCTTCTCTTGCCTAATAGCTCTAGCTAAAATTTCTAGTACAATATTTAATAGGAGTGGAGAGAGTGGACATTCCTGTCTTGTTCTAGATTGTAAAGGAAATGCTTTTAGTTTTTCCCCATTCACTATGATGTTGAATTTGAATTGTCATATACAACCTTTACAATGTTAAGGTACATTCTATCCCTAGTTTCTTTAGTGTTTTTATTATGAATGTGTCCTAATATAATATATGCTTTCACTACATATATTAAAATAAGTGTGATTTTTTACTTAATTCCATTGATGTGGTGAATTATATTTATTGACCCTCACATGTTGTTTAGTAATGTTATTAAACATTATCATTAAATAATATTATTCCATCCCTGAGACAAAACCACATGGGTCATGATGTGCAATCTGAATATGGTGTTGTATATGATTAACTAAAATTTCATGAAGGATTTTTGCATCTAAGTTCATCAGGTATGTTGGTCTGTAGCTTTCTTTCCTTGATGTGTCCCTCTCTGGTGTGGGTATGAGAGTGATACTGGCTTCCTGGGGTGAATGTGGTGCTGTTCCAAACCTTCTAGTTTATGGAATACTTTGAGAAGCATTGGCATTATCTTCTTTAAAGATCTGGTAGAACTCAGTTGAGAATCCATCTGATCCCAGGATTTTCTTTGTGGGAAGACTGTTTATTACTGCTGACATCTCCCTGCTAGTTATTGGTCTGTTTAGGTTTTTCCTTTTGATTTGATCTCTGCATGTCATACATGGTTTTCCAATTTACTGAAGATAAGTTTTCAAAATAGAATTTAATGATCCTCTGGATTTCTGTGATTTCTGTGGTGACTTCTCCTTTTTCATCTCCAATTTTATTACTTTGAGTCTTCTTCTTCTTTTGGTTAGTTTGGCTAAGGACTTATCAACCATGTCTTTTCAAAGAAGTAAGTTTGTATTTTTCATAATTCTCAATTTCATCGATTTCAGCTCTGATCTTGATTATTTCCTTCCTTCCACAGGCTTTGGAACTGGTTTGTTCCTGTTTTTCAAGGGCCTTGAGAGGCATCATGAGGTCCTTCATTGGGGTCTTTCTGATTTGGGGACATAGGCTCTCATAGTTATAGACCCCCTAGAACTAGGGAACCAGGCTCACAGCGTCCCAGAGGCTCTGATGTCATGTCACTATGCCACTTAAGTCTAGGACTTTTTAATTTCTCACTTGCTTTCTTCTATCACCTATCCATCATTCAAAAGTGTTTGTGTTGTTCATTCTACATGTATCTATATAATTTCTGCAGGTTTTTTTGGTGTTGATTTCTAATTTCATTTCATTATAATAAGATCCAACAAAAGTTATTACTTTTTCGTATTTTTAAAAGTTTTTGTGACCTAAAATATGCCCTATTTGGGAGAAGATTCCATGAGCAGCTAAGAAAAAAAGTGTAATTGGCTGTTGTTGGATCAAATATTCTATATATCTGTAAAGTACATTTGGTTTATCATATTTCTTTGATCGAAAGCATTTTTGCTGAATTTATGTCTGCATGACCTATCTATTGGTGAGAGAGATGTGTTGGAATCACCCACTATTATTATACTATGGTTTGTCTTTTTTTTTGCAGGGAGGGGGGACATCAAGGATGGAACTTAGGGGTACTTGACCACTAAACCACCCTCCCAGCCCTATTTTGTATTTTATTTAGAGACAGGGTCTCACTGAGTTGCTTAGCACCTTGCCATTGCTGAGGCTGGCTTTGAACTCTCAATCACCCTGCCTCAGCCTCCCAGGTCGCTGGGATTACAGACATGCACCATCACGCTTGGCCTGGTCTCTGTCTTTAATAGTGCCTCTTGTATGCAACTAGGTGCACCAACATTTGGGTACTAAATGTACGATCATCATATCCTCTTGTTTGATTGTTCCCTTCACCACTATGAAGTGACCTTCTTTGACTCTTCTGATTAATGTTGACTTGACTTCTGCTCTGTTGGATATGAGAGCAACTTCTCCTGCTTTATCTTTGGGCTCTATTTGCATGGCATCTCAAGTTCTATCCTTTCACTGTCAGTCTGTAAGTATCTTTGCATGTAAGGTAAATCTCTTACAAAAAAAAAAAAAAACAACATGTGGTTGGGGCTTGTTTTTTAATTCATTTTGCCAGCCTATGCCATTTAATTAGACAGTGACACCATTAACATTCAACACTATTCTAAAGAGAAGTTTGTTAATTCCTGTCATTTTGACTTATTTCTAATGTTTAATTTGGTCCTGTTTCTCATATGCTTAGCTACTCTTGGTTGACAGGTCTTTTTTTTTGTTGTTGTTGTTGTTTTGGTTTTTTTTTTTTCAGGATTTGGTACCTATCATTCCAAGCCCTCATGGATTTCAGTGTTTGTGCTGAGAAATCAGAAGTAATTCTGATTGGGTTGCCTCTAAATGTGACCTGACATTTTTCTCTTGAGGCTTTTAAAATTCTATTCTTTTTCTGTATGTTAGGAATTTTAATTGTAATGTGTTGTAGAGAGGTTCTGTTTTGACCCTGTGGTTCCTGTGTCTAGATGCCAATCTCATTCTCAAAGTTTGGAAAACTTTTTTATTATTTTCCTGAAGAGGTTGTCCATGCCATTAGCCTTCATCTCACAACCTTCTTCAGTCCCAGTGGTTCTTAAATTGGTTAACAATGCTACCCCAGAGTTCTTGGACAGTCTGGCCATGATTTCTTATTTTCCTCTTCTGTAGTACTGTCTGAATGTTCAAAGCTGGCCACTTTTTCTTTCAACTCTGAGATTCTGTCTGTGGCATGGTCTACTCTACTAGATGGAGTTTCAATGTTCACTTGGAATTCATTGATCATTTTTATATTCACTCTTTTGAATTCATTGATATTTTATCCACTTCAATGTCTTTGGAGTCTGTTGCTGATGAATTATAAACTTTACCTTGTTTTTAAAATATATTTCTATTATAAATATACTTTATTTAATTTTATTATTTAATTTTTATTTTATGTATCTGTTGGTATGGATTTCTCTTTTCTTTATGTGTGGACCTTTTTTTAGGGCATAGCCATCTCTTGCCAAAATGTCCCAGAGTTAAGTAATATTGAAACCCCTCTTAGGTGTTGTATCCTACAACCTTTCTGTTATTTCTCTATGGTTTTGCTGTAGAAGTGGATGTCCAGGAGTGTTACTGGTAGGCTGACCCAGCTGGTCATTCCTACATAGGCCTGGTTATTAGTTTAGGGTTTCTGTTCTTCTATTCTTTGTATCATTGTATAGCTGAAGTCTAAGTGTGATTAATTTGGCTATGGAGCAAGGTTCACTGTCTTTTGGCTGGTTTTTGTTCAACAGTGGAGTCTACCCTGTGAACCTGTAGTTTCCCTGTAGATTCCCACCACCTTACAAGTAAGGGGGAAACAAATAGTAGCAACAACTGAAGCAAACAATATATGGCATTAAAACAAATACCCAGTGCCTACTATGGCATCTCAACACTAGTTATCACAAAAATAAGAATAGTGGGGTCAGCAATTGCCAACAGCAAAAACAATAAATAGTCCTGACCTCGATCTGACATTAAACAGCATGTGTCAAGTATGTGATCCATAGTACCAATAACTGCAAGAAAATGAATGGTAGACAGAGAAGTTACATAAACCAAATAGTCTAAAAGATGGCAAAAATACAGTTTATTAAGAGACAAAAAAAAATGTGTTAGGAAGGTAGAAGAAAGTTTAAAATGTTCACAATGCAAACAGGAAAAAAAATGCAGAAAAGGTGTAAGAAGTAATGATGGTTAAAAAGAAGGAGAAAATTAGAAAAAGCAAATCAAAGAGAGAAAGGGGAGAATTTGTCTGTTAATGGGAGAACAAAGGAAGAGAAACAATACAAACAAAAATCACAAAAAACAAAGATAAATAAACCAAAAATTATAACCCTCAAAAGATAAGGAAAAATAACTATCATAAAACTGCTAAAAATGAGGGGAAAAAAAGGAACGAATTGTGTTTGTGCATGTGTGTATGTGTATCTCTATGGCAAGCACACACACACACACACAAAATTAAAAAAAAAGGAAAAAGGATTCTTAATGAAAAATTAAAGAACTATCTCTGTTGAGGTGTTCAAAACAGTCAACAAGAATGGAGGTCACTGCACATGCCCCGCTGTCCTTTGAGTTTCTTCTTGGGCTGTGTATATATACAGAGACAGAGGACGCACACACAAATGAGAGAAGGGAGCTTGTCGGTGTGTGTGGAGACTGGTTTGCTAACCCCTTTCTAGTGACAGGTTGCTCTCCAAGCTGCCAGCTAGAGTGGCCTAAAACTGAACCTGGCTGAAACAGCTCTCAGCTTCTTTGCCACCAGTATGAGGAAGGACAGAATGGGAAGTATGATCAATTGCAGGTTTGTCCCAGTAGATTGGATGAATACACGCCCAAGGTGAGGCTAAGAGTTCTGTAAGAGGATTTCTGACCCTCCCTAGACTTAAGTCTAGTCAGGCATTAGGGACTTTGTTGGGTGATATGTGTTCTGGAGAAATTAGATCTACACAACCCTGGAGCCAGGCAGATGCCGATCTCTGCTAGGAGTCCAGGTATCAGGAGCCTCCCAAGAATTCTACTTGTGGAGCAGGAAAAATAATCCTCCGCACACTCTGCTGCCCACAACCCAGCCTTCCCAGGCTTAGTCCACGAGTGTATTTGCCCTGGCCTGTTCAGTTTCCCGACCCTCTTCTGCTGGTCACATGAGCCACCAGACACAAGGGAAAGCAAGTTTCACCCCACTCCATTTCTCTGACCTGAATCACCCTGGGTAGAGTCTCCTCTGGTCTGTCTCACTCACCTTCTGCTAGGCACATCCTAAGCCACATGGTAGGTGCTTGCCACAACCGTATGGAAACGTTGGCTATGGCCTCCTGGCCTCCCGCAGCAGCAAGCAACTGTGGCTTCCTTCAGATGCATCTTGGCTCAGCTGCCTGCTTGTCAGTTGAGAAACACAGAGCACTTTCACACAGCCATTGGCTGTTCAGTTAGATCAGCTAAGTTAAACTGCTTTTCTGATCTATGCCAAATTTGCTCTTTGTGGTTTTCCTCTCTTGTGTCATCCCTCCCCTCTGCACTACTGCTGCTGCCACAACCAGATGGGCCCCAATGTGCTGCTTCTTGTTCTCTGTTCCATGCACCTGGATTTCCTAGTCTCTAAGAGACTCGGACTGTCACTGTTGAATTCCAGTGAATGCTCACTTTCACCAACCTCACTGAGAACCAGTTTTCCAGTGCTTGAATCCTGAGCCATGGAACTTGAAATGCAGCCTAACTGATCTTCTGGTCTTTTGACATTCTACCAAAATCACCCATTAAGCTCTGTTTACAACAATATAAAGCTTTTCCAGTTTGCATCTCTAAATGTGTCAACATTCCTCCCACAAATTCTAAAAAGTTCCAAGAATTTCATAACCACATGATCAGGTTAGACACAGCAATGACCCCACTCCCTGAACTAATTTCTGTTTTAGTCAGCTTTTTTGCTACTATAACCAAAAGACCTGAAGCGAACACTTTTGAGGCAGAACATTTTATTTGGGGCTCATGGTTTTTAAGAGTTTTTAGTCCATAGACGGTCTGCTCCATTCCTTGGGGACCACAGTGAGGCAGAGCATCATGACAGAAGTGTGTGACATTTCCAGGAAGAAACTGGAAACATGGCACCAGGAAGCAAAGAGAGAGCTTCCCTCTCCACAGACAAAATATAAACCTCACTGGCATGCTCCCGATGACCCATCTCCTCTAGTCACATCCACCTGTCTATCCTTAACCCCCAGATGATCCTAATCAAAGGGTTAACACACTGATTAGGTTAGAAATCTCATAGCTCCATCATTTCACCTCTAAGCTCTCTTGCCTTGTCTCACTCTGAGCTTTTGGGAGACACTTATATCTAAACCATAATACCGACTTTATACATTCTTTTTTCATAATTTCATTGATACCTACACTTTATTTCTGCTGTTTGCTCTGAGTACATTGAGCTCTTCTTTAATGCAGAAGCCAAATCACTGATTTTAAGCCATTCACCTTTTCTACTAAAATAGTTTACTATTCTATGACTATTAGGTGGAATTGGTTAACAGGATTATCTAAGTTTGCTATAGTTTTCTGGGGTTTCGTTCTTTTAATTGTTTCTTTGTATTTGTCTACTTGTTCTATCAAATATTAAGAGGGGGGAAAAATCCCAAAATATCCAACTATAATGTGCAGCTATGCATTTATCCCCTCAGTATGTCTGTTTTATTTTGAAATTCTGCTTTTAAATACACTTGCATTTTGGGCTACTTTCATTACAAATTGTCTTATCTGCCTCTTTTTATGCTGAAAGAGTATCTGAATAATGTTAATATACTCACACCAACTTTCTAACATTATTGTTTAGTTTGAGGTTTTTTATTTTTGTTTTTTGGTACTGGGGATTTAGGCCATAGTTGCTTTACTGCTGAGCTACATTCCCATTCTTTTTTATTTTTTTCTTTTCAGACAGGTTATTATTAAGTTGCTGAGGTTAGCCTTGAACTTGCAGTCCTTCTGCCTCAGCCTCCTACGTTGCTGGGAACATAGGCATTCACCACCATGCCAAACCAGATGCATGATGTTTTCCCCTACCTTTTAACTTTTACACTACACGCATTTAATGTCATTTTCTTGTAAAAAGGCATTTCACTTTCTCTAATTCTAAATACACTTCCTGCAGTTCTTGAGATGCAGGTGCAGGCCTATCACATTGCTATTGGTTTCCTACTTGACTAAATGTTCCTTGTTCCACTCTTGATACCTCTTCCTCTTTGGTTGAATTAGATATTGCTAATATTCCATTTTATCTCTTGTACCCTCTTGTCCACACCTAGATGGCTGCTCTGGAGAGTGCCGCATGCCTGGTACCTCTGCACTCTGACCTCATACAGCAGCCTGGCACCTTGCGTGTAACATTAGCACTTCTAGCACCCACCCATTCTTTTAAAGAAATTAAGAATGAGAGGAACAAACCCTTTTGTTCTGTATTCGCTTATTCACTGTTTCTTGAGCTCTTCCCTCCTTTGTGTACATTCACATTTCCTTTTAGTGCTAATTCTGCCTGATGTGCACTGTGCTCCCCCCACCTCCTACCCCAGCAAGTGGCTCATACAGTGCCTGTCACTTCAGAGGTGGTGGCTTAAAGCGTAAGTGAATGTATTCCCAGGACATTTGGCAAATGCTTTCCCAGAAGTACCTGGAAGGTACACAGAACCCACGGAGAGAACAGCCCCCTCTGCTTGATTACCCTCAGGAAAACCCTACAGGAATGATAACATACATCTCCAGGGCAAGCAGATATTTCCCAAAAGGTTAAATCAAAGAACGACAATTTAAGAAAGAGAGAGGTTTTAGAAAAAGAATGTGGCGCAAGCTCCCAGAAGTCAATGCGCTGAGCAGGGGTGGTGAGGAGCAAAGCCGCTCTGCAGGGCGGGTGGCGGCCCGGGCGAGGCCCGAGTTGTGGGCATTGCACACATCTTAGGGGGGCTCCGGTCCTGCGCCTCACGAGCACTAGGAACCTGCGCAAGGGCAGCCATGGGGGACATTCGTACTTAAGGGACTCTGCACAAAAAAGACTGCAGGCAGGGGATGCCTGGGCCTCTTCCCACAGCAGCAAAGATACAGCAGGACATCTAGGAGGGACACACAGGGTCATCCAGAGATGCTGGAGAGGGCACTTGGTGACAAACTAGATGTAGGGATAACAGAGGAGGATTAGAAGTCAAACCTCAATCCTAAGAGCAGGGGACAGAAACACATGGGCCAGAAGAACGGAGGGAGGGCCGTGGGCCAGAGATCAGGATCCAACCCCATGTCAGCTAAGGACCAACCTGTCCAGATCTGTCCAAAGACCACCACGTGGCGGAGTTTCTCCTCGACTTAAATTGCCATTTGGAACCACAGGGACCATGACGTGGAAGCCAGGTATCAACAGGGGAAAAAAGAGCCCAGGAATAACCTGTGCCGTTTCGAGGATTATTTATATGGGTGACGTCAGCAGGAGGTGAGGGACCAGGACAGAAAGGCGCAGCAGGTTTATGCACAGGGAGACTGGCACACCCTAAGAGCCCCCGGAGGGTCCTGGCCAAGCCTCCCAGGGACGAGCGCTCTAGGCTCTGTACAAATTCAGAGCAGAAGCCAGCCTTGGCAGCAAAGCCAGCCACTGCACACACTGCAAACATGACAGGGGATGAAAGGTGACACCAAGAGGCCCAGCCACACCATTAACTTTTGCTGATGGTTTTCTCCAACGGCTGAGAAGAAAAAGTCTTTCCCCTACACCAAAATCACACTTATTATTTGGGGCTTTATCAACTTAAATGGACTTTGATGTCAACATTAACATGGACAAGAACATACCTCTATTTCACACAGAAGAATAAGGGAGACAGACAGATGAGGGCACTGCCTGTGGGATACTCTTCACCAACGGCCTGCAGGGGTTTCAGGTCAGACAGGCAATGTCTGTCACCACTGCTCCTTAGCTATTAAGAACAAATACTCTTGTCCCAGCCCCCCTCCCCAGAAGTGAGCAAGGCACAGCTGAGCCAGAGAGCCTGGTCGAGTTCAGCAGTGACAGGCACCTGCTCCCTAGAGCCTGCACAGGCCCGAGTTCCTCGGCTCTCCAGTTGTGGGGGCTCCTCCCAGGCTTCCTGAGCCCACTGCTCCACTGTACCACAAGTCCAAGTTTGGAATGAGAAATCATCACTCTCCCACCCGAGAGAAGAATATCCCTAGCACCTCTTGCCACTTCTAGCCTTGAAGCAGACAAACCAACCAACTCCTTTTGCCTGAAGGGAGATCAGGATAGGAAAAGGCAGGCCCAGAGAGGGTCACTGAGCAAGAAGGCCTCCCCGGGCAGGAATGACCTGACACTCCCTGTCCATGCTGGGAGTTGCGTACCATGCTGGACAGTGGGGCTATTAAAAAAAAAAAAAAAACCATTATGCTCAGTGGGCACCAGAAGTAGCATAGACAGAAATTCTGGGCTCATCCAGGGGCCCCCAAGACATGTAGCTCTCTCTCAAGCCCCTGTTAACAGCAGAGGTGACCCAGGTCAGAGAAAGGCACCTAAACAATCAGGTCCACACAAAGGAAGGCCCACAGAAGCCCAGCAAGCCCACCCCCCTCCCAGCACCTTCAGAATGGAGAGAACCTGGCCCCACAGTGCCCGTCAGAAGGGCAGCCAGACTACAGTGAACCAGAGGCTGGTATTCCAAACGCAGTGCTGTCAGACTCACAGGGACAACAGTTACCTGGTTGCTGGGAGTGTGCTGACTCTGGTGAAAAACACAGACGGCTCGACTTCCACGTGCAGCCCCAGGGAGAGGCTCCGGTAATACCCTTCAGCATGGCCCGGGCCTCCTGAGTACTTGAAATTCAGGACGGCTTCCAGAGTCTGAAAAGACATAACCAGTAACGAGTTAGTGCTCCCAAGCTGGCCAGGCTCCTTGCCAGGAGCTCCACCCACAAAGATTCTAGAGTGCACCCCTGCACCCAGCAGGCTCTCAGCCCAGCTGAGGCCAGGCACCTGGCACCATCTTTCTCGTGTCACCCACTGTCCACACAATCTTCAGCCTGGATATGCCACAGAGGGGATTCCAGAACTTATTCTGTGGCCGGGTGTAGCACTTAGGAGAGGAGAGCACAGTGCAGTGAGCATCACCTAAAGACACAAATCAGCCAGGGTGGGGACAGGCCAGCGTCCGTCCACCGCAGAGGCAGTGTACCAGCCTGGCTCCCAGTGAGTGAGAGGCAGCCCACAGACCCCTCACCCCACGCCCTGAGCCCACAGAGATGAAGTCAGGGCCGTGCCCCTTGGGAACAACACGGTGTGGCATCCTCCCACTGGCAGCAGAGCACCTCGCAGAGGTGCCAGTGCTACCCATGTGGGTGGGAAGGGACCCGCTGGGAGGTCATGGAGTATCAGAGGTGGGGTGGGGCCCCACATGAGAGTGAGGACCCCTCCCCAAGAACCTGGACAGGAAGGCCGTTCCCACTCCTCCCAGGCTGTTCTCCATGAGTCTTCCCTGGGCGCCCAGACCAGGGTGGGTGGGCAGACAGGAAAGCAGAAGCCGTCTCCCTTGGTGGTCAGTCACTACCACTGGGAAAACAAGACACTGAAACTCCCGCCAGGTCCCCACAGGGTCCTTCCTTCCTAGGGGGGAAAATCTTAAGGTGTTGAAGGAAGGGCAGCACTGGCCACAGGCACAAACCAGATCAGCACACACCATTCTCTGGGGTAAGGAAGAAAAGGGCCAGATCCAGGATGCCACACCAACACCACTGGAGACAGCAAGCCTCTGGGACAGGGCAGGACACCACGCAGTCACAGAACCCATCACAATGTGGGCAGGGACAGTCAGCTGTGGTGCAAAGGGCAGGGACCCTGAGAAAGCCCACCACTGAGACTGGGGACCGGCCAGGGAGCAGGGAACCCTGCCTGTCCCTGCCTGCAGCCTAGAAACCCCTTGGGAGGAGAGAGGTGGGGCGGGTCTATCATGGTGCTGTGTGCAAAGAGAAGGGCAAGCAGGGTTGGGGAGACATCGTGGGAAGAGCAGGTATCCGGCACCTGGACTTTCTTCACCCTTCCCCAAGCCAGCACGAGGCAACACGAGAGAAATCTGCAGCCTGCAAGGCACAGAGTAACCATAGCAACAAGAACTACAAACCCAGCCAACTCCTGACTGAAAGGGTGCAGCTTTCCACCACCACCCAAAGAGGCCCAGCAGACTGCGGCCTGGAGCCAAGTCCAGCCCGGGCTGTTTCTGGACGTCTGGAAGCTAAGAACAGTTTTATATCTTTTAAAGCTGGGAAAACAAAACAAAATAAAGGTAATTCCTGGGCCACTAATAACCCTGGTGGAAAGTTCCAGAGGTGGAGTGAGGCCACAAGTGAGGCACCACACACAGCCTGAGCTGCAGTCCAGGCAGGGTAGCAGGTCCGGATGGGGCCTCCAAGCATGTGCTGCGGCGTGAGGATCTTCTCCCCTGGCCTGCCAAGGCAGTTTGGAGTCCTGTTTCCACGGGTCTGGAGGGAGGCTGGCACCACCTGCCTTCTTCCCTGAGCTGTGGGGTCACGCTGTGACCCTGGAAAGGTGCATTCAGCCCGCAGTCACGCTCCTGGTGACCTACTGCTCTGCCAAGAGGACACGCCACAGCAGCAGGGTGCTTTAAAGTAAAGGAAGTAGCCCGTGTGTGCGTGGTGGGTAGGGTGGCACGCCAAGGACCGACTCCACCAGGCTGCTACAGGGGCCCGGGGCAGGAGGGACTCCTGGGAAGCTGGCCACACAGCACCACGAGACCTGGGGTTCCTCGTCTCGCCTCTCTCAGCCTCAGCTTCTCAACTGCGGAGTGGGGAGCCGACATTAATGCCCACCTCCCCAGGCTTCACTGAGGATCAATGAAGAAACAGGAGTCACCACTGAGGACACTCCTGCGTTCCTCGCCACCTGACCCATCTGGGGCCCGACGGCAACACGGCTCAAAATAGGGAGAAGTGAGTTTTAGTCCTCTCTCTTCAATTCTTTTACATTTTACTGGGGGAAAATAAACCTAACAAAAGTCACCATTTTAGGTTCGCATACACTGCTGACAAACAGTGACCGCCACCGCCCTCCAGCACATCTTCACCTTCCCAACTCTGTCCCCCCTGGCCCCGGCCACTCTCCTCCTGGGTTTGATGTTGTGCCGCCTCACGCAGTGGAATCATAGAGTCTGTCCTCCTGTGGCTGGCGTGCTTCACTTAGCAAAGGTCCTCGAGGGTCACGCACGTTAGTCTGTGCCGATTCCCCATGTGAAGGCAGAGTGACACTCTGTGGAATGGCTGAGCCCCGTATCCCCCACTCATCAGCCAGCAGGCACTCGAGCGGCGGCCGCCTCGTGGCTCGCGTGAGTGACGCGGCTGTGAATAGGGTGTGCAGATGCCAGGGGCAGGCAGAAGTGGCATTCTGGGAACACGCGGCCCTTCCACACTGGACTCTGAGAACTGCCACGGGGCTGTCCGTGGCAGCTATGCCATCCCTCACTCCACCAGCTGTCCTCTCCCTCGCCGATGATGGCTCTGCCTCTGGTCCAAGTCCCCCTGGGGCAGTAAGGGATGCCTTGCTGTGGCTGGAGGCCATTTCCCTGAGGGCAGGAGACACTGAGCACCTCTTCAGTTCTCTCCGGCCTTTTGTGTCTCAATGAAGAAACATCTGTTCAGATCCTTTGGTCCTATCTTCAAAGCTCATCATTCCAATTCACCTCCTGCCCCTCAAGGTACCTCCGTAACTGTGTTCACAGGAGTCCTTCAAACCTGCGTGTCCAGAGCTGTCTCCCTGACCCTCTTACACACAGACGTACTCCTCCTGGGAGGCCCAGCCCTTCTCCCTCCTCACCATGTGCTCAGTGAAACAGGGTTGGTTTCAATAATCAAGCATCATATTTCGGCCTCGCTAAAACCCCAAATCATGTTGCCATGGCCATGTGCCCAAAGCATGGTCCCAACTGCAGAGAGCTGCTGGTTTCATGGGGACAGTTCCTAGACCCTTTGAAATCACACTTGCCACCGGCAGAAGGTGCAGACTGCACATACCCCCCAGAATGCCTTCCTGGGAAGACTCAGGGCGGCTGGCTCCCCTGGTTGGTCTGTTCTTTCCTCTTCCTTTCCAAACACTTCTAGGTGTCTCCTCCGCACCAGGCTCAATGGAGAAGAGGTGGCCCTGATCTCAGAGAGCTCAGGAGAGCCAAGGGTGTAACACTGGAATAAACCAGTTAATACCAGCTCCAGTGCAGGCAGTGGCCAAGGGGATGAGTGGCTATGGAACCAGAATCTGCCAGGAGACGGCCACGCTGGCTTTTTTGCTTTAGGAGGTGACTTAGGTCACCTCAGAGAGCACTGTGGGAGAAGTCACCTGGGGGGGGGGGGAGTAAGACGGAGACAAGCAGTTGCCAAGCACCACCTAGGGAAGAAGGGACAGTCTGTGTTCCTGCTGCCGGGGACTTGCTGCCCCCTCCCAGAGAGAACACGGAAGAGCAGCTCCAGGGCGTCAGCTTCATGAAAGCCGCAGAAAGACAAGTCTCAGAGGCATTGTCACTGCCTTCCTCGTGGTTCAGAGGAAAGGAGCAGAGGTCTCCTCGGCCCGGTAAAGTGGAGGACGTCAGTAAGACGGCAGAGTGGGCTGCAGTGGCAAGACAGGGTGTCCAGGCTCTTCAGAGCAGCAGGAAGCCAAGCCCTGCTCTGCTGAGAAGCCCCTGAGAACCTCAGCCCTCACCTCCAGCGAGGACTGCCACAGAAATCAGGGGAGCAAAGGTGAAAATGGCACTGCACTTCCTGGGCATCCTCCACTGGTTTTTCGTGCTGAAGTGAAAGGTCATCCAGCACCTCTCAGTACCAGGCTGCGTGAGGCGACTTGCCCGCTCTGACGGCAATATCCTGACAAGCCCTAGCAGGGGCTCTGCGCCGCCCACCCTCACAGAGGTGGCACGTCCAGGGCTTGAACACAGCACTACCTGAACCACCGCCGTCCCCTGCGTCGCAGGGAGCGGGTGCTCAGGCGCCCCACCGCCTGCTGCCCTCAAGGTGCTCAGGTCTAGTAAAAGAAACAAACCAAGACACCTCTACAGAACAGCCGGCCTGCTGTGACACAGGTGAGTGTTGGGATGCTGGAGGCACTGAGGACAAAGGACTGCCCGCCTGGGGGCAGGCACTGGACAGGAGGAGCAAACCAGGAAGGAGCGCGACTGGGCAAGGCAGGGGCTGAAAATGGACAAAGACAAGGCTAAAACCTACTTATTGAAAATATTATTAGGGTAACGATCCTGTTAGGCTATTCAAGAAAGAAGAAGGAGCAGGCCAGCGACACGGAGGCAACAGTGAGCGCCAGTGCAGAGGCCGCCACAGGGGCCAGGAGAGGACGGGCATGCAGCTCCAGGCAACAGGCTTAGCGCTCAGGCTCAGAGGACTCGCACGCCCACATGGGCTGAGGAGGAGCGGAAGACCAAAGAGCCTCACTCAACCAAAGACGTTCC
Organism: Urocitellus parryii; assembly: GCF_045843805.1. Taxonomy (NCBI): domain Eukaryota; kingdom Metazoa; phylum Chordata; class Mammalia; order Rodentia; family Sciuridae; genus Urocitellus; species Urocitellus parryii. The sequence goes on along the minus strand of NC_135537.1, from coordinate 3,705,384 downwards.
TAAGAGAAACCCCATGCCCAGATGGTTTCCCACCTGAATCCCATCAAGCACATGCCACAAAGAACACCAATTTTATATGCACATCTTCAGAAAACAGAACGGAGAAAACTGCCCCCTTATTTTTATCAGTTCCAAATATCAAGATCAAATAGAGTTTACAAGAAAAATATTCATGAGGACTATATCTCTCAAGAATTTAAATGTAAAAAAATCCTTAAGTAAATACTAGTGAGAAAAGCTCGGTAGTATGTGAGATGGATCATACGTTGTGTCCAATTCTTATCACAGGAAGGCAAGGTTAGCTTAATCTTTAAACATATAATCAATATCACTCACTATACTAACAGAATATTAACAAAGAAAAAAGGTATATAATATATAGCTTCAGAAAAGGCAGTTAACAAAATTCAAACTCCATTTATGACTTTTTAAAAGCACTAAGCAACTTAGGCATAGAAAGTCCACTCCTCATCTCTGCATGCATCCATGAGAATCTCATAGTAAAAACCATACTCAGTGGCTGATAACAGAAGGCTTTGCAACTAAAACTCCAAAATAAGGCAAATGTATAGCTATTACTTCTATCAACATTGCACTTGAGATCCTAGTGAATTCAACATGTTACGAAATTAAAGATATGCATGTTTAAAAAGCAGTAATAATACTGTTCAAAGACAGTGTGATCATGTCAAAAAAAAAAAGTCCTAAGAAACTAGTGGAACTCTTGCAAATTGCTGGTGGTAATGTAGAATAGTACAATGGCTTGGAAAAGCACTAACAATTCCTTGTGAACTTAAACCTACAATTAACACATTACTACTCAGCAATGGGACTCCTACCAAGAAAAATAAGGATAGATACCCCCACACACAGAAATACACATAAGTAAATGTCCACAAAAACTTTATTCTTGATAGTCCCAAACCAGAAGCAACCTCAAAGTCAGGAACAGACAGGTGACTGGATGAACAAACTAGCATAACTATAATATAGGTTACTACTCTGCAACAAAACGGTCCAAATTACAAACACACACAGCAGTATAGAAAAATCTCCAGGTCATTATTCTGAGTGAGAAGCCAGAACCCAAAGAATCTCCACTGCATGCCCAGATGTTCAAATACTAGAGAGGTCAGTCTTCAATGACAACAGAACCAGAGCTGCTCGGACTACAAAGGAGTCTGGGACACTTAGGGGTGACTGGATATCCCCCACCTCGATGGCAACAGTAGTCACATGGGACATAGACTTGCCAAAATCCAGCTCAGTTTAAGAATTCAAATTACACGCAGTAGAGTTGATTTGTGTTAGGCACACAGTCATCTGTAGACGTGAGTCATAGTGACAGGTACCATGTACTTGTGAAGACAAACGTGGAGCATGGAGGGGCTTTGGGCGCAGATTCGGGAGTTTCAGGTTCTGCAGCAGACGTACATGAGCTTAAGGCTCTAGGTAACCTTGCCAAGTCATGCCCACCCCTCCAGCTCTCAATATCCTCACTCAGAGTCCAAGTGTTCTGCCAGATACTACCTAAGATCTTGATCAGCTCTTCTGCAAGCTGTTGGTGCTTACCCTGGGTTATTAATCTAATGTTCTATAATTTCTAATGTATCTAAGGCTATTGCCAGGGAAAACCAATCACATATCCCTAGCCAATTTAAAAGTATAAGCGGATCTTTGATTTTTAAAGACCCCAAGTGAACCTGTCACCACAAATTTCCTTCTGCTCTATTTCTGAAATGACATAAAATTAATAGCGGTGATGTGGTCCACATAGTAAGTCAGGACCAGCAGCTTGGGCAAGTCCCCCCAAGAGACCAGCCCAGCAGTTTACCTAAGGTCAGGAAAACATGCATACAATGAAAGCCACACCACTCCTTTCCAGCTCATAAGACTTTTGGCCAAAGTCTTTCTTCAGTGCTAATTGTGCCTTAAAGATGCCAAGTAGCTACAAATTAACTGGCACATCCACGATGATGTAGAAACCGATTTGGGCAATATCCACCATCAAAACAGCTCCAACTCAGGAGGTCCAGGGCCCCACGGTGGCTGAGAAGGGCTAGGCCTCAAGGGTCAGAAGAGGTAGTAAGTGGAGGAGGCAGGAAGGCTGGGCTTGGGAGCCAAGGAGAGGAGCAGATCAGAAACCAGAGGCTAGCCTTCACATGGACTACTTCCTGGGCAGTGGACAGGTCAGGCCCCAGACACCACAAACCTCAGCCACACAAAGGGCAGTCATGCCCACCACACACTTATTCTCAGGCCAGTGCTCTCTCTAATAATCCTTTGCAGGGTCTCCAAGGAAAGTCCCTCACTCCCTATATATGCTGCATGGGCATCCTGCCCTGGCTCTCAGAGCACCAGCCACACTGGTGAGATCATGGACTATGGTCAAGGGAAATGCATTCACATCACCTAAGCCTAATGTGTAAAAATGGCATTGGCCGGGATGGCTCACTGCCGTCCCCTCTGAGGTCCACATCGTCCTCCGCCCATCTCACGTAGGTAAGTGCTCTCATTGGTTTTGATAATGTGCCCACAACCAGACAGCCACAGAGACAGACACAGCGGGGCCCCCACCACACATGCTCAAGGTATTTTGAGATGAGTTCTACCTGGGAGCCGACAGTAGGACACCCGAGCCCCTAGAGCAAAGCCTGGGAGATGGCAGAGGGCTCCCGGAAGACCCCAAGGACACCGAGCACCAGGGGAAACCATGGAATTCCATGAAAAGAATTTTACTTCCAGGAACTCTCTGAAAAGTTAAAACACAAAATCTGTCCTTTCCAGCCAGCTGCTAATGCATAGGCCTATGATCCCAGTGACTCGGAGGTTAAGACAAGAGGGTCACAAACTCGAGGACAGCCTGGGCAACTCAGCAATTTACCCGTCTCAAAATAAAACATAAAAAGGGCTGTGGGTGTCCCTCGGTGGTAGAGGCCTCTGGATCCAAGCGCCAGTACTGCAGGGAGACAGGTGCACTCCATCCAGCTGTGGGACCACTGAGGCGCCTTGCCCCTAAGTTCTCGTTTGGGCCCGGGAGCCACAGTGCGCCCCTTTCGTCTTTGGTGTGGGCAAGCTGTGCTTCTCTTTGCTGTGTGTGTCTAAGGGGCTGTCAGCTTTGTCACTGCTCTGAAATTGTCAGCTTTGGGCTTTGCCCATTTTCTCCGATGCCTGGAGCTGGCGCAGTTTGTGGCACAGAGTGAGTGCTCTGCAGATGCTGCTGACTAACGGGGCTCAACACCTATGACATCAACAGGTGTCTTACTCACGCGTATTTGGCCCCCCATGTCTGAGCCTGGCCTTACAGAGCTCCCATCTGTCCGGCTGCTTCCACCTGGCAAACTCCTCCTTGGTCATCATTAGGTTTCTGCAGACGGCTTGTATCAGCGGGCAGCTTCCAGCTCCATGGGTTCCAGATGCCCTAGTGACCCCGGGGCTGGGCACCTTCCCATCATGCTTAGCTGGCCATACTGCAGCACAAGGCTTGGACCCAGGAGAATCCGTGCTCTCTGAGGGTAGAACTCAGATCCTCCAGGGCAGGTGCTCAACACATCTGGGTTCAACCTAAGATACAGCACGTCCCCAGAACCTCTGAGAAAGGAGGAGCTAGCCCTGGCACCACGGGCACTACTCTCAGAGCTTCAGGGACTTTCGGTCTTATCACCGACTTACACAGGCATTCTCACCTAAAAAGCATCATTTTCCAAGACAGAGAAAAGAAGAATTTGCCACAAAGTTCAAAGCCAGATCTGTCTGACCCCAGAGATCCTGATCTTCCTGCAACACACATGGTGGCCCGAAAATCCCAGGGAGTGGGTCAGAATGGGACCAGGAGTCGAAGCCGACGGTGGACACCTTCTTTAGAACACTGACACAGATGTACCTGGGGCAGAGGAAGAGGCTCTCGAGACAGCAGCCAGTGGGAGGGGATGTCACCGCCCAGCTGAAGAAGGGACAGTGGATTCTGCAGACTGCTAGAGGGTGAGGCATCAGAACTGATCAAGAGACTGTACACTGAGTGGGACAGAAAATGGGGTGGCCTTTGTGGTCAGGAGCTCCCACTGCAGGAACTGGAAGAGCGAGCTGTGAGCACTGAGTAGGGGCAGAATTAGGCCACGTGGGCATGGCATGAGGGACCCTAGGCTTCAGCCTGGGACAGGTAAAGTATAAAATCCCCAAGGGCTGCCATGCAGACAGCAGGGTATCAGAGATGGAGCCCAGGACAGGATGGCTATTGAGTCCAGGGGACAGACACAGTCTGCAGGTGTGGAGGGCAGGAGCCAGACTGGGCCCTACAGCAGACTCCAGGGCCCTTCTGAAGAGGAGATGCTGCACTGTCTTCAACAACACCACAGTGACACAGCTGTTTGTCACACGCCCTTCAGTCCCCTTGCCATGGGCCATTCGGCACTTGAGGCTAGGCACGTGTCCTTGCTACACACTGCAAGAAGCAGAGCAAAACAGCAAGCAGACTGCTGCTCAGGCCCACTGCCACTCCCTGCTGAACTTCTGGGCAAGGGGTCAGTCTGTGTGCAGCCCCCTTCTCACCTGAGCTAGCAGGAAGACACAGCCAGCTGGTACCGGAAAGATCCCTAGAGGAGAGCCCGGCATTTGGAAGGAGAGCCAGGAGCGCCTGTTAAAACTAAGCCATACTCGACACTGAGAAAGGAGGGAGTTACTGGGCACGAGAGAATCACAGAATCAAGAACAAGGAGACAGTCTCCAGACCCACCCCTTACTCTAGCCACAGTTAACACCCACAACTGTCAAACTCTGTCCCCACAGTCTTGGGTCTTCACGTGCACACCCGCACGCAAACACACCTGGTGCTCCTGCTGTGTGTGCCCGAGAGCATTGCTGGAGCTGGAAGAACCTCACCACCAGCCCCCACCAGCCTGCCCTCCACTAACCACCCTCTCTGGTGCCTCCTCCCTACAGCTCCCAGACCTCAGCTAGGAGTCTGTCTCTCCGTCCTTTGTCACCATGACACCCCATACACGTCTCATCCTACCAGAGCAGACTTTCATCGTGAGACAACAAGGCACATAAGAGCCACGTCACAAGGCTGTGAGGAAAATGGGAACACGGTCACCAGACCAGAGCTGCCCAGTGCCAGTCTGCCACACATTTCCGTTCACTCTGTAACAGGGCTCCATGGGCGGGGACCTGAATCCCTACAGAACCTGGAGTGGGGCATGACACTCCCACAGGACACACCCTGAGCTGGGCTGCAGGCCAGGAGGATGGGCAGGACCAGATGCCCCCAGAGAAGCGGGTGATGGCAATCGTGGGACATGGGCAGGCTACATCTGCACCTCAGGACCACGAAGAGCACACAGAGAGGACAACCTCCAGGGAATGACCCAGCATCCCGGGGTGTGTGGATGATGGACACATGGCCTCGGCAGCCATTCAGAGGGAGGCAGCCCGTCCTCATTCAGCAACACCCATGCAGGCGTGATGGGGGCCAGGTAGGACCAAAGCCAACTCACTACGAAAGCAGAGAGGGAGTGGGGCAGAGCAGTCTCGGAGGGGCCATGGTGCATCAAGAACTGCTCTCCTGCTGTCAGACCCATATGCCCAGCAGCTCCCACCTCATGGCAGGAGAGAGGGGCTTATCCTCGAGCCACACAGCATCTGTGCTCCCCTCACAGACCCCAAGCGGCTGCTTCAGAATGGCCCACCTCCCAGCTGGACCATGGCCTACCAACAGGCTACCAGGAACTTCCTCCTCAGACCTGGTGCCTGCACTGTCAGGGAACTCAGGACACATCTGTGGGAGGGACCAGGGACACTGACACAAATCCACCTCTCAAAACACCAGCCCAACGTGGAGTGATCGCCAGGATCCCATTCAGGGATACCCCTGTGGAAAGGAGACTGTCTCTGGACTCGTCAGCCATCATCCCTGGGGCCAGCGCACCTGCATTCAGTCCCTAATAGCTCTCTCGCCCTGGCTGGAAGCCTGAGAGCACTGCTGGCCCGACAAGACCCTGGCCTCTAAACCAGGGTTGGAAACACGGAGATCCTTTACTTACGTGATCGAGCTGAGATTATGGCTTCACCTGAGAGTTGTATAAGATCAGCGGGGCTTAATTTGCAGAGGTCACAATGTTTGAGTAAAAAGTCAGTTCTTATTTCGGAGAGCTGTGAGTATACCAGATAAATAGTGGAAGGAATTCATAATAAATATATTAATTATTACCCACTTTTTATAGGTAAGGAACCTATGCTCCAACGTGCCCAATAGCTGAGTAGTTAATATGACAGATACATCTACCCGTAAGCCCATATTCTACCCCTTAGCCACAGAAAGCCCTTCATGTGAGGACCTGGGGTCAGGGCATCTGTGCAAACGAAGGCTCAGTGTGGGGGTGCTCTGCTCCACTCTGCTCTGTCTGCACCACTCACCACGTGCCAGCCACACCTCCCAGAGGTATAGGTTGCAGTACCTGGATCAGACCTGCTCACCAGGGTGGCTCTTGACCCTGGACAACTGGCTCTGTGGCCATCGATAAGTTCTACTCTGACTTTTTTGTTGATTTCTTCATTGAACAACTACAAGGGCTGCAGGTTCCAATGTGACTCCACCCCTGGCAACACTCAAGGGACCATCAAGGAGACAAAGGAATGTTGTGATCAAAAGAAACCATGTCCATCTTCCAGGAGGAAGAACCCAGCAACATGAAGCAAGGTGCTGCAAAGGCTGAATATGCTGTGGAATCCACAGGTGCCTTGAGGATTCTAAGACTCGCCCCAAAGGGTGGAGCCACAGGAGTCACATCCCTTCCTTCTCCTCCGCTGACAGCCCATGAACGTAAAGAGAAGGAAGCACCAAAGCCTGAGAACACCTTCGAGATTGCCAACAACCCCCAGGCGCATCCACTGCTCAGCACCCAATCCCCACCAGCCGAGAATGTCCACCACAATGGCAGCCTGGTAGAGGTCTGGCGGCCTCGGTGCACACCCACAATGCTTCTCAGGAAATGGAAGGCGGCCCCCTGACAAAGTGAAGGTTGATGGCCCTGCTCAGAACATCACTCTTACAACCACCTACACTACCAATGTCAGTGGTCAGGTGGCAAGGTCATCGTGACCTTAATGAGCACACACTGACAAGCCCTTCTGTGTCGCCACCCCCAATGCATCTATCAGGGACGTGACCTACTGTCTAGAAGGAACCAGCTATCATGGCACCCGGAAGTGGGTGCTGTTGGAGCTAAAGGACTCTGTGGAAGGTGTGCTGGGCCACAGGGAGGCAGCTATCCTGGAGCCATGACGAAGACACCCACTCAAAAGGTGGGAACCTCTGCTGGGACTGCCCTTCCTTCTGCTACTGCAAGACAAGTTTTGGGAAGACTCTGGTATAAGTGCATGCAGACCTGGTGGTTCACACAGCCTTCAAGGACGATCAGCCTGGAAACAACAGCAGAGGAAATAAGCCCTTAGTCACCGAGTCTCCCTGATCCAGTCCCACCCCAAACACCCTGTGAATTCCTGTCTCTCATGGTGTCTATCCCTGGACCCTGAAGAAGGGAAGTCGAGACAGCCATCTATAACCAATCCCATCAGCACAGCCCAGCAGGGGAAGACACAGGCACACAAAGAAGTGTCCAAGTGACCCTGTGAAACAGCAAGCTGTCTAACAGCACTGGTGCTCAACACCCACTGCTGTCAGGGCCACTGCCCAGCGAGGTGGACTGAGGGACCCCTCCAGTCCTCCTTCCCATCAAGGAGAAAACGAACTTAGCTACAAAAAGTTAGAAATAAACAGAGACCTTGCTTTTCAACTGAGGCACCCAAGATCCAGAGAAGAAGAGAGGATGCCCTGGACCCAGGACCAAGGTGTGCACTCACATGTGGCCCTTCCAGGCCCACCCGACCTCGGGAGGTGGCAGAAAGAGCCCTCAGGTGGCCACACAAGCCTGACAGGTCCCTCGACACAGCAACGAGATCTATTCCAGCTTCTTGTCAGGGTAACACACCAAAAACAGACCGAGGAACATCACAGAGCAAGCTGCACAGGAGAAATAATGACTAAGGAGACCCAGGTGCGGGCCCCTCACAAGAGGAAGAAAAGATGAGCAATAGATGAATGGATGCTGGGGACAATGGGAGAAACACAAACATAAAATGAGTGTCAGATAACCTTGTACCAATCTCAAAGTTCATGGCAGGGTAACAGTGGTTTAGAAAAATGTCATTGGTCTTAGGAGGCATGTGAAGATTCACACACGCAAAATATCAAGCCTGCAACTTTCAAGTGGGCCTTCCAAAGAGTGTGTGTGTATCAGGGAGAGAAAATGTATATGCATAGAGAGAGGAAAGAAGGGAGAGAACTGGTACATGCACTGCACTATTCTTTCAACTTTGTGCTAGAAGTATTTTGAAATAAAACATTGGGAGAAATTGTTTTTTGTATTTTTTAGTTGTAGATGAATACACAGTATCTTTATTTTTATGTGGTGCTGAGGATACCAACCCAGTGCCTTACACGTGCGAGACAAGTGCTTTTAGCCACAGCCACAGCCCAGGAAGAAATTATTAACAAATCAAGTGAATTAGGGCCTCTGACTTTAAAAAGATGATCGAAAACCTGCAAAAGTGTGTGCAGTGGTGACTTTGCTGAGCACCTGTAGGCTTCAAGGACAGTTCCAGCTGCTTCTTCTAAAAAGATTCCTAATCTTCCCAAGAAAGACCCGCTTTTTCAACTGGTATAACTGGGCTCAGCCAGCATGAGGAACCTACCCCAGGACACAGTCTTTCAAGAATCATAGCTGCCCCTGCCCTTCCTCCTCCTCTGCACCCCTCAGGAGCAGCGACCTTGTGGAGCCAGGATGGATCCGGCCAGGGCCCTTTGCCCAAGCCAGAGGAGGGCCCACAGGGTCACAGCGCGGGGCTGCAAAGCCCCCCTCCTCGTCCCAGCTCTTGATTTAATTTCCTCCTGTTGATCTTTTCAGTAACTCAGTGACGCACCTCGCCTGTGGCCTTTGCTGTGCTCACCCCAGCGCTCTCCCTGGTTTGAGGCTGCGCAGCAGGGGCACCTCTGCTGCTCTGGCTGGGCCCTGGGTAAACAGCTACTCCCCCAGAGCCTCTGCTCCCTTATCTCCGTAATAGAATCAATCTAATAACTGCTTCACAAAATTGTCTTTGACTGGCACAGTGGGCCAGAGCTGGAGCCCATCCATCCTGTCTCCTCCCCACACATCGGCTGTCCCCACCCCCAGGATGAAAACTGGACAGATGAGATTAGCAGGTGCTGGTCCAAGTTCTCTGATGGGCTCCTGTCTGCAAAAACAAAGGCTAAATCCTACACAGGGTTCCTTCTTTTCTCCTAGAAGCTGCTCCCCCATTTCTGTGAACTCCCAGGGTACCCGATGCAGGCCAGGAGGACACGAGCTGGGAAGGACACCTCGTAATGAGCAGCTGATGCATGGGGCTCAGCTTTGTGTGCTCCTCATGGGCTCAAAACCATCCCACAGAAAAGCCTGCATCAGCTCACACTGCAGGTGAGGGAAATGAGGCTTAATGAGGATAAGTGAACCCAGTTCTCCATTCTTCATGTGCATGCGAAGGACTCCCCCAGAGAAGTGCTCAACCCAAACCCCTCTCCCGCCCTCCTGCCCATCCTGAGGTCTAGGCTTCAATGCTGTGCCCTGCAGCAGCACACAGACACAGCACACCCACTGGCAGCGAAGCTCTGCCCTTGAGCGTATGACAGAACCCTCTGGTGCTGTTGAACAGACTGCCAGACACGGTGCTCCTAGCTTAGAGGTTTTGTGGGGTCTGAGAGTTTGCTTTTCCAGGAGCTCAGGTTGCTGAAGCTGCCAGTCCAAGGCCCACACTTAGTGCACTGAAGATGAAGGGACAGGACCACTTCTCTAACTGGGAGGATGGGGAGAAGGTGGGCCACATGGCTCCGCCCCGCCCTCTCTCTGGCAGCCGGTGACTACAGGGATGCGCTCAGCGCTCCAGAAGTGTAAGTGGACTGTGCCACACCTGTCTGCACCTCGCAGTTGTTCTAAACTGAGAATGCAAAAGAAAGGTGTTAGCGAGGCACCCCTACTGGAGACGTCCATGTCCACAGAGAAGCCAAAACCCACTCCAAGCATCACACCCTTCCCCCGGCCTCACAGCAGGCCAGGAGAGCCACACACCTGACCTGACTGCTCAGCAAACGCTGTGGAGCACCTCCTACCACCACTGCCAGGCAGAGCAAACTCAACTTCAGTGACCCCCAAAACACAGCACTGGACTTAGGCACCGACTCACAATTGTCACCCTTGAGTTCTGCCCTCCAAGCCTCATGGGGCCAACAAGAAACTGGCTTGGATCTGTGGGTTGCCAGCTAACCCTGTAGCCTACTGGTGGCAGAATCCCACCCTCCCCGCCCCACCCGGCTCTCCAGGCAGATCGTCACAGCCCACTGAAAAGCAGGCATCCCAGCCCAGCCAAGGCCAGGCCTCCCCAGAGATCCTCCCGGTGGGGCTGAGCACAGAGCCTGGCATGTGCCCAACAGACAAGGCGGATGGATGCACGCTTACGGAAGGAATAAACAAGTGAAACAAACACCTTCCGCATTCACATTCAGGGCTTTCAGAGGATTACAGCTTCTAGCTTCTGGGAGAACAAGTCCTTATTATAAATGGAAGTCTTAGAGTCCTACAGATGATATTTTCTTTAATGCACAGCTGCAAAAGAAAATTATCCCCTATGTGCTAAATATGCTTTTCTAATTACACTCACCTAAGACACATCACTCCAAAGACCAAGAACAGCTAAATAATACAAGTTACAAAGGAACACTCTTCTCTGTCAGCTAAAAACAAGAAGCCAGAGGTGAGCTAGGATTAGGGAAGAGTCAGTAAACCGCCACAGGAATCATCGGTATTAAAACAAGATGCAGAACAAGGGCTCAGAGCTGCAACCAAGTTGCAATCAAGGCACGTGTCTTCCTGTTTCATTTGAGCCCTTGCCTGTGGTCACCCTATCTCCATCACAGAGACAAAGAGCCCAGAGACCAAGGCAGGCACCGCCCTGGACCTCTCCAGCTTTGAGACAGGGTGATGCTTACCCACCTACAGATGTGAACGCTGAATGAGAACAGGGCTGCGGGTCTAACACACCCAGGACGCTCTGCGGATGCCACCTGGGGAACGAGCACCTGGCCTCCTAAGCAAGCTATGATGGCCACACAGGTCTTCTGGGGACATGCAACCAACATGCCTACCTCAAGCATGTTCCTCAACTCATCCTTCTGCCAATGGTTGCTCTGAGTCAATACTCTCCTATTTAAGGAAAACAAAAAGCATCTGTTACCAAGCCCACCTTGGAACTCACACTGAAGTGCTGTCTGCTTTCCACAAATCAGGGGAGAATTTTAACAAGAAAAATGAACCTGGGGGTTCCTTTAAACCCAATCTGAGCAGGATCTAACCTGGATAAGGGGGCTCACATGACATTTCCTCCACAGGACAGGACAGAAGTCATGAAAGCAGTCCTGGACTGCTAATTCCCAATCTTTAGCTGTGGTTAAAATGCACTGCCACCCGCAGACCTCTGTTAAGGAGAAAGTTGAGCACTCATCACGGTTGCCTTAACAAGACAAGATGTCAGGGATCACGAGATGTGGGAAGAGGGAGGGGTTAGGAACTGTACATCCCCCACCCACACAAGGGACAAGCTGAAGGGACATTTGGGACCTTTAAAAGCCAGAGTCACGGAACAAAGGACAATTCTGCTATTCCCATGGGTTCCAGAAGATGGGCAGAAGAGCTGCTTGGGACCCGAATCCTACCACTGGCACCTGGGTCCTGCCTCTGCACCCTCCACTGCTCGCATTCCACACGCAAACTCACCTTCCACCCACCATCAGAGGCCTTAATGGCTACCAGGACCTCTGTTTCTCCCTAGAGCATCTTATTGGTCCATCTCCCTCTCCTGACACAGGTAAGGAGGCACAGGATGCTGCAAACCACAAGCCCCCACCAATACCTCCCACTCAGACCTGGGAAAACAGGCTGGCTGGCTCCTACCCCCCAACCCACATAGTAAAATGTGGTCAATGGTGTTTTTTTTTTTTTTACTGTTGGCTTCAAAAACATAAAACCAACATCAAACATAAAGCAAATTCTTGGGAAAGGGGGATGTTTTGATCTCCAAAGATTTATATTTAATGGCCCATGAAGGACATTTATAAAGAAGCCTAGTTAGGACGGCCGCTTCCCCACGTAACAGAGATATCATTTGTAAGCATTCCAGTAAGCACAGGCAGCAAGCAGCTAATGAGAGGACCACACGTCTACACTCACGATTGGTGGCGCGAGATCTGAATTTCCACGTGCACTCACAGCAGGAGCGGAAACATGTTTCCAAACCAAATGCATCTGCCATATTTCTTTCCACTCTAAACAGGGTAACAACCAGAAAAAGGGAGCAGAAGAGAGGGAGAACTGGACATTCACCAACTTGCAGTTTCTCTCCAGCACCCCAAGTTATGCTCAGCAATGAAGGAAGGTGGATGGGCCAGTGCTGGCCAAGTGACCAATAGTTACAGGGGGCAGCACACAGGGCATGAGAGCCTGGCACAGAGGGTGCAGACCTCCACATGCCAACTCAAAGGCTCATAGTGTTGATGTAGAATTACCACAACCAGTAAAGAATAGGTGGCACTGTCTCACCACAGCGTTCTCCAGTGAGTAGCCTGGCTACTCACTGGAAGGAAATTACTGAAAGCCTCTTGAAAAAGGAGGCATTCCCAAATACTGAAACTCAAGCAAGGTAATGAGGAGCAGGGTGCTTACAAGTCCCAAGGTACCTCCCACATCAATTGCAAAAAGAAACCCAGTTGCTCAGTGCAGCAGGATGACAAATGCCACTCGATGACATGACTAAGGTGACCATTGCCAGAACAAGGCAGAAGAGGAAAGCACATGTCACTCTCAAGGGAAGAAGCGTCACTCTGGGCTCTTCCTGCCCAAACTCCACCGTAAGGAAATAGCACACAATCCTAAGTTGAAGGGCATTCTAAAAACTACCCAGCTAGCACTTTCCAAATTGTCATGATCATGAAACAAAGGACTACTGAGGAGCGGTCCCAGTGTAGAGACAGAGGACACCTGCAACAACTGCACAGTGACCCCTGCAGAGTCCCAATCCATCAAGTAGACAATAGTAAGACAACTGGTGAGATTTGAGTAAGGTCAGTCATTAGTGATGGGAGGTGTATCGGTGTTAACCTCCCAATGTTAATGCTTCCATAGTGGTTACAGAAGATATTAACATTTGGAGAAAATTGATGAGGGATGTGCAGAAATTGTGTGAACTAATTTTGCAGGTTTTTAAATTAAATCTCAAATTCTTTGAAAATACAAAGTTTAAAAAATTAATATTGAGCAAGAAACAATTGTTGGAGCAGCTAACATCTCATGAGCACTTAATAAGAAGGGTCCTTTTATTATAGATTAGGAAAACGATGACAGAAGTTAAAGCCACTTGAATGTAAAGATACACTAAACCTGAAAGTGAAAAGATAGACAGATACATTTTATGTAAATGGAAACCAAAAAAGAGCAAGGGTAGCTATACTCAGACAAAATAGACATTACATCTGAAATTGCCTACTAAGAAGGAATGAGAAGTTCGTTATATAACCATACAAAGGTCAGTTTAACTATAAGATGTGACATCAGAATACCTAAATATATAAAGCAAACACTGACAACACTGGAGGGAGAAATAGACAGCAATATAATAGTGGCCCCACTTTCCATAGTTCCTAACATCCAAACAGAAGATCAATGGAGAATCAGTGGACTTGACAATAAATACTACAGACCACAGGCCTAACGTTTCCCCAAGAGCCACAGAATGCACATCTTTCTCTAGTGCATACAGAACATTCTCTAGAAGAGAGCACATACCAGGTCACAAAACATGTCACACAAAACAGAAGAGCAAAATCATAAGGGCTTTTCCAATTTGGTGGAATGAAACTAGAAATCAATAGAAGGAAAATAGAAAACTATATGAAAATAACACACTCCTTAACAACTAATAGCTCCAAGAAGAAATCAAAAGGAAATTTAAAAAATACCTTGAGACAATAAAAAACAACAAAAACATAACATTCCAAAAACATGGGATGCAGCAAAAGCAGTACTGAGAGGGAAGTTCACAGCAATGGACACCTACCATGGAAAAAGAAAGACCTCAGGTAACCTACCTTTAGGGACTAGCGAAATACAACAACTGCACCCAATGTTAGCAGAAGAGGAAATAATAAAGAATGGAGAAGAAATAAATAGAGAACACAAAAACACACACAAAAAATAACCAAAGAATTGGACTTTGGAAAAGATAAAACTGACCTAACTTTAGACAGACTAAATTTAAAAAAAAAAAAAAAGATGGCTCAAATAAATAATATCAGAAACAAAAGGGAAGATCCTAGGACACAGAAATAAAAAGAATTAAGAGACTACTATAAACATGTAGTTTATAGTTTAAACAGGTGGATTGTCTAGAAGAAATAGACAAATTCCTAGAAACTAGACTTTATTAGAAAGAAATGGAAAATCTGAGCAGAACTACAACTAATAAGGTGACTGAATTAGTAATCAAAAATTTCCCAGTTAAGGAAATTTCAGGACTAGATGGTTATTCTGGCGAATTCCATCAAACATGCAAAGAAGAATTAATGTCAACCCTTTGCACTCTTCCAAAAAACTAGAGAGGAGGGGATTCTTCCAAACAAATTTTATGAGGCCACCATTGATACCAAAACCAGACAAAGACTCTACACAAAAGGAAAACTACATACAACTTAATATCCTGATGAACAGAGATGAAAATCCTCAAAAAAATTCTAACAAACCAAACTCCAGACCATATTACAGGAATTACACACCACAATCAAATGGGATTGACTCCTGTGGAAAAAGAGTGATTCAACACAGATCATCAATAAATGTGCTGGACCACAGTAAATCTCATAATCATCGAATGATACAGGAAAACACAAAACTTAGTAATTTCATAGTATAAACCTCTAAACATCATAATAAAGCTCACATATGAAAAGCCCACACCTAACATCATACTCCATGGCAAAAAAAAAAAAAAAAAATCTGAAAGCTTTTCCTATTAGGAACAAGGCAAGATAAGGAAAAGACTTCCATTCTAGCCACTTCTATTCAACACAAAACTAGAAATCCTAGCCAGAGCAATTAGACAAGAAAAGAGAAATAAAAGGCATCCAAATTAGAAGAAAATAAGAAAAATTATCCATTTACAGAAGACATGATCTCACACATAGAAAACATTAAAGATTTTGGGTGGGGTTAAGGAACACCGCTAGAACAAATAAATTAATTCAGTAAAACTGCACGGTCAGAATCAACATATTGAAATCAGTTGCATTTCTAAATATTAAGAATTGTCAAAAATAGAAATTTAAAAAGCAATCCCATTTATAATAACATAAAAAACTTACAAATAAACTTAAGCAAAGAAATGAAAAACTTGTACACTGAAAACTATAAAAATTGATGAAATTAATTAAAATACAAACTAATTAATTAAAAACACAAATGGAAATCCTATGCTCATACATTGTTAATATTATTAAACTATCCATGTTAACCAAAGTGATCTACTGATTCAATGCAATCCCCATCTAAATAATGATAGTTTACTACAGAAAAATAAAAACAATCCTAAAATTCATATGGAACTACCAGGGACACAGAATAGTTCAAGTAATCCTGAAAAAAAAAAAAAAAAAAGAACAAATTTTGAGGCATCACATGTTCTGATTTCAAAATAAAATCACAAAGCTACAGCATGGTACTAGCATAAAAACAGAGACGTGTACCAGTGGAATAAAACCCAGGGTCCAAGGACAGGGGTGCAGCTCTGTGGTAGAGCACTTCCCTAGTACGTGTGAAGTCCTGGGCTTGATCCTCAGCACCACCACCACCACAGCAACCAAAGCCCAGGAGTAGATCACTTGCCTAAACCTGAGGGCTCATACATAGATCCATGCACATAAACTCAAGCTGATGTTCAACAAAGGGCTACGAGGACACAATGGAGGAGGGACAGTCTCAGCAACAAATGGTGCCAGAAAACTAGATGCACACATGCAAAGGACTGGAATTAGACACTGTCTCATGCTACACACAAAAATCAACTCCAAATGCATTCAGGATTTAAGTTTAAGCCTAGAACTATAACGTTCTAGAACAAAACACAGGGTAAAGACTTTGTGATATTGGACTTGAAATGATTTCTTAACTATGGCCCCCAAAGCAAAGGCAACAAAACCAAAAATAGACCCAGGGGACCAAAAAGCAAAAGAAACAACCACAGAGTGAATAAGTTACCTACAGAATGGGATAAAGTAGGTACCCATCATATCTGATAAGGGACTGATATCCAAAATACATAAGGAATTCTGACAACTAACAAAATAAATAAATGATATATACAAAGTAAAATAATAATACATAACCAATTAAAAATGGGCAAAAGAGGTAAATAGACATATTTCTCACAAGAAGACAAGCATATGGAGCAACATTCAAGCCCACTCAGCATCACAGGATGCAAATCAACGCCTTAATGATAGATGTTTTCTAATGACAAATGACACCGATTAAGATGATTATTTTTAAAAATACAAAAAAGATAGCAAGTGGTCCTGAGAACTTAAAGAAATCAAAGCCCTCAAACACTGCTGGTTCGAATGTAAAATGGCACAGTCACAGTAGAAAACAAGATGGAGAGTCCTCAAAAACCCAAAATAGAATTTCTCCATGATCCAGCAGTCCCACCTGTGGGCATTTATCCAAAAGAACAGAAATCAAGATCCTGGAGCGATACCTGCACTTCCATGTTCGTTGCAGAATTATTCACAATGGCTGAGACAGGGGCAACCTAAATGTCCACGGACAAGGAACACCCAGCAAAATGCACTGCACAAAGGAATACCAATCAGCCTTTTAGAGACAGGAGGTCCTGCCACACGTCACTGCGCAAGGGAACCCGGAGGCCACCATGCTGAGGGGAGTAAGACAAGCACCCCAAAGCATAAGTCCTGGGTGATTCTGCCCAGGTGAGGGACGGAGAACAGTGAGCTTTAGGAGGAGCAAGTTGAATGGTGGTTCCCAGGGCCTGGGGAAGGAAGAGACGGGACCTGCTATTTAATAGGTGTACGTTCTGGTTATGAGACGAACAAAACCTAGAAACCCACGTGTAATACTGTCCTGCAGGCATGGTGGACTGTGAAGAGGCAGCTGTCCTACTGAGGGAAGGAAAAGGCCAGTGGAGGTTTCCCTGCAGCAACTGAGCTGCTGCCTGGCCAGGGGGAGGTGGAGCTGGCCAGCCAGCCTCCTCCCCAGCAGCCCTGGCCTGGGCTGCCTCAGGGCCCTGAGGGCAGAGGGGCCACAGCACCTGGGGTATTGTTTCTCTAAGCAGGGTGCAGACAGGAAGTTCTGGTATCAGCGGCAGCTTGCAAGCCAAGTCTACTGATTTCTGGGATACTGTCCCATTTGGTTTTAGAAGATTCCTGGGTCAGACCTTTAATGAGTTGAGATCAAAATCCGTCGGCAACAATGGAAAATTAATTTCCTTTCCCACAGTCATTTCTCAGAATCTTTAATATATAAGGTGCCAGGGGTGCAGGCGGGAGCACAGGCACCGAGTGTCACCTTGACAGTGAGTTCCAAACGCCCTCCTTGTAGATGTCCACAGGGCCTAGAGCCAACTGAGCAGCCTATCTGTGAGAACTAACTGGTTGCCAAACTACCCTTGAAATCCCCCTGGCTGATTCTTCTCCTCCTTTACCAGAACAAGCCCTCTCCTCTCCAGCCCTGCCCACGGCTGCTCTGTCCTCACTTGCCTATTTAGCCTCTTTTGCTCTTGAGATACCTTCAGCTGGGCTTGCAGGCCCTAGGAACAGAGATATGGAAATCAGGGCCTGGGCCAGGGGCTCTCACCACAGAGAAGAAACCCGAGACAAAGACCAACCAACCCTGATGGAGACAGGCCGGGGACCAGGTGCCAGGCCACACAGGGCTAAGAAGGCTTGCAAGGAGAAGGAGGGTGTGGAGGAAAGACTTTTTAGACAGGTGGAACACACTTGGAAAAGGAAACAAACACAGGATACCTCATTCAGGAAGTTGCATGCAGTACCCCGTGGGCTCTGGCCAAAGCAGAGTAGTGGTGGAAGAAGGAGGAGGGCTTGAGGCCAGAGAGGCAGGTGGCGAGGGGCCTTGAGGCCACAGTGCTCAAACAGCTGCTGGCTCTTTGCTATTGCTGCCACTGTCTTTTAAAATCCATGGTGGTAAAGTAGAATTTCCACACAATAAAATACACCTATTCAGCTGTCAAGTTCAATGTGTTTTGACAAAAGCAGACTTGCATAATTGACAAAGTAAAGACAAACCTTCCCCATCACCCCCAACAGTCCTTCCCTGCCCACCTCACAACCCACCACCACCACCTCCAACAGTAGCAGTCTCTTCCGTCTGACAGGAGTGCCGCCTGTTCCGGAATTCCCATGGTGCAATGACACAGGACAAGCTTGGAGTTGGGCACCTCTCACCCACCGTGACCATCTACCCATGTTCCCAAGTGCACTCGTGGGCTCCTGGCACTGCAGCACTGTTCCGCAGCACCACTGGTGGGGGGGGGGGGGCAGGGGGCGTGTCCAGTGGGGCATTCAGAATGGCCTCCAGTGGACATTGCTGTTGTGCGTCTTGTGCGCCGGGCGGGCCTGCCATTCCTCTTAAGTAAACACCCAGGGACGGGCTTGCTGAGCTGCATGGGAGCCAGACTCTGTTTCTGAGAACCCACCCACGACTCTCCAAGGCAGCCGCACGGTCTTCCGCAGTTGCCAGCAGCACCCGCTGCCCCTGCTTTGCGGTGCCTGTGCAAAGTGTTTAGCCATGGACTGATGCGAATTTCTCTGAAAACGAGTGAAATGAGCATCTTTCATCCTATTGGCCACCCTCTTACTTTCTTTTGAAATGTTTGTTTAAACTTTTGCACAGTTTGAACTTGGGCTGTCTTCTTGTTAGTGAGGTACAGAATTTCCTGGCATAGTCTCAATACAAGTTAGTCTCAGTGTTCTTTTCCTTCCATTCCTCTGAGTACTTGAGCTCAGCCACGCACAGTGGCAGTGACGGCTCAAGGTTTGTGTGTGCCGAAGCCATCGTCCTCACCACTCCGGATCTGCTCAACCGCCTGCCTCTCTCACAGTTAGGATCCCTATTTCCTATTGCTTTTGTGAGTTTCGGGTTGTTGCATCTCAATTTGCTGCCTTCCTGTGAAGAGCGTGAGTCCCCTCTCCCTTGGCAGCTCAGTTACCTGTGGAGCAGCTTGTCTCTTCCGAGGCTTTTTCTCCAGCTCTCCGAACGTGAGTCTGGAGCGAGGTGGTCAGCAGGGAAGGTTGGCTCCTCCGTGGTGCCTCCCTCGGAAGCCTGGGCGTTCCACGCGGTCTCTCCGCTGGCTGCTCAGGCAGAGTCCCCAGCCGTGGCTATGCCCTGTGTACTGTCTGACACTGACCTGGTGGCTGTCTGCCTGCAGGGCTTCTGCCTGCCCAGTGCTCCCCTTAGGATGGAGCCCTGGGCTCACCGTGACCCCAGCAAGGACTCTGTGGTTCTCAGCTCCTTCCCTGTTACTCTGCCCCTCCCCACTTCCCTCCACAGCCTTCCCTACGGCTGGGCTCCATCTTCTCAGCTCAGTGGCTTCTCCCCACCCCGACCGGAAAGCAGATCCCAGAGCACCTTCGGCAGGGGCCCAGCAGCCACAGGGCTCACTGGCCTCTTCTCTCAGATCACAGGGCCGTCTGGGCAGGGAGGTGGGGGCTGTTATCATGGGGTTTTAAGGAGAAGGTCACTTTGTGGGGAGATTTTGGTTGATTATCTGAAAACCCTCAGTTCAAGTCCCACCATGCGTTCCTGGTTTGCAACAGGAGCTCAGCCTGGCAGCAGGGGCTCTACCCAGATGCAAAGGCCATGTTCCAGAAGAGCTGGACCAGACCCGGGCAGACCCCAGGCAGACCCCAGGCAGTGGTAGTTTTTAAGCCCTGCAGATGAGTTCAACATTCAGCCAGTTGGAGAAACAGGACCTCAAGGGAGAGGTCTCAGGTCACAGCCAGCATGTTTCAGTCACATTCCAGTGCTTAGGAGATGATAAGGACCCCCCTCCTCAGATCCTCATTCAGTCTGGCATGTGCCCAGGCTTTTTTTTTTAATATCCCCAGATCATTCAAATTTTTCATGAAGCTAGAACTGAGGAACAAGTCTACAGGCACTGGGGAACCAGTCAAGGTGGGCACAGGCCCTGTGCTGCGGCCAGGGACGCCCTTGTATGTGCAGACACTTGCCCGGCCCAATGACAGGCGGCCACCATGGGAAGGTGGCCATTACCAAGACCGTCTGGCTGCCTACTGCGCCCTTTCCTGGAGCTCCTGAGACCACATCTGCAGTTGAGTATTTTCAGTCAAGAAGCATTTACTGAATACCTAATGTGTGTCAGACACTGTGGAGGATCTATGGATGTGGATGTGATAAGAAGGGGTTTCTGCCCACAAGGACCCATGGGAAGGGGTCAGAGTGCAACGGGCACTCCGCCAGAGGCCTGGCAATTCCCCTGGCACAACAGAGAGGCACCTGAGCCAGATTAGAAGACAGGGCATGTGAGCTGGGCTCTGAAGGGCAGGAGGCAGCAGGCAACAGATAGATGAGCACAGTGGGGACACTGGTCCAGGCCCTGAGCACAACAGACACAGATACCAGTGAGTGGAACAGGGCCTAGAGGAAGGGAACCGGGATGAGAACAGGGAGAAGCCAGGACCCCTGTCCTGGCTGGCTTTGGATCTCTCCAATCATGCCCCAAACATAGCACCCAGTTGATGAGCACTGATGGGCCACTTTGCCAGCAAGCCTTGCCCATGTGCTGGAGGCAGGCCCACTCCTGCACCTTTGGCTGGGAGTCCACATCCATGCAGCTAAACACCTGCCAGTGGTAAATCAAGTTCAGCTGACTGCCCAGTACTTGGGCACACACAGGCACCCATGCTCAGGTCACCCTGGGGGCCACCCTTCTGACCTGAGCTTAAAGGAAATGCTTCCCAGGAGCAGCCTTGTCACCTGAGGCCTGAGTGGTGCACAGACTGTGAGTGGAGTAGGACAGAGCTGGGCTGGGCAACGGCCGACATGCCCAGAGTGAGGAGGGCCTCCCCTGGAAAAACCAAGGTCAATGTCAGGGGTTTGTGCCCACCACCAATTGCCTTAAGGATTTCCAAGTGCTCCACACTACTGCGTGAGACCAGTCCTCAGCATGACCTCAGGCAGAGACGAGCCCCACCTGCTGCACAGGGCACCCTGCCCACCTGCCGATGATGCGGCTCCTGCTTCCCCTGGGCACTTCCCTGCACTCGCCCCAGGGCTGGAGACCCCACCTCCCACACACAGCTCTAGCTCCTGACTCTACTTCGGCTTCTGCCTGCCTTGCCCCCTGGCCTTCCGGTGCTTGCCACTGCCCAAGGCTCAGTCTGACCACACTCCCCCCACCTTCCCCACCCTGCCACTCAGCACAAACCTCACCGGCTCACTGCTGCACCGCCATACACATGGCACCTGGCACACAGCTCTTTCACCCTACCACACCCCCGAACAGAAAGCGCAGGGTGGCCCTGCTTCCAAGAAACGGCCACAGCTTGGCACCTCTATCAATGCCACGTCCCCTCCTCTCTGCCAACCGAACCCCATCTGAAGGCACAGCTGAGGTGGCAGTCCCTCAATGCCACCTTTGCTGGGCGACTGACTCCTTCACAGCGGACCTCACATGTTCCAGCTACTCGTTTATCTAGTGTGGCTTTTGCGACTCTATGCATCAGAACTGCACACATTTCCACAGTGACATTCAGATAATTAATTTTCCCAACTCAACTGTTACACTTGGCAGGAATAACAAATCCCTGTGCCAATCATACACCAACCCACATGACCCCTTCCTGAAAAATGCCAAGAGCAGTGCTGTGTTCACATGACAAGGGGCAACGTGGAGGGGTCAGCGTTCCTCCACTCCCTCTTATTTCACAAAGTGACATTCATTGGTATGCACTAGGAGTCTAGGTCACGTGAGTTGGCGATTGCAATCCTCAGGATAAGAAGAAGGAAGAACAGGAGAAGAAACAAGACCCAGAGGGGACAGGAAGGCATCTGAAAGTCAGGAGACACAGAACCAGGAAGAAAGGCCAGGGTGACCATCCATGTCCTGTCCACCTGGCAGCACGGGTCCCAGTGTACAGCCCTGGAGCTCCAGGAACACAGGAAACTCCATGGTACTTCCCTGTGCGCAGAGAGGGGGGAAAAGTGCAGGAGACAGTGGCACGCACCTAGAGACCGGACTGCGGGGGCCCGAGACACAGAAGCAGCCTTTAGGTCCTTTCCCTGGCCCAGGGCCTCTGGGAACAGGCTGAGGCCCAGCACTGGGATCCACCAGATGAAGGAAAAGGTGATGGAACCTTCCGGGCTGGAGTGCTGTCTCGTGTGGAAGATGCCCCTTCTGCTACAGGGCCACAAAGACCTGGGCCCACAAGCCCCTGAACAACTTCTGCTCTGGGTATCCTCCCCACACAAGCAGGAACAGCTGCTACGTTCATGCTGTCAGCTCCCCTTTCTGACGAGAGCAGAGGACCCAAGGACAGGTTGGAGACTGGAGCAGCAGCAAGGCGTCATCCCTCCTGCGGCCGATGGGCTTGCACCAGTGTTCGTTGGCCGTGCTACCGGCCTACCTCCCCTTCACACGGATCCTCCGAGACGTGTGGCCTGGGAAGCCAGAATCCTGAGGACAGGTAGGGAAAGATGGTTCCTCCCAGGTCAGCACAGTGAATGGCCCTTGAAGCAGTGAACTGAACAACTCAGTTGTTAAGTGCTAGGGCAAGACCAACGGGGTCCAGAAAGCAGGCAAAATGGAAGTTCCCCCAAGAAAATTGCTTCCAGAGTATTTTTTATTACATTTGCCCTCATTATACTCTAAATAGGTCAAGGAAAAGAAAACTAATCAGTAAGAAATTATGTGCAGGATGCAATTCTTAATTATCAAACACCTACTATGTGCAGAGCATATATAAAATGAACACCTTGGGAACCCAATGTGTGGTCGTTTTTTAAGTCTAAAAGAGAAGCAAGGATCAAAGCTACATGGAGTCAACACAAAAAAGTATAGTTCATAGCTCAGCATATGTGTTCAACCAACTCCGGTTCAAAATCATCCGGGAAAAAGAAGTTACATCTGCACCGAACACGAACAGACTCTCTTCTTGCCGTTACTCCTGCACCCAACAGCACGACAACCATTTGCAGAGTGTTCACACGCATCAGGCATGACAGGTGATCCAGAGGTAATCTGGAGTGTGGAGCATATGCCTCAGTCAGGTACAGCAAGGTCCCACTGCGGGTCCCGGAACCCACCCCTGGATACTGAGGGATGGCTGCACATGACCTAAGGGACAGTGACCAGGAGTGTGGTGTGTCTGGTGACTGTAGCACAAAGCCTGCTCCTGGAAGGGACACTGCAGTCTTTCCTGTGAGTGCCTACAGGTAAGCCATCAGGAAAAGAAAGGCACCGGCACATGGACTTAAGCTGCTTAGTGACGGTGCCCCCTACCTGACTTCAGGTGCCCGTGGGAGCTCATCTAGCACAGGAGAGGAACCCTGAATAGGACACTAAGGTTTCCCCCCTGGGAAACCTGTTAGTCACAGGGTGTCAGTCAGTCAGTCAGTCAGTCAGAGAACAAACAGCAGCTCAGGAAAGACCTTTTCCCTTCAACTTGACAATTCTCCGTTTCTCAGTGGTCAAGTTTGGCTCTTGGCAGCAGACCCCATTGTGGTTTCCCTTGACCCCATGGGAACTATTGCTCAAGTCCAGGGCTTGCTCTTAGGCACATCTAAGCAAAAGGAAGGACTAGGTGAAAGCCTAGAGGACCTCTTCCCCTTGCTCTTCCGGTTGTCAGTGAGAATCCAGAAGAGAGAGCAACCTGAACAGGGCCCTGGAGCAAGAAAACGGACCCAAGAACATGACATGGGGAGAGGGCTCCGTTGTCCTTCCGCGTATAGATGTCATTAGCCTAGACCAGTGAGCCCACACAGCGAAAGGGCAAGTGTGGGAAAAGGCAGGCACAAGCGGAGGAAAGAATCCCGAGGAAGCTTGACCAAAGCTCCAGGATCATGCCAAGAGAAAGCGAGGTGTGCTGCTCTCCGCCGAGTGGTGCAGCAGGGCCTGCCCCGTGATGCCTAGGAAGGCGGACTCTGTGCACATACGGAGCTCTCCCACCAGGCGAGGGAGACAGGTGTTCGTTTACACATGCACTTATTGATTGAGCTGCTGTGCTGCTTCTGAACTTCACACTTACCTGTAGTGCATGTGAGTGTGAGCCTGAGTGTGTGCGTTTGTGTGAGAGAGCCATGTTATGGAAACCATCTGTCTGTCCCTTTGTGTCCTGTCTCTGCATCAATAAGGACTGTGCTGGGTAGGTCTGCGCGTCCCCAGTGCCGAACTCGGCACACAGGAAGAGGACAGAGCTGCCTGAGCAAGCAGGAAAGACCTGGTGGGAAACGGCAAGTGAGCCATTTCAGGAAGAACTGGTGGCTTCAGGGGTGGGGAGAGGAAAGTGAGGCAGGGGAGGCCCTGCTCTCTGCAGCTGTGGGCAGCCCTCAAGTTAAGGGTGCCAAATGCAGCCTACAGGAGGCCAGTCTGATTCCTGGTGGGACTATGAGAGGTGCTGCTGTCACCACCCGCAGGGCAAAAGACCCAAGCAGACAGCCCACAAAACTTGCATATCTGGCGAGGACTTCTGCTCAGAAATTTGGGATAATTTTGAATTAAATAAGTTTCACTTTCAAATGCATTTGCATCATTAATATTCCTCATTCAAAAGAACAATTCAAACTCTGCCACCCTCCTGATGAAATCTGGCCACTGGGTGAAGCAAGATTGGGTGACCACCTATATTATAAAATTCTTAAATCAAAATAGCTTAATTAGTCCATTTGTATTTTGCAGGCAGCAATCAAAGCCTAATTAGTTTACCACAAACAGCACTACTCTGGCCACTTGTTCAACCCTCATTCACAACGACGCTTCATTTGGCACAACAATATAGCTTTGCCTAATAAATCAAATCAGTGAGTCTTAATGACCTGAATTATGCATGAACCGTTTGGTGTCAATGCAAGTTTGATTATTTAATCTGTGCTACTATATTGAGTAATTCACCCTTGAATTTCCCTTGCATCCACAATATAATGGGGATGAAAAAACAAGAGAAGGAAAGTGAGCTTCTCAAGTGATGTTGGGAAGATCACGTTGTGAGATACACAAGGCGACTCGCTGTGCACAGCCCCACGCTGGACAGAGGCACGGCAGGCCTGGTTCCAAGGGGTCCTGACATCCTCCTGGAGCCACCCTGCTCTGCAGCTGCTAAGGAAGGAGGGTGCAGCAGCAGAATGCGGCACTTGTGGAGCCAGGAGAATGCTGCCCACTCTGCCCCACCCCACCCCCAGGGGCAGCGGCATGCTGGCCCGGCTCCCAGTCAGACTGGTCAGCTCCCCAGGGGTGCTCACTACCCCAGAACCTGAGCAGATTAAGATATAAGGCCTCATCCTACTCCTCTACCAGGCAATCATCAGGCAATGGGGGACCTGGCATGAATGGGGGGACATGGCAGACACAGTGAAGCACCACGCGGGGCATGCCTGGGGGAGCCAGGCCTGTGAGCACACGGTCTATGAGCAGGTGTGGCTGGAGGGCACTGAAATGGCTTCCAGGCTGGGCCACCTGCCTTGGTTTCACTTTACTTACTAAAGGCTTGGTCCCCAACCTTCGAGGCAGCGCCCAGCAGAAGGTGACTAGGTGGAGGGGCTCCCCCCATGACAACATTAATGCTGGGCTGGAAGAGTGGGTTAGGCTTCATAGGAGTGAAGGATATAGAGTGAATGAGTTCTCTCAAGAGGGAGTCGTGACAAAGCAAGGCCGCCCTGTGTGTCTGCCTTGCCCCTCTGCATATGACGACTCCTTTTTGGTTTCTCTGTTACGTTGTACAGAAGCCAGGGTCCTGTTCCAGGATGCAGACCTTCCCAGCACCAACATAACGAGTCAAGTCAGTCTCTACTCTATTAAGTGAAGGTATTATATTACAGCAACACAAAACAGACTACGGCACCTTCTAATCACCCCATAACATACCGTCACCTAGACCAGCTGACAAGTGCTCTCTGTTGATTGATTGTCATTTAAGTTGCTCTCACATTTGCTCATACAAATAAAACCTGGAAAGCTATATATCCATATATCCATACATACTTTTTTCTTCTACTTTTGAGTTGCTTTAAAGTAGGCAGAAGACATGACACAGCACAGATGCCATGTGCACACTGCAGCTTGCTAAGGGGCAAGACCAACCTGCACTGGCCACAGAAACACAAGTGGATTGGTCCCAACACACCACAGCAGGGCTGGACATGCTCAGACAGCACATGCCTGCACATGTGACACACAGACATTTCCAATGCACGTGCCACACAGTGGTGGCTCAAGGCTTTGTGACTTTTTCTTTGCATGAACAACATTTGATTAACAATCACCATGAGGAGAAATGTTTAAATAAGCCAGACTGTTCCTGTTTCATAGTTAGACAAGCTGTGGAACAATAAGAGTGGGTCTTATTTAGAAATTCACAACAATGACAGGGTAACAGCGCAGGTTCTCCAAATGAGGTTCAGAAGGACTGGGCCACTCACACACCCTGAACACCAGTCAGCTACCCCAGAGCCCCAGACCACTCTCAGGTGGTGGTCACGTGTGATCCTAGCCACACAGGCTGAGGAGACACTTCCCCAGGGACTTGAGGCCTGCTCTCTCTCTCTCTGACCAAATGCTCTGGGCCATGTAGTGACACAGAGAGACCCCAAGGCACAGGCCTGGGGCACACACTCTGGAGAAAGTGGAATGGTGTGCCAGGTCCACTGCGGGCCACTCAGCAGCAGCATCACACCTAATCTCCCACTGCCTAGGTCACACCATATGCAGGGGCACAGCCCACAGCACAGCCCTCTCACACCACCTTCCAGGAAGGTGCCCTCCTCAGAGTGGCCGTGACTGTGCTAGAGGTGTGACTAGGGGGTTCTCGGAGAGCAAGCTGACCCACCCACCTGTGCCTGCTGCCCGAGATCTCCTGCTCCCCCACCCCCACCTCTCCAGCTGCCGACACCTCGGGCCCCAAGTCCAGGAAGGTCTGCTGACGTCTCCTCCTGTACCGTGTTTCAGACCACCACAGGCAAAGTGGAAAAGAGAATCAACACAAATGCACACGATTCCTCTGCATGGCACTTCACACGAGACGCTTACAAAGGACAGACCATGGCGGGGTCAGGGGTGATGCTGGGAAAGATCAAGATGAGCAGTTTGGCTCACTATTCTCTCAAGGTATCTGTGTCTCCATGCATGTCTCTGGCCTCAAACAGAGGCCAGGGCCTGGCCCAGAGAAGGAACTCTGGCCAGCACTCTGCCTCCAGCTGAGCCTGGTGTATCTCAGCCTCCCCCAGGGACCTCAGCAGTCCAATATTCTCTGCACAGGGCATGTCCTCAAATCAAGCCTGGGAACTAAATCAAATCGAAGAGTTCTGAACAAGGAAAGGATGCTGTCAGTGGAAGAGAAAGTTTTCAAATGTTTTGACCCATTTCTGCCTTATCTGAAATTTGAGTTTTTATCCGGCCTGTCTGAACGCCATGTGTTTCTGTTATCAGAGCCACATGCTTTTATGACCTGGGCCCAGCAGCGATTTTTTTCCCCTAAGAATTTAAAGGCAGAAAGAGTCTGAAACATCACATTAGCAGCAATGTATCTTCTAAGGAGGAGAACGTGCTGAATGAAGCAGCGAATCACTTCTCACTCCCCACAGAGACTCTACCAGAGCTCAGCCCCATGTGGCTGCTCATGAATGACCCCAGGGCATCAGCAGGAAGGGCATCCCCACTTTCCACAGAGCCAGGACAGGTCAGGGAGGACACGTCAGCACATCCACTCATTGTCATGCATTTTAACTACCTAATTAACATTACGGTGGTGAGAAGCACACAAAGGAAAGGAGTTAAGGATTATAAACTGATAACCTTGAAAACACTACTTTGAATAGCCCAGTCCTAGACAAACTGTTATTAATTTCGTATTTTTTCCAGCCTGGTAGCGTTCACATTACTTTTTCTGCTAGAAATAAAACTTTTGCAAAAGACTGCTAAATACATTATCTTCTCTTTTGTTAAACCAAGACCAAAACCAAAAAACCCAAACTGGGCAATTTAGCTCAAGACTACAAGATTTCCTACACTTCAGGTGAGTTCACACATCCAGGGGACTCCGAGCCCCCTGCTACAGAAGCACGGGAGGGATCTGCATCCTCACACAACAGAGGCCTGGGAAGGTTTCTCTGGAAAAGCAACTTGACAGCAGGCGCCAGGCCCCTGACCAGGAAAGGCTACCTCTGGGACCACTCCTGGAAGACGAGCTAGAATGCAGACAAAGCCTCTCCCTGGAGTCAGCAGTGTTCATCCAACAGTGTTTACAAAATTAGCAATGAAGGGGGCAGAACCTACATGTCTGTCAGAAAAAAAAAAAATTCTTTAGAATGTTCTGGTAGCATTCTGTATAGCTTTTAAAATTACAGTGACAGTGACTGCTAGATGAAATAGGGAAGGGAGTGACGAAGCAGGACACAAAGCTGCACTGACAGCTCAGTGACCTGGAAAGGGTGGGACCTGGAGTCAGAGAGGGCAGTGTCTAGCACTGTCACACTCTGCCGCGAGCCTGGGCAAAGCCCCTCTGGTCCCCTGCCCCTCTGTGTGCAGGATGGGGAGATGCTCTAACTGGGAATCACGCCCCTCGTCGTCGGGCAGGCCCTCAGGAAGTGGTGGCTGTTGTCGCGACCACCCATGGAAACGGGAATGAAACACGAGACCGAGAGCTGAGCAGAAGCACCAGGCTGACGGCCGCTCCAGCAGCTTCCCCTTTCACATCTTCCACGTAAGCGCTCATCCTGCTGTAGGAAGAGGGAGCCTCGGGGAATCCAAATCATCCACTGAGCATCCTAAACACACAGATGGGATCACAAAACGACATCAGTGCCCTCACTTTCTCTGTCCCCAAGACGGACCCCGTTGGTCTGACCCACTCACAGTGGCCACCTCAGAGGCAAACATGCTGAGCAGGACCCTCTCCTAGTGACGAGACGTCAGTGGCAGCCTGCAGCATGGTGTCCAAGCTCAGCGAGTGACATACAGGGCCTTCATGATCTGGCCCAAACACACCTTTCCGCGGGGCCAAGGTGAAGACCAGAATGCACCACTTTGTCAGTGCCTGAGAGCTGCCGAGGGCAGGGCTGCTGTCTCGCTCACAGAGGACTGAGACCCCGGCGCCCGTCAGTGAGCCGCCTTGGGAACACCATGCCTGTGCTCAGTCACATGCTGCCTGTCATTGCCCTAGGTCTGGGGCCCAAAGCTTTACAGGAGAAAGTCACCAGCAACCTTGTCCCCCTGGGAGGTGCCACCCGAGCACAAGGAGCGCCAGGCTCAGGGTCACGCCCTCACTGGTATCTTTTCTTTCTTCCCTCAAACGCATCTTCAGATCAGATGTATCATTACTGTCCCCCGACAGAAAGGAACCTGATGGCTGCTGAGCTGTGGGAACTGCCCGAGATAGCCGGGCTGGGGCAAGGGAGAGGGTAGGCTAGAGTGCCTGGCCCTCCACCTGCCTGGAGAGTAGCGCTAAGTGGGTTTAGAGAGAGCGGGCGCCATGTTGTCCGCCTCAGGGACCCACGGGGACCCCGTGGCCCAGGCTCCTGCACACCTCTAGCAGTGCAACCCCACCATGAGCACTGCACAGCCGAGGTTCCCTCTGCATGATTTTGTTTGCAGAACGTGGCATCTAAAGGGAAGAAAGAAAAAGGCTTGGAGACCACTAGACTGGAAAACACAAATCTTAACCTCTTCTATATTTACAATCCTGATTAAATATCTCTTTAAATATAAATGAGCTTTCCTTTTCATGCAGAGTCAAATGAGAATTCACCAAAAACTCTCTTGAATGGAAACACCTGAAGGCACTTCCGGCCAGCCCACCTGGCACTGCAGGAACTGGGCTCACCCATCAGACACTGCAGGGAGCACGGGCTTCCCGACACAGCAGGAGCCCGTCCTGCCACTTCAGAGTGAGCGGCTCTCTCTTGTTCCACCTGCCCACTCAGACAGGAAAGGGCCTACTCACTGATGCTATGGCCTCAGAAGTCCCCTCACCAGAGAGCGGCCGAGAGCCACGCCTGACACAGCGCTCCCACCATAGCCAGAGGCTGCCTCCATGGATGCACTGCTCTTCATCCCTCCAATTCATTGTTACAAATAAATATTTCTTCTGCAAAGTGCTAGTAGAACTCTCTGCAAAGTCTGCTACATTCTGACGGGTTCTCCCCGCTTCCACCCCTTGGAATCACTGAGACTCCCTAGGAAAGCAAGACGGCAGCAGGAAATAGAAAGCGAAGCCACCGGTGTGCACACCTGCCTTTACGGTGACTTCTGGATTTTCCCACCGACTCTCCCCACCTGAAGCAGGAGAGAGCCTGGTAGTTGTCAGACCTCTGCATCCTCCTGAAGACCAGAGAGGTGGAGCCAAGCCAGAAGATTAGCCAGCCACAGCTGGGATGGCAGCCACCCGACTCGGGCTGCCGCGAAGACATCACAAGAGCAGCCCAGAGTGCGAAGATGAAGAAGCAGGGAAAGGGGAGAACAGCACAGACGGAGAAAGGAAGAGGTGGAGGGAAAGAGAAGTGGCCAGGGAGACGCCATCGGCTGGGAATGGCTCTGCACCGCCATCCCAGGACAAATCCTCTCTGAGACAAGAAAGCGGCATTCCTGAGGCCTCCAGGGCACCCCACCGCGTATTGTGCCCTAGCTCCTCAGCTCAGGGCACATGTATCTAGGTCCCTCCGTCAGCCGCTCCACACCTGGGAATTTCTCCGTAGCACACACCATCACAGGCCCTGAGAACATCAGCCTGTCTCCATCCTACCTGCCCTCCGGCCACCTCCAGGTCCTCTGCCCCTTTGCAGGGGGATCCCCCCAAGCCCAGCTGCTCCTGCCGGCTCCTCTTCCCACCACCAGGTCCCTCCTACTCTCTGTGCCAGGTTCCATCCCTACTCCTTGACAACCCTTCCCAAACACAAAGCCCAGGGGCCCGTTTCTGGCCTTGTTTCCCTTGACACTCGGAGGCTGTGGTGGTTTCCTGACCCTGTTTCTCAGACACGCTCTGCTCCGTGCTCCTGTGGGTCTCTGCAGGCTCCTCTGACTTCTGTGCCCATTCCAGGCAGCACCCTGCAGAAGTCAGGTGGGACACTCTCTACTGACCTCTCTCCACCCACAGTGGCCATCCGAGAGCCTCGGGCGCACTCACAGCATTCCCTGGCTTCCAGGGCTTCCCACCGTCCCTCAGGGCTGTGGCTCCCCAGCTCCTCAAAGGCCCCACCCCAGTGCCCGCCAGCCTTTGCCAGGCTGCCATCTGCTCGACCCACTCGTACTTGCCCTCCTCAGCTGAACCAGCCCTCGTCTTGCCGAACCATCTGCTATGTCTCTTCCTAGGACTGCCGCTCTGCGGTCTTACTGATTTGTTCCCATCCACCACTGACCCTCTTCCCACTAGAATCTAAGTCTTTGAAGGTAGGACGTGTTTGTCCTGGTCACTGCTGTGCACTCGGCACCTCAAAACCTGCCTGACGCACAGTCATTGTCCAGTACTAACTTACCCCAGGAGTTTGCCGGCTGACCATGCTGTAAGATATATGGAAATACAACGCCTGACAGGCAGCCATCCTCTAAGGGAGAGTCCTGACAGGAAGATCCCCCAGCCCAGTGAGAAGGGAGAGAAGACGGAGAATGGGGAAGCTCTGGCCAGGGCAGTGACGAGTGCGGCCTCCACCTGAGTCACGAGGAGGACAGATCGCCCTTTGAAACCACGTGCTCATCATGGAAGGCGAGGCCTCAGGTGGCAGAGTCCATGGTGAGGGCGACCCAACAAGAAATCAGTCAACAACTCGAAAGACTGAGACACAGTATTTAATAACATAGTATCAATATTTAACTTGCTGCAGTTTTTCATGATCTTTTCTCTTCATCTTTTTTTCTTACTTTTTTTTCTTTTTTTCATTGGTTGCTCAAAACATTACAATGCTCTTGACATATCATACTTCATACATTTGATTCAAGTGGGTTATGAACTCCCATTTTTACCACATGTACAGATTGCAGGATCACATTGGTTATACATCCATTTTTAAAAATTTATTTATTTATTTATTCTAATTAGGTACGTATGCCAGAAATGCATTTTGATTCATTGTACACAACTGCAGCACAACTTTTCATTTCTCTGGTTGAACACAATGTAGTGTCACATCATATGTGCAGTCATGCATGTGCCTAGGGTGATGATGTCCATCTCATTCCACCATCTTTCCTGCCCCCACCCTCCTCTCACCTTAAAGAGACCTTTAAGGGAATAATTTCCGATCACAAGAAATACATCAAATTCAGCAATTTCTTACATTTTCACTCCCATTCCCTTCCCTCTGTTATGCTAAAGAAACATGGAATTTAATAGTTTTGTTAAAAAGCAGGCACACAGTATGGTGCTGCTGCAGGGAAACGGTGCCCGCCTGGCCTCTGTCTGAGGTTCAGCTAATAGAACCTCTGTTCTCAGACAAAAATCTGTGACGCTTTCTTCTGTACATCTTTCTCTTGTGTTGGTACTTTTCAAAAATTTTTGACTGACATAGACAAATTATACATGGATCTGAGGCATGATGTGATATTTTGATTCATGTATATATTGGGCAATGGTCAAGTAAGGGTCTTAGGGGCTGAGGTGCTAGTTCAGTGGTAAGGCACATCCTAGCACATGTGTTTTATCCTCAGCACCACATAAATAAATAAGTAAAGATACTGTGTCAATCTACAACCAAAATATAATAATAATAATTAATTAAAGAGAAAGGGTGCCAGGCACAGTGGCGCCCACCTGTCATCCCAGCAGCTCAGGAGGCTGAGGCAGGGGGTTCACAAGTTGAAGGCCAGCCTCAGCAACTTCGCAAGGCTCTAAGAAACTTAGCAATAACTTGTCTCAAAATTTTAAAAGTGGTGAAGGGTGGGGTTTGCTGGAGACATGGTTCAGGGGTTAAATGCCCCTGGGTTCAACACCTGGTACTACTACTACTACTAATGATAACAATAATAACGACAATAATAATAATGATAATTAACCTACAGATCACCTAAATGATGGTCACTGGAAATCCTCTCTAGTAGCCGTTTTGAGACACAATGTATCACTGTTAGCTTAACACCTTCCAGATTTGTCCAGTTGTCACCAATGACAGGATTTCACACTCTACATAGCCGCATAGTATTCCACTGTGTATACACACCATATTTCTTCATCCATTTAGCCACTGAGGGACATTACATCAATCCACATCTTGGATGCTGTGAACAGCATGTGTCTTTTAACATGAGGATTTCATTTCCTTTGCACATATACAAAGCACTAGCTGTAGATTTTTGAGGACGCCCTACACTGTTTTCCATAATGGCTGTGCTAGTTCAACACCCCACAACAGTGCGTGGGAGTTCCCCTTTCTTGGCACCCTGGCCAACACCTGTTGTGTCCTGTCTGTCCACCCAGGCCAGTCCAACCAGGGAGGTGGCCTCTCACTGGTTTGGACTCACCTCCCTGATGGTGAGTAATGCTCAGTTTTTGAAAGCAGAGAGGGAAGCTGGGCCACGGACCCTCCCCGCTACCAGAGCACATGCTCCCTGTAGCGCTGCAGGTCCTCAGGCCCTTCACCACCACCCCCCCACACACACACATCCTAGCAAAACCCTTCTTCCCCCTTCTCTCCAAGGACACTGTCCCCCAGCTACACCCACTTCACAGGCGGCTTGCGCCCCGTGCCAGCCGTCCCTGCAGGTCAGCGCTCCATCTCCTGCTCACACCCACCTCCCTGCCCCAGGAGTTCTAGGGCCAGGGGTGCACCTCACAGAGGCAGCTCCCTGGACCTGGACCAGGCAAGTCTCAGTGAACATGCAAACAGCCTGCTGTACAGAACAGAGAGGCTCTACAAGGCCTCCGCCACCAAAGAGGGATCCTGCCTTCCCTCGGAGGCCATGGCTCTGCCAGAGCGCCTGCTGCCCGCCTCCCCACAGGAAGGCTGAGCTCCTCACAGATCCTCAGCCCAGCAGCAGAGCTGGCACCTGAGAGGCGACCCACGCTGGGCAGAGTTGGCCAGGAGACCTTCAGCATCCATGCTTACAAGGCTGGAGCAGGCATGTCCGTGCCACAGCGACCCAACAGTGACTGCAGGCCTCCTCTCCGCTGTGATGCCAGCAGAGTGACCAGCGTGAAGTCTGGCACTGCCCCCGACTCAGAAGCCCAGCACCACCACATACAGATGCCAGCCCCGTGCCCTCGCTTCTAGGAAGGGCTCCTGCCTCGGCTGCACCTGCTCAGAACTGCACCAGGGAAC
Source organism: Urocitellus parryii (assembly GCF_045843805.1). Lineage (NCBI taxonomy): Eukaryota > Metazoa > Chordata > Mammalia > Rodentia > Sciuridae > Urocitellus > Urocitellus parryii. Next base: position 3,670,750 of record NC_135537.1, on the reverse strand, counting down.
TCAAGTCCTGGCGCTGGAAGCGACCCTCCTCTGAGGCAAGTTTCAGTTTTCACCTGACTTTAAACAGCTGTCACTTTTAAAAAAAGTATCCTCATAATCTTATCTCCCCTGGCTGCGTCACCAGGTGACTCATTTCCAGTTTCCCTGGGAGACCAGGGGATTGGAGCTAATCCAAATAATTCCATATTTACCAGACACCTGAGCCATGCCAAGTTCTGTGCCAGGTTGTTTGCAAACCTCGACCCTGACCCCGGGCTGTGCCCTCCCGTCAGTGTGCCCTACCACTCCAGAATAAGAACAAAGGACACAGGACCCCCAGCCCCAGGGGGTGCCTCTCAGGCTCCCACTTTGGCCTCTGGCTTACCCAGCAGTTTGCACCTGCTTCCCACATAGCCGTCTGGGGCAGATGTGGGGGTACACCAAACCCCGTTTGTGCAGCACTGAATGACTGGCTTCTGGGGGACACATCCGGGCTTGTGTGACTGCCCTAGAGACACAGCTGGTCTTGGTTCAGAGCGGTGCGGGGCCTACAAAGCCTGAAGGCCAGCCTGTCCAGGCCGAGAGAAGACACAGCACAGGGCGAGAAAGAGAAGGGACTGTAGACACACAGAGCGAGTCATAAAAGGTTCCAATGGGGTTCACCTGCCTTCTTCCTGAGGAGGACGCTGGGTGAGGTGAGGAGCCATGTCCCAGCCCTACACCAGTGAGTCCTGGAGGGGACCTGGGCCCAGCAGCCTGCACCTCCCACCTGCACTGCCACGCTCCGCCAAGGCTCCCTCACACCTCACCCCACACCCTGCTATGCTGTCTACCTCCTTGTCGAGCCTGTCATACCGTGATGGCCTCAGATGACCCTGCACCCCAGGGCCAGCTCCAGGCCTGGCATGCAGAAACACCCAACAAATGTGTGGAGGGAACGGCAGGCAGAAGGATGGTGGGCAGGGCCCCTGGAGTGGGAGTCTCAGCTTTCTGCCCTGGACGGGGCAGCCCCTATGCCCCTCTAAAGCTCCAGGTGGGTGCTCAGAGCAAGGGCCCTTTGCCAATCATCTGCTGCTCTACTTTGGGGGCACCAACATTTTGCTACTAAGGATGATTCCTGTAGAAACCAGGAGGTTCTCTTGGGAAGATGATGGAAAATCTCATTATGAAGTCACAGGGAGAGTTAATATTTGAAGAAATAATGAACTGTGGAGATCTAGATAAGAGCAGAGATGAAAGACAGCTGGAGTCCCCCAACACAGAGGCACCCAGGCAGCTTGGAGGGTTCTGATCTGCCCTCCCGCCTGCTGGGATCAAGTTACAAAAACAGCAGAGAACCCCAAGCTCCTCAACCCAGGTCCGCTCCACCCAGCAGCCGCCTCTCAACTGGCCTGACTCCCCCTCCTGGGGCCAGGGCCAACCATCAGCCGCCCATCAGGCTCTGTAGACCGCCTCCTGCCATCCCCATGTGCTACCCCATGATTCAGCCACAGAAGCCTGACCAGCCCAGCTAGGCCTCCGCGGACTCCTTAGCCTAGAGGCCCTCCCTTCTCCTTCGCCACTCCGCCAGGGTCCAGGCTTTCAGCAGACAGCTTCTTGACCAAAACCCCAACAGGAGCCACATCAACTGAGTATGTTCTGTGCTAGTAAACAGCGTATTCCAACCACTCTTCCGTATCTGGGGTTCCATATAAGTCCTTGTTCGGTTACAAGTGAGAAAAGGGAGGGCAGAGCGTGAGACACCTGCCAGATGAGTCCAGAATCCAATCTCAGCCCACGCAGCCCACCCCACCAGGCCAAGAGTCCCTGCTGCCCACCTCTGGGAAAGGAGGGATGAGGCGGCCATGTGATCGACTGTGCTGGGCATGGTCAGTGGCCAGTGCATTTCTACCTGCTTATTTGTTGCACACACACAGCGAGAGGGTTAAGAAAATGGGATCGAGTCAGAAAGACAGAAAGCCTTGGCTCTCCCACTTAGTGGTTACAAGAACCTCAACTCTCTAATCTTCTGATCCAGCCAGCGATGATGACATTTGCATCGCGACAAGTACGAGAGCGGGTGGACAGCCCACAGAATACTCAGCATGCCACCGGCACAAGCGTCTGCTCCTCGGTGCTACTACTTTCACCATGGGAAAAGCAAGCTTCCTGGAATGTTCCTGCCCTCCTGCCTTGTCAGGGTCCTCCTGGACAGTCCCTGCCACAGCCTGAGACAAGGACCTTGCCCTCTGGCTCCGTTTCCAGCGCTCTCAACGCTTCTCAACAGATTCTGTCTCACATGTGCCACCGAGGTGGGTCCTATAGGGCTGAAGGTTGGCCTAAGTCCCTACCCAGTCTTGGGAAGTGGACAATGCCCAACCAACAGGTCCCTATTGAAGGTCAACAGCTAGAAACAAGGGGAAACAACTTCACTGCTCTTAAACTGAGCAGAGTCTGGAGGTCAAACTTGACCCCTCACTACACAGAGGCAGAAGCTCAGCCCTCTAGGGACAGGGTGCCTACCCAACATCACCTGCCAATAACTCACAGGGCTAGAATCAGAATCACAAAGGCAGATATATGTTTAACTTCCCTGACCCCTAGCTACCCTCAGTGTCCTTTCTTTCCAGAACTCTACATGGAGTCCACATTTGCATAGGTCACAGTCTGGGGACATCCCAGCTGCCCAAGATGGTTCCACATGGAACTTCTCTTCAGTGTGGCTTCCATTTCCCCTAAGAGCTAAGGTGCTCTGGGATGGCTACTGAGGTCAGCTCAGCTCTGACCTTGAGGCATGCTCACCTAACACTCTCTTTGGGTCATCTGTGTCTAGGGAACCAGCCTTGCCTACACCTCCCACTCTGCTTACACCTCTGCCACCACTGTGCTGGGAGACCGGGGAGTCGCCAAAGAATAGCGAGGGGTGTGGTCCACCAAGTGACTGTCTATAAGGAGCCCCACCAGGGAGCCCAAGGGCTATTGCATTCACTCTGCGGAAGAGGGGACTCACACTTGGGTTCCCACCAAAGTGTCAGCCAGCCAGCCAGCCAGCCCATGTGGTGGCAGAGCCGTGACCAGGCCACGCTAGCTCCAGTGACCGTGCAGCATCACGTTAGACCTCAAAGCCAACGACCCCTCGTGGTTCCCACCTGGGTCAAACCCAACCAAGGGAAGAGTTACCAAGGGGAAAACCTTGCCCTTGAACACCAGCCAGCTGGGCTCTGTGGCAGTCTCTTTGCCACTGAGCATCCCCAGGACTCCTGGGATGGGAAGGCAGGCCAGGGCCCTGCCCGTAAGCACTGCCATCTTGCAGCACCAAGCAAGAGCCTGGCAGGCAGGCTGGCTGTGTCAGGCTGGACAAAGCCCAGGCTCTGGGGCTGGAGTGCAGCTCCCCCACTTCCCAGGGGGTGGCCGGGCAGCTTCATCCTGGGTCTTAGTTCCCTCACTCACAAAACAGGGTCATCAGTATCTATCTACCCCAGTGGCTCCTTAACAGGATTATAACACACAAGGACTAGGGCACACCTGGGACCCTTCCCTTCTCACAGGAGCTACTGAGAATAAGCCCGCGATGGGCAGGAGCAGCCCACTGTGAGTATTCCTTTTAGTCGTGAGCACAGTGCACAGGGCGGGTCCACTGAGGTGGATGCTCAAAAGCCCAATGTAGCCATGCCACAACCCAGGGCCCGGAAACCCCACACACCAGGTGCCTGTCACAGCAACACCCCGTGCTACACAGGCAGCACAGATGCCCCGAGGCCTGAGTGTCAGGACCTGAGTTTCCTACAGCCGCCTGGCTGAAGACTAGAGCAGATCTCCAACACCAGGGCCAGTGCAGGTAAGGGAGTGAGCCATCAGAATGAGTCATGTGACACACACTGACGGGCACCCGGGTGACAGACAGGACCTTCTCTGGGCTGGGGCAGAGAAGGGCAAACCACTGGTCATTAGAGCAAGGCTCTTCCAATGACACCGCGTGAAGCGGGATGGGAGTCTGGAGACTGCTGTAGTCCTAGTGGCACCCTCACGGGGAGGCAGGAAAGTGGGAGAGACAGGGAAGGGAAAAGCAGGAGAATGAGGCCCCACTCCCCAAGCTCAGCATGGGCTCCAGGCCTCCAGGCAGGACCTGAGGAGCCTCCCGCCCTGTGTGTGGTGCCATCAGGGGACAACAGCCGTCAAAATAAGTTCCTCACACTGGGAGCAGGAATATTTGTAAACTTTTATTTATTGAAGGTACAACGTACCAGGCACTTGAAATATAGCAATCAACAAAACCCAGACCCCATCCACAAGAAGCCTAGCTTCGAACAAGGGGAGGCAGACAGCGGGTGGCAGACCACTCAACAAGGATCCTCTGGGGAATGACACAGAACGGACAGCGCTCCGAAAGAAAAGGAGAGCCAGGAGAGGAGCTAAGGGGGTGCTGGGAGAGAGGAGCTGGCCTTGGCACACACCTCCCTTTATTGTCAAGGCTATCATTCAGCAGGGACCTGAAGGAGGTGAGGAATCAGCCTGTGGGCATCTGAGGGAACAGCATCTTCGGAAAAGGGAAGAGCCTCTGCAAGGACAATAAGGCTGAAATGGAACCTCATGTCCCCAAACTGTTCAGCTAAGACAGTCTGGGGCCAGTGTCAGAAGGCAAAACGAGCAGGTAAGAGGTGGGGAGCAGGTCACACACAACTTTTCAGGCCATTGTAAGGACTGTGGGTTTTGACTTGAGTAGCTAAGGAGCCTCTGCACTTAAGCATGAACAGTCCTGCTCAGGTTGAGGGTTGAAAACAGAAAAGACTGTGGGAAGAGAAGCCAGGAAATTGCTCCAATAATCCAAGTGGGTGCTAAAGGTGACATGACCAGTGACAGAAGTGAGGAGTAGCTGCACTGGGGGTGTGTAAGAGAAAGAGAAAAAGGGGTTACTAAAGGGTGAGACATGAAGCTTAAAGACAGAAGTTAAGAATGACTCCAAGGCATCTGCCCAGACAACGGGAAGGACACTGTGGGCCTGGAGGACTCTGTGCAAGGCATGTCTGTCCACAGGCCTCTGGAGTCCAAAACACACTGAGGTCCCACACAAAGAAATGCACAGTGAGGGCTCTGCAGCTCCACCTGCCCTCCCACTACTGCTCAGGGGCCCCAGGCTGCTCTGGAGACACAGTGCTCAAGACTACTTGTGTCCTTGGGGCACAACCAGAGTCATGAATAGATCCCGTATGTGCCTGTAGCCATGACAGTTCTCAGGTCAGGTCTTTGGGCAGCCATGACATAGATCACAGGCTTAGAACCCCAACCAGGTCTTGATTTCGTGGAGACATAGCATCCATCATGTGGTCCGCAGGGTGAGAATACCAGCTGGGCTATCTGAACAGCTCCACTGTGCCACCATCCCCAGGGGATGTCTGCTCAGGCACTTGGTGTGTGGCCACAGCCACACCAGCATGAGGACCTGGCTAGGTCATCATCATGATGTAGTTCTACGGTGTCAATGTCCTCAGATTAGGAACATCCACCCAGGTCTTCAGTGTGCAGCTGAGGCCATCCATAACAACATCCAACTCCATTATGCCAGCCTCCTCAAGGTAAGAGTGTCAATCCAGGTCCTCACCATGCCACAGTCCACAGCGTAAAGCCACTTGCCCGAGCCAGTCCTCAATACAGAGCCAAAGTAACACCACCATCCACAGAGTACAGATGCCCAACTAGATTCTCAGCAGGGTGCAACACTATACCAAAATCCACATGTAAGACATCCTCAGTGAGTGGCAGCAGCCATCAGCAGGGTGAAGACACTGGCTGTGTAGAGTGAGCCTCCACTACTCCATCATTCCCAGGGTCAGGACCTCCTCGCAGGTCCTCGGTGTATGCCTCAGCATTGCAGCTGTCTGCAGGATAAAGACACCTGGCTGGGCTGTTGGTCTGCAGCTCCTATGTGCCACCATCCCCAGGATAAAGATGTCCTCCCAGGTCCTCAGTGGGTAGCCACATCAGTGCAGCTATACAGAGTAAGGACATCCAGCTGTGTCATCAGCGTGCGGCTCCATGTGCTACCATCTGCAGGGTAAAAAATACTCATCCAAATTTTGGGGGCATGCCAATTCAGCTGTGATACAGTCTATAGGGCTACAGCGACCCTTCAGGCCCCTGCAGCAGGTCTTCAATGCATAGTCACCATACTGCAACCATCCAGATAATAAGGAAGCTCCACTGGGTCAGTTCCAGAGGGCTCCACTGTGCCACCACCTGCAGGGCAAGAGCATCCACCTAGCTCCTAGCCATGCTGCAGTTTCCAGGGTAAAAATGCCCACCCAGGTGCTGGGTATGCAAATGCAACTGTGATGCAGTCTTCTGGGACAGAAAGCCCACCCAGGTCCACAGAGTGCAACCTCCACAGTGCAGCTGGCCACAGGATAAGATGCTCCATTGGACAATCAGTGCTCAGTCTACTGTGCCCCCGTCCCCAGGGTAAAGACATATTCCTGAGTCCTCAATATGCAGCCACAATAATGTGGCTACCCACAGGGTAAGAACGCTCTACCATCTGTAAGGTTAGAAAGCCCACCCAGGGCTTTAGTGCACAGCCACATCACAGAGCTGTCAGCAAAGAAAACATACTGCAGAGAGCCATCATCTTGAGGTAAGGACTCTGCCTGGACATTCGATAAGCAGCCATAAGAATGAGGAATTCTCCAGGGAAAAGACAATTCCATGTGCCACTAGCTCTAGGTAAAGATATCCACACAGGTCCCAGCCACAACATAGTCTATAGGGTCAAAGCTCTGGCCCAGGTCTTGGGTGTGCCACACAGCTGATGCACTCTGCAGGTTCAGAAGGCTTTCCATGCCTTTTTTGCCACAATAATGCAGCTATCCACCAGGTAAAGATGATCTGCTATGCCAGTGTCATTAAGGTAAGGAAAAATAAACGGCTCCCAGCCATGCCACGGTCTGCAAAGTAAAAATGTCCACCCAGGTTCTAGTCCACAGGATTATAACACTTGCCCAGGCCCTTAAATTCTCTACCACAACACAGAGATCCGCAGGATAAGGAAGCTCCACTGCACCACCATCTCCAAGGTAAAGACACCGGCACTAGTTCTTACTATGTGAAAACCAGTAGGGTACCCAAGTTCTGCTGGGTTATCACATCCCCTTACTGCTATCCTCAGGTAAGGACATCGGCCCACGTCCTGGATGTGAGACGCAGCTGTGCATCAATGAACAGAGCAAGACTGGTGATGACTCATCACCAAGCAGCCCTCTGTGCCACCCTCGCCAGAGTAAGGACATCCATCCAGGTGCTTGATGCGTGATTAAATTGGCGAATTGCTCCAGTGCACGACCATCCACAGGATAAGAACGTCTGCCCAGACCTCAGCCTTGCCACATTCCATAGGGTAAAAATGCCTTCCCATGTCCTGGATATGCAGGTGCATCTGTGATGCAGGATGCAGAATTATAAGGCCTGCCCATATCCTCAGAGCGCAACTCCACTGATGCAGCTGTGCAGAGGGGAAGGGCGTTCACCCAGTTCCGTGGTGTCCTGTTGCAAAGGGAGGTGATGGCAGAGTAATAAGAAAGCTCTTCTGGGTTATCAGGGTGCAGCTCTTCTGTAGAACTACCCTCAGGGTAGGAACATCCACCCAGGTCCTCAGTGCACGGTGATAGTGGTTCAAGTATCCAGTATGCCACCATCCACAGGATAAGGATATCCGTCCAGCTCCTAGCTTTGCAGTCCGCAGGGTAAAACATCAGCCCAGGTCCTGGGTGTGCCAATGAAGCTTCCCCACAGTTTGCAGGGTTGGTGGGCCCACCTAGATCCTCGGTGGGCAGCTGCAGCAATGCGGATATTTCCAGGGGAAGGACATCCACCCCGAGCCGCTGCACAGAGCAGAAATCATAGAATAAGGCAAATCCGTGTGTAGCCCTACTCTTCCACAGGGCGCAACACAGAAAAATCCGCTCAGGTCCTCGGTACGCGATAGCAGTGGTTTACGAATCCGGTGCACCACCGTCCACAGAATAAGAATACCCACCCAGCTCCTCGCCTTGCCCCAGCCCAGAAAGGAAGTTTGCCAATAGAGCTGTGACGTTGTCTGGGGTTGGAAGCCCCGCCCAGATCCTCAGTGCGCAGCCGCGGCAATGCCGCTATCCAGGGAAAAAGGATGCCCGACCAGATTCTCTGTCGCTACCACACAGGGCAGTAATCACGCAATAAGGAAAGTGCTCTGGATAATCAGCGTGCAGCCAGGCTGTGCCACTATCCTCAGGCCAGTGATATCCGCCCAGGTCCTCGATGCAGGGTAGCAGTGGTTCAAGAATCTAGTGCGCCACCTTCCGCAGGATAAGGACGTCCGCTGAGCTCCTCGCCATGCCGCAGGTCTGCAGGGTAAAAACCTCAGCTCCGGCCCTCAGCGTGCAGATAACAGCCGTGACGTGGTCTGCGCCATTGCAACCCCCACCTAGATCCTCAGAGCGCAGCCGCGACAACGCGGCTCTTCAGAGAATAAAGATGCCCACCCAGATTCTCAATCGCTACCACACAGGGCAGTAATCACGGAATAAAGACAGTGCCCGGGATTATCAGCGGGCAGCCAGGCTATACCACTATCCTCAGGACAGGGATATCCGCCCAGGTCCTCGACGCAGGGTAGCAGTGGCTCACGAATCTATTGCGCCACTTTCCACAGGATAGGACGTCTGCTGAGCTCTTCGCCATGCCGCAGGTCTGCAGGGTAAAAACCTCAGCTCCGGCTCTCAGTGAGCAGATACAGCCCTGATGCGGTCTGCGGTGCTGGAAGCCCCACCCAGATCCTCAGTGCGCAGCCGCGGCAATGCGGCTACCCAGAGAAAAAGGTTGCCCACCAGATTCTCAATCGCTACCACACAGGGCAGTAATCACAGAATAAAGACAGTGCCCGGGATTATCAACATGCAGCTGGGCTGTGCCACTATCCTCAGGACAGGGATATCCGCCCATTTCCTGGATGCAGGGTAGCAGTGGCTCACGAATCCAGTGCGCCATCTTTCGCAGAATTAGGAAGAACGCCGAGCTCCTCGCCAGGCCGCAGGTCTGCGGGGTAAAAACGTCAGCTCAGGCCCTCAGTGTGCAGATACAGCTGTGACAAGGTCAGCGGTGTTGGAAGCCCCGCCCAGATATCCTCAGTGCACAGCCGCGGCAATGCGGCTATCCAAAGAAAAAGGATGCCCGACCAGATTCTTTATACGCTACCACAAAGGGCAGTAGTCGTGGAATAAAGACAGTGCCCTGGATTATCAGCGTGCAGTCGGCCTCTGACACTATCCTCAGGACAGGGATATCCGCCCAGGTCCTCGACGCAGGGTAGCAGTGGTTCCCGAATCTAGTGTGCCACCTTCCACAGGATTAGAACGTCCGCTGAGCTCCTCGCCATGCCGCAGGTTTGTTGGGTAAAAACGTCAGCTCAGGCTCTCAGTGTGCAGATATAGCGAAGAGGCGGTCTAAGGGGTCGGAAGCCCCACCCAGATCCTCAGTGCGCAGCCGCGGCAATGCGGCCACCCAGAGAAAAAGGATGCCCGACCAGATTCTCTGTCGCTACCACACAGGGCAGTAATCACAGAATAAAGACAGTGCCGAATTATCAACATTCAGCCGGGCTGTACCACTATCCTCAGGACAGGGATATCCGCGCAGATCCTCGATTCACGGTAGCAGGGGTTCAGGAATCTAGTGCGCCACCTTCCGCAGGATTAGGACGTCCGTTGAGCTCCTCGCCATGCCGCAGGTCAGCTGGGTAAAAACACCAGCTCGGGCTCTCAGTGTGCAGATATAGCTATGATGCGGTCTACTGGGTTGGAAGCCCCACCCAGATCCTCAGTGCGCAGCCGCGGCAATGCAGCTATCCAGAGAAAAAGGATGCCTGAAGAGATTCTCTGTCGCTACCACACAGGGCAGTAATCATGGAATAAAGACAGTGCCCGGGATTATCAGTGTGCAGCCGGGCTGTGCCACTATCCTCAGGACAGGGATATCCTCAGAGATCCTCGATTCGCGTAGCAGTGGTTCAGGAATCTAGTGCGCCACCTTCCGCAGGATAAGGACGTCCGCTGAGCTCCTCGCCATGTAGCAGGTCTGCAGGGTAAAAACGTCAGCTCCAGACCGTAGTGTGCAGATATAGCTGTGACGCGGTCTGCAGAGTTGGAAGCCCCGCCCAGATCCTCAGTGCGCAGCCGCGGCAATGCGGATCTCCGGAGGATTAGTTGTAAGCCCAGATTCTATGTACGCCACAGCACAAGGCAGTAATCAAGAATAAAGACAAAGCCTTGGATTATCAGCATACAATCCAGCTATGCCACTGTCCTCAGGACAGGGACATCCGCCCAGGTCCTCGATTCGCGGTAGCAGTGGTTCATGAATCTAGTGCGCCACCTTCCGCAGGAATGAGGACGTCCGCGGAGCTCCTAGCTTTGCCACAGTATGCAGGGTGAAAACACCCTCCCAGGTCCTGAGTGTGCAGATGCAGCTGTGATGCAGTCTCCAGGGCTGGAAGGCACATCCAGATCTTCAATGCACAGCTCCACCAATGCTATCCGCAGGGTAAGGATATCCACCCAGGTCCTCAGTATGCAGCAGCAGAAGGCAGTAGTCCATGGAATAAGGATGTTCCTCTGGTTATTAGGGAAAGACTCCTTAGTGGCACAATTCCCAGGGTAAGGACGCCCGCCCAGTTCTTCAGTGTGCGACCACAAACAGCAATGGTCCACAAGGTAAGAAAGCTCTGCTGGGTTGTCAATGTGAAATCCTGGTGTGCCGCTGTCCTCAGGGTAGGGACATTCTCCCAGGTTCTTGCTGTGTGCTTGCAGCAGTACACGGATCCAATGCGCCACCATCCACAGAATAAGTACGTCCTCCCAGCTTCTAGCCTTGCCGCAGTCTGCAGGGTAAAAATGCCCTCCCAGGTCCTGGGTGTGCGGATGCAGCTGTGACGCAGTCTGCAGTATTGGAAGCCCCGCCCAGTGCCTTAATGCGCAGCCGTGGCAATGCGGCTGTCTGGAGATTAAGGATGTCAGTCCAGTTCTTCTGATCAACGCCGCGGTAATCAGAAAATAAAGATGATGGACTGAATTTTCAGCATGTAGCCCGACTAGGCCACTATCCTCAGGGCAGGGACATCCTCTTAGGTCTTCAGGGCGCTGTAGTAGCAGTTCATGAATCTAGTGCGCCATCCTCTGCAGAATTAGGATGTCCGCCCAGGCCCCAGACTTGCCGCTGTCCGCAGGGTAAACACGTCAACCAAGGGTCCTAGGTGTGCAGGTGCAAGCGTGATGTAGTCTCCAGGGTAGGAAGGCCCGCCCAGATCCTCGGTGAGCAGCCGTGCAAACGCAGCTATTTGGAGGGGAAAGATGTCTGCCCAGATCCTTGGTATGCCACCGCACAGAACAGTAATTACAGAATAAGGACGATGCGCTGGATTATCAGCACGCAGCCGGGCAGGGCAGGGACATCTACCCAGATCCTCTGTGCTTGGTAGCAGTGGCTCATAAATTCAGTGCGCCACGGTCCACAGAATAAGACTGTCTTCCTAGCTCCTCGACTTGCCGCAGTCTGCAGGGTAAAAACCTCAGCCCAGAACCTGGGTGTGCCAATAGACCTGTGACGCGGACTGCGGGGTTGGAAGCCCCGCCCAGATCCTCAGTGCGCAGCCGCGGCAATGCGGCTATCCAGAGGATAAGAATGGCTGCCCAGATACTCTGTACGCTACTACACAGGGCAGTAATCACAGAATAAAGACAGTGCCCTGGATTGTCAGCGTGCAGTAGGTCTGTGCCACTATCCTCAGAACAGGGATATCCGCCCAGGTCCTCGATATGCAGTAACAATGGTTCATGAATCTAGTGCGCCACCTTCCGAAGGATATCTGCCAGCTCCTCGCCCTGCCGCAGTTTGCAGAGCGAAAATAACCCACCCAGATCCTGAGTGTGCCGATATAGCTGCTATATCTGTGATGCAGTCTGTGGGGCTGGAATTCCCGCCCAGAACCTGGGTGCACAGCCACGGCAATGCTACTGTATGGAGGTTAAGGATGTCTGCCCAGGTCCTCTGGACGCCACCCCACGGGGCAGTAATCTCAGAATGAGGACGATGCATTGGATTATCAGCATACGATCCAGCTGTGCCACTATCCTCAGGACAGGGACATCCGCCCAGGTCCTCGATATGCAGTAGCAGTGGTTCATGAATCTAGTGCGCCACCTTCCGCAGGATAAGGACATCCACAGAATTCCTCACACTTGCCGCAGTCTGCAGGGTATAAACTCCCTCCTAGAGTGTGCGGGTGCAACTGTGGCGCAGTCTCCAGGATTAGAAGGCGCACCCAGATCCTCAATGTGGCAACGCAGCTATCAGGAGGGTAAGAAAGTCCATTCAGGCACGCGATGTGTGGCTATCCAGGTTCCCAGGATAAGGATGCTCCACTGTGGCACAATATCCGGGTTCCACACTTCTACAAGGTTCTTGGTGCGTGGCCGTACAGGGCGGTGGTCCACAGAGAATAATTCGCTGGGTTATCAGCGAGCGACTTTGTTATACCACCCTCCCCAGAATAAAGATGTATGCCCAGGTCCTTGTGGTGCAGTTGCAAGAGTGCAGCGGTCTGCAGGTAAGGAGCCTGACCAGGTCCATTGAGGGATGCGGGAGGGATACCGCACTAGGTCCCGCCCACAAGTTCACCCTTCCTGGGCGCCGATAGGACCTCTGGGTAGCAGGTGCCCCGGCTCTGGAAGGCACCTTAGATGAAAGCTTACAGTGCATCTGGGGGTAGAAGACATTTGACTGTGGCTTTAATCTTGAGCGTGGGTGAGAAGCCTGGCAGGTGATGGGTGTTCCTAGACAGCGATCTCCAGAATTGGGTCTTTACGCCGGGATAAGCATGCCCTTCCCAGAACCACAGGTGGTATCCAAGCGCACTAAAATGCTCCATCTTAGGTCACTGCACTTTTTAGTTGTATTAACTGCCAGAACTAACAACAGAGTCTCTGAGCGCTCCCTGGAGGGCAGTTTGTGTTTTACTAATTTCTAACCAAAAGACAATATTTTTAAAAATATAAATAAATAAATAAATAGATTCCCACCTGCTTATTTTTGCACAGGAAGGGCTTTTTGAACCATTTAAAATTTTTTGTGGGTCCTTACTCTTCCAGAAACAGGCCAAAAAGTGGGATAGCTTAACTCTAAAATGAGGATATTTATTTTATTCTCTTTTATTTATTGTGGTGCTGGGGATGGAACAAAGGGCTACGTAAGCACTCTACCACCAAGTCCCAAAGTTAGTGTTCTTAAACATTTTTAAGCAATTATCATAAACACATACTTAAAAATTCTAGTTTCTAATGAGTTGGTTGGTTAGGTTTTGGGTTTTGCTTTATTTTTTGGTATGAAGAAAGACTTGGGAAAGCGGGGGTGGGGGGTGGGGGGTGGGGGGGGTGACATTCTGCTATATCAGTCCAGTTCAGTCGGGTCGGGTTGAAGTGAAATATCTGATCCCAGTCAGATCTCAAATTGGCTCTTGCAAATTCATATTTGTTCAAAAGTACTTTGCTTTTGTTTCTGTGGAGTTTGTATGCTAATACGTTGGTTAGTTAGCAGACTCCAAATCAAAACAGAATGCAGTTAACACTATCGACTAGCATAACTCAGCATGCTCTGTAAATACAACCAATGTGTTTGGCATTATTGAAACTGATTACTAATATAACTCAACATTTTTTATGCTCTAAAAGTTTACAATACTCTGTGTTAACTTTAATTTTAAAAAATCTATCTAATGTGTTTTCCTGACTTCCAGATGGAAATGAGAGAGATTAGTAATAGATACATGTAAATTTCACTGAAAATTCTAGCCTGGACTTCAGAGAAATGAAAATCTCATACGTGTCTTAGCTGAGTACCTGCACTGACACATGCAAAATAGCCAAATAAATACTTTCACAATAAATAAAATAAAAGTGCACATGCACACACCCCCCCACACACACCCCCAGATGTGCATGAGGAGATGACAGCTAGCCACCCGCTCCCTGACACCTTCCAGTTGGCTGCCAGACACACATGCTCTTGGTTTGGCTTAGTTTTTTTTTTTTTTTTTCCTACCACCTCGCACCTTCATTTCCATTTTTGTTGTCCAGTTGGGGTGGGTTGAAAAGAAAATCAGAGGCCCGGGAGACAGCAGGATCCAGGCTGCTGAGATAGGCCAGAGTGGGGAGGACTCAGAGGACACTGAAGGGCTGCAGCTTGGGTTTGATGCTGCCTTGTTCCATGATTCCGGGTGAGGTCCTCTCAGCTCTGCGCTCTGCCTTCTCTCAGAGCCAGGGCAGTGGGCAGGAGAGTGCTCCAACTCCACATCCACAGGACTCCCCTTTCAATTACACAGAATGTTTCTTAAGAGCTGGAATGGTGTCTAACTCACGTGTCAGGACCACGCACAGTCCCGACACAATGCAGACAGACAAGGAAAGCTATTAATCCAGAGTCCCACTGAAGAACCATGTGCCCCACCTCCCCTGGGAGGGAGGGAGGGAGGGAGGGAGGGTGGGCACCCCCGGGCTCAGCTGCCCCCTGCCTAGCCACATCATCTCTCCTTCTGGGGCTTGACAAAAATAGTCTAAGAAGCTTCATTTTTACAGAAGCATGTTGAATGTAGCGTTCCTGGGTAGTCCACCTCCCTATGCCAGTCTCCCCCTCCATAAACCAGACTAACCAACAGGGAACTGTGAGGATTTAATGGAAGAACACCTGCAAAGCCAGGGCTCTCCCAAGGGATGACTCTGCCCCACCACTGGGGTGTCTGGCAATACCTGAAACACTAGACAGCCGATTACTCCCACCCACCCCAACAAAGAATCATCCAGAAAGGAGAATGTCAAGGGGCTTAATGGGAGGGTGCTTGCCTAGCATGCTTCAGGACCATGGTTCCACCCCCAGCCCTGCAAAAGCAGAACATCAGCAGTGCTGCTGCTGTGGAGGACCCTGCTGTGAAATGCTAGAGCAGCACCCAGGACCTGGTAAGTGACAACAAACGTAAGCAGTGTGTATTGTCAACAACAGCATCAGGGCCACAAAGCACTGTCACGGTGGCCGCTCTGGTTAGGCACAGCAGTCTTCAGAGTATCTGCCACTGTTCTTCTTTACAGATGAAGGTTCTGAGGGTCAGGGGTCATGGTGGCTGGGAAGTGACAGAGCCTGGGCAGCCTCCCTCAAAGTCTGTGTGCCTCTCCACTCCACCTCCTCTCTGGGAAGAGGCAGTGCACACTGACTGCTGACTCCCCAGCTACACCAAATATGTGGTTTAGAATATATAAATGAAGATATCCAAGTAAGCGTCCACTAACATGCATCTCTAGACCCAGCCATGGCACCGTCCCCAGGCTTCACCACTCACTCAATCCTCATGTGCCGAGCACTTCTCCTGTGGACGTGGCACTGTGCTAAAGGCACAGAGATCCCACAGGCATCTGGGAGAACTGTGAACAAAGCATGGCAGGACAATGCATCACACAGGGCCTCTGAGTGTCTGGGATATCAGTCACCACAGGGCATGCAGGGCATGGGCTGCAGCCCAAGGCTGTGAGCAGAGGGAAGACCTCTGCATCTGCCCGAGTAGGCGGAAAAACTCCCCTCCAAGCTGGGGCTTGAAGAATGAGGCACTCCTAGCAGATCAAGGAGGGGACATTCCAGGAAAGGGAAAAATGAAGCCAGGAGTGGCATTGGGAATGCATGTGACTAAGATGCTGAGCCTCGAGACACTGTGGACTAGTGCAGCCAACAAGCAAATGCACAGCCACAGTGGTTTATAACAGCAGCAGATAAGTCGGGGAAGGGGATGAACTAAGAATCACCGTGGAAAAGAGGCAAGAAGCGGTTTTTCTGCCTGGGTGATGAAGACAGTGGCTCTGAGGTGGGCAGGTGACAGCTCTGTCTGCAGTGATGCTGTCATTCAGGTGCTATGAAAAGCCATGTGCTGTGGAGGGTGCAGTGTCTACCACCCAGACACGAGGGCCCAGCGTAGCCATCTCTGCTAACAGAGCACAGGCATGGACACTTACACCTCCCATCTTGATTGGAACATTTCTTAGAGTTGTTCAGGAGCACTGAAGCCTCACTTCTTCTTTCTAGTTCCATTAGGAACAGTGCTAAATGGCCATATTTAGTGAACTCGAGTTCCTTGGACTGAGTCTGCCCCAGCTTGCCCCCTGCCAATAACCTGTGGCGCGCCATGACAGGGCAGCAATAGCCTGCATCACACAGGGCCTCTGAGTGTCCGGGATATCAGTCACCAACTCTGTGGTAACAGGAGGCAGTACAGCATGGCCACACCCCAGTGAGGACTGGGTCAAATGGAGCACAAGACATGGTCCCTTCTACTTTCCCCTCACGCAGCTCCTGCCCTCCCCAGCCTCCCCTTTCCGACCTCCATCAAGGAGCACCAGGCTCCTGTTTCCTCGCTGCCGTTGAGTAGCACCTCATTATAACTATCAGTACCACCCACAGGCTCCTCTCCAGGGACATGGCGGCTGCGCTCCAACAGGGCCTGCCC
This sequence comes from Urocitellus parryii, assembly GCF_045843805.1. Taxonomy (NCBI): domain Eukaryota; kingdom Metazoa; phylum Chordata; class Mammalia; order Rodentia; family Sciuridae; genus Urocitellus; species Urocitellus parryii. Next base: position 3,654,231 of record NC_135537.1, on the reverse strand, counting down.
CAGAACAGACACACCATACACAGATGGTAAACTGACAAATGAACTAGCGATTTATTCTAACAGCCAGTTCTTCTCCAGACCTCGGTTAACACCACTGAATCTGACTCCCTGGGGTTACTGGGTATGATCCCCAGGGAGAGAACCCTCATTTGAGGTGCAAGTGTCTTCCTTCTCTAAAACCATATGGCCTCCCCAGCTTCACAGAGTCATCAGCTCCAAGACACGGAACCTAACACACCTGTCTTTTCAGGCCTGCCTCCCTCTGCACATTCAGGCCACTCTCCTGCAGTAGGTACCCCTCCCTCTTCCCGCCAGGAGACACCTCCTCTCCTTCCACACTTCACTTCAGCAGAGCCTCTGATGGAAGCCAGCTCTCTCTGTGCCTTCCTGCACACCTCTGTCCCTCAGTCATATCTCAGTGATGTGGCTCACCACGTGGAGACAGGCCCAGGAAGGAGAGAGACTGCATGTGGTCTCAGTCGTCCACCCCTGAGGGTCTGTCTTCAGTAACAGTACCAGCACGACAGCTCAGGATTGGCCACTCTGTGCACCCCATGTGGCAGGAGGGGAGCCTCTGGCCTGTCCTTGGGAATGGCAAAGAGTTCAATCGCCAAGTCGAATGTAGATTTTTGTAATGATGACATTTTTCTAAAAAAAAGGTCTGATGCTCACATCAAAAAGAAACACAGATGACAAAGTGCTGGCTGGTGAGTTTTGAGGGCTCAGCTCAACCTTCAGAACAAAGCAAGGGTGGCACCGCTGTGGTGGGAGCCCTCTCCCTCCTTCAGCTCCTAACCACAGGTCATCGTGCCATCAGAGCCAAGGCCCCATCCCTGGAGGTGAGTTCCAGGCTAGCGCTTTGGCTCACCTAGTGATGCAAGGGAAAAAGGAAGAACAGACAGAAGAGCTTCGGTAAACAGTGCCTGGAACTGAGTGTTGACTCCAGGTTGGCATTCCCCACCTGCTGGAGTCACCTAAAGCTGCACAGGTGTGTGCAGTGGCTGCCCCTGCAGACAGCAGGGCAGGCTGGGCATCCCCCCACAGCCGAGGGGGTGACTGCTGCCAAGGCCGCCGGGGGCTGTTGGGTGGGCTCCTCCAAGCAGCTGTGAGTGGAGAGAGCCAGAGAGTGTGTGGAATGATGGTAGCCACTCTTTCTTCATGAGGATACCGAGTCTCAGCCCAGGTCTCCCCTCCAACCCTTCCACTTCTCCAAGGCACAACTTAGGTCCACTCTCTGGCTCTCTCCACTCACAGCTGCTTGGAGGAGCCCACCCAACAGCCCCGGCGGGCCTTGGCAGCAGTCACCCCCTCGGCTGTGGGGGGAAGCCCAGCCTGCCCTGCTGTCTGCAGGGGCAGCCACTGCACACACCTGTGCAGCCTAAGATAACTCCTACAGGTGGGAAGTGCGATATTGAGGAATTCACCTCTAACAGGGCCCCTGAGGACCCTCTCAGCGAGAAGACAATGCTCACTCAGTCTGTGTGAGGCCTTTCATTTTTCTCGACCCTCACCAGTCACACTGCCACTCCTGACAATACCCAGTATGGGCCTGGCATCCACTTGGCCTTCCAGCATGTTCCATAACATCTAGCTTGTGTGGCATCCTCTGCCCAGAACACACTTCCTCCTAGCCACCCCACACCTGCTCCACTCCCTGGCACTGGCCGGCCATGGGACCTAAAGGTGAACAGAAGGGATGAAGTCTGCTCCGCCATGGCCCCTGGCCCTGCCGCCCCACCCAGCCTCGCCTGTGGCTCCTGTGTGCTCTGTTCTCTGCTATCTCCCTGGTGCCTGAGCAGTGCCTGTCACACGGAGACCCACGGCAACCACGCAGGGAATTAGCAGATGAACAATGCCCAGTGGTCCGGCTTCGAGTAGAACTGCCTGGCAGCCATGCATCCCGAATTTGGGGGTCTGTGAAGCTCTGTGTGGACAACACACCAAAGCTGAGGGCACATTTAGCACGACTGTCAAGAGAGCAGCTGTTTTCTTCTCTTCTTACTTCAAGAAGCCCTGTTACTTTGTGAAAACAGTGCCACTTGTGTGGAATTTCCAAACACCAAAACTACCCCAAGTACGTATTTTTCCCTTTCCAGCCTCCAGGTCCATGTTTGAGCTTTATAAAACACAGTGAGAGTGGCACCGCAGGCCAAGCAAGGCAAAGATGGCAGAAGCTTCTCAACGTGTGGGGCCCAGTCCAGAGACAGACAGGGCAGAGACTCACCTGAGGAGAGCCAGGAGCCGGGTCCGGGCACCTAAGATGAAGGAGGCACTGGATATTACTTCAGAACAAGGAGGGTGACCCAGAGGAGGTCATTAAGGAGGCCACCACTAGTCAAGATGGGCGATGATTATGTGGGACGGGACTGGGTCAATTCCACGCCCAGCAGGGCCCCCACTCAAAAACTGTTAAGGAGGAAACAGGGCCTCAGGGGTAAGAATCAGATAAGAAAAGACAGCACGAGCTCAGTCTGAACCGTGCTGTGTGCACAGAGGGCAGTGTGTACAACCAAAGGATCTGAAAGTCCCCGCAGAAACTGTGGGTGCCTTGTCTAAGTCACTAAGACTCCCAGAATATCCATGTCATCGTCTGCTAACTCATAACCTCTCCCACCTGATGGCATCAAAACAGGTCACACGTACACAGCTCTGTGCTCCATTCAGGGACACCGGGTATGCTTCCTTGCCTGAGAAACACCGGGCAGGGTCCTCAGAGGCCAGGCAGCCTGTGCGTGAAGCCTTGTGGCATTGTGTCCAACCCAGCTCCTTCCTGTGGAACCCACTGGATATGATCTTCCTACCCACTGCTGCCACACACTGCGTTCCCAGAAGGGGACCTGGTGACAGCAACTCCCAGCCTTTGGGAAGACCCCCTTTACTCCGCAATCCCAGCCACACCTCAGATCTTGCAGCATGCCCTCAGTTCCAGCCTTGGACCTCGCATGGGGCACCTTAAGGCTCAGAGGTCACCTCCAGCTCTTCTCTTCCCACTGTCCAGACCAGGCTGTGCTCAGCACCATGGGCCCTCCCCCATGAACATGCACCTCATCACCTGGGGGTGGCCACCTCTGGAGTGCAAGACGGGGAGGGGCAGGAGTGCAGAGAACAGTCCCCCAGAGCCACAAGATGAAGCACCCCGACCTTGTGTCCTCAGATGCTAAGCTCATCTCCTAGAAAGACAGGAATTTATCCAAGTCCCAGTATGTGGATGAGGGTACGGAGGAACTTTCTTCAAAACTCAGGCAAAGCAGAAAAGGAAAGAAACTGACCACAGTACTTATGACTCCCTGGTTAAAAAAAAAAAAAAAAAAAAGGCAAGATACTTTGTCCCGAAAAAGTGATCAATGTGATGGATTAATATACAGAAAACGGCGGGCAGATAAAACTCCTTAAAATATCGATGACTTCCAAGTGATTCTGAGAAGAAGCAAGCCCTCCCAGTGCCTGCCACCACACCCATAAGGGACACTCTAATGAGGACTCCAGCTGGTGGCTCGGCACTGGGGCACAGTAGGACAAGGCAGAGTTTTCATAAAATATTCACAGCTCTCCCTAGGAACGAACATTCTGGGCAGCCCTTCTCTTTATCAACCTGGCCTTTGAATACCCAGAGAAGTAACAAGAAAGCCCTGAGTCATTGGGAAGCGGATGGCGTGGAGAATTCCAGGGCAGCTGACGGCTGCCGCGTGGGAAGCCTTCTGCCCACCCTGCCCCAGGCCAGACACTGTGGCCCTGGTTCTCAATCCTCTCAACAGCTCCGCACTCCTAGGCTCTGCAGAAGGACCCACAGGGCAGAGCACCAGGATGCTGCCATGATCCCCAGGCCTCAAGAGCCCTGCTAGACGGATGGTCTCCCAGGTGAACAGATCCTGCTCAGAGGCCCCATTTTAGCAAGAGGCCTCGCAGGTCACGAGCTACAGCTCAAACCAGATCTCTCACCAGAGGGCCCAGGGCTCTTTCTACAAGGCCATGCTGCAGTCTAGACATTTGCCTTGTGACTTAAATTCCTTTTTTCTTGACAGCAAAAAAATAAAAATTAAAAATTAAATTCATACGAGTTTTCCTTTATGTGTTTATGACTTACTAGTCACTCCTCCGGTCGTCTAAAATGTACCAAGCATCCATATGTCAGAGGCTATTTGAGGGGTTGGGCCCTGTCTGGGATTATTTGGGGAGCCAAGGGGTATATAAAGAAAGGTAAAGAGGCACAGAAGATGAGAGAGACCCCCACCCAAAAGGAGCTTCATTTAGAAAGAATGAGACACTGTGCCACGCTGGGCCATGTATGCTGCGTGACTGTTCAGAGATATATGTGGGGGGTGGGGGAGGGGTGTTGCTTCCAGTGGGAGGGACGTGGGGTCTCTGGGGAGAAGTGGGGCTGGGATAGGCATGTTTGGGGGGACCACAGGAAGCAAGCAGGACCATGGGAGTGGCTACAGCCCACAGATGTGCCATTCCCGGCTACCTGCATGGAATTTGAAATGACACGGCTGCTTACCACTGCTCACTGTGGCAGAACGTGGAGTGGTTCTTTCCATGTTGGGGATGAGGAAAGAGACAGCCCTCTCCCGGGCCTCACATTTTCACCAGGGCAGGCACCAGCTTCTGAAAGGGACACCCTGGTCACCTGTTCATAGGGAGGCCCTGCGGGACAGTGGAGGGGAGCAAGAAGCACATGGGCAGGAGGGAGGCCCTTGGAGTGGAAAATTCAACTCCATGGAGTCCAACACCCACTAGACTAGCAGAACCCAGTCAGATTCCTACTGCCATCCTCACTGGTAACACAGGGGACAGGCACCTTCTGATGGCTTCTGCTGAGAGCCCTGACAATGGAGTAAGGTCACAAATCAGGCAAGTCTGTCTGTGCTGAATGCCCATCCACCCAAGAACATGTTAATAAGGAAGAAGAAGATTAAAAACAAAATCACCTCCCCGCAAAAATATTTTCCTAACGGCAATTGCCGACACTGTGAGAGACAGGAGGCACTCAGGGCCACGCAGCGTGGAGATCAGTTATCAAAATGCCATTGATCTTACTGTGCTCACCCCCCAAAATCTGAGCTAAGCTTGGCCCAGGAAATGACATTCATGGAGCCATTTTTGGCACTGCGTGGTGAGATCTTCAACCCCACCCAGGCTGGAATGGGAGAGGACCGTCCCTCACTGGTGCAGCCGTGGTGTGATTGCTCTCAGGCCTGGACCAGTGCCCCCAAAACGTGAAGACAAAGCAGGAGGAAGTGGCAAAGTGCCAAGATCACAGGGCAATACAGGCTCAGGGAGTGGGGATGGGGGGCAGTTCTGCAGGGCCTGGCAGAAACAGAAAAGGCTCTGGAAGAGAAAAGAAGTGAAACAAGAGGAGAGCTGGGGGCGGGGGGGGGGTGGGGCAGGGGCACCTGGAGATGGCTCAGGGATAATGCTGCTTCCAGGCCATGTGTGTCATGCATAGTGTAATTCCATCCGGCTGGTTCACCAAGAGTCCGACCACCTCCAGAGAGCTGGGTTTGTGCTGGACTATGGAGGGAAGAAGAATCAAAAAGGGCAGTTCCTGATGAGAGGAAGCCTATGATCTACAAATCGTAAGTTATCACACAGTGGACTAAATGCAGCAGTAAAAAGGACAGTGAAGGCCAGGGCTCAGAGAAGCGGGGCGGGTCCCCGTGGAGAGGGCACCTACAGTGGGCAGCAGGGGCTTCTGAGTCAGGACTGGTTATGAACTTGTCCCTCCCTTGCAGGCAGTGCACCCTGTTCTGCCCTTCCCACGCCAGCAGTGGTGGTCCCCGAGGGGCCATGAGGAGTGCGCTTGCTCACGGCAGGGGCAGGCTAGGCCTGGGCATTCCTGGGGAAGGAAAGCGGGCAGAGAAGGCAGCGCTGAGCCAGGGCCTGAAGAGCTCACAGGGTGTGAAGGGGCGAGGGGAGAAAGGCTACTGCAAGCAGAGGGGTCAGGCACCAAGCCAGGAGGGGTCCAAAGGACAGGCTGGGAAGCAGGGCTCCAGGACCGGGGACAGGTGGAGCAGAGTGGCCTCACAGAATGGAGGGTATGTCCTTTCCTTCTGAAGGTGGTAAGGGGCAATGAGAGGACTTGTAGCAGGCCTGAGGTCTGAGCGGCCCTCAATTTAAGGAGGGCATGCTGCAGCTGCACACAACCTGTGGGAACAAACCCTGGGCAACTTCCAGAAGCAGGAAGCTCGTACCGGAAAGCAGCATCTCATCCCCAAGGCAGGCTGCTGGATACGGCCTGGCCCTCCTCTACAGGGTCTCGAAACTGTCCAGTAAGCAGCCAGGCACACACTCACTGCGGCCCCTGGCAAAGAGGCAAGAAGCTCACTGAACGCGGGGGACATGGGAACCACTGTGTGGTGCTACCGTTACTTTACTGATGCTGATGCCAGTGACTTACAAATTGTAGGGGCCATTATAAAATAGAGTCACACATGCCTCTTGAGCACTAAAATTGCTGCATAACCCCGTGTTTTTAGAAGACAATAAATGCCTGCTTCTCTGTGAGGACGGGTTCCCCCAGGCAGTGCTCTGTCTAGGCAGCACCCTCTGTCAGGCACAGGACGGGGTAAAGGTCTGTCGTTTCCAGCCAAGCACACAGGCTCCCAGGACACTGCCCGGAGGTGGGGCAGAGCTCCAGGGGGCTGAGCAGGCAGGGCTCGGTTCCGCCAGAGGGCTCCACAGGAACAGAAGGGAACTGTGTGGGAAGGGGAAGGTGGCAAGTCTGAGAATTACACGCCTTCTTCCAGTCTTTTACACACTGAGACTTGATGTCTTCATAGGCAAAGTAGAAATACTGTATTCTGTATAGAGTAAGGATAAAAATGATCTGATGTGCATAATATGCTGGGTACACAGTAGGCCTAGGTTAGTCCACTTTGTGCTGCTACAAAAAAAAAAAAATCCCCCCAAACTAGCTCATTTATAAGGAATACAAAAGCAATGGCTCACAGTTGTATCCCAAGGCCAAGCCTTCAAGTTAGGGCCCGGCCTCTGTTCCAGAGGAAGCCCCACAACCCTCTGCCCTCAGGTGGAAGGGGACACGGGAGCCTCTCGTGGCAGGAAGGCCGGCCTGTGTAGAGCCCATGGCCAAGCCCCTCCACAGTCTGATCTCCTACTTACCTTACTGCTGTAGTGCTGTCACTAAGACAATTTCAAAATGAGCTGGAGGGACAAACGTGTAAGCCACAGCAGGGCACTAAGGGCAGCTCTATTACTGCCTGGAAGTGACAAACCTGCAGGAAGTGAATGAGCTTCCAACAGGCTGCTGCCACAGCTCGGGGAGCAGCACAGAATCTGCAAAGCAAATTCTGCCTCAGCACTACATTTGGGCCGAGAGGCAGCATCAAGCTGAGAGCCACAGAGACCAGCGTGCACCGGTACTGACCCTCGTCGTACTGACTCCACAAGCTACCTACAACCAGGGGGAACACCAAGCCACGTCTATGCACCAGCTTGTGGCTCACAAAGTCCACACAAACGCATTTTCCATAAAACTTCAGAACAACCCTGTGAGATGATCCTGCTCATCCCATTTACAAGGCAGGAACTGAGACCTGCTCGAGGTGAAGCCCTATGCCATGCATGTGGGTGCCTCCCAGCACCCCAGTGGGCACAGAACAGCCACAGCCAGGAGTGGCAATCGCAGGGTGAATCCAGGTCAGCCTGCACACAGCTGCAGTACAGGTACAGCTGGATGTCCGCCAGGCTCTGCATGGCAGCGACGGAAACATGCACACTGCACCCTCACAATCCAGCCAGCGCCTGCGGCTCTAGGTGACTAGAAGTGCTGAAAGAACACACGCCCTTTGTCACAGCTGCATGGCCTGCAAGGTGTCCAGGAGTGCAGGTGAGCAGCTGGTGTCGTGACAGATGCACTCAGCAGTCTGCCCACTCCTCGGCGGTCCCCTTCTTTAGAAACTGTCCTCTATACCAGGAAAGGCCACTGGCGGCCATGTGTGTCACTAATGGGCTCCCTTACACTGGCTCACCGTGACAGGACCAGGGAAGGGCATGAAACAGAAGCTGGGCCAAGAAGGGTCCTCCAGGAAACCTGGAGTTGGCGCTGAGAGCATCTATAGTCAGGCTGCCGTTTCCCCTGGAGTGAGGTGAGCTGGGGACTGGGCCAGCCATTGCTGGGGGCCAGGGTTTGAAGGAGAGAGGAGCCGGTGGCCAGAAAAAGATAGAGGGACAAGAAATCACAGAGCGACAGAGCGCACTGGAGCCGAGAACCTGGCAGGCAGCTCTGAGGACTCTCCAGTCCACAGTCCCACTGCAGCCAGGCACTGCCACAAGATCCACATGCGAGGTCTCCCCAGTATATCCCCTCTTTTGCTTAAGACAGCTTGAAAGAAATTTTGTCAACTAGAGTCAAGAGTCTTGATTTAGTCCACACAAACACGTTTTTCCATAAAATGCAGTCTAATGTCATGCCAAAGCCATGTGACATGTAAGAGTCTGCAGGAGATCCGGTGGGCACATCTGGGGCACAGCGGAACACAAGGGGAGAGAGGGAACCAGGTGTACAGAGGCGGCCAGGAAGGAGACCAGCCAGATGACCCCAGGCAGTGTCACCCTGCAGCCAGCAAACACCTGGGCTACAGGGTCCTCCTCCAGAATGAGTTCAAGAAACTCAACTAATTTTACCACAGCCCAAGAAAGCTGGGCTGATGATGATGGAATGCTGAACAAAAGAAACGCAATGTGTGGTAAAGCCAACAGGCTGCAGAGTGGCTTCTGTCTGTCACCTCTGCACCCACAGCACCAGCACCAGGGAGGGGCAGCAGGGTTGCAGACCTCAGGCCAGCCTCACACTGGCCCCTGCAGCTGTAATGCCCTTCCTCTCCCTGCACAATCCCATGGTCCCCTTGGGGCCAGCATCCACATAATTCAAAAGAATCCAGTCGCTGGAGGCTCCTTCACATGCAGGACATCATTCCATCGTGGCATGCACACATCTCAGGGGACAGTACTACTCCCAACATAGGGTGAGAAAACCAAGCCCAAGGGGAAGCCGGGTAGGGTGAGTGAGAGTCAAGGCAGGGAACTCAGGCAGGCCCTGACTACAGAGCCCCACAGCGGACTCCACGGGGCCTGCCAAATGTCACCCCCTCCACTAAAGCTTTCCAAGTTCCTACAAACCAGAAAGGACCCATTCCACAGCTGGGCACCCCTGGGACATCCCAGGCCTCTCTGGGTCTCTGCTACAATCCATCTCTACAGTGCCTCTTTCTGTGCCACTTCAGCACCCACAAGCCATTGCGTGCCCGGGTTCCAAGTTTTATTCAGGACCTTGGATGCCAGTTTCACAATACTAGTGGTTAGTAAATGTTCAAGAAGTAGAGACAAATTTATTGTACAGCACTGCTCAGGATTTATGTCCCTGCTAACCCCCAGGTTTTAGTAAGGATCTTTTAGCACTGACCTAGCACTGTGGCAAATCCTAAAAGAGGAGGTGACACCTAGCCCCAGATTTTGAATTAGATAATATCCAGTACACATCCACAAAACAGAAATTAAGGCAACTTTGGACTCCAAATGAAATCTCTTCAACTCAAAAGTATGGTGTAATTTCATTTCCTTATTTACCAGAAAAACAAGCTCAGTCAGACCTAAGCTGAAAATGATGAATGAAGAGAATACTCTGCCAGCTCCTTCCCTCAGCAACTAGAAAAAAGAGATCGTTAGCATTTCTCTGATTTGCAAGCTTCTGAGTGAATTAATACAATATAGTGTGTCTCTCTCAGAAAGGAATTTTAAATAGATCTTGCTTTTAAGATTTTCAGTTCATAAGCCTCACTGCAGTGCCCGACCCACCTACCCACCCACCTACCTACCTACCTACCTACCCACCCACCCATCCTTCAAGGTGTATAGAGAACAAAACCAAATTACTATGCAAGATGTTGAGATCTGTGACCAGAGTCCACCAGGCACCGCGTGGTGAAAAGCGCCCAGGAAGGGAGACCCGTCCTGAGGCTATCAGAGAAGCCTGCACTAAGCAGGAACCGTGGATCCCATTTCTGGAAGGACAAGTGGGGGTTAAGCAGGCCATACATCTGGCTGGGAAAGTCCGATGAAAAGGGGCAAAGGCTCACATCTCCCCGATGCCAACCAGAACCTCAAAGCCAATGCCTCCACAACTGAATTTTTTATTTTCTCCTTAAACCTGACCCTCACCCAGGCTTTGCCATCTCGGGGACTGTCCCACCATCCACCCTGAAGCTGTCTACTGTGCCATAGCAAGACTGGCCACATGTCCTTGAGAAATGTACGTCAAAATCATAACAAAAAGAAAAAGGAGAGAACAAGAATAAAGAAAGAAAAAGAAAAGGCCCATTGCCACAGTGACACCCCAGCCCTCCAAACTCACACTTCCCTGGCTGCTTTACCACCCACCTGCCCCCTTCAACCTACTCCCTGTACTCCAGCCAAAACCACTCTTAAGTGAAATTGCAAATTTCATTCCTGCTTAAAACCTTCCCTGGCAGCCACAGTCTGTGTCAACTGCAGACCCTGACCCAGGGACGCCCTGAGAAAGCCAGTCCTAAACTCGGACGGCCACATCCACTTCGCACCCTCTGCCTGCGTATGGCCACACTCAGCACCAGATGCCTTGGGGCCTGGAGCCATCTCCCCTGCTGCCTGCAATACCCGTCCATTTCTGCACAGCCGGGCTCTCTTCACAGCTCAGCTTCAGCTCCCTGCTGTAAAAGGCCCTTCTCACCCTCCCCCTCAGCCACTCCTTCCTCACTCATAACCCTCATCAAAAATTATAGTTATAGATCCATTTGCTACTTATTTATTTGTTGTCTTCCAAACAAGACTATAAGTTTCCCAAGCATAAGAATGGCCGATGTCCAGGTGCCGCCCACTGCATGCCCGGGCTAGCGCAGGGCCTGGCTACCAAGCAGCCCTGGAAAGTGTCTGCCGAGCGATGGAAGGCCCTGGTCCCTGAGGAGGACCCACAGGCTCCGTCAGGGAGGACAGGCTGCGGTGAGAGCAGCAGTTCCCAGACCTCACTCCCCTCAGACAGGCCCTGGCGGCTCATCCGGCTCCACTCAGGCCTGGCTGACAGCGGTCCTGCCTGGGATGGTGCCGGCCTCAGGACGGAGGCAAGAAAGATGGCCACGCCCACAAGAGCTCCTTCAGCTTCTGCTCAGAAGTCTGCTCAGACCCTGCATTAGATTCCTATGGCCACTGTGACAAATGGCCACAAACTTGGTGGCTTCAATGTGTTATCTCACAGTTCTGGAGTCAAAAGTGCTGCGCTCAAGTGTGTTCCTTCCAGGTGTCTTGGAGAATCTGCTCCTGGAGGCCACTTTTCGCTCCTGGCTGGCCCCGCTTGGCATCACTGTACCTCCTGCTCCCGCTGTCTCCTGCCCACTGTCTTTCTGAGCTCCCAGCCCCCCTCTTACAGCCACCCTGATGACCACAGCGGGCCTGCCTGCGTACCTCAGGACCATCTCCCCATCTCCTTAATCTACTCATATCGACAGAGCCCTTTTTGTAAAGTCACACGATCATAGGGTCCCAGGACCTGCCCATCTCTGGGGAGGGCTCAGAGGCGCTGCCCCCTCATCACGTGGCCAAAGCAGTCCACCACCTGCTCCCAGCACCAACAGCACATGGAGCCCAGCTTCACAGGGAGGAAGATCTCAGCTCCTCGGCAGAGTGAAACCCCCACAGGAAGGGTGGCGGACACTTGGTGACAATGATATGATCTGTCATGGTAGGCTGGTCCCTTGGAGAAGAGTGTCCTCACAGGCTCAGGGACAGTGGAGTCGTGTGTTTTCTAGAGCTTGGAAAGAAGGCCTTCGGGGTCCTCAGGCTTCACGCTCACCCTTCTAGAGGGAAAGCCCTGTCCTCCTCAGGCTTACACTTGACAGAAGTGTAGGCGTCACTGCACCCCGACGGGGTGGCTTGGAAGAGTCCTGCATGCTGTCTTCACATCTTGGGAAGAAAAAGCGTGATGATTTTCTCACTTCCTCACAGGGGCAAGGAGGGAGAGTGGAGCACGTTGAAGTGGCCTCCCAGAGCCAAAGGAGCTGCCCAGGTCCTAGAAGGAACCACAAGGCTGGACTCTAGAAGCTGCAGGGAGGCACAGACAGGAGCGCTCAGGTGAGGGCCACGGCAGCCCAGCAGGGAAGGGAGCAGCCCGGAGGCCTGGGGCGGGAAAGGTGTGCAGAGTGAGTGCTGCTCATTGTAAAGGAACCACGGGCAAAAGAAGTCTCCTGTAGACGTCCAGAAACCTGGCAGTGTTGTCTGGGTGTGGGGTGACGCAGACACCGGTCCAGGTGAGGTGGCAGCCATGGCTTGCTAGGTGTGCTCTTGCCGGCTTCCCCTCTACAGCAGAAGCAGGGGTCATACTGAGAAAGGAAAAAGTGTCCAGGGAGACTCAGGGCAAAGCACAGGGCAGGGAGGCAAGGAGAGAGGCAGGAGCAACGCTCAGCTCTTCTCAGCTCCAGGTGGGGCCCAGCAAAAGAGGAGAATGGCCCAGAGAGGAGGGAGTGGGTCCTCTGGAGCATCTCACTGTGGGACACCACTGGTCACCAGACTTATGGAAACTCACAGGTCCACTTCAGGGCTGGACTCCCAGGCGCCAGGCTCTGAACAAGTCGATTACCCAGCCAACCCCGTCGCCACCTCGTCAGGGTCCTCTCACAGAACATCAGCAGAAGGGAATTCAAAGGCCCCATCCTGACACTCGTAAGAACGTAATATTTTATAATGTATAAAAGCTCTGAGATAGGGTCCAATTTAGTCTGCGGTTGAATACAAGAAGCACAATGATCCTAAAATTAAATGACATCATCTGTCAAAACAGCAGCTTTCTAATTTGAATTATAGCACTGTACAATTTTAAATGAAAAAGAAACATTTAATTAGGACAGTGTATTTAGCCAAAGCTTAAGCAGTAAGGAGCAGCAGCTCAGCCGGGCCAGCTCCACCAGGGCTCACCCCAAGCTCCAGGTAGCAGGGCCACCGAGGGCAGCCTAGAAAGCCTGCAGCCTGTGTGTGGCCTTGAGGGGCCCAGGCACACATGCCCTGTGATCCTCGCATTCAGATGACTCTTAACGTGTCACTGGGTGTGTGTCCGTGACTTCACAGCACAACGCCAGAGCAAGACTGTCCTCCTTCTGGCAGAGAACTGGTCCACTGTCCTGTGCACGGGCACTGTGGGGATGCCCACCTCTAAGTAGATGCTTCGTCACTGTCTGTTTAAAACAGGTTCCAAGGAAGAGGAGGACCTAGACAGAAGGTCCGTGAGGCCCGTGCCAGGTCAGGGTTGCTCACCACTGACAGGCAGGGGCTCAGTACCGACCCACATGCTCACTGAATCAGTGGACAAACAAGTGAACAAGAATCAGGGACACCTAACAACCAGGGTCAGGATGGGGCCTCGGAATTCCCTGTGTGAGAAACCCAAGAAATGAAATCCAGCTGGGTCTGGGCGAGTCCGAGACCAGCAGGAACAGCTGCACCACGGTCACGGGCCACCCCACACGTCTAGCACCACAGCGCTCACTCCAGTGGGACGCCCAGTACCTTGAGGGCACTGGCTGTGACTCATGCCTGACCACAGCCCTGGAAGTTGGACTGGCATCTAGCACACAGTAGGTGTTCAATAAACACTCTGAACAAAACAAGCTGAAATGTCTCTGGCCTCCTTAATTGAAAGTGGGGTTTACTGTAAGGCACAGATGTCACTGACACTCGCACACACTCACTCCAGCAGTCACTTCACTCTTTAATGAACACAGAGAGGAAAGATACCCTCGGTTGTGAAGGCCCCGCCATCAAGGAAATATCTGCCAGACCCAGAAGTGCTATTCCCAGGCATGAACTCGTAAGCCCAAAATGCTGATGATTCATAAGGTCTGAGTTCATGAACCTCTGCTGCTCCACCAGCTTCTTGCCAAAAAATGAGGCCTCAGTAACATATGAGCTCAGGTGCTTTGACTCAGATTAACCTAAAGTCATAAACTCTGAAGCCCGAATTCACCTTTGTTATGAAAGTGTAAGTAATACTGTGACTTTTTCAGGTTGAGTGATAAACCAACAAACGAAGATAGCATCTACTTGACTCACCAAAGAGATTCACAGAGAAGAGCTAAACTGGCTTTTCAGAAAAACAGACAGGACAGACAATGAAATATACGATGGCGAGGATTCACGATGGGTTGGATTTGTTTTTGTCAACCCAAAGGCAAGACCTGTCATCTCACTTTGCTACGACTATGGCTCTTTAGTCGCAGCGTGCCGCCGTCAGGACAACCCGGCTAGATGCCTGGAGGCCTGGTGCAGCCTCTCGTGCTGGAAAAAAGAGCCCTTTCTGTGCGTTTTCATGGGCATCGACCATTGCTCCTCAGGCAAAGGTTCTCCATGGGAGGGAGCCTGCTGCCACCTGGGGCTGGCAGGCAGGGCACGGTGAATTAGGGCTGTGCAGCCTGAAAACCAATGATGGGGACAAAGGCCAGGGGATAAATGGTTCCCATTTTTTCCTGAGAGTCTGAGTGAGGCAAATTCACTTTCTTCTGAGAGAAGTAAAAAGGAACTTGTGCTAACTGAATACCGACTGTGCTCCTGAGCTACAGATCCCCAGAACAGTCCTGAAGCTACACTTCGCACAGGAGAAAATCGAGGCTCAAGAAGCACGTGAATTGCCCAGGGGTCAGTGAGATTCAGCCGGTAAATGGCAGAGCTTAGCTTTGGAGCCGGTTGCTGCAGAGCCTCTGCTCCCTCCACCTCCCCGTTCTGCCTCCACTAAGTCCTTCCGATAATGAGTCAGTGCATCCTAGGAAAAGGTCGGCACCCAGGGGGACGTAAGCTGATTCCTTTGGAAAGGAGGCAACTCCACAGTCGTTTAAGCTCCCATTAAGAAGAGTCCTTTTCTGAAGATCTTTGTTGCTCTGCCAAGGACGTTGATTTTCATGGGAATTTTTAGTTGGCAGAAGGCAAAGTCCTTCTTTCTAAGCCTCAAGTCACCTCTAAAGCATATGCTAGTTCCATACCAGATCTGCTTCTTTAACAACAGTCTGGGTCCCAGCCCCTCTTGAACCATGCCGTGCTGAAGTTACTGGGCGAGGCAGCGAGGCATCCACTAGGGGCGAGGGCGCAGGGAGGGTGCCCAAGCAAGGCGACAAGGAGAAGGCAGCACCTGCCAGAGGAGGAGCACCTGGCCCTAGAAGCCCAGGAGGACGAGGAAGACATCCACGTGTGGGCTCTCACCTGACGGGACACCCGGGCATCAGCGAGGGGGGTCTGCCACAGCAGCGCGTAGGAAGAGGACTTCTCCTGGCCGAACCATGAGACTAGGGAGAGGGACAAAAGGGTGAGCCTGAGCAGATGGGGGTGCCCACACAGGGGCAGGGGCAGCAGTGGCAATGGGGGTCTGGCCTTAGGGGAAGAGGGACAAGTACACACACACAGGAGATGGAGGACCAGGCTCCTCCCTGAGAGTGAGGGACGCAGCAAATACAGAGAGGAAAAGCAGGCACGCGGAACGGATGGGAGCGCGCTGAGAGTGACCGGGGGACTGATGAGGAAAGAGGCACCGAGGTCAGTGAGCACAGGCGAGCGCACACCTGTCCACTGAGAAGCCCAGAGCCACTGGCACCTCCAAGCCCTGCCTTGGCTTCTAAGGAACCAGGCCTCCTGGAGAAGGGCTGGCTGCAGGGTCGGGCAGGGAAGGGCTGGCATTGCATGGAGCACCTTATGCCATGGAGCAGGGAAGCACTCAGAACCACATGCACTGCAGGTGAAGAGGCAGCTTAAGGGCTCCACTGGTCAGATGGGAGACAAGGACGTCAGAATGCACAAGAGACCGGCTAGAGCCTGCTAGCAAAGAGATCCGCGGCACACGCACACTTGTCGGATTCATCACACTGTCCCCAGCCTGCGCCTCGCCATGTGGCTACCCAGGGGAGGTCTGAGAAGAAAGCACCCTCCTATAAATACCAAGTGAGTCAGAGTCCTTCACAGTGGCAAGGTCTGCAGACTCACCTTACTCACGTGGCCACAGTGACACACAGACGCCGTGCCCCACCCAAGAGCTGCAATGGGACACAGCACCATTTCTGTGATGTTCCCACCCAAATCCAGAACCTGAATCTAATCCTGAGGTAAATGGAACCCAAACTGAAAGACATCCTACAGGTCATGGAAGTCAGAGAAGGCCCGGGGAGCTGCGCAGAGACCACAGGGTGGCTGGGGAAAGGCACCCTGGCTCGCCCAGCCCAGGATGATGTGGTATGGTTCTTTTTAGTCATATGTAATAACAGGATTCATTCTGACAAATTATAAAAGCCTGGAATATAATCTGCTCTAATCCAGTCTCAGGACTTCGCCCGCCCTCCCCCCTCCTCCTGGCCCCTCCCTCTCCTCTGCTGGTCTTTCTGCTGTTTACTTGTAGATTTCTTAAGGAGTGTCTTGTGGATGTCCTGACAGTGAGGTTTACCATGGCACACTCACATGAGTGGTAGGAGGCTAGCTGGATTCACTCCCTGTCCCGTCCCCCACCCTGCGTGGTCACCCAGTGAAGAGTCCACAGCTGCTGGGCATCAGGTCAACAACGTGCTCTGACTCTCAGCTGATTCAGGAGGTGGGGTGGAGGAGGTCCATTCCATGATATCTGCAACTTCTGGGTATAATCATTCCAATTTTTTTTTCTAGGCATAATGTTCATCAGAAAAATTCAGAAAATAGGACACAAGATTAAAATAATCTATGGCTGCATCAGTAAAGTGACCAACGCTAACTCCACGTGCAGCCCTTCCAGCCCTTTTCCATAGATTTTTAATAAACTGAAATCACACTATAAAATATTTTATGACGTACTTTTAAACTCTCTCAATGAGTACTTATTGTTCCGTTGAAGATGTGTTCAGTAATGCAACTCACTAGTCCCCTGTTATTTCACATTAACACTGCTTCCAGGTTCTTCTTTTTATAAATAACACTGCAATGCTCCTCTCTGCATACAAACCTTTGAGCACATAAGATTTTCCCTTAGGGGACACTACTAGATGTGAAATCCAGGGTAGCAGAATGTAGACTTCTCAAGGCTGTGGACACAAGGGACTGCCGTATTTCCCTGCAGAAACACACTGAACTCAACTACATATGTGGTGTTTAGAATCTTGGCTTAAAAAAAAAAAAAAAAAAGACACTTCAGATTTCAGTTCCATCACCATCTACCCTGCATTAGTGGCACTCGGGCTTTCTCAAAGATATAGCTCGTTTGGCTTCTGCATCCACCCAGGGAAGAAGGAGAGAGAGTCCTCTGAACCTCCTAACCTCTCATGGAGAGAGTCAAGCTCAAGGTTTAAGGGGCACAGCCCAGGCCTCATGGCTCCCGAGGGCAGAGCACACAGCACAACACAGGCCCTCCCTCCTAGAGGCCTGGCCTCCCAGGAATGGAGCATGGACTTCTTCTCATCCCATGGAGCAGACCCCAGGCCCTTCCTTCCCAGGAACCTCAGGGAGTGGCATCTCCAGGCTCAGTCACCCCGGCACACCACTAAGGTGGTCTCCCCATGCACGACCTCTGGCCCCCTACACACTCAGTGACATCTCACTGCCTCCACGTTCAGCCTGGAGTCCACCAGAGCCCAAGTCACCCTCCAGCCTCCCAGCCTTCCAGAGGGGACTGCCACACTGGGTGATAAAGCCATGGACCTCCACAGCTAGCCTCTGTCCACGCTGCCCTCACTCCTCCACAGAGGAATCTCAGCTGGCCCCTCAAGCCAAGCAGTCCCTGCCCTCCCTGGCCACACTCTCCATCATCAGCCACTCCACACTGAGAGCCCTCATCACAGCCCTGCTCTCAGCTCTGCACCCAGGGGCCGGCACGGCAGGTACGCCCAGCAACACGCGTCCCAAAGTCAGGGAACTGGTGCCTCTCAACCACATAAGACTTGACTTTTAAAAAATGTTGAATAATCCTTGCAGAAACCACATAAGACTCCTTTCTAATCTTGAAATCCAATGATCTTTTTATTTGCCAGAGATGTTTTTTTAACAGAATAACTTTCTCTCATATTATTTTATTATGACCCAAACTTCAGTCTCAGGAGCTTACATCATCTTCCCTGTTTATGCTGTGAGTCACTGAGAAATGAGATTAGGGCCTCACTGTGGCCACTGCCATGTCACTTCATCAAGCCCACCACCGCAGAGGTTGACACAAGGACAGAACCGCAGCCTCTGCGACACAGGGCACCCTGCTGTCCTTCTGATTCCTGCACACCTGGAGCTGCAGGCACCCAAGAGGGATGGGCGCCACCTTAGCCCCGAGACCCTGGTCTAGTGAGCAAGACAGATGGGGTCACGAGACATCCACAGGATGCTGATGGCCACAGAGGACACCAAAGAGCCTGGGGAGGGGGTGGTCAGAATAAACTTCCAAGACGAGGTCCATCTGGGGGAGGGGGGCTCAGAGCAAGACCTGGCAGCCTCGGGGGCAGGTGTGGGAGATGGGCACCCAAGGAACCCTGGGCAGAACCAGTCATCAAAACCTCCCAGCTCTGATAAGCCAAGAACCAGACAGCTTCACTAGCAAATTCAACCAAACACTTGAAAAAAAAACTAAGACCAATTCTTCTCATACTTTCTAAAAAAATTAAGAGGGAGTAGACTTCCTAACTCATTCTATGAGGCCAACATCACCCTGATATCAAAGTCAGACAAAAACATCACAAGAAAAGAAAGCTACATACCAATATTCCTGGTGAATATAAATGCAAAAATTCTCAACCAAATACTAGGAAGCCAAACCAAATGGCATAGTAAAAGGATCATATACCATAACCAAGTGGAAATCATTTCTGGGTTGCACGGATTATTCAACATTTTTTTTAAATCCATGTGATACATCATTTTAATACAATCATGGAAAAAACTCACACAATCATCTTAATGCAAAAAAAGTATTTGAAAAAATTTCAAACACTTTCATAATAAAAAATACTCATTGAAATAGAAATAGAATGCAACTCCCTCAACAAGATAGAAGGTATCTATGAAAAACCCACACTGTACTCAATAAAGACTGAAAGCTTCCCCGCTAAGATCAGAAATTAGACAGCACGCCTTGCTTTCTTCATTGCTATTCAACATTATACTGGATGTTCTATCCAAAGCAATTAGACAAGAAAAAGGCATCCAAATTGGATGGAAGAAGTAAAAATATCTATATTCATGGATGACAAGATCCTATATATAGAAAATCCTGAAGAATACATAAGAAAGCTAATTTAAAAATTCAGTCAAGTTGCAGCACACAAGATCTGCACATATTAAAAAAAATCAGTTGTATTTCAATACACTAGCAATGAACAATCTTAAAATAAAACTAAGAAAGCAATTCCATTTAAAATAGCATATGAAAGAATAAAGTAAAAAAAATGTTTAATTTTTTTAAAAGTAAGTTTAGCCAAAGAGATAAATGACTTGTACACTAAAAATTATAAAACATTGCTAACAAAAGTAAAAAAGATCTAAATAAACTGAAAGGCATCCCATGTTCATGGATTCAATTAATTAGTGCTAAGAGCTACCAAAACAAAGATTAAAACACAATCACCATCAAAATTTCAATAGCATTTTTCTTTCAAAAGTAGAAAAGCTAATCCTTAGCTCCTTATGCTATTGCAAGGGGCCCCAAAAAGCAAATAAAATATTGAAAAATATAAGCAAAGTTGGAGGACTCACGTACCCAATTTCAAAAAAAAAAAAAAAAAAAAACCTACAAAGCCACAGTAACCAAAATACAGTAGTTCTGGCATAAAGAGACTCATGACCAGCAGACTGCAATTGAGAGTAAAGAAACAAACACCTACATATATAGTCAACTGATTTTTTATGAGAGAAACATGTTTACGCAATGGGAAAAGAATAATAATTTCTTCAACAAATGGAAGTAGGACAATTAGACTTCCACATGCAAAGGAATGAAGTTGATGCCTACCTCACCTTATATGAACTCAAACTGAATCAATACCCTAAGTGTAAGGGTTAAACACATAGAACTTGCAGAGGAAAACACAGGGATAAATCTTTATAATCTTGGACTTGGCAATGGACTCTTAGTTATAACACCAAAATGACAAACAAAAAAAAAAATTAACCAGATGTGTTGGACTTCATCAAAAGTAAAATACTTTTGTGAACAAAGGGACATTATCAAGAAAGTAAACAATCTACAGAATGGGATAAAATATTTATAAATCACTTATCTGATAAGTGCTTAATATTCAGAACACAGAAATGACTCCTATAATTCAAATACAAAAAGATAAAACAACCCAATTTAAAAGCGGGCAAATAACTTAAATAGATATTTCTTCAAAAAAACAAATGGCCACCCAGCATGTGAAGATGCTCAATATCCTTGCTCATGAGGGAAACACAGATAAGAACACAGAAAGATGCTATTTCCCACCTTCAAGGACAGCAATAATCAGAAAGACAAAGTAACAAGTGTTGGTGAGGATATGGAAATACCAGTACCTTTGTGCATTCCATGTAGGAACATAATTCGGTGCAACTAATATGGAAAAACTCAGTGATTCCTCAAGGAACTAACTGTAGAATTACTATGCCTAACAAATCTCCTCCCAGATATATATACCCAAAAAAAGTAAAAATAAATAAATAAATAATAGGGACTCAAGCAGATACTTGTATGCCAGTATCCATGCAGCATCATTCACAGTTGACAAAAGATAGAAAAGACCCAAACATTGATCAATAGATGAATGTATAAATTATTCTGCTATAGATACACAATGGAATATTATTCAGCCAGAAAAAAAGAAAGTAATTCTGATACATGCTGTAACAGAGACATCTTTAAGATATTAGGCCAGGTAAAATAATCCAGACACAAAAGGACTGAGAATGTATGGATGTGCATATAGAAAATGTCTAAAATAGAGATTCATAAGGAGACTGGAGGTTGCCACAAGCTGAAAGGGTGGAGGGATGTACAGCTATTCCTTAGTGGGTACAGTTTCTATTTGGAGTAATGGAAAACACAGTGGCAGGTAACTGTAACATTCTGAAGGTAATTCACGCTATCGAACTGCCCATGTAAACACGGTCAAAATGCTTCTTAAGGAGAGAAGCAAGAACTATGAGAATTGCTGCACTGGAGCAGACTCTGGGCTTGTGTGAGCACACGGCCTGTAGGGCCGGGAGAAGGCTGGCTCTTGGCCCACCGGCAAGTGGGTTAAGAAAAAGAGTGACAGTCAGCTCTGCTTCAGAAGCTATGTCATGACAATAAACCAAAAGTGACAGAGTGCTAAACTGCTTACTGCTCGGGGAAGGTGAAATGGCACAGGAGCTCTTGTGGCACAAGCATGGGGTGGAAGGGAGAATGTGGCTGCACTCACCATGTCCTGCAAAGGCCAAGAAGAGGAGGCCTGGGGCAGGCTGGGTCCAAGGAGTCGGAGAAGGCCCCCGGGGAGGCCAGCTCCAGGCAGACCAGGATCCGCCCAAGGCAAAGCGAGTCTGCACAGGTCCAGGCGACCCGACAGAGGCCGCAGGGCTTCACCTCCCCACAGGACCAGCACTCGCTCTGAGCCCACGCTCAGGGCACCATCTTCATAGGTCCTCACTGAGCAAGGACATGCAGCCACTGCTCAGCACCTGCAGGCAAAGACCATGTGACCCTTTGGGACACAGAGGAACAAGTCACAAATGCTAACTCTGTCCTTGAGAGCCTTAGCACCTAGGACCAGGCCTTTTAACAGGGGTGGCTGTGAAGGGTCGGGTGGGCAGCCAGGACGTAGGGAAGAAGTGGCAGACAGGTGGCTCACCAACAACACGCCAGGGGAACATTCTGAGCACAACATCGTCAGGTGCCGTCCTGTGTGCTTCCACACACCTGGAGGCCTGGGCCAGCCACGCTGCATGGCCTCTTGGTGCAATCTAGAATGCAGCAGTCACAAAGAGGAGGTCGCCAGGACAGCCTGGCTCACGGTTCCACAGTCCCGTTTTCTACAGTGCAAGGTGCACACTCTAAAACCGCACCAGCAGCAAGGCAGGCACACGAGCCTGAAGTCACGTATCTTCAGGAGTAGGCATCGTGCGGGGTCTGCCAAAGGGTAGGTGCGCATGCTCCAGACCACCACAAGCACACGGCTGCAGCGCACAGCCAAGGTGTGGGACAGCTGCACCACCGCCAGGGGATCTGGGAACGCACAGGAACACCGCTGTACAGTCCAGCCTCCTTGGTGGACTGAAGTGACGGAATCCAGCAAGTGACTGTGTTTGAGTCAGGTCAGACTCAGGAGGGGACTGAGAGAAGCACTGCACTGAGCACACAGCCAACGAGCAGCTGCCACAAGCAGAGGCCCAGGCCTGCCCTGCACTCTGTGGCCAGAGAAGGGGTCTAAGCGCCCCACCACTGTGGCCTGGCAGGTCTGACCTGTATGTAGGGTCACCAGCAGCTACACACAGAGCCATGCGGAGGGACACTGAGAGGCTCCCAAGAGGTCTCTCTCTCTTGGGGTCCTCCGGGTGGTCATCATCCTCACTAGGCTGTGAGGGACCCTAGAGTAGAGACCACAGCTCCAGTTACCACCTTGGACCAGGAGCTGACCCTCTATGCTGCTTCACCTCGTTGATTAATCCCTCTTCAATGAATGACCTCAGGCTGCAGAGGTGGAGGGCCCTCTGGGCTCCTCCAGAATGGAGAGTGGCTGTCCAGCATGAAGGACAGGCTGTGAGCACCTCCTGCGCAGTCACCCAGCTGCCCAGGTGCTGTGGGGGCTGACCACACCAGGCCCACAGACCTGCTGGGCCAGGGCCTGCATCCGCAGGGGCCTCTCAGGGGCCGATTCCCACCTCAGTGGGTCACTGGCAATCCTGTGGTGCAGACGTTGGTGTCGCCCTCTCACACAGGGTGTGAAAAACCCAGGCCTGGTGATCCGGTCCATTTTGAAAATCCAGGTATATCTGTATTGTAACCAAAAATACTTATAATTAGGCTTTTTTTTTTAAGTATTTTTAGGAGTAGTTGGACACAATGCCTTTATTTATTTATTTATCTATTTATTTATTTATTTATTTTTATGTGGTGCTGAGGCCTCACACGTGCTGGGTGAGCGCTCTATCACTGAGCCACAGCCCCTGCCCCCCCCTTACAATTATACTTTGTCAATAAAATAAAATAATTAGAAAAATATCTAGTGTGTCTCACTCTGAAATCTGTGCTTGCAAGTATATCATGGCGTTCCCCACCATATACCAGCAAATACATGGCAACATTATGACTGGATTAATAAAGCAACAATTACATCAGTGGCTGACGCTCAAGGAGCACTACCTAGCACCGGGCGCTGTGTGCCCAGCACACAGTGTCTCTCTGTTGCCTGGGTTTACTAAGAAGAGATGTGGTATGGAGAAAGGATGCCCACATCCTAGCACCCCTCTCTAGAACCACGTCCTTGCCAGCTCTGCTCTCCTCGGCAGGACTGGCTCCAGCCCAGGCCTGTGGGAGCTCATGGCAGTGTCCACTCAGGCCTGACAGAAATGGCCCCCTCCTGGTGGTGCCACCTGTGGGGGTGGGGGTGGGTAGGTAGCACAGAACGGCTCGGACAGACAGAATGAAGGGCAGGATGTGTGTGGCACGTGGCACCCAAGTTGATCCGGGCGTTTTTCTAAACCAATAAATTAATGACAAGGAGGAGGGGCAGCTGCAGACAGTGGGCAGCATGACCAGCTGACCTAGGCTGGGGCGTGGTCTGCGACCTGAGGCAGGACCGAGCCCTACAGCAGACAGCACTCATCTCTCAGGAGCCAAGACTCAGTGGGCCTCGGCCTCCCAGAACTGAAAGCAAGCACAGCATGGTATTCAGGAATGTGGGAGATGCGGCACAGAAGTCCACATGGCGCCATCCAGAAAGGATAGCCAAAGAAAGAACTTTAGAGGCAAGGGCAGCACAGCTAAAGGATCCTTATATCCTCAGTCCAAAAGGTGCTGGGATGAAGCCAAGGAAGAGGAGCCTGGGCCTTCCACTCCCATCTGCCACTCCCAGGCAAGGGCAGGGGACAGTGCAGCTGGGCAAGGCCCTCACAAGATCTGACCCAAGCCTCCCACCACCCTGCTCAGTGGCACCATCTTTGTCTTCCAGAAAGCTCTGAGTCCTCGGTGACACATGGCCTGTCACTCAGTAACCAAGATTTCAACAGAGGGCTTTCTTAGGACAAAGCCAGTGTGCCTCTTCCCCTCCCTGGAGGACATCACTAGTCACCTGTTTGCCCAGTGGTAGCACTAACCAGACCATGAGCACCGTGAAAGCAGGTCATGGCTTGATGTGCACCCCCAGGACCCAGCATCCTAGACAGAGGAAGCAGGAAGGGGTAGTGACCTCTCAACAAGGGCAGCACTGTCCTCTGGACTTCCTCGTGACTGTGTAGCACAATTACTGTCTTAGCTTCATCAAAGAGGAAATGGAGTGTGTGGCCTGTGTGTATCCGCAAGTGCAAGTGAAAGAACTGAAGAAACCCATGGCCCTCTACCCCCAGGGGTCCTGGGCAGTGAGCCATGGCCCTGCTGCACCCCACGGGCTCCTGTGTGCTCCAGGGTGAAGGCTTCTCCTTTGGCGTGTGCTGAGGAGTAACAAGATTGAGTCCACATCCTTCCTCTAGGACGCTTACAGGCCATAGCCCCCTTACCAGAGGTTCTTCATGCCCACAGCTGACCTTCAGCACCAGATCAACCCGAACCACCCCTCACGGAAGGCCTCCCTGGAAAAGGTAAACGAGCTAACAAGACAACCCTCAACTCAGACTGACAGTGCCATCCCCAGCAGCCTCATGGCATTTCTAAGTGGCATCTTTATCCAACAGAATGCTGGACCGTGCCTGAAACCTCCCCTTAGTTTCACTTGCTGGCCAACTTGGTTACCTTGACAGTGAGCACCTGATACCAATCAATTTAGGCAACGCTTTACAGAAAGTGGAAATGCATGTCACTCCTCCCCATTTAAAAATACAACATTTTTGAGAAAACAATGTTGTGTTCTTCAATTTTCTGGAAGGTTCTCTAGAGATTTGTAACCCACAGCCAGTGTCTAATCTGCATCAGAAAGATTAAATAATATTGCAGTTATTGAAAAAGTATGCCAAATTTTTTTCTTGTGGTATAAAAAAAATTGAAATGTCTGATTCATCTAATTTATTTATAAACCAACAGAACAAGTGGTGCTCAGAGCAGCATGTTTCAATATTGACACCCAAAGGAAAGCCCAGGATTGCCTCCGTTTCATGGAAATTCAGGACTTTGGGGTATGTTTCAGTATGGCTGATGAAAATCCCTGCATTGTTATTTTCCAAAGGTTCAATTTCCTAAAAGAATAAGAATAATGACTGCTATGGTCGCTTCTCAGGTGCAGAGGGAAACGGAAGTGATTGCACAAGCGCTCTGTGAACCTCAGGCCCTGGAAGCTGGTCTCTGCATCCCCTCCAGCTCACACAATCCAATTTGTAAGAAGCTGAAATCTGCAAACCACCATGGATATTGCTGGGTGAGCATTTAGAAGCAGAGAGCCTCCTGAACTTGATGAGCTTCCAGTTTCAGACTGTGGTTTACCAGGTGGGGGAAGGATAACTTTGATGGGGTGCTGGTCACGGGGATTCAAAGGAATACATCCCTGAACTGGGGCAGTAGATACATAAATGATCAGTATGCTATTCTTTATATCCTTCTGGCATGTGCTTTTGGTTTTTGTTTTGTTTTGTTTTGTTTTTTGCAGTGCTGGGGTTTGAACCTAGGTCCTCATGCAAGGTAGTAAGACTCGACCACTAAGCTAAATCCATGGCTGCAAATAATTCTTCATAATTTTATTTAAAATTTAAAAACCCACTCCTTCAAAAGCCATTCATCTATTCTTAGTTTTGTTTTCATTCATTCATTCATTCTACTCTCACTAGGACCTATCATAAGCAAAGGTCCCCGCTAGGAATGGGAATACCCAATTAAGATCAGGTCCTGCCCTTAAAGGACAGGTCTGGTGCAGCAGGGAGGGACAGGGGGAAGACAAGGCCATCAGTGATCACGACCACTAGCTGGGGCCCTACCACAGGGTTGCTTGCGAGCAGAAACCAGGGGCAGCAAGCGGCTAAGCGGGTAGAGGTGGAGAAGGACAGAGGAGGACTTAGAGGGGCCCTACACGCCGGGACTGCCACCCCTGGATCTGGAGCAGTGCTGGTCCTTGCTCTTCACCCTGCCCGTGTGGCAACAGCAGCCCTTCTGCTGGGCTCAGAGTTCAGATGCCCTGTTCCCAGCAGCAGCCCTTTGTCTGTGGCCTCCAAACACTCCTCCTGTGCTATACGTGATGTTGCACATTTAACTGGTTAGAGACCGCTCCTTCCAGAAACGCATGCCTGCCGATTCAGTGAGAGGTTCCAATGAGTGAGAGAGTCCCCTTCCCCACCTGGTGTGTCTGAGCCTACACACTGAGTACCTGGCCTCCCAGGTGTGTCTGGCACTGCTCATGGCACAGAACAAGATCACAAAAAAGTCACAGTTCCACTCAAGAAACCATCCAAGAAGGAAAAATGCTATGCAGTTCAAATTCCGCCAGAAACACCTCCCAGAACCCTCCTTCTGCCTCCCTGCCCCACCACCCCAGTCTCACAGCTGCGTTCACAAAACGGAGGTCAGGTCAAGTCGACTCAGAAACCTTCCAGAGCTCCTCAGCAGACAGCAGTTCCTTGGGCTGGACCTGAGCCTCCCAGGGACAAGCGCAAGGAGTTTTCCCAGCTGTTGCCACCATATCCCTCCAGTGACTTTCAGGCCCCAGCCACTACCCCAGAGGGTTGTGTGGCCACAGCTTCCCCAGCCACTGATTTTTCTACTTTCTTTATTTACCTGATCATCCTTAATCTTAAGGATAAAAAATAAACACTTT
Source organism: Urocitellus parryii (assembly GCF_045843805.1). Classification (NCBI taxonomy): domain Eukaryota; kingdom Metazoa; phylum Chordata; class Mammalia; order Rodentia; family Sciuridae; genus Urocitellus; species Urocitellus parryii. The sequence continues at coordinate 3,627,313 of NC_135537.1, read as the reverse complement.
TTACATTTTCATAGAACATTTCTGCTATCTTTTTCTAATACTTTGTTCTTCATGCTAAAAGATTTGTTTAATTCCTCTTCTAACTCTAAGCTGCTTGTGGGTAGGAAAATCAAAGACATTTCTAACACTGCGTCCTTGTGGTGGGGATTTATTAAAAGCATGGAGAATCCAGAAGTCTGTTTACTGGACTACCTCTCAGTCCTGAGTCAACCCATGAGTCCTTCCAGACTGACCCGTGCGTGCATCAAGGGACAGGGCTCCAGAGCCTGGTGTGACGGAGCCGCACTAACATTAACAGGAACTAAGATTTTTTTAAATCACAACATAACTAAATTAGAGAACTCGTAGTAGTGAAGCAGGAACAATGTATCTTAAGGGACTTCTTCTTTCTCATGCATTTGTCTATGTTCAAATTCAAAAGATAATTTCAGCACTGTCAGTGCTGGACAGAAGCTACAAAGCTACCTGTAGTTGTTATAGCTTTTAAGGGAAGGGGGGAATCTCTACTAATATTAAACCACTAGTGCTGCCCATTCATTTACAGAGTTTATTCATTACTTAAGTATAAAATACACTTAATTTTTATTTCCATTTCAGAGTGCACTCATGCCTTCAAAGGCTGCTGAGCACCCTGAGGGGAACAAAGCATCCCATGGATAGACTCTTCCAAAGCAAAAGGGTTAATGGTAACCATGGCAACTGCCTCCAAGAATAGCATCATCTGCAGCAGCATTCATGCTGGGGCCTCGACAGAATGGTTATAAATATACCTATTAGCAGCCTGAGCTGAATCTTTAAACAGCACTGTTGGGAGGAAGGGTGCCTAAAAATAGCTCAGCGCATTCGCATTTGAAGACTGTCCTCAGAAACACCGCATCTTGTGCACACACTCACACAGGCACACATACACGCACACACAGAGGAAAGCTTTTCATTTTCTTTTTTCCTAGTGCCAAGAATCAAACATTGGAGGTACACAATAGACAATGTGACATCTTATGACCTTCCTCTTTCACAGCAATATTCCAGAAAGAAACCCCCAAAACACAATGGTCTACCATCTGAGCCGGCTGGCAGCAGCCGGCGCAGGCAGTGGCTGCAGTGTCAGCATGTTAGGGTGGCCCCCACAGACTCCAATGCCGTGAGCACCAGAGAGGCCGCTCCTGCCCTGGCCCTTCAGGAGCAGGACAGGCTGGAGGGAGCAGTAGCCCTACTTACACCACAGCTGTTTTCCCTGCCATCCTTCCCATCTCCCTCTCTATCTTCCTCCCATACCCTAGCCACACACACCCTCAAGCTAGGCTCTTGTCCGCATATGCCAGAGGCAGAGAGCCAGACAGCTGTGGGCTTGGACTTTGACTTGGCCACATTGTTACTTTACTTGCACAAATAATTCACCTCTGCAAACCTTCACTCTAAACACCAGTACTTGTGAAAAGATATGGTGGCCATGGGGTAGCGCTTGCTGGGGACGCTCCCTCATCTCTCTAATGTTCCTTCATCATAGTTAGCACATGTGCAGAAAGATACCAAGCATATAATCCACGTGTGCATTCGATTACACATTCTGCTCAGATTGGCCTTTGTAGAATTCTGTGAAAGGTGATCGGCATCAGCCTCTGGGCCCTTTCCTCCGTGCTGGGCTCAACTGCCTTTGCCTATGAAGCCCTCCCTGCCCTGCATCACTAAAACTGTCTTCTGGCCTCATCGGCCTCCTGACCAGGTGTCCCAGCACCACTCATGAAAAAGTTGTTATTTTCTCCCTGATTGGTAACCTCCCCTGCATCCCTGCTCCTGTGTGCTCTGACCAGTGCTCTACAGTGCTCTTCACAAGGCTTCTGTTTTCAAGATACCTTAGAGTATTGATGACATATGAATGGGAATGTTTTAAACTGCATTTTCTAATTGGTTTTTATTGATATGATGGAATGCTATTATTTTTTTGTCTTGAACCAAGAAAAACTCTCTGACACTAATTCTCACAGTTTGTTCATAGCTTCTCTTTAATTTTCTAGATAGAAAGTGCTCTCATCTGCAAATAAGATCAGTTCTACATATTCTATTCTAATCCACAGATGTCGCATGTCTTTGCCTTTCCTTATTGCCTTAGCAGGAGTCGGGACCACGTCAAGTGGAAGCAGTGATGGCAGATATCCTTGGCTTGCTCATGACTTCAAAGGTCAGGTATCAACATGCTACTGCATGTATGATGCTTCCTAGAAATTTCTGACAGATATTCTTTACTAAGTAAGTCATGCTCCCTTGCAGCCTTAGTCTACGAAGAGCTTCTATTATTATGAATAAATGAATTTTGTGAGTTATTCTGTAACTATTTAAATTAATATTTTTTTTCCTTTTGTTAATCTGCTCGTGTGACATGTGGCACTGAGAGACAGCCCGATGCAGAAGCATCTGCATTTCGGAGGTGAGCCCTACTTGGTCACAGTATAGTATTCATTTTGTTCCTTACAGATTTTGTCTTGCTAACATTATATTTAGATTTTTTTGCATGTGCTAAAATCCTAGCACCAATGAAACTTGTGAGCTAGGAACACATTAACTGCTTCATGTTTGACTTTATTTCTATTTCATGAGACGTTGATCTTACTTTTTAACCACTGAGGTATCTGAGGTATTTTCTGGCTTTGTCCTGTAAAATTTTTTCTTTGCCTGCCTAAGCCCTTTGGCTAGCAGGAAGGAAAGAAAGGCTGACCTTACTGGGCTATCCTGGCTGGAATTCCAATGCCCTTCCGTGATCCCATCCTTATTGTCTGTCCCTTTCTCCAACCTTCACCCAAGCTCTGTGCTTATTGCCTTACCTGAGAAGCTGCAGACCCAAGTCCTGGAACACCCAGCACTTCATGAAGTTCCAACCAACTGACAAACTGCTGAGTGTGTGATACACTAGTTGAATTTCAAAACCAAGATTCTTCAAGGATAAAGAGTTTAGAGATGCTATATATTTAAAGAGTTCATGAGAATATATTTAGTAAATTCCCTGCTGGCTACTCACTTCTGCTGGCTGTGGAAATGCCTCGCACTGGTGTGCAGAGGCAGCTGAGTGGGCCATGGAGGTGTGAGGGCCAGTGGCCACAGCAGACACCTGTCAGCCCCCTCGTGCAGACGGGGATCCAAGTGGGGTCTAGTGAGGAATGGACTCCCACACTTGGAGCTCAAGGAACATGTGACAGTGGGTCCCATGTGTGCATGGGAGTCCAGGGTTGGGGGTCGGGGGGGGGGGGTCAGGGAAAGGGACAAGATGTGGCACATTTTTTATATTCAAGCCAGTGTAAGTACCTCCATTTTTAAAAAGTGTGTCCCTGAAAACTAAGTCCATTTTAAAAGATTTTTTTAACTATGATATATTGTAATTAACTTTTTAAAATTCTCCTGTAAGAATGTCAGTCCCACCCTAAAAATGTGAGCCTGCCTGCCTCTCCCCTGTCACTATGCCTCTTTATAATGAGGGAAAACTCCACGCTTCCTTCAGCTTCCCACAGATGGAACTTGGGAACGACTTGCGCTGTCAATTCTGAACTCTGTAACCTCGGGCAAGTGACTAGAGAAGAGATCGGGGCTAAGTACACTTCTCACGTAGCATGAGTTTGACAATTAAATTAATTTCAGGTGACCGAGCATCTGAAAGTACCAACCACAGAGTGCTCCATAAAGACTCCTCCCTCCATTCCCGCCCAAAACGTCAGTGCTTTCTTCTTTCCACGTCCTCCCTTCCTCCCTTCCTCCCTTCCTCGCCCTTTGCCTCTCGTTTCTTAGTCCTGCACTTGCTCCCCCCTGCAGAGCTCAGTGCTCAGTACCCACTCGGTGCTCCTCGACCTCTCAGCTCTGCCCCCTATGATGCACTCTGCGGAACAGCTCCTGCAGGACTCCCAGCAAAGAAAGTGCCTCTGTGGAGGGCACCTTCAGTCCGCGTCGTTCTCGGGTGTCCAACACACCACCTTCCTCTTGTTTAATATATATTTAAATGAATCCCTTTATTGAAAACAGCGCTTCTGCTCTCAGCACACAGTGGAGCTTCATATCTTATAAATGTCTAGATTGCTCAGCTGATGCCGCGTTCTAGGTATGATGGACAGTCACAGGAGACACTGAGCTACACTGGCTAATGTCGTGCAGATAAGTTGTCTGTGTCAGATAAGAAGCCCTGTTTCAATTTCTTTGTCACAAAGTAGTCATAACATTTATTTATAAATTGATAACTTCAGGGCAAGAAGATGAGAAATCAAAGATTAAATCAGAACTTACTAACATTATTAGAGTTGCTTTTATCTTAAGTGTGAACATCACTCCAAACTAAAGGAACATAATAACAATGACAGACAGATATGGTTTAATGACCAACACCACCTCATAGTTGCAAAAGCATTTTCATCTGTATTATTTGACTTGATTCTCAGAAAAAGCCACTGAGAGTTAGTTCACAGAATTAGTTCACTGAAAGCCAGGCAGTGACCACAGCAAAGTGACACAGCACTGTTTCAGGAGAAGTGGTTGGAGTCAGGCTCAGAGCCGGCACAGCTGTGCCCACAGCACACAGGCCCTGGGGCTCCAGGAGAGGAGCATACACAAACCCACAGGCACCATGCAGTCAGGTGGTTGCTCCTGCTGCACGCAGAGTGCTGGCTCAGGTCCTGGGAGCTCTGCCCTCACAGGCGCCCTCAATGGTCACACCCACAGGGAACCCCAGTGGAATCAGTGAGTGACCAGACAAGGTAAGTGTGCAGGGAATGGGGAAAAGCCACCAGCTGCTGCAGAAGCCAGGTGTGTTCTGGACATTCTCTATGTGTACACTGGATCATTCTACCATCCCTGGCTACCGTCCACAGGAGTGAGCCACACTTCACTCAACTTGCACACCCCATCTGGACCCAGCTGTCTCTTCTGTGCCAGGCTGAGTTGCCAAAGAGAAAATCTCACTGCCTTTGGCAGACTCACCTTCTGACCAGAAGCTGGAGCTGCCCACTTGCTCTCCCACTACCACATCATGCTTCGGTGGCCAGACAGAGCCCAGAGCAAAGCTGGGTAGGTCAAATCCCTGGGCAGCATATCCGAGCACCCCACCACCCCCGAGGGAAGCCTCATGGAGCCCTGGCTCCAGGCCCAGGAGGTGCCCCAGAGGGCTTTCCCTGCAGCTTACTGCACTCAGGGGGCACACCAGGCCTCACGTGGAGGGCCAGGCGGTTGGCCTCACACTCACCCACAACACGAGGCCAGAGACCACTCCTAGGCCAGAGACCAAGTGGCACAATGAACCACTCAGATGCTCAGTTTTTCTATTCACTGTCACAATCTGTTCCTACTTTATTGGAATTGCAAATGGTTAATCTGCAGATACGATTTATAACCCTGTTTTATTGATCATGTTTCCTGAAGGAGCTGACCCATTTGGGGATGGTTTTCTTGTTAATTTCACTGTATCTCAAACAGAAAAAGAGCACAGGTAAGTAAGTGTCACATTTCCAAACTGTGATGTGCCAGGCTGAGTCCGTGCATCTCATAGAGTTAGGGAAACACAGAAGATGGCTTCCAACGGGCAGGACCAGTGTCAGGACCACACTGGTAGCACCAGTGTTGTCCCTCTGGCCTCGTCCACTACTCCAGCCAGGCTGCACACAGTGATCAACAGATCCTGCCCCATGGTTGGCCTGACCCTAGGAAGCAAGTCAACCCTAAATGGGCACAGAAGTTCAAAAGCCACTGCAGGTTCCCTGGACCCTCATTAGGAATAACATGTCCCTGGGATTAGAGACTGGCTTTCCATTCCTTGATTGTGAAAAGAGGATCAAATCTCTGACATGCAAGGGTGCTGTATCGATGACAATGTACATAAATCACAGTTCCATGGCATTTGGCAAGTTATGTGTTAAGTGTCCGTTCATCTCCTCCACCTTTCTGTTGCTTACCCCAGAATAGGAAATACAAAAATGGTACAAATAAGGAACACATACGCGATGACTCCATTAACATTCACGCATGCACGTCTGTGTGGATGTGTGTGTGTAACACGATTAAAATCCAGAATACAGATAAAAGGAGAAGCAGCTGAGCTACTGGGCTAAAGCTAGACTCTTTGCAGGCTGCCATCCAGTAACAGGGCACAGCGAGCCAGCAGGCAGCCACCTCTCCTGGGAAGTGTGTGCCACATGACAGCAGAGGTGCAGTGGCCATGATGGTGAACGTGCCTGAGGGCTCAGCATGTGCCCAGCACCCTGCCAAGTCCTCTACTCACGTCAACTCATGTAACTGGCATAGCATCTACACCTTTGTGTACACCACTGACTCTCCAGTGTACAGATAAGGAGCCCGAAGCCCGAGAGTTCAAGGTCTGTATACTAGCTGGACGGCAGAATTCACCTGGAGAGGCACTGAAAGCAGCAGGTGGAGCAGGACTCAGGGAAGAGGGGTAAAGGCAGGGGACCACCAAGGACCAGGGGGAGAAGAGGAACCCAGGATAGGGCTACCAAGGTTCTGGGACCCAGAGTTAGGAGAGAGGAAGGGCTCAAGAGACCCCAGGGTCATGTCAGGCTTGGCCCTTTGGAGCTGGCCCTTGGTACCCTGTCTTCCGGAGACTTAAATAAGGAAAATAAGTTTGGTTTAACTCTGTGGACACCACAGATCTGTAGGGAAATCTCAAGTCTCTTCTGAAATAAAGCAGACATGATATGGTACACAACTACTACAGGCTACATGACACTTCCCAGCAACTCACCTACCTCCCACTCAGGTTCAAAAAAATTGACAGCAAAAGATCAGATATGAGGAGGGTAGAGTGACAGCCAATGCAGGACACAGGGAGGGAGGGTACCTACCCCCTTCCTGCTCAGGGTAGGAGCATGACTCAGCAGGAGAATGGCCCTGTCCACGTCAGCAGCCCCTCGCAGAGGCTGACGCAGACCTCCCAGGTAGGTCTGGGCTCCATCTCCAGGTGAATCAATCACTGATGAAAAGTCCCCCCTAATGAACACCCTGCCTTCCTTTCTGTTTTGGTTTGCTAGGGCTGCCATAAATAAAGACCACAAACGGGGTGGCTAAAACAAATCCAGATTTGCTGTCTCAGAGCTGCAAGCATGAGGTCTGAGATCAGGGTGTGGATGGGCTGATTCCCTCGGAGGCCCCTCCTTGGCTTAGAGGTGGCTGCTTCATTCTGGGGAAGGGGCATCCTCCCTGTGTGCATGTCTGCCTCCCATCTCCCCTTCCGAAGAGGTCGCCAGACATACCAGACAACTCAGATGACCTCACAACATCACATAAACTGGACTGCTTCTCCCAGATGACGTCTAAGGAAGGCTCAGCGGAGGTGATGGGGTTGGGGATTCAACATCATTTTCTCTTAGTTTCCGTGACCTGGAGACCACACAACTTCCTCCCCCGCCGCGTGCTGAGCACCACTGGGTTGTTTCTCATTTCCTCACCCACCAGTGCAACTCACAGGCTTGTAACATTGGTTAATTCACATAAAAAGAGCACACAAGGCCTCACACAGCATGTGTCCCTCATATCCCAACTACGTATTAAGTTAGCTATGGTTAGATAAAGGCATTCTCCCAGGAAGTCATGCTGGGAAAACGTGAATTTTAGGGTCAGCTTCCTAATCTACACAAAGAAGGCAGATGGGATTCTGACAGGAAGTGCACTGCATCTGCACATCCACGGGGGGCGCTGCCACCCAGCCACTACGAGGTCCTTGGGGCCATGAACATGGTATGCCTTTCCATCCACCTAGGTCTCCTTTACCTTCTTCTGGTGGTCAGTATAAACATTTTGTACTTATTTTGGTTAATTTATTACTGATTATTGCTTTTTTTTTCTGGTACTAGGGAGTGAACTCGGGGGCACTCAACCACTGAGCCACATCCCCAGCCCTATTTTGCGTTTTATTTAGAGTCAGGGTCTCACTGAGTTGCTAAGCACCTCATCATTGCTGAGGCTGGCTTTGAACTCACAATCCTCCTGGTTCAGCCTCCGAAGCCACTGGGGTTACGAGCGTGCTCCTCCACACCCAGCCTGATTATTACTTTTGATAATATAAAAACTATTTTCTTAACTTTGTTCCCTGGCTATTCTAACCAGTGTTCAGAGATCACTGATTTCTGTATGGACATCTGGAATCTTGTAATTTTGCAGACTTGCTTATTAATTCCAACAGTATTTTAGTGGACACTTGGATCTTTCTATATACAAGCTCATGACATCTGCAAAGGGAGGTAGTCTTGCTGCTGGTTTTCCAACTGGGTGCTTCACAGACTTCACTAGAACTTTCCGTATAAGGCCAAACAGCAACAGACACCCTGGTCCAATCCTGATCTTAGGAGGAAATCGCTGAGTCTTTTAAAGAATGACACTAGCTGTGGGTTTTCTGGGGTTTTCTCAGACGCCCTTTACCCCTCTGGGGAAGCTCACCTTCACCTGGTAAGGTTTGGGTTTTGTTGTTCCTTGTCTTCTCAAAAAGGGACTCTCGGTCTCTTGTCTGCAGATCCATGCTCTCCTCCACTCAGGGTGATAGACTAACATGCAGAGCGGAGCACAGGCCACCTGTCCCTTAACAGGCCCCTCCTCTCATCTCCATCCTCCTTCCCACCACCTTGCTGTGCTCTTTCTTCTGGCAATAAACTGACTTGAGCTTCCTAATATTATGCTCGGCTATTTTGCTCTTCCTGTCCCTTTGGTTTGGAAGGCTCTTCCTATGACCACCCATTTGCCCCCACAGTTCTATTAAGACTTTGGATGATCTTGTCTTGGGAGCCCCTCCACACAGTCCAGGGAGCTTCCCTCTCAGTCTGAAGTAAACCCTCGCTGGCTGGACTCCAACACCCATGGCCTACGAACCCCCGTAGGGAAGGCGTGGCATCATGCCACGCCCAGCACTGGGCAGGTGCAGAGGAGGCGCGCACTGCACTCCTCAGACAGAAACAACACCCGGGCCCTGCCAAGCCTCTCTCAGCACGTCTCCCCCATGAGCCCATGTGCACAGAGGCTCTCTCCCCTCAACCTGAACTTGCAGGTGCTCAGTGAACATCTCAGGACTGAAGGTCACTTGGTGGATGTGCATATTCTGAGAGCCACCAAGTACAAGAGCAAACTCTCCATCAGCAAATGGAAGGGTCACAGATCCTCGAGCCTAGGGTTGTGTGGAGATGAGCCCCCATGCAGACAGGGTCAGGGTGCAGCGGCAGGGCCTCAGAACAATGCTCAGCAGCTGCAGAGGGGCAGCCAGGATGTGACCGAGACCTTGAAGGCCAAAGCCACTGCTCACATGCTGCAGAAAGAATCCCTTCATCTGGCAGAGAGGTGACTAGTAACAAGAGAAAATGAGAGAAACAAGCGCAGAGAGGGTCTAGATCGCAAGCTGGATGAGTCTGCAGATTACTGTGCAGACTGCCTCCAAACCTTGGCGTCTAAGAAATCACTTTAATAAATTAAAAGGACAGTCTCATTTGTTTTAATACGTAACCCTTTGGCCAAAACATATAAATTTCTTTGGGCCTATTGACGTGTGTCCCCATTACACCCCTCAGCTGTCAATCAATGTCCAAAAAAGCAGGAGAGCTAAATCAAGTGAGTATATAATTTGGCCCTTGAAATGGCTGCCCAACTCATTGGTGATGCCTAATGGGAAAGGGGTTAGGTTCTACTGACAAGAAAAGACATCACGCATCTTCAAAGATACTTGCAGACCTCTAAAACAGCCCATCTGAGTGCAGTCCTGATGGTCAAGCATATAATTTGTTTGGGTGGCCATGGCAGTCAACATGCTACCAAGGCCCACGAGGAGAACATGGAGCGGATGGGTTTGAAATCAGGGGCCAGGGCCACAACCACACCAGCTGTGTGATTGAGGACAACTTTCTCTACCTCTCTGAGCCTCAGCTCATTCATTGCTAAATGGAAAGGGTAAAATTCAACCCAGACAGGATCGCTGGGAGAATCACAAGGACAGGGCCTGATAGACAGGAAGCCCAGGACAGGTGCTCCACACATCTGTGCCATGCACCGTGTGATCTCTCTAATCACAAAGACAGACCACAGACATCTGGCAGCAGTGATCTGGGACCCAGGAGACCCAGACATTCAGCCCAGCTCAACACCCACTAGCCACGTAACCTCAGGGCAATCGTCCACCGCCGTAGAGCTCCACACCTGCACTGAAGGCACACGCCAGGCGAGCGCCGGCCCCGGGCGCTGAGGAGGCCTCAGAAGAAGGATGGAAAGGGCTGCCTGGAGCTGTGTTCCCGCGGCTGTGAGCCAAAACACTATCAAATGACTTCTTAATTACAAACCTGTTTTCCTTCCCTATCAACAAGAGGACGGCCACGGGATGCCTGGGGAAACGAGGCAACAGCCTCATCGGCAGCCTCTCCAGTGGCAGAGGGTGCAGCAGCCTCTCCAGTGGCAGAGGGTGCAGCTCCAGAGCAGGAGAGCGAGCTGTTTTCAAGTTACGAGCACAAAGGAGAGTGCTGCCACTGAGGGCTAGGGGACTGTCCCCGGGCCTCTGGAAGGGAGGCATGACACACACAAGTGTGAAAGAAGAGCAAAGGACAACTCCCACAGTGCAAGAAGGAGGGCTCCAAACCAGGCCCCAGAGACAGCGTGACCCTGGTGCGGAGGCCAAGGAGAAGCATCCCGCTCCCGCTTCCTCCTCTCTGGGGACAGGGAGCAGGGCCGGGTGAGGTGATCCTGGCCAGAGGCTGGAGAGCAGCCAGCAGACCATGCAGTGCTCTGCGGCACCGCCTGGCCGGGAGCTCACCCCCCGGCTCTAGACGCCAGCTCTGCACTGCATCATAAACGTTCTCTTCCACCAAACTCAGTCATCTCTCTTTTTTAAAAAGGAGGGGGTTCTTTTTTTAAGACTCAAGCATTTTTCACTGTCAAAACATTAGGAAACAGTGAGAAGTAAAAAGAAGAAAAATTGCCTATAATACCACAACACGGAAATAACCCTGGCTAATGCCTCCTGTGTTCCTCTAGACGCCCCAAGGCGCTCCAGGGCTGCTTTGTAAGAAGGGGATCACACCCGACTCCTGTACTACGACCTGCCCTCTACAAAGTCAGAGATCTCTGTCCACGTGAATAGATATCCTTCTGGACTTCACTTGTAATGATCAAAGGGATACATCATCATTTATTTAATTAAGTCCCTATTACTGGACATTTATGTTGCTTCTAATAATTTTGGTATTATCAATGATGCTGTGACAAAGGACCTAGCACACACATCTTTGTGAACTACTCCAATTTTTTCTTAAGATCAACTAATTATGGGATTGTTGGATCAAAATTCAGACCCCTTCTTGGACAAAGAAAGCCCCCCCATGACATTCACATCCCAATCTCCAGAACCTGCAAACATGTGACCTTTTGTACAAAAGGGACCTCGCAGGTATGACTAGGTGAAGGGTTCCCAGGGTCCTGGGGGCGTGGTGCCCCCAGCATCATCACAGGGGTCCTCAGAGGGCAAAGGGAGGCAGGGAAGTCACCAGAGGGGAAGATGCAGCACTGCATTCAGGCTGTGGAGACAGAGAAAGGGGCCAGGGGCCAGGGCACACAGAGGCCTGTGGCAGCCGGAGAGGCGAAGGAGCAGGTCTCCCCTGAGCCTCCGGGACAAAAGGGCCCTTGACTTCTGCCCAGTGACATGTCCAACCTCCGTAACCATGAGAAAATAAATGTGTGCTGTTTACAGTATTTGTCATAGCCTCGGGTTCTTAGTACACCTGAGTGCTTATTTTAAAAACATGACGTCCCTCCGAAGGTACTGCACTGCTCGGCACAACACTCCCACTCCAGGCCCCACAGCTCTGAAGCCAGGTAGGTGCTGCTCAGGATGGGCGGCACGCTGTCCTGGGGAAGGTTGGAGGTAAGCACCCATGTGCCAAGCGCTGTTCGGGCTCACCCCGTCTTTTCCTCATAAGCCGGGGCTTGTTTGTCACAGTTCTCCAGCTTGACAAACTTCACGTGTTCACTCAACAGCCCTCGTGGGGCACCTACTCTCATGCAGGCACGCAGCTCTGGGCACTAAAGATGCAGCATGAACAAAACAGTCCCTGCCCTTCTGCAGCTTCTACCCCAGGGACCCGCTGGGACGGGGAGCAGGCTGGGGCCTCAGCACAACCGCCTACTCCACAACACAGCCACCCGCCCCACTCTACCTTTTCCTTTTGTTCCCTAATACCTAATGCATAAAATACCACATAGGTAGATTTAGGTCTAATTGCCTAAATCTTCTTGTCACTACATTCATGGTCACCCCTGCTACAATGGAGACTCCACACAGAGACAGGGACCTCACCTTCCCCACCTAAGGACAGTCCCTGGCACGGCAGGCCCCAACAAATAGCTGCTAAATTACTGTCCAGCACTCATACGGCCTCCCCAGACCCACTGCTCTCCAGCAACATGGAACTCCCAGCAGTGCCCCTGAAAAGCTGTGCTGCCCACCTGCCTCCAAGGCATGGCCACAGGACGTCACATCTTTCCTGCCAGGCAAAGAGCACTGCGTCTTAAACAAAGCAGCATCTCACAGGTGCTGCCAGGACCTCTCCAACTCCTCTCCCTCGCCATGTGGCCACGGTAAGGAAGGAAGTAGGGGCTCTCACTCTGCAAATCCAAAGAAAGCCAAGGACTGCAGGTAAAGGAGGAAGGAAACAACAAGCCCAGCAATGGTCCTCCTGAACAGCCTCGGAGGCCCCACAGACACCGTGCAGCCAGCATTCCATGAGGAAGGGCAGCCCTGCGTGGCGAAATGCAGGAACTGCAACGGCAGCCTCACGGGCTGCCGCATCCCTTCATCATCCTCCAGCCAGGGAAGAGAGTGAGTCATTTGCTGGCCCCTATTCCAGAAGTTCTGCCCTGTTCAGTGATCAACAAGGTGGACAGAGGCAAGAAGGCCAACTGTCCTGAACAAGAGGAGAGATACCACACAGACAGACAGGGAGCACCCACCACCGAGCCCTGAGCACTCAGTGTGCATCCTGTACCGTGCCCAGTGCTTACAGGAGCAGCCGGAAAGCCTGGAGTAGCTGCTGTCATCCCTGGCCCACAGAAGAGGACACTCAGGCACAGAGGAGGAGAGAGCTGCATGGGCATCTTGCAATTAATAACCAACTGCCCCAGAGGGCAAAGGAACCATGTCCTTCATGTAAAGCAAGAATGCACAAGCCCCTCCACTCCCCCCTTTTGGGAGAACAAGGCAAAACATCATTTGTGACACGGGCTGGGAACTCATTGTGTGCCAAGCACCTCGCATATGTGACCTTCCCTCACACAGCACCCAAGGTAAATCCTATCCCAGTCTGACAGACATAGAAGCCACAGCTCAAAGAGATCACGTGGCTTGCCCCAGTGCCACAGCAAGCAAGCAGCAGAAAGACCCTCTCCCAACTGCACCACACAAGCGCCATCTCAGCCTGGGCAGCGTGGAGCCTCAAAGGGCAGAGGAGGGAGGGTGAGCAAGGGGGCCGAGAGGGAGAGGCAGACAGACTTCACTGGTGACCACAGCAGTCCACAGCAGCCACAGGGGCAGGAATACCAACAACGGAAGCCTGGATCCAGGCACACTGCACCCCCAAGGCCAGCCCACCGCCTGAGCAGGGAGGTGAAGATGCTCCTTGCACCACTCTGGACGGAGGGGCCACCCAGGCCTAAACAGACCTCTGTAGGACACCAGCTCGGGGGCATGGTGCCATCCTTCAGCCTTGAGCTTGTGGCCAGTCACTCTGCAGGTGCCCAGGTGACAGAGAGCATGATGGAAAAACCCTCAGTCTCCTGCTTTGAGAGAGACTCAAGTGAAGACACAGAAACAGCCATTGCTGCCACCCGCTTCCCTGTCCCCACCCCATCTCTGCACAGGCCTGACTCCATCGCTTGCCAAGGACTCAGGCACGTGAAATTCCTCGAAGCCCCCAAACACCTGCCACAGCAGCCCTGTGTTCTCCTCCACTGTGGTGTGGCGCTGTCCCCGTGCCCACCTGGCGGGCTGCAGTGTGGTGGCTGTGGCTCTCAGGAGGGCCTGAGTTCCGACCCAGTGCACACCTCGTGGGGTCTGTAGTCCCAGAGTGAGTCCAGGGCTCACTACTGAGCGCTCCATAAACACCCGATAGTCACACTCCACATAGCCTGTCCCCCTGCCAGTAATTAAACTGGAAGGAAGACAGCAGAGGCCAAACACACACGTCTGTGGGGACAGGGCAGGAGCAGCCCCACGGCCGTGCCCCGGGGCCACTGGGAAGCACTCTTAGGAACGGCTACCGTGGTCAAGGTTACAGCAGGTATACTTATAAAAAGTGTTTAAAAGCATGGTGCATTCTCTTTCCATCCTGAGGACTGCGCCTTCCTGCACCTCGGGGACAGCTATGGAAACACGGAAGGTGTGCCCACGGCCAGCCTCGCCCGTCACTGTGCCGCTGCAGCCCTCGCCTCACCATGAGCCAGGGACGCGCGTCCCCACAGCCACGCTAGCCTGGCCTCCTCACCACAACTCTTGCTTCTAGCTTAAGCTGTGAGCCCCCAAGGGGAGGGACCATCCTCATCCCTCGCCCCCGCCTCACCCAGAGCTGCACCAGGAGTTCTCACCCTCAGAAAGAAGTGGCAGCCATCAGGGAAGAGGCCACATGCTAGCGTCCGTGAGCACCACTCCCCCGTACCACCAGAGAGCCTCAGACCCACAGGTGACGCCACCCCAGTGCTAAGCGGACCCAGAAATGGGTGAGAGGAGTGGGCCCTGAGTGAGCACTGGTGGCAACAGGGCGCGAGCAGCAGGCCCAGCCGGACATGACCGGCAAGTCTCCATGGGAAGCTGACCTCTGGGGAAGCAGCCGGGTCCCAAAACCAGGTCCGTCCGACTACCCTTCCAGAAACATCAAAATTTCCCAGCAGTTATTAGACCCCTGCTTCAAGAAATTGCCTTTCAAAGGAAAAGCTGGGGGACAGGAGCATGAAGAATATAATTGCCAGTTCAGACCTCAAAGAATGAATAAGTTCGACCTAAAAGACTATTAACTCCAGATCCCAGAAGAGAGTGGGAAAGTGAGAGCGAACTTAGAATTTATATTTTTTAAAAATAAGTCTGAGGATTAATTAACAAATGGAAGAAAAGTTTTGAGAAACTAAAAATACCTCACCTAATAAAAGAGCAGCTAATTTAAATCTACTTCTTTATATATCTTCTACCAAAGTCCGCAGCAGCCACGTGGGGGGAGATCGGTGCCATGCACATCTGCTCAGGAAATGCAGCCCTGGGCCCACACAAGCGGGGGGGCTTCCGAGCAGCAGGGACATAGGCCTGATATCAAGCGCCACACTCGGCACACGTCACCCCGTGATTCCTCGGCACCACCCAGATCCTGCCGACGTACTTCATAGAGACTCCTCACACTGCCCAGTCAGCTGCTGCCTGTGCACGTGCCACCAGCCGCCTGCTGGAGACCCTTGTCTTCTCACATATACCCTTCTTCCCCTTCAATCTCTTCCAGGGGTATCTCTTTGCTTGCCAAGCCTCAGACACTGAGGTTGCAGGAGGCTCTAGGGCCCATCTCCTGAATGACTGTCCTGAGTGGCTGTCCTTTCCCCTTACCTGTGGCTCGCTGCCATGTCACCATCTCTAGCTAACTTCTCTGAATAACCAGCCACTACCCTCCAGGGCTGGCCTATGGCACCAGAGCCAGATTTGGCATGCCCAGGTGGAGCTCAGCATGTCGCCACCACACCCCACTCTACCCAGAGCCACTGAGGTCAGAAACCAAAATCTACCCCACCTCCACTTACCTGACCCTGAGTTCTGTCAATCTTACTCATTCTCTCCTATTGTTTACTCAGCTTTGAGTTGTGGTGACCAAAAAACCTGACAAGAACAACTTGGTAGATGACAAGTTTATTTAGGACTCACAGCTTCAGAGATCTCAGTCCATAGATGACCAACTCTGTAGCACTGGACCCAAGATGGGGCAGAACATCGTGGCTGAAGGGTGTGCTGGAGGGAAACAGCCGAGGACTTGGAAACCAGGAAGCAGACAGAGAGTTCTGCTCACCAAGGACAAAACATGAACACCAAAGGCTCACCACCACCACCACCCCCCGCCCTGTGAGCTACTGCCTCCAGCCACACCCACCTGCCTCCAGTCGCCCCCAGTTAATCCATATCGTGGATCACCCACTGATTAGGCTACACCTCTCCTCATCTAATCATTTCACCTCTGCGGACTCTTGCATTGTGTCACATGTGAGCTTTCAGGGGATTCCTCCTATCCTTCCACAGCCAGCACTGGGTTCGAGCCATGTCATCTCACAGCTCCACCACCAGCAGCCACCTGTGTCCTTCCTCAACTCCACCTTGAGCAGCTGCCAGGACGCTCAGGCCTTAACAGGTCCCCGACATGCAACTCCTGGCCAGGAAGTTAAACGCACCCAGCACCCTGGCCCTGCTGGTAGTGATGAGGTGACACCTGAAGCGCTAGTCCCATGCCCACTGTGCCCTAGGAACTGTGACAGTGTCACATGGCACAGCTGACTCCTCGCAGCACACACCCTAGGAAACGGGCCCCACCACCTTTCTCATGTGGCAGAGAGGAACCCAGAGTCCACAGAGCTGAAGCATCTGTGTGGAGGTTACACGTGCATTAGGAACGGAGCCAAGCTGAAGCCAAAGCCAGAGCCCATGTGACCAGCTGCTTTCCCTCTTCTACATCATCACACACCACTTGTCCCCAGAACCCACGACCTGGTGAGAACAAATCTTTTCCTCCTTCCTCACCTCTCTTGCTCTAGCTGCTTCTGTGCTCAGATGCCAGGACCCGCCTCCCCAGTTCCTGGAGCATCAGCTCATCCTCCCAGGGAGCCCCACAGCCATGCCATCTACCAGCTCCTTCAGGAACCCTGCTGCCATGAGCCACAGTAGCCTCCACCAGCGCCCACCTAGGACCAGCTGGTGCAAATAGAAATCTCAGGGGGTGACACTCATCACAATGCCAACAGGAAGACAGAGAGCTGGCCCAGATCAACACTGTGGGAGGAGCCAGCCTCAGCAGGCCTAGCAGCTCCCTCTCCAGGGACTTGGTGCAGCATCAACAATGACCACCATTACCCGAACCTGAATTGAGAACAGAGCTTTCTAGTTAAAACACAGTCTTCCTCCCGGCCAACCTGCTGGTGTAGCAACTGTGACACCAATTGAAGTCTGTCCTCCTACTTCCTCTGAACAACGAACTCCTCCAGGGCCAAGTACCCAGTCATGGCACAGGGTCAGGTCTCTTCATCCAGCAAAAGGACATGGCTGCTGTGCACAAGCCCTGGGCCCAGCTGTGCCTCCCCAAACCCCTCCTCATTCAGCAGGAGCTCACCTGGCCTCCACGAGACACACAGAGGAAAGCAATCAGATCCGACCAGACCTGCCACCTGGAATCACTCAACCCAAGACACTCCCGCCACAGCAACTCTGAAGACAAGAACAGGTAGCCGAGTCCAGCCCACACCGACCGACATTCACGGACAGCTGCCTTGATTTCCACAGTGATGCCAGCGCACACAAGACAGAACAGCCAACACAGACAGAGGTACACGGTCCCTAGCCCCGAAACACAAACAACCAACCTCATACTGAGATCGAGAAGCTCAGACGGTGTAGAATTAAAGTCAACGGCCATGTCCACAGAAAGGCAAGGATAAAGCAGCAGCTAAGTCTCCTGGGAACTACAATGGCCCTGACAATTAGACGAAGGCTCAGCGGTCACGCCATAGATTTTTATAAGAGGATTTCAAAAACAAGAAGGAAGCAGTTCAGGGACTGGGACGTGAGAGGGAAAGTGACAGTGTGCACACATGCCACACACCAGAAGCACCCCTCAGGGCGACATACACATCTTCCATCCATCCTCAGCACAGCCCAAGATGGGCGTCCTCACCGCCATCCCAGGCATGGAAACTGAGGCTCAGGAACTGGTGGAGATCACCTGCAGGAAACAGCTATCCCAGGCCCCACCCCAAGTCTAGATGAGACAGCTCCAGCTTGGACACGTTGAGTTCGTAGGGCCACGAAGACATCTATGGGGCACACCTGGAAAGCAAGGGGCCTCAGAGAACGGCTCAGGTAAGAAGGTGGAGCAGATTCAGCAAAGTAGCAGGATACAAAATCAACACCCATAAATCAAAGGCATTTCTGTACATCAGTGACAAATCCTCTGAAAGAGAAACTACCCCATTTACAATAGCCTCAAAAAAAAAAAAAAAAGATAACCTAACCTAATTCCCAACCTAAAAAGCAGTCATGAAATTCATTTGGAAAAATAAGAGACCCAGAATGGCTAAAGTGATCCTTAGCAAGAAGAGTGAAGTAGGTGGCATCACTCTACCAGACCTTAAACTATACTACAGAGCCATAGTAACAAAAACAGCATGGTATTGGCACCAAAACAGCCTTATAAACCAATGGTACAGAATAGAGGACACAGAGACTAACCCACATAATTACAGTTATCTTATATTTGACAAAGGTGCCAAAAATATACATTGAAGAAAAGACAATCCTCTTCAACAAATGGTGCTGGGAAAATTGGAAATCCATATGCAACAAAATGAAATTAAACCCCTCTCTCTCACCATGCACAAAATTCAACTCAAAGTGGATCAAGGACATAGGAATTAAACCAGAGACCCTGTGTCTAATAGAAGAAAAAAGTAGGCCCAAACCTCCATCATATCAAATTAGGCCCCTATTTCCTTAATAAGACTCCTACAGAACAAGAATTAAGATCAAGAATTAATAAATGGGATGGGTTCAAACTAAAAAGCTTCTTCTCAGCAAAAGAAACAATCACTGAGGTGAATAGAGAGCCTACAGAATGGAAGCAAATAAAGATCACACAGATAAAGCACTAATCTCTAGGGTATATAAAGAACTCAAAAAGCTAAACACCAAAACAGCAAATCAATAATCAATCAATAAATGGACCAAGGAAATGAAGAGACACTTTTCAGAAGAAGATATGCAATCAATCAACAAATACATGAAAAAATATTCAACATCTCTAACAATTAGAGAAATGCAAATCAAAACTCCTCTAAGATTTCATCTCACTCCAGTCAGAATGGCAGCTATTAAGAATACAAACAACAATCAGTGTTGGCGAGGATGTGGGGGGAAAGGTACACTCGTACATTGTGGGTGGGACTACAAATTGGTGCAGCCAATCTGGAGAGCAGTATGGAGATTCCTTGAAAAACTGGGAATGGAACCACCTTTTGGCCCAGCTATCCCTCTCCTCGGACTATACCCAAAGGACTTTAAAACAACATACTACAGGGATACAGCCACATCAATGTTTATAGCAGCACAATTCATAATAGCTAAACCATGGAACCAACCTAGATGCCCTTCAGTAGAGGAATGGGTAAATAAAATGTGGTATATATACACAATGGAATATTACTCAGCAGTAAAAGAGAATAAAATCATGGCATTTGCAGGTAAATGGATGCAGTTGGAGAAGATAATGCAGATGTGAAGTTAGCCAATCTCAAAAAAACCAAATGCCAAATGTTTTCTCTGACATAAGGAGGCTGATTCATAGTGGGGTTGGTAGGGGGAGTAAGGATGATTAGACGTACTCCAGATAGGGCAAAGGGATGGGAGGGGAAGGGAGGGGCATGGGAGTAGGAACGATAGTGGAATGAGATGGACGTCGTTACCCTAAGTACATGTATGAAGACACGAATAGTGTGGCTCTACTTTGTGTACAACCAGAGGTATGAAAAATTGTGCTCTATATGTGCACTATGAACTGTAATGCATTCTGCTGTCATATATAGCACATTAGAATTAAAATAGATAGACAGGCAGATAGAGAAGACAGAAGGTAGAGTAAAGGACAAGTTACACTCGGAAAGCACCAGTGCCCACCCTCCTCCCTGACTCCAAACCAAGAGGCCACACAGAAGCTCACCCAGGATTTTCACAAAGAAACAACTGCAATTATCTGACCATCTGCATTTACCTCAAGACTCAGTGAAGGGACACTTCCTCACTCCCTGTGTCACCCATGTGGCAAACAGAGGAGAGGCTGGGGTTTGCAGAAACCCACACAGCAGCAACATGAAATGAGACCGGCTGTAAAGAGGCCACGCCGTCATCTGTGCTCCCCCAACACACTCCCGCCCTCCACCAGGAGCCGGCTCAGAGACACGCCTGGATGGGGACGGGGGGGGGGGCAGAGAGGCAGCCAGAGACATAATTAGGGGGGCATCCTAATCACCCATCACCACACAAACCATCCTTTCGGAATCATCAGGGCGATGTTCATTTTTCTATAACTTCCTTGTCGAAGGTGAAGTTGACGTAACATAAAAACCATTTTTACATGAACAATTCCGTGACATTGAGTGCATTCACCATGATGGACAACCCTGCCTCTACCCAGTTCCAAAATACTTTCATCACACAAAAAGAGAGCCCACGGCCATCCGCAGCTGCTCCCCAGCCCCAGCGGGCCCTGCAGACCACCACTCTGTGGAGCCTCGACGCCTTCCTCATTCTGAGCACCACACGTGCTCAGGCTCATCTGTGTCGCGGGGTCTCCCCTTTCGTGGCTGAATAACACTACTGTGTGGCTGCTCCACAATCCACTCACCTTCTCATCTGCTGAGAGCTATCTGGGCTGTTCCGACTTGTGGCTAGTACGCACGCTGCGTGAACACGTGAGCTCGGGTATCTGGCCTCAGATGTCGTGGCCTGTGCCAGGGCAGAGCTGCTAGAGCAGATGGCGGCTCCAGCGGAGCTCCTCGAGGCCCGGGTCCCCCATGGCACTGGGCTGTCTGCACTCCCCAGGGCCTCCTGTGGCCACACGGACACTTGCTCCCCTCCAGGGTCTCCGTGGCAGTCATCCTGCTGTACGGGAACTGGCACCTCAGCAGGGTTTTGATTTATATTCAATAACTTTTTCATTTCAAGTATAATCAATGTGTACTGTTTTTTAAAAAAAATAATAATAATAATTTTTATTTACTTAAAAATAAGTGAATTTTCCCCAGGTCCCTTAGGGAAGTACTGTGCTGACCACCTTCACTGTTGGTTCACCCGCCCTTCTCCCTAGGAGACTCTGTGCCCCTTGAAGACGGCTGGTGTCAGATCTGCTATTAGTCATTCACTCACTCAGCATTTATTAAAAGCCTACTGTATGCTAGGTGTTAGCCCAAGCGCTATAAGCACAGAAGCAGACAAAGCCTAGTCCTTGCCCCCAAGCACAGGCAACCTGGTGCAGGAGGCTTGCAGCAGGCTGCCCACTCCATAACAGAGCTAGGGGCTAAGAGGGACATCCATGCCAGGGAGAAGGAGGCGTCTGAAGAGAGCAAGTGCCCTGGGACCACCAGCCTCAGGCAGCACCTCCTCTCCTGGCCTTCAATCCATCTGTTCCTGCCTTGCAGAGAGAGCCAGACGTGGGCAGGAAGTGCCACACAAGGAGACACAAGACATTGTCCAAGAGCCATCCTACCTCATCCCAGCTCTGCTCCTAACTGCTCCCGTCAACCACTGCCCACAGTTAACAGGGCCCCCCAGCTCCTGGGCACCACGTGGTGGGAGGATGGTGAGGCCAGCACCTGGGCCACCTTGTCAGTAGAGCAACAAGAACCATAGCAAAGAACACGAATTCTGGAAATATACTAGAACAGAGCCGCAAAGGAAAGGAACGACAGATTTGAAAACAAGAGTGGGTCCATGGTTTATTTTATGTAACTGCTTTCAAGACTTAAAAATAATCATGCAATAAGCTTATTGCATGGAAGCAATAAAATCACTGCATGAACTTCCTCCTATGGGTGCTTTACCCAACAGAAGTGCTATTAGGAAACTCAGCATTGGAGATTTCTGGAAGTGGCAACAGGGCAGGGTGGGCACGCAGTGCTGCTATGTGACAGTGTACTGTTTCACACCTCCTAAGAGTCACTGTCTAATGTCTAAAACAGCGAGGCCAGGCACGCTGCACAAACACCACGTGACTCTACCACAGGAGGTTTAGCTCACCTGTCCTCCAGAGGAAGACACCAAGTCCACAGAAGAAATTCCTCTTCTCAAGGCCACTCGGCTAATAAGCAAGCAGCCCTCCCTGGGCTGGGGACAGGGGCGGGGGGAGGTGCAGCTGGTGTGTCTCAGACACCTTGCCCTAGGTTTGCTGTCTCTCAGAAACTTTGGGGCAGCCGAGACATGCCAGGGCTTACAGGAGAAAGATGGAAAATAGACTTTACCTTTCAGGAACTCAAAATCCGATTAGACAAACATATGGATGTCAAACTCTGATGTACAATAGAGTGAGTTACAGAAACTCAAAGAAGGATGGAAAAGCGCCGGGGAGGAACCAACAAGAACAGGAGGCTCTGAGCACCGCCGGAAGGTAAGCGGGAGGCTCTGGGCCCTCTTTTGATAGCAACATCTCCATTTCCCTGGGAGGACCACAGCCCCAGCCCCTTGCTCTCCTGCTCCAGGTGGGATGTGCCACATAGCATCCAATAACCTCGGGCAAGTGGCTGGGTGGCGGAGGCAGGCCCTCGGATTTCCAGTCAGAGAGGAAGCACACTTTTTCTCGTCATCCCCCGTCTAGGAGAATCAGGGACTGGCATCACCAGTAAGCCATGCTTCTGCCTCACGGAACCTAAGAACAGAAGAGAGCTAAAACAAACCTGCCCCCAAACTTCCACTGAGTGAGCGGAGCTGTCACCTCCGTTATGTAAACCACAGAGAGCTGGGGCTTCTGCCATCAGCCATGAAAAGAGAAGCACTGATGAAAAGCACTGGACCTCAGCAGGCCCCGGGTCCAAGGCCAGGAGCCCCCGGCAGGGACACTGCCCCCCGTCCCGAGCCTCCGAGGCCCAGGCTGGGTGGTGTGCTCCAGCAGTGACAGTCACAGTCCCTCCCTGCTGCCCAGGAAGAGAGGGGGTGACAAAGTGAGCAGGGTGAACCTCAGGTTCCCCACACAGCACAGTGACCAGAGAAAAGCCTTAAGGTTCCCGGATGGAGAGAACCAGAGCGAGATCCACAGACCAATCTACACCAGGGACAGCGTCCCCAGAACTCATGCCTGCAGCCACAGGCCTCATTGCTACCGAGGAGGGGAATCTCTGAGCCCCACAGGAACCTTCTTTCTTTCATGGCTCCCTGGAACCTCAGGTGAGGAAAGGGAGTGAACAGCAGGCCGTCCCGTGGGCATGGAAATCCCAACCCCCAACATTCTTATACAAACATTCTAGAGAAATAAAATCATTTCCCTGATATAGAGAAACTGATACCCATAAACATAGGTGAGGAAAAATACCCTCAACAATTGCAAGAAAAATGACTGAATAATGTTGCAGCAGGGAACATCGGATGTTAGTAAACGTCCAGTGGGGAACGGACAGGGGCTGCTGAAGACCAACTTCTCGGGAAGGACACATCTTAGAAGCTTTACTTGTAAGTCACTGAGGGTCTCTGTGATTATCTATGCTTACAGCTGTGTTCTGTTAAATCTTACAAGAGTTATTAATAGCAAGAATTATAAATAGCGAGGTATAAAAGTCACGGCTAGAGTCACACAAGAGCTGAGCCTTCTGCCGCAGAGCTTCTCGGGCGCCCTGGGGCTTTCAACTCAGCACAGCTTGGCAGTTTATCTGAGCAGGACAGAGACCCCCACAGAACCACAGGAGGGGCAAAACAGGAGAACTTAACCCCCACCTTCCTGAGATCCCCTGTACTATATTCCAAGACCAGAGTAATTTGTATACTTTTTAGCACATTAAAAGTGAGATTCTGAGGAGGCGCATGGCCACACCAAACCAGGACACTGTGGAAACTCCCTGAGGTGGGTGGGGTGGGGTGGGTGGGAAAAGGTCCAGGCCTCTGCTTTCCGGAGCACCTGGTGTGGCGGGGAAGACCAGGACAAAAGCAGCCATGTGGGAGACGCCATGTGGACAACTCTGACCCCAGCCCTGGAGAAGGTGACACGGGGCCTGAAGGACAAGCCAACTACCAGAGGGACTCGGTGCCATGACTGCAGCCACTCAGGCACGCAGAAGCTGCAGTGGACAAAGGAGGAACTGGTTCTTGGTGCAGGAATTGCAAAAACAAGTTCAGCCCTGCATGGAGATGGGCTGACAGGCACGGGGACCTCTGAAACATGGCCAGGCAGAGCAGAGCTCCCTGAGCAGGTGCAGAGAAAGAGTCACCCGAGGATGACGGAACTGCATGTGATCACAAAGGACTTTCGTGCCAGTTTGGACTATCTCTGAACAACAGAGGAGGATCAGGAAGGGACAGCCTGAAGGGATCTGAGATTAAGAGATGCAATAACAACAGGAGCAGGTGGCCTCCACTGAGCACTGAGGGACGCGTCCATGCACTGTGCTGAACACCTCACGTGGCTTCAGAAAGGGTGCAGCACGCAGCAAGTACACAGAATAGTCAGCTATTTCGACCATCATGAATGATCCTAACAACCCAAGCACTATCGCTCCCAGCTTCAATGATTTCCCATTTTTATAATAGACAAGATTCAGTGAGATTAAGTTTAGGTTGGCCAAGGTCAACAGTAAGTGGTTGGGTCTGATAGACTGATTGCAGAAACTGTCTCTGAGCCACCAATTGCTGGCAATATGGCAAAGAGTGCACTGGCAGGAAAGAACCTGAGGCTGAGGGGCAGTTAAAAGGATGCATAAGGGTCAAAACCAGACATCCCAGGCCCTCTAGGTTTGTGTCAGTAGCCATGGAGACAGATGCTCACATCAAAGCCTACCTTGATAGGCAACAATATTGCTACTGTTCTCTGCAGTCTGTGTTTTGACTCAATTGATATTGACCTAGAAACAATCCATCACCCAATACAACATCTGATAAATAGTTCACAACTGTAAGAAAGGATAAGAGGAAAGAAGAACCAGAGCAGCAGGAGAAGTCCCAAGCCAGGCCGCGGGTGAAGGACAGGTTCTGCTTCGGCCCCCAGTGTCATATAAACATTAGTATCGGATTGCCTCCAGTCAGGGTGCAGATCTGGTCTTCCACACGCCTCCACAGGGGACCTCCTGGCAGCCCACTACAAGCACCTGCTACCTTGCTCTAAGATACGTCCACATGGCAGGACATGGGCTTGGCTATCCCCTCACTGGAAACACACACCAGGAAGACTTCTTTGAATGAGGCAGGAGAACATGAGAGAGCAAGAGATGCCGGGGAGTCAGGAAGATGGCATTTCACTGGGTGGGGAAACTGTGAGGGAAACTGTGAGGAAGCCCTGGCCATGTGGGCATCGTGCAGCAAGACTGCTCTACACCTTCAGTACAGGGGCGACCCTGGGGGCCGGGCATAGCAGACACACAACAGGAGTGTGGGCAAGCTGGTTGGGATTCGGGAGATGAGTTGGGAGCCATGGAGGGCAAGAAGAGAAGCGGGGGAAGAGAAAAAGGTCTGTTTTAAGAATTTTTTAACTGAAATGTAACTCATAAATACCATAAAATCTACCATTAGAAGGGTGTACAATTCAGTGGCTTTCAGTATAGTCACAGAATCATGCAGCCATCTAATTTCAGAATGTTTCTTTCATTCCAAAGAGAATCAGCACCCACCAGCAGGCACTCCCAACCCCTCAAGCCCCAAGCACCCAGAGCACCACCGGCTGCCTCTGTCCCTGTGGAATCACCTATTCTGCCTGCTCCTTCCTCTGGGCCTACTGCCCTCGAGGCCTTCGTGCTGTAGCTGATCAGCCTCCTCCTTCTTCTCCCAGCTGGACACACGCTGCACCCCGCTGTGTTCATAGTTCACCACTCAAGAGCCATGCAAAGTATTCGCTCTACTCGACTATCAAGAGCAACGCTGCTATGGACATTCATGTACAAGTTTTTGAGTGACCATGTTTTCAACTCTCTGGAGTACAACCCAGAGTGGCACTGCTGGGTCAGAGGATAACTCGATGCCTAATTTTTTGAAGAAATACCAAACTGCTTTCTACCCGTTTTTTGTTTTGTTATTTACTGTAACCCAAAGTCAAAGGTATTTTTTAAAAATCTTTTTAGGATCTAATAGAAAATAAAATGTAGTGGTTCTGGTGCAGCCTGGTTTAAATCCACTCAATATAATGGACCCTCCAACAGATAGCCACTTAGCACATTTCTATGGAAAACACACAGCTCACAGGAAAATTAACCAAGGAAAGGATGCCAAAGAAAATTCATCCATTAGTTCCCAAAATAACTGGCTTTTGAATTATGAACTTTCAATTTGCTGACAGTTGTAAGAGATTCATTTTTTCTTTAAGGGAAAAGGAACAAGCAGAAATTGGCATCTGAGTTGCCACAAGAGTTTTTAGGCACTCATCCCATAGTAATTAGTTTATTATGCAATTAGACAGCAACAGTGCTGCTCAATGTAAGTGCTTGGCCAGGTTCTGAAGACAGGTGGCTCCAGGGTAGTTCCCTCTTTTAAATCGTTTTCCCCAAACATAAAGAAGTGCTGTCAAATGGGTTAGAAAACGCAAGACCCATGTCACCAGAGTAAACTCCACCTGCTAACAAAATCAATTTGAGAAACAGCAGGGTAACTAAGTCTTCAGAACAGACAGACACAACTCCATAAGAAACAGCTGAAGCCAGCGCCTTCCAGGGGTTTCGATCCTGGCACTGCCAAAAGCAGGGGAATGGCCTTGCGCAAATGTTTACATCATTCCAACTCCATGATGGTGTGTGGCCATGCTACTGTGACTCTGGAACTCACTGTGCATCAAACATCTACTACGGAGAGGCATCGAGCACCAAACCAGACACACGGCAGACTATCAATAAACTGGCTATCATGTAGCGAGGGTCCATGCCAAACCCTGGGCTGTGCTCTGGGGACACACACATAAAAGACAGTCCTTGCTCTTGGGAAGCTGCGAGACTGCTGTGGGAGGCAGGGAAGGAAGCAATCATCTCCGTATGCACTAAGTGTTGTGGTAAGGGAAAGCACGGGGTGCCCCAGAGCACGGCAGCAGGGTGAACATGAGGAAAGACAGTTCAGGAAGGCCGGGCTAAGTGTAGAAAAGTTTTCATGCACATCACTGAGGAATAAATGAAAGTGCACTGAAATGCTGTGCACTGTCTCTAGAACAACCTTCAGTAATTAGCTCCCTGGTGTACCCATGAGCACAACAAGCACGCACGAGATCTCCACAGCCCCACAGTTTCCCTGTGGCTCCTCCTGCCAGTGCCAGAGTCTGCCCCACCTGAAGCCCCAGCAAAATGACCCACTCCCTAGCCTTGCAGTTTGGTTCTATGTATTCCAAGTTCCTCATGAACTCAACTATGCAGCATGTGTTGTGTCTAGCTTCTGCAGCAGGGCACCTTTTTGAGAGCCATTTGTGTTGCTGAGTGTTATCAGCAGTGCTTCGTTTCTTTCTGGTGCTGAGTGATACTGACTGTAGAAAGACGCAGCTTCTGCATCCATTTGCCTGCTCACGGACATTCAGCTGCTTCCAGGCTGGGGCTACTATGCACAAAGCTGTCACAGGCTTCTCTCGTGTCTGTGAACCTACACTTTCACTTCTCTATGGCAGACAATTAGGAGAGGAACCGAGAGCTCTAAGCTCTCAAGGAATGGCTGCACAATTCTCCAAAGTAGTTGTGCTACCTCACACTCTCCTTAACAGCACAGGAGAGCAGCAGTACCTCCACAGCCTGGCCAACCACTGGAACAACCACTCTTGAACCTCAGTCATCCTGGTGGGCTGCACAAGGCACCTCACTCTGGTCTAGTTTGCTACTGACAAAAGATGCTCAGCATCTTCCACGTGCATATTTACCATCCAGGTATCTTCTGTGGTGAACTAACTCGTCAAAGCTTTTACTCATTTTCAAAATCAGGTTCTTTATCTTAGTATTGTGAGAGTCTTTTATTGTTGTTTGTTGTATATTATGGATGCAGATCCTTTTACTAATTATGTTTTGTCAATATTTTCTCCAAGGCTTTCTCATATCCTTAAAAGTGACCTCAAAGGGAAGGGTTTTTTGTTTTTGTTTTTGTTTTGTTTTTTGGGTTTTGTTGTTGTTATTATTGTTTTCAAATTTCTGTTTTTTCATCTGGATGGATACCTCTATTTTATTTATTTGTTTTTATGTGGTGCTGAGGATGGAACCCAGGGCCTCATACATACTAGGAGAGCACTCTACTGCTGAGCTACAGTCCCAGCTCCTGAAGAGAAGTTCCAATGTTGAAGTCTAATTTATTATTTTGTACTGTTTCCTGTGTTTTTGTGTCTCAGGAAGGCTTTGCCTGCCCCACGATGACACCATCTTCTCAAGTGCTATCTTTCAGGAACTTCACTGTTCGGTCTTGTGGATCTAGAGACCTGCTCCTTCCCCCTAACTCTGATGCGTGTGCCATATAAAGGCCAAGGCTGATTTTCTTATATATATTTTTTAGTTGTTGATGTGCCTTTATTTTTTATTTTTTTTTAAATTTGCATGTGGTGCTGAGGATCAAACTCAGTGCCTCACACATGCCAGGCAAGTGCTCTGCCACTGAGCCACAACCCCAGCTCCCCAAAGCTGATTTTCTGCATACTGGTGTCCAGTTCTTCTGGCATCACCAGTCGGGAGGTCAGTGCTGTCCCTGTCAATCACCTCGGCATAGCAGACTACTCCTAGGTGGGTCTCCTGCAGGACTCCCTGTGTTGTCCCCACTGATCTCTGTGCTCATCCTTAATACGATACCACATGGCCCCTATTTCTGTGGCTCTCTCATCTGGGGTAGCTCAGATCCTGTGTACGTCAATACGAATTTTAGAAAAAAAGGAGTTACCTTGTTTTACAAAAAATAAGTCTGCTGGAATTTTTATCGGAACTGCACTCAATCTACAGATCAATTCAGAAACAACCGCCACCCTTAACATTAGGTATCACCACCCACCACCACATGTACCTTTTCATGTTTCTATTTATTTGGTTCTTTATTTTCTCAAGACAATCTCTTGCAATTTTCAATGAACAATTCTTGCATATCTTTGCTTAAATGTATCACCAAGTATATGATTTTTTTGTTCATCTTTTGTAAATGGTATGGTATTAATTTATTTTTCCAAGTGTCCATTGATAACATATAGAAATGAGATTTCTGTATATTGACCTTGTAAATAAACTTAATTATTCTAGTAGACATTTAGTAAATTCCTTAATATTTTTCTAAGTAAATGGTAATATTTTGGTGACTAAAGAGAATTTGTTTCTTCCTTTCTAATTTGGGCACTTTCTTGGCATTAACTAGACTTCTCAGCACAATGTTAAATAGAGGTAGGATGAAAACCTTGCCTTCTTACCAATTTGGGGAGGTAAGCATTCACCATGAACTATAAAATTAAGTACAGATTTTTCTGTCAAAGCCCATTGGAGTAGAGCAGGTGACCTTCTACTTCTAGTTTACTGAGTGTTTTTGTATCATAAAAGTGTTATATTTTGTCACGGCCATTTTATGTGCCTAGTGATATCATGGTTTTATTGTCTGTTAATATATGGTTTTTATTATTCTGTAAATATGGAGAATGAGACCGGCTGAATTTCAAGAGTGTCGTGGATCTTGTACTCTCGGACTAAAGCCCACTGGGCCCACCTTGAGGCAGCGCCATGCTCCGTATTGCTGGGTTCTTGGGCTTCTTTTAGCATGGGTGGCCTGCATTCCATTTGCTGCTTCCTAAGGACCCTGACTCCTGTGTTTGTGACAGATTCTGGTTAACAGTCTTCTTGTAATGTCTGTCAGGTTTCACTGTCAGGATAATGCTAGCCTCATAAACTAGCAATGTTCTCTCCTTGATTTTTGGAGAGAGTTTTATAAAAATTGGTATTTCTTCTCATAATATGATAAAATCTGCTGAAGCTGTTTGGCTGGCATTTTATTTGGGGGAATATTTTTAAAGAATGAACTGTTTTCTCTTTAATAAAGGGCTATTTATTAAAATATTCTATATCACTTGAATACATTTTAGCTGTGTGTGCCTTTCATGAAGTTTTTGCTTTTTATTTAACTTAACAAATCAACTATATGAAGTCCACTAAAAATCCTTTATTATCCTTTTAATGTCTGTAGGAGAGATCAATGTCCCTTCTTCATTTCTGATCTCAGTACTTCACATTTTCTCTTTCTTATCTGGATCAGTCTAACTAAATGTTTACTCCTTTTATTGATCTCAAAGAACTAGCTCTTGGTTTCATTGGTTTTTCTCTGTTGTCTGCTATTAATCTCATGGATTTCTGGCTTTTTCTCCTTTCTGGTTACCTTGGCTTTAATTTCCCCTTCCTTTTTGGTTTTTGTATGGTGGAACACAGTTCATTAATTTCAAAGTATCTCCCTTTCCTAAGTAAGTATTGGAAGCTATAAATTTCCCTTTGGGGAATGCTTTAGCTGCTTCCAAAGGTTATGGTATGCTGTATTTTTATTTTTATTCAATCTATACTATTTTCAAATTACCCTTTTGATTTCTTTTTGTAGCCCATGAGCAGTTTAGAAGCAAGTTACTTCATTTACAAATATCTGGGGCTTAGCAAGACATCTTATTGCTATGGGTTTTTAATTTAATTCTGTTACGGTAACAGAACATACTCTAAATGATTTCAATATTTTAGGTTTATTGAGACTTGACTTATGGCACTGTATATGGTCTATCTTACTAAATGTTCAATATCTATTTGGAAAGAATGAAGATTATTTTGTTGTTAGGGATCTGTCAACTAAATCAAGTTGGTTGTATTAAGTCTTCTATATCTTTACTGACATTCTATTTGATCCATCAGTTACCAAGAAAGGAGCAGTTAAATCTCTGATTAAAATTATAAATCTGTCCATTGTTCATTTCTATGATGTCAATTCTTTGCCTCATGTATTTTGAAGCTCTGTTATTAAATGCATATATGTTTAAGAATGCTACATCTTCTTTAAGAATTTGCTCTTTTGCTATTATGAAATGTTGCTCTCTATCAACCTGGTAATGTTCCTGTTGTACATCGTCTTACGTTAACATGCCCCTGCTTTCCTATGAAAGGTTTCCAGGGCACATTTTCTCCAGTCCTTTTACATTTCATCTGTGTTTTTATATTTAAATGCATCTGCTATAAACACGGTACAGTTGAGTCTTGATTTTATTTTCAGCCCAATGTGATTGTGTCTGCCATTAAATTGAAGTTTCTAGACCACTTACACTTGACACAGCTGTAGATGTGGTGCTTTAATGCCCACAACCTTGCCATTTATGCCTCCTCTTTTTGCTTTCTTTTTTCCCTCTTCTCCCACCTTACTTTATGATTAAATATTTTTTTAGGATTCTATTTGACCTTCACTACTTAGTAGATATAATGCTTTGAACTCGTTGTTCATAACTGTTCTCTGATTATAACATGCATCTTGAACTTACCACAGTCGCTCTTTGAATAATAACATATATAGCATATGACTACAGTACAAGAATTTTCTCCTCCCCACCATATGCCTGTCATATTTTTTATTTTATATATATTTTTCAAATATATTTTCCTTATAGTCATTTTTCTTTTAAGGAAACTTTAAATTTTTTCTAAAGTACATTAGTTATTCTTATCCTTACCCACATTTCTACCATTTTCAACATGGCTTAAGATCTGAGGCATGTTTTCTTCTGCCTCAAGGATATACTTAAAGCCTATTATGGAGCAAATCTGCTGGAGATGAATTCTCTTTCTGTATGTTTGCCTGTACTTTACCTTTTTTAAAAATATTCTCTTAGTTGTAGATGGACACAATACCTTTATTTAATTTATTTTTATGTGGTGCTGAGATGGAACCCAGTGCTTCAACATGTGAGGCAACCGCTCTACCACTGAGTCACAGCCCCAGCCCTTTAGCTTTTTTTAAAGGATACTTTTGCTGGATATAGAAAAAAAATCCTAGGCTTACATATATTTTCTTTCTTTCTTTCTTTTTGGGGGGGGGTATTAGGGATTGCCACAGAGATACATCCCCAGCCCTTTTTCTTTTTTCTTTTGAGATAGGATCTTGCTAAGTTGCTGAGGCTGGTCTTGAGCTTGTGATCCTCCTCAGCAAAGAGGTGCTACCACCCAAACTTCAGGGAGCTGTCTCAGCCTCCTGAGCCTCTGGAATCACAGGCATGCACCACCACACCTGGCCAGCTGTTTTCTCTCACCAAGTGAAAAGTAAGATCCAATGTTCTCCAGCTGCATTTTTCTTGACAAGGTGTCCAAAGCCACTGTCTTTGCTTCCAGTAATACGTACTTTTTCTCCAACTGTTGTAAAGATTTTCCTTAACACTGCAGGTTTTCAGCATTTTGATCACAGTGAATCTTGGTGTGATTTTCTTTGTGTTCATCCTGATTGGGATTTGCTAAGCTTCTTGGATCTGAAGATTTATCATTCTAATTAAATGTGAAATCCCAAAACTTGATGCACTTGTTTAATTTAATGCCTCTGGCATTTCTTAAGCTAATTCTTAGTTATTGTCTCTTTGAATATTTTCCTCTTCAATATTTTTTCTGCTTTGTATTCCTGGAACCCCTCCTAGAAACATACTGGAGAC